>NW_023425402.1:929465-1529465 GCF_014108415.1 Molossus molossus
GGGAGCTCACACGGGCCACTCGTCCTGACCTCTCTTCTTGAGGAGAAACTGAGGTTCGTTCATCTTCCCAGGAAAAACTAAAATGAGAGAGACCGTGTTGAAGTGTGGGAGGCAGGGTCCCTGAATCCCCACCTGGAGGAGAGTTACCCCCTAAAGATCGCCGCCTGCCGGTTGAGATACAAACTTCTCCTGTGTTGGAGCCACTGCCCGCTCGGGGTCTATTGGTCACAGCAGGTTGGCCTGCTCCAATAGCACAAGAGAATCAAATGTGGGGACATGTCACTTTTCACTGACAAAATGGGAAGAACTCCAGGGGTGTGATAATGCACCTCATACATGGGTGGTGAGTTGTAAACTGGTAAAACTTTCCCGAAGGGAAATTTGGTACTATGCATCAGTTACAAATACACAGTCTTTGATCTGGCAAGTCCACCTCTAACAATTTATTCTGATATCTCCTGAGCATGTTTGCTTTATCGTGCACCATTGTTTGTAAGAGCAAAGACAGAAAACTACCTGAATGTCTATCACAATCAAACTCCGAAGTGGCTATTTTCAAAATGAGCAGATATTTATGTTCCGATATGAAAACATCTCTAAGACACATGGTTAATTGGGAAAAGCAAGGTGTAGACTATGATTCATGTTGACACTCAGAGGACAGGTGGGATAGACAGGTTGGCTGAGTGTGTGTGGAAGGCACCAGAGGCCGCCCCCTCGCAGCACACCTGAGACTCCAGTGCGGCTGGGAGACAGATGAACCTCCTCTGTCATACACCTTGTGCTGAGTTTTTGTCATGGACGTGTTGTTAGCTGCTTAAAGGAAGTTGAACTGACAGACAAACCAAAGAAGTGGTGGAGGGCGGGGAATGAGAATGTAACTATTTTAATGGTTTCTCATGGAACAGACTCCTATGAAATGATCTTCTTTTTAAAAATTATTTATTTTCATTTTTAGAATCATCAGAGATATAAGGCAGGATCTTATGAAAACATTGGAGCTGTTGATGGTGGCAAATTTGCAGCTAATCTGTGTCTGGAATTCAGAGCAGACCGGTCCTCCCCGCCCATCCCTCACCCTCCTTCGGAGCCGGCATTTCTCACTGGCCTCTTCCCTCGGGCATTTTCCTCTTGTGAGTTAAATCGGACACAGGCTTGCCTTTCACTGACACTGCCTCCCCGTCTGCACCAGTCAAACTGCTTTGCACTCACGTGACAGCACCTGTAGGAAGACGGCCTTGGTGAAGGTTCGTTGGAGTCTGGACACTGCGTCCTGTCTCCTGGACTGATGTGGCTTCAGACTGATGGATGCCGACCTTCCTCACACTGTGGGAGATGATTGTGCTGGAGACCAGCCTGACGTGCTTCTGGAATCAACACTTACTGTGAGAAGAAGTGTAAACTTCCTTTTGTTTCGGGAAGAAAGGCTCCAGCTGCACCAAAGACAAAACCAGCAGCTCAGACCTTCAGGACAAGAGCAGTGGCCGCCGACCACACAGGACACTCTGACCGTAGCCCGGCTCCTGGAGGAGGAGGTGGCCTTGGCTGAAGGAAGAGGTTCGCAGCCCAGGGAGTAGCCAAACACGGAGTGTTGCTTGGAAAGGGGGGTGGGTGGACTCACAGAAGTATATTTAAGCTAAACCAGTAACTACTTTCCTCTCCAGCCCCTGAGCAGATGGGAGGGAGCATCACTCGTCGCCAGCAGATTAAGCCACTTTGTCTGTTCCAGGAAACATCTCCTTTAGAGGAGCAATAAATATACAAGATGTGAAAGCAATCAACTCTACCAGCCACGTGCACGATGGACTGAAAGAGCAGAAGCTGACGGAAAGGAAGAAAGAACTTTAAGAAATCGATGAAGAGGCCCTGTGCTTGAACAGGACAGCCTGTGCCAATGTCCCAAACCAGAAACATGGGTTTGTGTTGCTTTAATCTAGCTACTAATAAGATTGTTTTACAAATAAAATGTCTCTGCTTTTTTCAAGAATAATAAATGTACAAAAATAGCTATTATTAAAAATGGGGGGAGTTGTTCTAATAGATGTTTACAAATGATTATGCAGCTAAACAATGGAAACAAATGTATACTGATACAAAGACAAAGGACAACGGTGGAATAAAACTGACTTCACAGAACAGAAGTGTTGGTGGTGAGACGACGAGACCTCGGTTCTTGCCTCCTTGAGGAAAAGATTTCAGTCAGGAGACGAAGGGCAGCAAAGCGAGAAGGAATGTTCGGCCGCAGCACAGACACGCAGGGCAGTGAACAGGGAGGGCGAGAAGCAGCGAGAGGAGGTGAGTCTGGGCTGCTCTGGCTCCGGGAAGTCAGAGAGAAGGGGCCCTGGAGACAGGGTGGGGTTAGCCTGGGATGTGCGGCTGCTGCCCACTGCTGCCCTGGCTGCAGGTCTCATGGGTCCCTCAGAGGGAAGGGGGGGAAGGGAAGGAGCTGGCTGCTCCCTGGGGGAGAGCGTGTCCTGGGTCCTTCCCGGGAGCATATTTCCCTCTCTCTTGTGGTGGGAATCTTAGGGGAGGTCTCACTAGAATATTCATCAGCTTCCCAGGTGTGCTCGGTCGGGGTGTGGTCTCCACTGTGGGTCAGTGCCAGGGCAGGGTCATTAGTCCGTGCAGCTGGTCCTGAGGCCCCAGGGTGTCACTTGTCAGGTTTTGTTGCTTTTCTGAGCCTGGAGCTGAAGTACAACTGAGGCCTAAATGTTGTCTTTAGGGAGGAAAAGGTCAGGGGTCCGAACAGCATGACCACGGATAAGCGAGGGGAGGGCAGGTTACCCTGGGGTGAGGGTCTTGTTTCCCAGTTCTGCCCCCTGCTGGGCACCTGGGCTTCCTGCCCTGGTGACCTCTGTACCTGGCCCTTTGTCCTTGCTCTGCTCATGTCTGTCTAACTGCCTATCTCAGCACCTAATTTATATTAAGATTAATAAGATTGAGAAATGATTTACTACACTTCTAGGAAGCAGTTACTCCTTTGAGGAAATGTGGGGATGGGAGAGACATGAATCTAAGAAGCTTCGTGTCACTGTTATGTTCTTTACTTCTCCGGGGCAGAAGGACCCCTTCTCTCCTCTGGAGCCGCCCTGCTTCGTGGGCGAGGCAGCAGTGTGGGGACAGGAGCTCAGCGGAGGGGGGAGCGGGGGGGGGGGTCAGGATGCCTATTGAGGGCCTGGTGAGAGTGTGTGGTCATCGGGGAGCCCACAGGCGGGAGGAAGGGGAAGCTCATGGTGGTGACAAAACCGGTGCGTGATGAAATTCTGGTGTGAAATTTTAGGGGAAGAGGATATTTAAAAAGAATTTCATTTAAAAAGAATCATTCATCTTGGTGTTAGAAATATAATTCAAATTTGAAATTTTCAGGAGACTCCAATAAAAGTTTGAGTTGTTTTTAAATACATACCGGGCAATTGATATTTGCTTCTTTAAAGGACCGCTCTCAAGGACAGAACAGTTCTCGAGAGCAATAACAGTTCCTGCCTTTAATAAAAGTAAATTTGTAACTCAGCAAAGTGAGGGAAATTTACTAAAAATGGCATTGTGCCCATTGGTTAACTATTTGGAAAGTAAAAACAGCCAATATTTAAACACACACATGGATGATACTAGATGAATTAAAAATTCAAATGTAAAAAAAGGAACTCTAAATATAAAAAAAAAATGTGATATTCATTTTATTAAAAGATGGTGAATGACTTTAATATGTTTTTTTAATTGATTTCAGAGAGAGAAAGGGTTAGGGAGAGGGAGATGGAAATAACCCTCAGCCGCCCGAAACCCGGGCACGTGCCCTGACCGGAAATCGAACTGGCGAACTCCTGGTACATGGGATGGAGCTCAACCAGCTGAGCCACACCAGCGGGGTTGATTTTAAATAACAGAACGGGAAGAACGCATAGAGGAAAACATCGCTGTAGCATATATTTTTTAAGATTGTATTTAAAAATCATTGTAAGTACAACCAGAAATTATATAAAAATCACAAATTAATTTGTGAAATGATTATCAATATTAAGCATTCCAGCAATATAAAAAGTTCTTAAGATGCAGTATGTAAAGCTAAATGAGCAAAAGCTACCGTGTTCACTTCTACCACTGCCACGGCAGGTTGGTACAAACCTGGCAGGTGACAACAGCCCTGTGCCGTCTCCATGTCCAGGTCAGCAGTCTGGCAGGCTCAGCTGGGCTCCCTGCGTGACTCTCACAGGACTGAAGTCACAGCTGAGGCTGTGGTCTCCCCTGAGGACTGGTCCTCGTCCAGGCTTGCCGGCTGGTAGCAGAACTGGTTTCCTTGCTGTGTTCAGTCCCCTGAGAGGCTGGCTGTCACAGAGGGGCCCTCAGATCTTCCACTGGCCCTCCCCATATTCCGAGTCAGCAGCAGAGACCCCTCCCGTGACTCTCTCTTCAGGAAGAGCTCACCCCGTTTAGGGGCTCAGCTTGTCAGGTCCTGCTCACCCAGATGATCTCTTTTCTTCAGGTCAGCCGTGGTCAACACAACCCAGTCAGGGGTGGTGACCCATCATATTCGCAGGCCTCACCCATACTCCAGGGAAGAGAGTTTATAAGGTGGGCGCACCAGGGGACGATATTCCTAGGGGGCATTTTAGAATTCAGCTTCCATGTTCCACCCTCTGGCCCCAATGATTCGTGTCCCTCCCAGTAGAAAATATATTAACCCCTCCACTGTCCCCCAAATTCTGATCCTATAGCAGCCTCTGCTAAAGTACAATATCTCATCTAAACCTCGCTAGCTCACAGGCCAAATCCTCACCACTTTCACACCAAATCACAGGACCCGGAGATGTGAGAGTCAGGAACCTGACAGAATGTCTGGGTACTAATGGCTGAAGGAGTCGTGAGACGGTTTACTAACTGCCACCTAGGGAACTAAGTCCCTCAATGGCACTGGGTCCCCGGAGGTAGAGACAGAGAAGCACAAGGACCTGGTGATATTTAGGGGTTTAACCAGAAGACCTGGGCGCTAACTGTTCTTTCAACCACAACTAACTTCACTGGCAGGACCCTGAGGAGGCACCGAGGCCGCTGCCGACCATCCCTGCAGGACCCGCTCCACCAACACAGATGAAAGTGAAGGTATCTTATTGGTGCCATCTGCACTCTACTTACGTATATTTTATGTACTTTATATATTTGTGTACTAGAATACTTTGTACAATCGATTTCATCTGCAATGTATTCCAGACGTTAATTTGCTGCCCGTCCTTACCGCCCCTTCCTCTCCCGCCGCACCCGCTCTCCGGCCCCACCCCGCTCTCCCGCTGCACCTGCTCTCCCGCCGCACCCCGCTCTCCGGCCCCACCCCGCTCTCCCGCTGCACCCCGCTCTCCCGCCGCACCCGCTCTCCGGCCCCACCCCGCTCTCCCGCCGCACCCGCTCTCCCGCTGCACCCCGCTGTCCCGCTGCACCCCGCTGTCCTGCTCTGCACCCTGCTCTCCCGCTGCACCCCGCTCTCCCGCTGCACCCCGCTGTCCCGCTGCACCCCGCTGTCCTGCTCTGCACCCCGCTCTCTCGCTGCACCCCGCTCTCCTGCTCTGCACCCCACTCTCCCGCCGCACCCCGCTGTCCTGCTCTGCACCCCGCTCTCCCGCTGCACCCCGCTCTCCTGCTCTGCACCCCGCTCTCCCGCCGCACCCCGCTGTCCTGCTCTGCAGGGCGCCCTGCCCGAGACTCAGCCCTGCACCTGCCACTCCACACCCAGGGCGTTGGTGCCCCGCCCGGGACAGCCGTCCTCGCAGGGCAGTGGAGACGGGCTTGTGCTGGGGAATCCGTGCTCCGTCCCCTCCTCTCCCTCGTCTATCACACACCAGTGTTTGCAAACATTTCCTCAGCCCCCCTTAAAGTCGGGGAAGCTCAAACTCCGCCCCAGCTGGAAGCAGCAAGTGCCCCTGGCTCTCCTGCCCCACCGGGGATCCCGGTCTCTTCCCACTTCTTTAAAGTGGCTCCTGTAAATATGATTGTACTAAGTATTTACACACTTTGAGTTCCACTTCCAGTGGCTATATTTGTATTTCAACCACCACACTCATGAGGAGAATACTATTCCTCCGTGTTTACAACTATTTCTACCCATTCTGCTCCCTCCTTTCTGAAATCCCCGAACTTCTCGGTGCCTTTCTGTTGGGAACTTCTCTGGGCCGTTCTTCAAGGGAAGATTCGCTGGTGACACGTTTTCTTAGTTTCCCCGTCTAACCTAAGAACACCTTTATTTCTCTTCGGTCCTGAAGGATATGGGTACAGAATCGTGGCTGACAGTCTTTCCCTCAGCACTGCAGAGAGCACCGTGCGCCCTGTGTGACTGACCTCCGGGCTCAGGTGACAAGTCCACCGTCGTGTGCTCTAACGTCCCCTGTGGGTGATGCAGCGCTTCTCCCGGCTGCCTTCTAGGCTGTTCCTTTGTCTCCAGCGTCACACGTTTAACAGTCCAAGTGTCTTAACATGGATTTTGTTTGAGTTTCTCTTATTTGGTTCTTGCTCAGCTTTTTAAATCTATAAGATTATGTCTTTATCCAAAATTGGGAAGAAAGATTTCACCCATCATTTCTTTGAATCCGTTTTTTGTTTTGTTTTGGTTTTTTTAATTTAAAAAAAATAGTTTAATTTTTAAAAAGTAAAGAAAAAATAATTGGTGGGGAGGGGGCGGAATCTGAAGAAGCGTACCGTGACTGCCTGGGTCACAAAGGAACACCATCGTCAAAAATGATATTTTAGTTTAATGCAAATTTTATACAAAAAAAAAAAGTGAACCTTTTTAGCCCCCCACCCTTTCCTCTTCTTCTGGGACTTCGGGCTGCCTGACCTACAGCCCCAGCACAACACCGCGGGTGTGCAGAGTACCTCTAGATCCCTTGCTATGCGCGTCCTCTTCCAGCATCTCCGTGGAACATTGTTCACCTTCCACTCAGCTGTAGCCAGCGTTTAACCTCTTTGTTTCTGATCTACAGATTGCTCTTCTTGAATTTTTAGCTTTTTAAAAAAATATATATTTTTTTGTTTGTTTGTTTTTTTATCCTCACCCGAGGACATTTTTTGCATTTATCTTCAGACAGAGCAGGAGGGACAGAGGGGAGAAGAGAGACAGAGAAACATCGATGTGAGAGAGACACATCGACTGGTTGCCACCCACACAACCTCAACCGGGGCCGGGACAAACAGCAACCAAGGTACATGACCTTAGTGGGAAACAAACTCAGGACTCTCTGGTCCGCAGGCCAATGCTTTAACTGCTGAGCCAAACCGGCCAGAACTAAAATATATATTTTATTGTGATAATCTTCCTGCATTTTTATGTATTTCCTGTAGGCAGAGGTACTTCCTCAGATACCTCCTGATGCAATATTGACAGGTTGCCTGATTTCTTGCATTCTCACTACAGATTCCCCGTCTAAACATTGACGTCACCCCTCACACTAGAGCTTAATTTGCTGGCACTACAGATAGACGCTATGGGTGCCGCCTGGCCTGGCCTCAGGTCTGGGGCAGACACTAGGATTTCATGCTTCTATCAAGGGACAATTACCAGGTTTGGGCTCTCAACAAGGAGAGGGACATTCTGGGAGGAGGGAAGCAGCTGGAGGTTGGATTTAAATGTGTATCAGTCAGGTTCCTGGCATGGAAAAAAAGGAAAACTCATACTGGCTAATTTGAGCAGATTTTAGTAAAATCAAAAATTTTTAATAAAAAATTTAAAAGCTCTGCTCATCAGAGTGTAGGCAAAACAGGGACAGAGAGGTATTCTAAGCTACGGCGAGCAGGGGCTCTGGTGCATCCCTCTGTTTTGAAGGGATGAGGGGAGACGGTGACAAAATGGCCCTGGAGGCAGAGGGCACTGTGTACAGAGGGCCACCTGATAACATACATGACCTTTCTGTGAGTAAAACTACCAGGTTTTCATGACCTTACTCCAATCCCCTGATCACACTCTTCATTGGTCAAATCAAGCCAGGAGCCAGGTGGTAATTTGATGTGAATCATCTCCCGTGGGCACCGAGCAATGCAGAGAAGTGGGGGGGGGGGGGGATAAATATGGGAGAACAGGGTGTGGGGACCATGGAAACTGGGAGAAAGAGGGTCACAGATTGGAGGGGGAGAAGGAGGTGGTACAAATTCAAATCAGCCATTTGAGGGGTTTCTCTATTTTTCAGAAGCTCAGCAACAGGGTGATTTGGAAAGGAACCTTGCCCAGCACTGGCTGGATTTCAGGTCGATGCTGTTACATGATCGGCAGGGCTCTGTGTGCAGAGTCAAATGTGTCCCAGTCTCCTTCTCTCTCCACACACACACACACATGGTGCAGAGATTGTGAACGATCCTGATACTCGGTTTGTGACTCACTCTCCTCATTAGTCCAAGCATATTTTTGGCTTTTTGCTCATTTTCAATAATTTAATAAGCACTGGTGAGTCCAACACCAGAATATGTATGAGAACCTCACAATAACTCCACAATACATCTAAGTTCTTTAGGTCAAGCTTACTGATTATATTGTTTAGATTGTCTGTGTCCTTTCTTTTGCCTCATGACCTATGCTGAGTGGGGCATAATAAAATATCCTACTCCAATGGTGGATCTTTTATTTCTGCCTGAGTACTGTGTTAATTTTGGTTTATACCTTTTATTGTTATTATATCAGATACATCTATGTCTATATTTGCGATATTTTTCCTATTCCATTTTTTTCCTTTTTATTTAATTTATTGGGGTGACACTGGTTAACAAAATTATACACGTTTCAGGTGCACAGTTCTACCACACATCACCTGTACACTGTATTGTGTGTTCGCCACCCTAGGTCAGGTCTCCTTGATCACCATTTATGCCCCCGCTATCCTCCTCCACCTAAGAAAACACCACACTGTTGTCTGTGTTCATGAGTTTTATTCTCTTTTATTCAAAACCTCCACCCCCAACCCATTCCCCACCCCTACCCCACTATATATATATATACATATATTTTTTTTATCCTCACCCGAGGACATCTTTCCATTTTTTGTTCAGATAGAGTGGGGAGAGAGAGAGAAAAAAAAACATCGACATGAAAGGGATACATCGAGTGGTTGCCACCCGCACAACTAACCAGGGCTGGGGACCAACTGCAACCGAGGTACGTGCCCTTAGCGGGAACAGAACCCGAGTCCCTCTGGACTGCAGGCCGACGCTCTACCGCTGAGCCAAACTGGCCAGGGCCCCCACTATATATTTTTTAATAAGGTGAATGTGTATCATTACAAAAAGAGTCCTTTTGTTCTACAATGCTACTTCCTTAAAATTTACTTTTATTTTTTATTTCTTTTTATTTATTTAAGTATAGTTGGTACACAATATTAGGTTAATTATAACAGTTTCAGGTGTATAATACACTGATTCAACATTTTTATACCTTACAATGTGATCAGCCCACACATTCTAATACTCCTCTGTCACCGTCAACCTGATCACAGGATTATTGACTATATTCCCCTTCACCCATCTGCCGCATCCCCTCCCTCTGGTGACCATCCCCTTGGTCTCTGTTCCTGTGAGTCTGTTTTTGTTTTATTTTCTTCTTTTGTTTGTTTGTTTGTTTTTAGATTCCACTATTAAGTGAGATTATATGGCATTTGTCTTTCTCTGCCTGATCATCCACGCTGTCACAGATGGCTATTTTTTACCTCGGTACATCCATGCCGTTCTTACGTAGTCAGTAACTGCATGCCATTCCCTTTCTATCTTCACACTCAGACTGTGGGAATGAGAACACAAACAGGACAGTAGGCAAAGTACAAGTTTAATGGAGCTGATAGCTATGCTCTGGTTGTGTAAAAAATGTCCTTGTTTAGTAAGACACACTGAAGGATTTAAGAATAAAAGACTATCATTATGCTCAATTAATATTAGACAAAGGTGGCAAGAGCATGCAGTGGAGTAAAAACAGCCTCTTCAATAAATGGTGTTGGGAAAATTGGACAGCTACATGCAAGAAAATGAAGATAGACCACCAATTTACACCATACACAGGAATAAACTCAAAATGAATAAAAGACTTAAATATGACCCATGAATCCATTAAAATCCTAGAAGAAAATGCAGGCAACAAAATTTCAGACATCATGCGCTGCAGAATTTTCACTGATACATCACTTAAGGCAACAGAAACAAAGGAGAAAATGAACACATGGGACTACATCAAACTAAAAAGCTTCTGCACAGCAAAAGAAACAACCATCAAAATGGAAAGGCAACCCACTCTATGGGAGAGCTTAATTGCCAATGATACATCAGATAAGGGGATAATTTCCAAAATATATAGAGTACTCACACAACTCAACAAAAGAAAGACAAAGAACGTAATTAAAAAATGGACAGAAGACCTAAATAGACACCTCTCCAAACAGGACATAAAAATGGCCAAGAGATATATGAAAAAATGTTCAAAATCATTAATCATCAGTGAGATGCAAATTAAAATGACTATGAGGTATCACCTCACACCTGCCAGAATGGTTGCCATCAATAAATCATCAAACAACAAGTGCTGGCGAGGGTGTGGAGAAAAGGGGACTCTAATACACTGCTGGTGGGAATGCAGACTGGTGCAGCCACTATGGAAAACAATATGCTGTTTCCTCAAACAATTAAAAATTGAACTGCCATTTGACCCAGTGATCCCACTCCTAGGAATATGTCCTAAGAAGCCTGAAACAGTAATCAGAAAGAATATATGTACCCCTATGTTCATAGCAGCACTATTTACAATTGTTAAGATCTGGAAACAACCCAATTGTCCATAAATAGACAAATGGATAAAAAAGCAGTGGTACATATACACAATGGAGTACTATGCAATTATAAGAAAGAAAGATCTCTTATTCTTTGAGATGACATGGAGGGACCTGGAGAGTATTATACTAAGTAAACCATGCCAATCAGACAAGGACAAATATCACATGATCTCACTTATTTGTGGAATATAATGAACAAAACAAGCTGAAAAACAAAACAGACCCAGAGACATGGAAGTTGGATACAGACCGACAAACCTCAGCAGGGGTGAATGGGTCAGGGTGGGGGAGAGATAAACCACAGAGCTTATATGCATGTATGCGTAAACGAGAACACACACAGTAATGCTTAGGGGAAGGAGTGCAGTATTGGGAGGAGGGTGTCAGTGGGGGGAAAAGGAGAAACATCTGCAACAGAAATGAATAAATAAACCAAATAAAATAAAATACCATTTTTAAAATTTTAAAAAGAGAATAGAAGACTATGAGGTACAATTTCAGAAACAAATACTATATCTATATATAGTTAGTATAAATATGTTACTGATTCTTGCAACTTTCTAAGTTTTACATTTTTACAACAGAAAAATGTTTTACATTTTATTTTTTTTCCATTTTCTATTCCTCTTTATTAACTGAGAAAGGCATTTTTAATTAATAAAATTGATTAATTTATTTTTGTAGAGATGTCCCCCCCCCCCAAAGGCACCCTCCTTTCCATCCCCTCCCACCCTGTCCCCAGCTTTGTTTTCTATGTCCATCGGTTATGTATACATGCATATAAGTTCTTTGGGACAATACAAAATGTAACAACATTTGCATCAAAGGGGTACTGGAATGAGATGTATCAGAGAAAGGAATAGAGAAACTGTTTGAAAAAATATTGACAGAAAACTTCCCTAATTTGGCAAAGGAAAAAGTCACACAAGTCCAGGAAGTACAGAGAGTCCCAAACAAGATGAACCCCAGAAGACCCACACCTAGATATATCATAATTAAAATGGCAAACATTAAAGACAAAGAAATAATCTTAAAGGAAGCAAGAGAGAGACAGAAAGTTGCCTACAAGGGAGCTCCCATTATACGGACAGCTGATTTCGCAATAGAAACACTGCAGGCCAGAAGGGAGTGGCATGAAGTGTACAAAGTAATGCAAGGCAAGGGTCTGAATCCAAGACTACTCTATTCAGCAAGGATGTCGTTCAAAAATGAAGAAGAAATAAACAGCTTCACAGATTTAAAAAAAAGCTAAAGAAATTTACCACCAGCAAACCAGCACTACAAAAAAATATTGTAAGAAGAAAAAACAGAGAGAAAGGAAGAAATGCAGGCATAAAATAAAAATGTCAACTAATAACTATCTATCAATAATAACCTTAAATGTAAATGGCTTAAATGCTCCAATCAAAAGATATAGGGTAGCTATAAACAAGATTGATGGACCTTTAGCCAGACTCACCAAGAAACAAGAAGAGAGGACCCAAATAAACAAAATCAGAACTGAAAGAAAAGAAGTAACAACTGACACCACAGAAATACAAAGGATCATCAAAACATACTATAAACAATTATATGCCAACAAATTGGACAATCTAGGTGAAATGAACAAACTTCTAGAAACACAATCTCCCAAAACTGAAACAGGAAGAGATAGAAAACTTGAACAGACCAAAAACAACACAGAAAATTGAAGATATAATTAAGAAACTCCCACCAAACAAAAGCCTAGGTCCAGATGGCTTCACGGGGGAGTTTTACCAAACATTCAAAGAAGATCTAATACCTATTCTCCTCAAACTATTCTAAAATAATCCAAGAAGACAAAACACTTCCAAACTCATTTTATGAGGCCAGCATAATCCTAATTTCAAAACTGGATAAAGACACTACAAAGAAAGAAAGCTACAGGCCAATATCCCTGATGAACACAGATGCCAAAATTCTTAACAAAATATTAGCAAATCAGATCCAGCAATACATCAAAAAATTATTCATCGTGACCAAGTGGGATTTATCCCAGTGATGCAAGGATAGTGCAATATTCGCAAATCGATAAATGTGATACACCACGTAAACAAACTGAAAGATAAAAACCACATAATCGTATCAATAGATGCCAAAAAAGCATTTGCCAAAATCCAGCACCCATTTCTGATAAAAATGCTCAGCAATGTGGGAATAGAGGGATCATATCATGACATAATAAAGGGCACATATAAAAAACCTATAGCCAATATCATACTCAATGGACAAAAAGTAAAAGCATTTCTCTTAAAACCAGGAACAAGACAGGGATGTCCACTTTTGCCACTCTTATTTAACATAGAAAATTCTAAAGACTATCAAACATCTAATAGATTTAATAAACAAATTTGGCAAAGTAGCAGGAAACAAAATTAATATCAAGAAGTTGATGGCATTCTTATATACCAATAATGAACTCAGAGAAAGAAAAACTTATAAAACAATCCCACTTACAATCTTGGCAAAAAAATTAAGATACCTAGGAATAAACTTAACTGAAAAAGTAAAAAACTACTTCAGAGAAAACTACAGGTCTTTAAAACAAGAATTGGAGGAATATATTTTAAAAAGTGGAAGCATATACCATGTTCATGGACTGGAAGAATTAACATCATTAAAATTTCCATACTACCCAAAGCAATCTATAGATTCAATGCAATCCTTATCAAAATACCATGGATATACTTCACAGAACTAGAAAAAAACACTCCAAAAGTTTACATAAAACCAAAAAAGACCCCAAAAAGGCACAGCAATCTGGAAAAAGAAGAACAAAGCAAAAGGGATCACAATATCACAATATCACATATCAGGTTATACTATAAAGCCAGTGTAATCAAAACAGCCTGGAACTGGCACAAGAACAGACAGATAGATCAATGGAACAGAACAGAGAACCCAGAAATGGACTCAAGACAATATGTTCAATTAATATTTGACAAAGGTGGCAAGAACATACAGTGGAGTAAAGACAGCTCTTCAATAATAAATGGTGTTGGGGAAATTGGACAGCTACATGCAAAAAAATGAAGTCCCATTGGCTTTGTCAGGACTGAGCCTGCTGCACCAGTGTCTACCAGGAAACTAACCAGTTTGTCCCCTATTGTCTTGTTATTCTTGGTTCCCGACAGCTCAGTTGGAAGGAGCCCTGGCTCTGTCCATTTTTTAAGTTAAAGATGGCTTTTTATTTGGTTCCTCTACACCTGACTTTGTCTTTGTCTTTTCTATTCCTAACTGGGACCTTGGCCTGCCTTCCTGACCCTTCCTCATGTTTCCCTTCCTAGGGTGATCCCTTTCTGTGGGCCCTGTGTCCCTTAAGGCTGCCTTTATTAGCTCTGCTGTTCTTTTATCTTGTTTCCCCCAGGGGTGTCACTTTATTATATACCTTTGAGCTATTTCAAACAATTGGGCCTCTAGGCCTAACAGGAGAACATGGTGAAAGTGTCCAAGGAAGCCCTCCCCAGCAGTACGTGGGTCCCACAGTGGGCCGAGGGATGGAAGAATTTCCTCTGACCCCAGGGTTTCAAAAGGACACAGGAAAGGAAAGCGTCCTCCTATTGTGCGTGTTACCTGGGCCAGAGTGTTATTTTCAAAGCCCAACTCCCCAAAGTTAACAGCTCTGCGGGAAGCCTGCGTTGCTGCACTCACTGCCGCCACACCTGTGAGCCGCCTGGGCTGGCTCCAGAGGAACACGCCCCTTCCACTGCCCACTGCTCTCCCCGGGCACCCTGCGGCCCCTGTGGCCCCTGCAGCCGCTGGTGAGTGCCTGCGCACCGGCCCCCTGCCCCCGTTTCCCAGGACAAGGGGCTCTCTGCACTGGACCCGGTCCCAACACGTGACGGGGCACACCATGTCATGTGCATAGCGGCCCACCGGCAGGGACGGCCCCTTCCCTGCTACTTCCCCTTTCCCCTTCTTGGTGCATCTGCCGCAGCCATTTGGGGGGGGGGGGCTGGGCACACAGGGGAGTTTTCCCTCCCCTGAGGGAAGTGGAAGGACAGGGGTCCCGTCCCTGTAGATTAACAGGCAAATGATCTAAAATATAGGATTTAAAACACTCTGCGTTGTCCTTAGAATTTTTTCATTTGATAAACTATGCACTTTGTTGGGGCCTAGAAACCTGTCCTATTCCTTGTAAACCGGCCACAGAAACATCTGCTCCTGTATCTAAAATACCTTTAAATTTCTTTCCATTCAAACTGTGCTCTATTCCTGGCGACCTTGGGTGACTAACTGAGCCCAGTAGGCTCGTCTGTGGAGCCGAACCCTCCCTCTCCCCGCGGTTCCTTTGGTAGAACTTTAGCACTTTCCCAGCCCCCTGATGCGGCAGAATCACAATCTGTGCTATCCTGGTTTCAGGTAGAACTTGTACAATAGTATTAGTGGTTTGGGCCATAACTTTTATTTCCCCCAAATAATCAGAATCAGTAAATCCAGGCAACGCTTGGAACATTTTCATAGTGGACTACTCCCTCCCAAGGTTAAACCCACTGTTTCTCATAGGCAAGCTGTTTAACTATCGATGTGCCGGTCCCTGGGTCACTTATTACTCTGTCCTCTGCCTGTAGCAACCGAGCTACAAAATCTTGCTAAGGCTCTTCAGGTCCTTGTCTGATGGATGTAAGATCTAGCGAATTCTCCCCTTTTGTTGGGAGCTCTTTCCAGGCCTTCAAAGCACAAGTATTAATCTGTTGATCTGCCTGGAGAGCAAACCCCAGCTGATCTCGAAGAGCCTGACATTTCCCTGCACCCGTGAGCGTTTCCAAAGCAATGGGTGCTCTATGCTTTTGATTCCATGTGGCCTGCTCACTGCTAATCTCCATCCAGTTACTGCTCCACATCAGATAGTCCCCTGGGGTAAGGCAAGCTTTCACTAATGTTTGCCAGTCACCCGGGACTAAGGCTTCACTAGCAACATTCTAATAAACTGAGCCCAAGAGAGCTGTGTGCCCATACATAGTACAAGGAGATCTGAGATCTTTTAACATCTTACATGGGAGGGGCTCATGTAATTTTAATATTTGACCTGGATTGTTCAGGTCAGGCCCCTCTGTCACTGGAAATAATAAAAACCCAGTGGTATCCGGCAGGTCTTGCCTCTCTTAGTCCCATCTGTAAGGGAGCGAGCCCAGGGGCACTAGAGGGTTCTTTGGGCCGAGCCCCTGCATCCCCTTGGGATGGTAAGAGCTATTTTTACAAAACTTTTGGTAACGTTAAACCCCTCATCTGAATCTCCCTCAGTGAGGTGCCACCTCTCTTTCTAGTTCTCCCTTATACTCTAGGAGTAAAGTCTCAGCAGGGGGATTAACCTCTCGCACAGCCTGAGGGGAAGGCAGTGGGGGAGTCCTTAGAGCCTCAGAGCCTTTCTCAGCTTCCTTCGAGTCTTTCACTCCACCTTGCTCCCCACCTTGTTAGCCTCCTGCACAGGATCAAGGCATCTCCAATTAGGGCCCACAGAGTAAATGTTTGCGCCAGAAACTTGTTTGGGCCTTTTGCTGTATCTCTGCCTCGCAGGCACTTCCCTACCTTCCCCAGGTTTCTCTTGGGGCCCAGTTTGGGGCCCACTACCAATATTTGTGCCCTGGCCTGGAGGGCGTGGCTCTTTAACTATGGGGGTGGGTGTCTCATTAAATCAAGCCATTGATCACTATAGGGGAATTGGTCTGGGTGTCCCGGCTCCCCGGTGACCTGATTCCAAACTGCCTGCACTAAGTCAGACTAAAGGGTCCCGTGTCAGGCCAGCCCACCCCCAGTGTGGGTCAATTTAATTCACAGAAGGTCCTTAACTTTCCTTTAGATGTTTTTGTGCCCTAATCAGAACCTTCTTCAAATCCTTCCCTAAGAGCCTTTACTATGCAACCCAGTGAGGTCTCCTGGGCACCAGGGCTGCTGTCCGTGATTAGACCAACCGTAACAAAGTTGAGGGAGACACAGTAGGGAGGTAGACGAGGACAAAAACAAGGGAAGACACACAAAAACTTTCACTTCGTCTGCCTGGCCGCTCCCCTTGTGGAGATTTCAGACTCCTCTTGGCATGTGGCAGGTTGGAATAAGCCCCCAACTCGATCAGGCTTGCTGGTGGGACATCAGAGTGGCCCAAGAACCTGGTACCGCCTTTTAGCCATATGAGGTCATCACAGAACCGCAGAGTAGGACTCACACAGGCTCCATAACAAGTGCCGTGGAGCACGGTCACTCAGGCACAGTTATAGTCACACAGTCACATTCACACGCCAGAAGATCCTGGGAGGTAATCAGACTCCCCTTCCGCCCTAGAGGCGAACCAGAAAGCACCACAGTCCAGAACCCGAATTTACCAGAATTGAATCCTCCCTAACGTCTCAGGGGGATCCCGGAGAGGAGAGGTTGTGCCGCGTCCGGCCCTCTCACTCTCAGACAAATAGATCTCCAGAGGCTTTAGCAGGTCTCCTTTCATCTGGGGATGTCTTGGCATCTCCCAGCCACTCCTCGGAAACCTAAGTGGGATCTTTGGGGCCCTGGAACATCTCAGGGGGTACCCCCCTAAAGGTATCCAGTGGCCTGACCGGGAGAGGCCATTCATCCTAGGTGTCCATCCCCTGGTGTCCTAAAGCACCAGGGATCTCGCTGGGGCCTCCAGATGCTGTAAGGTGTCAGCCAGATAACCAGAGACGCACAGCTGAATTGTAAAGGAGCATTTTATTACACCGGCGGGCTGGGGGGTCTCCCAAATCCCAGCCCCAAGCTTCCTTTGCTCTTTGCTTATATAGAAACAAAATACAGGAAAAAAAACTACATTAAAAAAACAGAAAGAGTTACATTAAAAAAAAAAAAAAAAACTTACATTCCTCCTGGCTCCACTTAATTGGCATCAGGGCTGATACAGGTTTCTCCAGAGGAGGGGGGGGGGGGGGGTGCAGGGGTTAGGGCCATCGTTCATCTCTTTCTTTTTATGGTCCTTCTGAGTTCACCATTAACCCCTTATCTTCATGGTTCCTCTGGGTGTCAGTCCCTGGGTTTTAAGAAAACTGCTCGGGTGTTTATGTGGAGGAATAACGGGTCAGAATGGACTTTGATTTTTTAAAATAGCCCAGTTTGTGACAAAAAAAGAGTGTTTTACTGTAATATTGCTTGACCTATGTATGTTTTGGATTCTGGGAAAAAGATGACCTTCTTGCTAAGAGTTGAATCAGTGTGTTAGGGTTCTGTGTGTGTTTGTCTGTGAATCTGCAAGCCCTGGGCTCAGCCTAATTTGCTCCAGGTTAAAAGCACTTAAGAACTTTTCTGGTTGCAGAAGTGTGAGACAACTCTGCTTACTAGGTTTAGACAAGAGGACGAACAAGCCAGGAACTCCATCTCTGGGAGTGTGGGATATTTTTCTAAGCATGTATATTTATGCTACACTATAACTTGCTTGTAGGCATAGGTATATAGTGATAGAGTTCTTTCTGTATGTTTTGTTGGTTGCTAAGGGTAACTAATAAGATGAGGACATGTCCTTCTTAGCTGGAGGTCCCAGCTGCTTGTGGCAGGCTGACCCCAGGGCCGGGACTGCAGGAATATCCCAGCAGCTGCTCAGAGTTCTTTATTTCTGGGACTCTCCCTGCTCTCTCTCTGAAGGCATTAGCCACCTGAAATGCTTAGCTGTGAAAGAAAGTCAGACTCCCAAGTCTGACTGGGTAAGTCAAACCGGTGTGCACAACAGAGTCTTTTATCACTGCTGTCTGGGCTTTTTAGCCATCTGGGACTCGGCCACAAGTCATCTGCAGTACCATTCTGGCAGGGGAGAAAACTCTGCGACTTTGATCCCAGTTTCTCCACGGGAGGGAATCAGTTTCTTTCTGAGAGCTCTCCTCTGTCTGAAATGAAACTTTGGTTACAATTGTTCTTTGCTTGTTTTTTTGTCTTTTGGGAATTTGCTTTGATCAATACTGTTTGTAACTCACTTGTTTTAACCTTTTCTTTGCTTTAGATTTTGTTTTTGTTCCTGTTTTATTATTATTATTATTATTTTTATCCTCACCCGAGGACATTTTTCCATTTTTTATTCAGATAGAGCAGGAGGGAGAGAGAGAGAAACATCAACGTGAAAGGGACACATTGAGTGGCCGCCACCCGCACGACCCAACCAGGGCCGGGGACAAACTACAGCCAAGGCACATGCCCTTAGCGGAAACCGAACCCAGGTCTCTGTGGACCACAGGCTGATGCTCTAACCGCTGAGCCAAACCGGCCAGGGCCTGTTTTAAAACAAATGGTTTGGTCTCAGTTCCATCAGAGAGTTGAGGAGGTCATGTTTTACTTTATATATTTATTTATTTATTTATTATTATTTAAAAATATTTTTTCTTTTTTATTGCTTTTAGATAGAGAGGAAGGGAGGGGGAGTGAGAGAGAAAAACATCAATGAGAACATCAGTTGGCTGCCTCCTGCACACCCCCCACTGGGGATTAGACCCACAACCGGTGCATGCACCCTGACTGGGAATCAAACAGGTGACCTCTTGGTGTATGGGTCAACACTCAACCACTGAGCCACACCAGCTGGGCTAGTAGGTTGTATTTTAACTAACTGGTCAATTTAAGTCAATTCTTAAGTAATAAGAACTGTTTTGCCAAAGTTCTGGTAAATAGGATAAAATCTTTTATATGTAAGCTTTCACACTGTTACACCATAAGAATTCTACTCAGAAAGAAAAATATGAGAAAGTGAATCTTATGCAGGATGCAGTAGCAGCAGGGCAGGGACACTCCCCAGTTATAAAGGAAACACTGGCACTTTTACACTAGAGCTGCTGGAGGCCCAGGGAACTGCTGCAGTTCTGGAAATAAGCTGTGGGGCCTGATAGCTCCCTTCCCTCCTGCCCTCTCTCCTGCCTCCTGAGAGTTGTTATCTCTGTTATGCCTCTTAAAGTTGTAAATGTATTTTCCAATGGAAAAAATCCTGTTTCTAAAAGTTATGAAATGTGTTAATAAATTTGCTAATCTAAAGAATGATAGCTGGCGAGGGTGTGGAGAAAAGGGGACTCTAGTACACTGCTGGTGGGAATGCAGACTGGTGCCGCCACTATGGAAAACAGTATGGTGTTTCCTAAAAAATTAAAAATTAAACTGCCATTTGACCCAGTTATCCCACTTGTAGGAATAAACCCTAAGAAGCCTGAAATACCAATCAGAAAGAATATATGCACCCCTATGTCCATAGTAGCACTATTTACAATTGCTAAGATGTGGAAACAGCCCAAGTGTCCATCAATAGATTAGTGGATAAAACAGCTGTGGTACATATACACAATGGAGTATATGCAGCTATAGGAAAGATCTCTTATCCTTTGAGATGACATGGAAGGACCTGGAGAGTACTGTCCGAAATGAAACAAGCCAATCAGAGAAAGACAAATATCACATGATCTCACTGATCTGTGGAATATAATGAACAAAACAAGCTGAGGAACAAAATAGACCCAGAAACATGGAAGTAGGGTGAAGACTAACAAACTTCAGAAGAGGTGGATGTTGGGGAAGGGAAGAGATAAACCACAGAACTTATACTCATGTATGTGTAAACAAGGACATAGACAATAATGCTGGGGAGAGGGGTTGGGAGGAGGGTGTCGATGGGGGGCAGGGGGAGAACCACCTGTAACAAAAATAAATAAATAAATAAATAAATACATTTATTTTTAAAAAGAATGCTATTTGCTTGTTTTTAGTTGCCACTAAAAATTAAGGTTTCTAAGAGTTAAGAATTCTAATTAAGTTGGAAAGAAATCATATAGTTTTAGTAATATTGAAAGTAGGTTATTCTAAAGTTGGTTATTTTTGCATGAATTAAGAAGAAACAAACTGGAAGGGACTAAGAAAGTCACAGAAGGACTGGACAAGTTGTAGGGAGGTTGTGCAACTTAAAAATGGGTTGTGTAGAGCAGAAAGCAAAATAAGAAATAATTAAGGTAGTAAAAAAAGGTAAAAAGAGATAACAGAAAGGGATAGAACAGGAAGAAAGGATATTGGAGCAGGAATAATCAAGAAGGGAATGGAAAAGGGAAAAATGGTTTTTCCTGTACCTGCCTAGAGAGCAAAGGTTCTATACATTATTGAAATACTTCTGTTATGTTATAATGACCAGGTACTAGATTACTTAGAAACCCACTTCTTTTTTAAGATTTTTTTCTTTATTGATTTTAGAGAGAGGAAGGGAGAGGGAGACAGAGAGACAGAAACATCAATGAGAGAGAACATCAATTGGCTGCCTCCTGCAACCCCCACTGGGGATCAGGCCCACAACCTGGGCCATGTGTCCTGACCGGGAATCCATCGAACCAGCAGTCTCTTGGTGCGTGGGTTGACACTCAACCACTGAGCCACACCGGCTGGGCAGAAACCCATTTCTTTTTTTAAAAAAATGTTTTTAAACATTTTAGTTGATTTTTTAGACAGAGAAGAAAAGAGATAGAAACATTGATGTGAGAGAGAAACATCCATCAGCTGGCTCCTGCACACCCCCCACTGGAGATTTGGGGATCAAGCCCACAACCCAGGCATGTGCCCTCACTGGGAATTGAACTGGGACCTCTCAGTCCATGGGACTGATGCTCAATCCACTGAGCCACAGCAGAAGGGCAAAACCCACTTGTTAATCCTAAAAACTGAAGTTTTACTAGCCCGTATTTGTGTTTAATACCTTTTTTTTGTCACTTTAAATAAATTAATTAATGTTGTATTATAATGATATATGATCTTGATCGAATATGTTTGACAACCTCCACAGGGTTTGGATTTGTTGTTGTTGTTGTTAATCCTCACACAAGGATATTTTCCCATTGATTTTTAGATAGAGTGGAAGGGAGGGAGGGAGAGAGAGAAAGGAAAACATTGATGTGAGAGAGGCACATCGATTGGTTGTTTCCTGAATGATCCTGACCAGGGTGGGGGATTAAACCTGCAACCCAGGTATATGCCCTTGACCGGGAATTGAACCCAAAACCTTTCATTCTGCAGACTGATGTTCAACTGCTAAGCTAGACTGGCCAGGGCCAGAGTTTGGATTTGAAGAGACTTTTCCTTGACCTAGACGTGGCCCTGGGTCATTCCAGTGGGCCCCTAGAATGCCTCAAGGATTTGTTTTCCCTCTTTGTGAAGAAAAAAATTTATACTTACAGTACATGGGAAGCTATGTCAAAAAAGAAATCATAACTATATTAAAATAGATGTTCTAAAGATTATATAAAATATCCAAGAGTCTACAAATTCTGGTATACTTTTATTTATAACTCTGTTATTCTGAATTACCTTGTGTCTTACAGAAAGAACTGGATTCTGTGTAAATTTATAACCATGTCATTTAACGTATTTTTTTTTTCAGAGACAGACACTATTTTGTTATAACACATTTGCAAAAATGTTACATATTCTGAGAGTTCCATTCAAAGTATCCTAAGAATAAATTTTCAGATCATCTCCTTGTACTGAATAAAGATTACTAGAACTCTGGGGAACATCTAAATTTATGAAAGTACTGAGGAATAACCAGGAAAAACAAAGATTGAATATAGGACTGAATAAACTGAAGATGGCTGTAACATCTGTAATTTTTTGTTGAAAATATTGCTGATTTTTAAAATCTTTTTGGAGACATTCCAAAATGGTGGCGGAGTGAATGGAAGCTACCCAGACCATCTCCCAGGATCAAACTGGAATTACAACTAAAATAAAGACAAATCGTCAGCAAAAAGCAACAGAAAAGCAGCTTGCGGGGACCAAATAACCAGGGACAATGAATCAATCATGGTAGGATTGCAGAGGTGCAAGAGGAGGCTGGGCGTCCACGGACAGCAGTGGCCTTAGCTGTGAGCAGCACCCTTGGGGATATACTCCCAAGTGGCTTCACAGCGCAGAGCCGGGACAGACACTAAAATAGCCACAGCCACTCACCATGGGCTCTGACAGAGAGAGGGCACACTGGACTGGAACTGTGTGGGGACACTCAGGATTTGGAGGGTGCTCAGAGCTTCTGCCAAGTTGCAGCCATGCAGGACTGTGGCCATCTTACTCCTTCCCAGGGCATTGGGGAGAGGCGGGGGCCCCGCCCTCTGAGATTCAACCCCACCCAGGTGGGCCATTGAAATGCAAATTGAGGCCTATTAACAGCCAGCATCTACCCCACCCTCAGGAAATCCCCTTACACTGAACACCTGAGGAAGTTTTTCTTTTTTTTTTATCCTCACCTGAGGACATTTTTTTTTTGATAGTTTGTTCAGATAGAGTGGGAGGGAGAGAGAGAGAGAAACATCGATGTGAAAGGGACACATCGAGTGGTTGCTACCCACATGACCCAACCAGGGCCGGGGACAAACTGCAACCAAGGTACGTGCCCTTAGCGGGAACCGAACCCGGGTCTCTCCAGACCACAGGCCAATGCTCTAACCGCTGAGCCAAACTGGCCAGGGCACCTGAGGAAGTTTTTCACTCAACTGAGAACCCAAGGCTCTTCCAGTAACTGGACTAATAGTCTCCAGGTAAAAAACTAGAGGATAACTGAACCATTCCTGTAATTGCAACTCTACCCTGGAAAGTAAGACTTGACAGTGGAGTTTAATGTGGGTCGTCCCACGCTCATCCAAACCCAGTAGAAGGAGCCACAAACAGCAGAACACTAACACCCACAGGGAAAATTTGGCAGGCTCCAAAACCCACTGAGATAGCCAAAATGGCGAAACAAAGAAACAGATCCCAAATGAAAGAACAAGAGACCTCTACTGAAGATGAGATAAATGAGGTACAGTTAAGCAAGTTAACAGAACTAGAATTCAGAGCCATGATCTTGAGGAAGCTCAACAGCATGAGTTAGGGCATCAACACTATGAGAAAAGACATAGAAATGTTGAAAATCAACAAGTTGGAAATTAAAAACCAAGAAGAAATCAAGAATGACATAGCAGAAATAAAGAACACATTGGAAGGTCTAAACAACAGAGTAGAGGAAGCTAAGGACCAGATCAGTGAATTAGAAGACAGGGTAGAGCCCTGGCCGGTTTGGCTCAGCAGTTAGAGCGTCAGCCTGCAGTCCGGAGAGACCTGGGTTCTGTTCCCGCTAAGGGCACGTACCTTGGTTGCAGTTTGTCCCCAGCCCTGGTTGGGTCGTATGGGTGGCAACCACTTGATGTGTCGCTTTCACTTCAATGTTTCTTTCTCTCTCTCTCCCTCTAACTCTATCTGAACAAAATATCGAAAAAAGTCCTCGGGTGAGAATAAAAAAAAAAAAAAAAAAAAAAGAAGACAGGGTAGAAAAAAAATCAACCAATCAGAAAACCAAAAAGAAAAAACAATTAAAAAATAGGAAGACAGTTTAAGAGAACTGTGGGACAACTGGGAACGTAATAATATTCACATCATAGGAGTCCCCAAAGAAAAAGAAAAAGAGCAAGAGTAAGAGAATATATTTGAAGAAATAGTGACAGAAAACTTCCCTAATTTGGTGAAGGAAGAAGGCATTCAAGTTCAAGAAGCACAGAGAGCCCCAAGTAAAAAGACCCAAACAGGCCCACACCAAGACATATAGTAATTAAAATGCCAAAAATTAAAGACAAAGAGAGAGGCAGCAAGAGATAAGCAACAGGTTACCTACAAAGAAACCCCCATAAGGCTCTCAGCTGACTTCTCAACAGAAACACTACAGGCCAGAAGGGAATGGCATCAAGTAATCAAGGTCATGAAAACCAAGATATGAATCCAAGACTAATCTACCCAGCAAGGCTATCATTCAAGATAGAAGGTCAAATAAAGAGCTTCCCAGTCAAAAAAAAAAAAAAAAAAAGGCTAAGGGAATGCATTAGCACCAAACCAGCACTGCAAGAAATATTTTAAAAACTGCTGTAATTAGTAGAAGAAATAGGAAGAAAAATATAACCAAACTAAACAAAAATGGCAATAAATAAATACATATCAATAATCACATTAAATGTAAATGGATTGAATGCTCTGATAAAAGATACAGAGTAGCTGATTGGACAAGAAAGCATGACTCACATATATGTTGTTTAAAAGAGACCCACCTTACAACAAAAGACTCACATAGGTTGAAAGTGAAGGGATGGGAAAAAATCTTCCAAGCAAACGGAAAGGAAAAAAAGCTGGGGTAACAATACTCACATCTGATAAAATAGATTTCAAATTGAAGAACATAACTAGAGACAAAGAAGGCCACTACATAATATTGAAAGGATCTATCCAACAGGAAGATATAACCTTGATAAACATATATGCACCCAGTATAGTAGCACCAAAATATATTAAAAATCTTCTAGAGAACTTCAAAGGAGAAATCGATACAATACAATCATAAGCAGGGGACTTGAACACCCCACTGACATCACTGGATAGATCCTCTAGACAAAAAATTAGCAAGGAAACAATGACTCTAAATGAAGCACTAGACCAAATAGATCTAATAGACATCTACAGAGAATTACACCCCAAAACTAGAGAATTCATATTTTTCTCAAGTGCACATGGGACATTCTCAAAGATAGACCACATGTTAGGACACAAACTAAGTCTCTACAAGTTCAAGAATTGAAATCATATCAAGCACCTTCTCAGATCACAATGGCATGAAACTAGAAATCAGTTACAACAAGAACATGCAAAGTCATTTGAACACATGGAGGCTAAATAGCATGTTATTAAACAATGAGTGAGTTACTGAGGAGATCAAGGAAGAAATTAAAAACTACCTGGAAACCAATGAAAATGAACACACAACAACAAAAAATCTATGGGATGCAGCGAAAGCAGTCCTGAGAGGGAAGTTCATAGCACTACAGGCCTACCTCAGGAAACAAGAAAAATTTCTAACTGACTATCTAACCTCACAACTTAATGAACTGGAAAGCAAACAAATAGAAAACCCCAGAGCAAGTAGAAGGAAGGAAATAGTAAAGATCAGAACAGAAATAAATGACATAGAGATCAAAAAAACAATTCAAAAGATCAATGAAACAAAGAGCTGGTTTTTCGAAAAGATAAAAAAGATTGATGGACACCTAGCTAAACTCACCAAGAAACAAAGAAAGAGAACTCAATACACAAAGTCAGAAATGAAAGAGGAGAAGAAACAACTGACACCACAGAAATACAAAGAATTGTTAACAAATACTATGAACAATTGTATCACAACACATTTGACAACCTAGGCAAAATGAACAAATTTTTGGAAATGCATAGTCTCCCAAAACTAGACTGGGAAGAGATAGAAAACTTGAACAAACCAATAACAACTAAGGAAATTGAAGAGGTAATCAAGACTCTCCCAGCAAACAAAAGCCCAGGCCCAATGGCTTCATGGGGATATTTTACTGAACATTCAAAGAAGAACTAACACCCATTCTCCTCAAACTATTTCAAAAAATTCAAGAAGAAAGACTTCCAAATTCGTCCTATGAGGTCATCATAATTCTAATTCCAAAACCAGAAAAAGACACTACAAAGAAAGAAAACTACAGGCCAATATCCCTGATGAACATAGACACCAAAATCTTGAACAAAATACTAGCAAATCAGATCCAGCAATACATCAAAACAATTATTCACCATGACCAAGTGGGATTTATCCCAGGGATGTAAGGCTGGTACAATATTCTCAAATCAATAAATGTGATACACCACATAAACAAAATGAAGAATAAAAACCACATGATCATATCAATAGATGCTGCAAAAGCCTTCAACAAAATCCAGCTTCCATTTCTGATAAAAACGCTCAGCAATGTGGGAATAGAGGGATCATATCTCAACATAATAAAGGCCATATATGAAAGACCTACAGCCAACATCATACTCGTGGCACAGAAACTAAACGCATTTCCCTTAAGAACAGGAACAAGACAGGGATGCCCACTTTCCCCACTCTTATTTAAAATAGTGGTGGAAGTCAGCCACAGCAATCAGACATAAAGTAAAAATAAAAGGGATTTAAATTGAAAAGGAAGAAGTGAAACTGTCATTATTTGCAGATGACATGATATTATACACAGAAAACCCTAAAGACTCCATCAAAAATCTACTAGACTTAATAAATGAATTTGGCAAAGTAGCAGGATACAAAATTAACGTCAAGAAATTGACAGCATTCTTATACACCAATGATGAAATCACAGAAAGAGAAACTGAAAAAACAAGCCCATTTACCATCACAGCAAAAAAAATTAAGATACCTAGAAATAAACTTAACCAAAGAAGTAAATGACCTATTTGCGGAAAACTACAGGACATTGAAAAAAGAAATAGAGGAAGATATAAAAAAGTGAAAGCACTTGTTCATGGATTGGAAGAATTAACATCATTAAAATGTCCATATTACCCAAAGCAATCTATAGATTTAATGCAATCCCCATCAAAATACCAATGACATATTTCACAGAACTAGAACAAATACTTCAAAAGTTCATATGGAACCAAAAAAGATCCCGAATAGCCACAGCAATATTGAAAAAGAAGGACAAAGTAGGTGAGATCACAATACCAGATATCAGGTTATACTACAATGCCGTTGTAATCAAAACAGCTTGGTACTGGCACAAGAACAGGCATATAGACCAGTGGAACAGAACAGAGAACCCAGAAATTGACCCAAGTCATTATGCTCAATTAATATTTGACAAAGGAGGCAAGAGCATACAATGGAGTAAAGACAGTCTCTTTAATAAATGGTGTTGGGAAAATTGGACAGCTACGTGCAAAAAAATAAAACTAGACCATCAACTTACACCCTACACAAGAATAAACTCAAAATGGATAAAAGACTTAAATGTGAGTTGTGAACCCATAAGAATCCTAGAAGACAATGTAGGCAACAAAATTTCAAATATCATATGCAGCAGAATTTTCACAGATACATCACTGAAGGCAAGAGAAACAAAGAAAAAAATGAACACATGGGACTACATCAAACTAAAAAGCTTCTGCAGAGCAAAAACAAAAACAAACAAACAAACAAAAAGCACAACCACTATCAAAATGGAAAGGGAACCCACTGTATGGGAGAGCATAATTGCCAATGATACATCAGATAAGGGGTTAATTTCCAAAATATACAGAGTGCTCTTACAACTCAACAAAAGAAAGACAAAGAATCCAATTTAAAAATGGACAGAGGACCTAAATAGACACCTCTCCAAAAAGGACATACAAATAGCCAAGAGACATATGAAGAAATGCTCAACGTCACTTATGATTAGAGAGATGCAAATTAAAACAACTATGAGATATCACCTTACACCTGCCAGAATGGCTGCCACCAACAAATCATAACAAGTACTGGCAAGGGTGTGGAGAAAAGGGGACTCCAGTATACTGCTGGTGGGAATGCAGACTGGTGCAGCCATTATGGAAAACAATATGGTGTTTCCTCAAAAACTTAAAAAGTGATCTGCCATTTGACCCAGTGATCCCACTTCTAGGAACATACCCTAAGAAGCCTGAAACACCAATCAGAAAGAATATATGTTTCTTATAGCAGCACTGTTTATAATAGCTAAGATCTGGAAACAGCCCAAGTGTCCATCAGTAGACGAATGGATAAAATAGTGGTGGTACATATACACAATGGAATACTATGCAGCTGTAAGAAAAAAAAGATCTCTTATCCTTTGAGACAACATGGAAGGACCTGGAAAGTATTATCTTAAGTGAAACAAGCCAAGCAGAGAAAGACAAATACCACAGGATCTCACTTATTTGTGGAATATAATGAACATAACAGTCTGAGGAATAGGGTAGACTCAGAGACGTGGAAGTAGGGTACAGACTGTCAACCTTCAGAAGAAGGGGTGGTGGGAGGAGGGAAGAGATAAACCACAGAACTTATATGCATGTTCGCATAAGCAATGGACATGGACAACAAAGACGGGGATGGGGTCGGGGGGATGGGGATGAGGGTGTCAACAAGGAAAAAAGGAGAAACATCTGTAACAAAAATAATATAAAATAATAAATAAATAAATAAACTAGATACCTCCTGCAAAAAAAAAAATATTTTTTTTGTTTTCCAGACATAAGAAAACTTAAATTTTAAGGCATTTTGGTAAATTATACCTTAATAAGCAATAATAAAGCATTTATATTTTCCTCTCTACCTGATCCCTCTAGAATTTGAAAACTGTTAATGAGTGAGTATTATTTAATTTTCATGGCAATATGGTTGTTTGCATAAATTCAATAAGAATCTGTTCTGTGTACAACAGCACACAATTGAAAACTGGTTTTGTTAACCAAGACTTTGAGTGGCATGTCATGTTTGAGAGAGACATGCACAGACTCTGAATGTATCTAAAAGAAAACTTTAAGGAATATTGACTTTGAGCCCAAATCTTAAATATTGTAAATAAAAAACCTGACAAACAACAATATAGTGATTACCTGAAGCAAAGGGTATAGGGGAAATGAATAATAATGGGAGAAGATTTGACCTGGCATGGTGAACACACTGTGCAGTATACAGACGATGTGTATAGAACTGTGCATCTGAACACCCCTGTGTACTCTTATAAGAAAAGGGCAATAATAGGATTGTCAGGAGAAGCACCAGCAGGCTTAGGAGGCAAAGGAGCAGTTTTTCAAGGTGCTATACCTACTGCTGTTGCCAGAAATTCTAATAAAACGCTCATGAAAGATTCAGCCAAGTCTCTGTTTATTGGCTTAGTGTGACAGGCAGTAATGGAGCAGCTGTGTCCACTGCCACTCTGGCTGGGGGAGTGCACTTTCCTTTTCCACGGAAGGCTGAAGATTGTGATTCCTGGGCTGAGCGGAAACACTGACGAAGCCTCCCTGGAGCAGAGCAGAGCAGAGCCTTCTAGCTGGAGAGCAGCCTGGCCCCCGGGCTGCCCGGCCCCAAGGCTGCCTCACAGCCCTGCTGTATTACAGTTGAGCTGTTTTTCTATCACACGCAAACTGGGGGTTCCTGCTGGCACTGAGTTGGCACCAAGACTATCAGTTGCCTTCCTCTCTCCTTAAAGGCTCAGCTTCTTTCCCTCCCCTACTCCAGACAGGAGCCACCTCTTCAATTCAACTAAACGGCTCTCTGTTCCGCGAATCTCCGGTCCCCCGCCTTGCCTCTCTCTTCAGAGCTGTATGGGAGTCCACTTACTACATATTTATTTAAGGGACATGGAATTAAGAATAAAATGTAATTGGTATCCCTCATATTAAACTTTTCTTTTCCATGTCTATCTAGAGGGCTGGTCTCCTTTGCATTATAAACTGACAGAGAATTGGGGAAAAGAGGATCATGAAATAAAAATGAACAGGAGGAAAAGGAATCCTTGACTTTGGCTTGCGGTTGTTGGAATAACTCCATGGGCATGAAGAAGGAGCAGGTGTGAAGAAACAGGAACATAATATAATGGAACAAAGCAAGAAGCAAGAAAGAAGAGACTAAATACTATGGAGAAGGGAAAATGGTTTTCCTTCAGCACAGTTGGCTGTGCTGCCTTTAGCCACTGAGATGTCAAGCCCCATCCCTGGGCCTCTCCGCCCCCACTTTCATTGCGCCCGTGTGTTGTGTCTTCTTTAGGAGTTTGAGAAAAACATTGTCCCCCGTTTTGTTCGGTTCAACGAACATTTCGTGTTCGTAGTGGGAAGAGCCAATATCTTGATCATTATCTAAGGTGTTGCACTCTATTTCCAAGACCCAGGTAGCATCGGGGATCCTGAGAGCTAGTCCGATGTTCTCCCCGCCGCGCCACGTCGGGGGCTCCTCCTGCTCCCTTCGGATAAGGTAGAACGGCCTCGTCATTTCACTTCTGTATTCGCTCGACAGTGAATATTTAATACGCACCATGATAAACACTTTGAGGTGAATTTAAAAACATCTCGGAAGGGCTTACCAACTTATGAGGAGAAAGCCAAGAAGACGATTACAAATGAGTGTAATAGGAATTGCCACCTTAGTTAAATCTACCATTTATTCCGGGTGGACTCCACACGTCCAGCTGCTGCCCCAGATGTTTCCTTCCGCCTGGCGCACCTTCCCGCGCGGGGATCTCGGGGGCTGTGCGGCGCAGGCGGCCCTGCAGAAACGGGCGCAGCGCTGCGCTAGCCCTGGGGGAACCAGGGAAGCGGCGTCACAGGCGCACGAGCCGAGCGCTCGTCTGATAAACACAGGTCGGAGCGCTCTCTCCGCCTTCCCTGGTGGTCTAGTGGTTAGGATTCGGCGCTCTCACCGCCGCGGCCCGGGTTCGATTCCCGGTCAGGGAAACCAGCGTTTTCCTCCCTCCCTGTGGCAGGGGAGACCTGTCAAGTTTAAATAGTGTACAAGCTACTTTTCCTTTTTACATAAATCCTACTTTGCTTAGAAATTCTGTGACAGTTTTGAAATCCAAGTGCAACCTGACAAACGATGCACTCTCCAATCGTTTCGAGAATTGCGTTAATGAGCTCCTAGCCTGGCGCTGGCGAGAGCTTGGCACTGTTCCGAGCGTTTCGAAAATTTCACTCGTTCATTGGATGATTCAGTGGGCGGGACATTTCAGAGAGAATTGATTACCTGTAGGAGTTTTCGAGATTAGTACAACACGTTGACGGTTATAAGACTAAAGAAGAGCGCGGGCGTCGCTGGCAGGTTGTCTTGCGGGCTGGGCGCGGCTCCGAACCCGCACGGCGGCCGGAAGCGGGAAAGCGCGTCTCCCGGGCCCCTGGCCGCACTGCTCCCGCGGGGGGCCCGGAAACACCCCGGAGCTTCCTCCCGGACCCAGGCAGTTTCGGGGCTGCGTGGTCCTCCCGAGCCGCCCCCCGTCTTTCCCGAGGACCCACCGCCGGCCGGGGCGTTGCCCACAGGAGGAACAGGGAGAGGCCGGGCCCCAGCGAGGGGGGCTGCCGCCGGCCGCGGGGAGCCGGCGCACCGCCTGGTCGGCTCCGCGCCGCAGCGCCGCTGATCGCCGCCGAGAGCGCACCTGCTGATGCTCCTGGCGCTTGGCGAGGTCTGGCGCCTCTGTGCTAAATGGCTTCCGGTAGTATTGGGACACAAATCTTTTTTTTTTTTTTTTTTAATTTTATTTATTTATTTATTTTTTTGTTACAGATATTTTACCTTTTTACCCCATTGGCACCCCCCACCCCACCCCCCCTCCACCCTGTCCCCGGCTTAGTTGTCCATGTCCATTGGTCATGCATACATGCATATAAGTTCTGTGGTTTATCTCTTCCCACCCCCCCCACCCCCATCCCCTCTTCTGAGGGATGTCAGTCTGTGCCCTACTTCCATGGGGACACAAATCTTTGTTACTTGGTTTGTCTAAATAGCAACCACAGATATATTGCTGATTATTTCCTTCTCACTTCTTGTAACAGTTCGATACACATATGACCTCTCCTCAAACTTCTAAACAAAGACGCGCTGACCCCGATCTAACTACGAACAGATGGGGATGTGGTCTCTTCGTGATCATGTTGCATGAAGCCGACTCTGTCTCTAATTAATTGCACATTCCCTGCTCTCCCCGACCCCCCAGATACAGATTGTGAATTCCAAAACCTCTCTGAGCTGGGATAGTTTTTGTCATCTTGCCAGTACTCTCCTTGAGTTAATAAACCTTGACGTATACGTAAGGTCAATTTGTCTAAGAAATTTTGTTTTGGCGTAAGCATTAAAGTAGTATAGTTTGTCAAATTTCTGTATATACTGAGGCTAGTCTGTGTTCTTGTGATTAATGTCTCACAGGAAATTAGCCCTCTAGGCCCGATGGCAATCACTTCCTGACACTACTATCCTCTTCATGATGCCATAGTTTGCCTCCTCTATATGTAGCAAGAATCCTTTGCTTCATTTCTTTTTTACATCTCTGCTTTTTGGAAGTAGTCTGGGTGGAACCCCTAAATGTGTTCAATGGTTTTTGTTTATCTGTTTCTTTTTAACACTTTCCACACGAAGCGAATTGGATTAGAGACTGGGGACTCTTCTTTGACAGCTATGTGACTATTTTCTTTATTCTGTTATGAGCTATTACTTATTCTCCTTGGAGAAAAAATGTCCTAGTCTGTATTTCCGCAAAAGAGTTTCTGTTCACTCACTTGTTAGCTCAGAGAGAAAATGGCAAAAAAATATGAGAAAACCAAAGTCCCTATTAAGACAAGAGAAAGAAGGAAGCATGTGAATGGGTGGGGTTTTTTTTTTTTTTTAAAAAAAGATAATAATTGGGGCCAATAAATCAGTCATGAATATTAAGGGCCAATGTAGGTTTGCATTACACTAATTACACTGGTCCCTATGCAAGAAGAAAAATGAGCAAGGCACAATCATCTCTGAACATCCCTAAACCTCAGTTTTCTCATCTGTTTATAGGAATAAACATATTTATTACATAAAATTGCTATGAGAAATAAATGAAATAATGTGCTTAACCATACTGTTATCCTAATCCATATGTTTTTACCATTATCATCATTATTATTGTTCTTGTGTACTTATGCTGAATGAAGGAGACATATATTGTGAACAAGTTTTCTATTGGTAGCAAGACTGATCTGCTAAAAATGAGTGTGGAAAAAGCACCCTGGAGAGGAGAGAGAGAGAGAGAGAGAGAGAGAGAGAGAGAGAGAGAGAGAGAGAGAGAGAGAGATTCAGAAGCATGGTGGAGAACTGACTTTTTTGAGTGGGCTTTGAAGAATGAGCAAGATTTCTGAGAGGGCACAAATGGAGACCTGCATCCCAGGACGAAGGCTCAGGACACACAAAGTGCAGGATATGAATGCTCCTGGGTGTGGATGGTGCAAAGTCCTGGATACACAGGACTTCGAATTCTAAATTCTTTGAAACTTGGAAAGTCTCTGCTACCAGCGAGGTGGCATACGTTTTCAATGTTGAGCTTTCTGGCCATGCACAGCACAGCTAGAATTAGAATTCCATATGTTTTCTGTGGCAGTTGCTGACATGTCCAGCTCCTAAAGAGGCCCACTATATATAGTTGCTTCCCAGAAAAATTTTGGTCTGTGGGCCCTGGGGAACTGATTTTAAATGCTTTAAATACATTTGATTTCTAAAGAGAGGATCATCAGAGCTCTCTGTTCAATTTCCAGGAATGTGTGAGGGTGGTTCCAAATCTCTCTCTCATGCCCAGGTTACCCAACAAGGCAAACCATGCGAGCTGAAACTGTGCAGCCCTCTGACCAAAACAGAACCAGAAAGAAAGACAGTCTACGTCGGTTTCTAGAGTAGACACTGAGCCTCTCCAGGGACCAGGAAGAGGGATGTATTTGTGTCCTATTTAAATCCTGTTCTGACTCTGGGACTGCCTGAGGGAATGGTCAGAGTAGCATCTCCCAGTGACCCGCACCAAACACCCCAGCTGGTCGGTGGGGGCTGTCAGAGAAGCCTCCTCCTCTTTTAATCCTCCTTCACCTCTTGCTTCTTTCTCCCTTTTCTCACCCCGGGCTCCTTCAGGAATCCCAGGTTTCTGCCCAGGAGAAGGCCTATAGGGGAGAAGGATTGAGGATTCGATTCTTCCCCTTCCCCACCCCCCACCCAGACTCTCATTCTCTTATTAGACTGCTAAAGAGTCTTGTGTCACTGCAACCCTAACACCCCCGCATTCCTTAGTGCACTTGTAAATTCTTCCAAGCAGGTCTTTCCAAATCTACGTGGTGAGCCTCCAAACTCAGTGTGACCCAGCCCTTCTTCAGTCCCACACTGAGCTGTAATAACTCCATGAATGTTTGCCTTCCCAGCTGCTAGTTCTGAGGGTGAGGACAGTAACTGTCAGCATTTCTGCTGAATACCCAGCATGCAGCATGGTGCTGGATAGACTCTCGAAGCCCACTTGTTGATATAGTCACTTTCTCTCAAATTATTTATTTATTTTTCTATTTGTTTCTCTCCCTCTTAGCTTACCATGCAGGAGTGTAAACACTAGAGACAGAAAATTGGTCCCTGGGTTGATGTCTTTGATGGATAAAATAGAATCTGATGAAGCACTGAACCAATTAGCACCGAGCAGAGGGTACTTCTGCTCTGTGTATCTGGGGTTACATTGTCAGAGAGTGGTCAGTCTCCATTCAGCTCTGGCCATTTTGCCCTCAGAGATCCAACACTGAGAAGACTTGTGCTGTTGTGAGAGGCTGAGAGAGACCAGGGGAGAGCTCAGACCCACACAGCAGGAGAGAACAGAAGCTCCTAGCCTGGGATGTGTGGAGGAACAGTGGAGAGTGAGGCTTTGACTGGGAGGAAGAGTCGGGACATTATGTTGTTTCTGCCCTTGAGAATCCTTTTTCTTAGTCATTTTTCTAAAGTAATCGCCCCAGTAACTAACATCTGGTAATTGGTAAAGTATGGCAACTAAGGATGATGGGATACTACTGAATCCATTTTTGAATTTTTTTTTAGAAGGAGTAAAAGGTCATGTGAAGACAAAGTTGAGATTTGTAGATGCTGACTGTGAGGATTGAAGAGATGTGGCCACAAGCCAAGGTAGTTGAGTCAAGAAACCACATTCCCGGAGTCTCCAAAGAGAATTCCGCCCTGAGGACACCTTGATTTTAGCAGGTGACTTCTGGTTCCAGAACTGTGAGAACACATTTCTCTTGTCTGAAGCCTCACTGTTTGTGGTAATGTTAGAGTAACTACAGAAAACTGAAACCCAGGCAGTATGCAATACATTCTACCAGTACTATAGGAATTTGCAAAAAGTCTGCTTTTCATTGGAAGATTGGATAAAAACACTTATCAGCATCAACTCTCTGGGAGATGAATGGCAAAACCAACAGAAACTTGGAGGTTAGCTAACTTTCTTTATTGTGTCCTACTTTTTGACATAATATGCACAATGTGTTTTCAGTTTACGACACCCTTATCTGGGTCAAAACTTTTGGGTTTGTACTAAGAAGAGACACGCAGACTGCGCTTTTATCAACGTATTGCATTATATCAAGACAGCAACTATGCTACATGATTCGAATGTCACCGTTTCAAAATGAACGACCCAATGCCTTCGGCTCCGGGGCATTTCTGCGGAGAGGGCGGCCCTCCCTAATTCTCGCCTCCGTGAGCAGCCAGGGCCGGGCTCTCAGCTCCTCTGCGCAGCGTCGGGCCGAGCACACCACGCGCGGAATCGGCGGGCGGGCGGGCGTCTGGGGTTGGCTGGCTCCCGGTCGCAGTCCCCACGGCGCCGGGCAGCGGCCCCCGCGGGCTTTGGGAGGGGCGCCCAGACAGGCTCCCCCGAAAGAAATAGGTGTGGGAGCCGGAGGGGGCGACATGGCTCTAGAGAAAACGCAGGGAAAGGCGCGCCCCGGGTCGGCGAAGCGGCCTCCGCGCCGACCAGACTTCCTTCTGTCTCCTGTGCGCAGTTCCGCAGCCGCGTCAGGCCGGCGGCCGCCAGGGGCCGGGGTGGCTGCCCCCGTGCTCAGCCTCAGGGCGGCGCACACGGTCCAGTCCGCGCCCGGCAGGCCAGCGCGGGTGCGAGCAGGCGGGGCAGGCTAACGGAGCTTCGCAGTCACCGCGACCCGCGCGCCCCCCCACCCCGGACACTCCAGGCCTGGCGGTACAGCCTGGAGTAGCGGGCAGAACGTGCTTTCCTGCCTGCACTTGTTTTACAAACGAAGGAATGTCAGTTTCCCGGGATCCGCTCGTCACTCGAGACAGAGCCGGCCAACGCCTCGGAGGGGCGCTTGGCGTTCGCAGGAGCTGCCGTCGGCCTGTGGTTCCGGACCGGCTGCAGCGCGCACTTCTGGGAGCGTGCCTCTCTCGCCTTCGCTCGGAGGTTGTTTCCTCCTGGAAGCCTCCCTGGTCTCCTCTCCCTCTTTCAAGCTCCGGAATCACAAAGAATTACAATGAAGGAGGGTAGGGAGGAGATGTGGCGAGCAGACAGGTTCCCTGTCTCATAAACTATTGCTCAAATATGGTAAAATGTCCACTAAAAAAGTACAATCTATTTTTTCTACTGAGACATGTACTGTACTATGGCATTTTCTTTTTTGTGAAATTTGATCATATTGTATTTATTAGTCGTCTTTTCTTTTAAAAAACTTTTATATATTAATTTTTAGAGAGAGAGAGACAGAGACATCGATTTGTTGTCCCATTTATTTATGCATTATTAGTTGTGCCCTGACCAGAGATTGAATCCACAGCCTTGGCCATCTGGACAGCACGCTACCGAACTGAGCTACCCGGCGAGGGTCGTGGTCTTACCTTTTCATTTCATTCGTTTTGTCTCTACTACATATGATTCTCTAATTCTTGAACATTACTGCGAAACTCCTAAACATTCCTTGGGGGCAGCCAAGCGTGCTCCTCCGCTTCCCCGGGGCCCTTCCTCCCTGCCCCGTGGGACTGGTTGCTGCAGCGTGGGGATCGGGGGCTTCCTTCGCCTCCTTCCTCTGCTGTAAAGTCTGTTTCTTTCATTTCTTGATTTTACTCATTTGTTTGGGTGGAGCTTATGATAAAACATGCACATGAGGTAAATTTTTGGAAAACTTCCATGTCTTTAAAATATCTTTATTTTACCTTACACTTTGATTAGAAATAGAAACATAAGTTAAAAAATGATTTTTCCTTTTGGATCCAAAGGCACTGCTTCATTGTTTGTACTGTTTTTGATTATTTCTATTCTACTTCATTTACTTGTCCTTCGGTCTTTTTCCCTGTTTGAAAACGTTGGGAATCTTTCCACAGTGCTCTGTAGCCCCCACTGAAGCAGGTTGGTGCCAATGTTTGATCAGTGAAGTGGGACCTACAGGCCTTTTCCTCTAGAAACTGATTTTCTCACTTTCTGGCAAATATTCTTATTTGATTATTTTGATAATTTCCTACTGTCTGTTTTTATGTTTTCATTCTTTAGGAACTTCTGCTAATTGGAATCCCTGAATTGCTTCTATGGATTTTGTCCCTTTTATTTTGTTATATTTTATACATTCAAAAAGATATGCAGCATGAATAAAAGAGTTGAAGCATAATAATAAAATGAACACTTTTTAACACATCAGTGAAGATCTAGAATTACAGTACTATGAATATAGTAGCCATTAGGCACATGTGGTCATTTAGCACTTTGAATGTGGCTAGAATGACTGAGGCAGTGAATTTTTAATTCTAATTAGCTTAAAATTAAAAAGAAAATTCTCTATTCTGTTATTGGAAAAAACTTTAAGTATGTCTGGAACCACTTGGCTTTGTGAATCTATTCTTCAACTATAAATTTTATGAAACACAAGTATAGATCTAAGTACAGTATTTCTGATGAATATTTAGTACAAACTGAGATGTGCTATAAAGGTATAAAATACACATTGGATTTTAAAGATGACACAAAAAACTTCGTTAATATATGTTTATGTTGAAACGATATTTTGAATATACTAAACCATATATAAAATATATTATTAAAATTAATTTTATTTAGTTTTTGCATTTTTCATGAGAACATTTATAATTATATTTGTGGCCAGCAGATCTGGGCCGGACATCACCAAGGACATTTGCATGGAATAATGTGCTTCTCTCCTATCCCGTCTGACTACCCACCAGAGGGAGCCACTGTGCGACCTGAGTTCGACATCCCTTAGACAAATAGTTTACACCTATGCATATATCATTAATAAATTTATTCTTCTGTCTTGCTTGTTTTGAACTTTATAAAATTTGTACCGAATTGTAGGTTGTTTTCTGGGACTTACTTTTTCCACTAAACATGACATTTCTACTATTTACCCATGTTATTGTTTATAGCTGTAGTTCATTCATGTTTACTGCTGAAAATATTCTGTTATCTAAATAAGGCAAAACTTGTTTTTCTATTTACTGTTGATTTATATTTGGGCTGTTTTGGGTTTTTGCTATTATGAACAATTATGCTAAGAAAATTTTTGTACATGAATCTTGGAGCTTATGTGCACGAATTTCTCAGTGTATATACCTCAGAATTAAATTGTTAGGTTGCAGTGTGAAGTTCAACTTTACAAGATAATATCTGTTTGTTTTCCAAAGTGGTTGTATTAGTTTACAGCATCAGTTGTAAATACCATAACTCCACATCCTTGCTAAAACTTGGTAATGTCAGTTTTCAACCTTTGTCATTCCAATGGGTGTCTCACAGAACATCATTGTAGTCTGAACTCTTTGTTTCTGAGATTGAGGACTTCAGTTTTCTGTGAAATAATTCTTCATGCTTCTTGCCTATTTTTGTACTCTATTGCTTATTGATTTAAAGAAGTTTTCATATTAGGTTGAACCATATTAAATTGCCACTATTCAATCCCTAAACATGGCAATTTATATAATTCAACCTAAAATATTTTAGATAATAATTATTTATGAAGTAAATGTGTTCCAAATAGCTTTCTTAAATTCATGAGAAAATTGGTTTTCACTTTCTGTATGGAGATTTTGATGAAAGAAATTCTTCATTTTAATCTAGTTAAATTTATCAAAAAATTTTCTTTAAAATTCATTAACCTCTTTAGTGTCTTGAGAAACCTTTTCTTGACCTGAGGGCATACAAATATTATCCAAAACTTACTTGTAATAGAAAAAAATTGCCTTTCATAAGTCTTGGCTATTCTTGGCCAAGAATATACATTTCAGTATAAATTTGAGAATCAATTTGTCAATTTTCACAAAAATTCACTTGAGATTTTCACTCAAGTTGCAATGACTCTATAGATCAGTTTTGGGGGAACTGACATCTGTATAGCACTGGCTCTCAATTCATGAACAAGTGTGGTTGGGTCAAGAGTAGCTAAGTCAGTCTTGAAGAATAAAAAGTAGTAGGACTTACCCTCCCAGGTGCCAAGGTGTTGTAAAACTATGGTAATTAGGCAGCTTGGCATTAACATAGGTGTGGACAAGTGATTTGCAGCCAGTGTGCTGCAGCACACCCGCCATGCAGCCAGAGTGTTCAAACACGCAGTATCTGACTGTTTAGTCAGGGGCACTGACCTCTTTCCCTAGACTGTCAAATAAACAGTGTGAATGAATCAAAATTTTACCTTTTTTTTTTTGTCAGATCGGCAGAAAATATATTTTTTAGTGTGCTGCAGAATTTTAGTAATTAGTTTCTGTGTGCCATGGGATGAAGAAGGTTGAAAATCGCTAGTCTAGACAATAGGGCAATGAAACAGAAGGAACGGCCAAGACGTCTAGTCTCCACTCTCCCCATTCCAACACGACTATTGTCTTCCTATTGCTCTGATCCTGAGGCCTGCTTTAGAAACTCTCAAATTGTCTCTCAGTCCAGTAGTAAGAAACTTCAAATTACTTAGCTTAAACTCCAGGAATCTTTTGAAATATCCTGAACATTTAAAATAGATATTTTGAGAAAGCTCTGAAGAAATTTCAGATATTTCACCTGGTAAGAAAAAAAGATTTTAGTCTTGAAAGTTTTAAAGATCTACCTTGTGAACAATGGGTTAATCTTGTTCTACAGTTATCCCAGAGCATAGAAATACAACCCATGGGTAGAGGCCACAGAAAGATATTTCTGTACATTCGTGGTTCTAATTCTGAAATCTCCATCTTATCCTCCCTTTAAAAATTGAATGAAATGGGCATTCTCTACTTCTTTTGTGAAGGTAGAGTGGAAACAGTCTCATAGTATCAATCAATGTTCATGGTAAAATGTTTCTGTCTTTCCAATTAGAATGTTATTAGGTTAAAAGGTGTCTTATCTGGTGATTTTTCTAAGCAAATTATCACTATATCAATAACTATTATTTAGAAACTCTTCAGAATTAGAAGTACAAGAATCTTAAGGTTTCAAGAAACACAAACATGCTTTACAATTCAACTGCACATCTGATCTTCGAATTCCTTCTGCATTGTGCCTACCACACATATCATGTGAGCGAGTCTGTGTGCTTAGGGTCCTTTTCAAATGTCCAGACTTTCCACCCAGATAAAATACCTAAAATTTCTTCAGTGCTCTTTCTCAATCTTCATTTTATTTTATTATTTTGTAAATTTAATCAAAGTATTTTATTTGTTAGTTGAATTCATTTGGGTTACATTGGTTAAGAAAATTATATAGGTTTAAGGTGTACAATTCTATAATATATCATCTGTATATTATATTGTGTTTACCACCCCAAATCATGTCTCTTTCCATCACCATTTATAATCCCTTTACCCTCTTTTGCCTTTCCCCACATCCATTTTTCTCTGGTAATGAACACACTGTTATCTGTCTATAGGTTTTTATTTATTATTTTGCTTAATCCCTTCATCTTTTTAAAAAAAAAGCACCCCTACGCCCTCTGCTCTGACAGCTATGTCTATTTTGTTAATTAGTTTTTTTGTTCATTGGATTGCACATATAAATAAAATCATATGGTATTTTTCTTTTTCTGACTGGCATATTTTACTTAGCATGATACTCCCCAGGTCCATCCATGCTGTGGCAAAAGGTAAAATTTCTTCTTTTTTAGGGCTGAATAGTATGCCATTGCGTACATGTACCACAGCTTTTTTATCCACTCATCTACCAATGGGCATGTGGGCTGCTTCTAAATCTTGGCTATTGTAAATAATGCTGCAGTGCACACAGAAGTGCAAATATGATTTTGAATTAGTGTTTCAGGTTTCTTCACATAAAATCCCAGAAGTGGACTCATTGGGTCATAAGGCAGTTCTATTTTTAATTTTTTGAGGTGACTCCATTTTGCATTCCACAGTGGTTGCACCAGTCTGCGTTCCCACCAACAATGCACAAGGTTCTCTTTTCTCCACATTCCCGCCAACACTTGTTTGTTGGTTTATTGATGATAACCAACTGACAAGTGTGAGGTAATATCTCATTGTTATTTTAATTTGCATTTCTCTGAAGATTAGTGACATTGAGCATCTTTTCATAGTCTATTGGCCAGCTGTATGTCCTCTTTGGAGAAGTGTCTATTCAGGTCCTTTCCCCAGTTTTTTATGGAATTGTTTGGGGTTTTGTTGGTATTGAGCTGTGTAAGTTCTTCATAATATTGGATATTAACCCCTTATCTGACCTATCAGTGAACATGTTCTCCCATTCAGTGGGTTGTCTTCTCATTTTGTTGATGGTTTCCTTTGCTATTCAAAATCTTTTTAGTTTGATGTAGTCCTGTTTGTCTCTTTTTTAAATAAGTTTTTATTAATTTTTTAGAGCGAGAGGAAGGGAGAGAGAGATAGAAACATCAATGTGAGAAACACTGATTGGCTGCCTCCTACACGTCCCCTACTGGAGAGCGAGCCAAAGCCCGGGCATGTGCCCTGACCAGGAATAGAACCAGGACTTCTCAGTCCATGGGACGGACAAAACTCAATCCACTGGGCAACATGAGCCGGGCTGGGGTTTTTTTATTTTTCCTTTTGATTCCTTTGTCTGAGGAGATTTTTTCAGAAAAAAATATTGCTATAAGATGTCCATGATTTTACTGCATATGTTTTCTTCTACAATGTTTATGGTTTTGGGTTCAAAATATTTTTCTTTTATTACTATTTTTCTATCACCATTTATCCCCCCATACCCTTTTCCATCTCCACCCACCCTCTACACATCAGAATCACCATGCTGTTGTTCGTGTTAATGAATTCTTTCTCTTTTACTTCTTTTTGTTAAGTCCAACATTTACATCTGGAAGCCATTTTGAGTTTATTCTTGTGTATGGTGTAAGTAGGTGGTCTAGTTTCATTTTTTTTGCACATATCTCTTCAACTGTTCTAACACTATTTGTTGAGTAGACTATTTTTAGCCCATTGTATTTTCTTGGCCCTTCTGTCAAATATTAATTGACCATAAAAGCATAAATTTATTTGTGGGCTCTCTATTCTATTCCATTGATTTATAGGTCAGTTCTTATGCCAGTAACATGCTGTTTTAATTACTATGGCCTTGTAGTATATTTTGATATAAGGTAGCATGATTCTTTCAATTTTGTTTTTCTTTCTCAAGATTTCTGTGGCTCTTCAGGGTCATTTGTATTTCCATATACATTTTTGGAATATTTGTTCTAGTTTTGTGAAATATGGCATTGATATCTTTTTGGTTGTTGTTGTTAATCCTTACCTAAGGATATATTTTCCACTGATTTTTAGAAAGAGTGGAAGAGAGGTGGGGGAGGGGAAGAGAGCAGGGAGGAGAGACATATTGATATGAGAGACACATCAATTCGTTGCCTCTCACACACGTCCTGACCAGGGCTGGGGATTGAACCTGCAACACAGGTACATGTCCTTGACTGGGAATCACACCTGTGATCCTTTAATGTGTAGGCTGATGCTCTAACCACTAAACCATGCTGGCCAGAGCAATGCCATTGGTATCTTGATAGGAATTGCATTGAATCCACAGATTGGGTAGTCAGGACATTTTAATTATTTCAGTTCTTATCCATGAACATGATATATGTTTCTACTTATTTGGATCTTCTTCAATTTCTTTCTTCAGTGTCTTATAATTTTCTGGATACAGGTCTTTAACATACTTGGTTAAATTAATTCATATATATATATCCTTTCAGGGATTTTTTTTAATTGATTTTTTTTGTTTTGTTACAGATGTTTTGCCTTTTTTACCCCATTGACACCCTCCTCCCCATCCCCACCCCCACCCCGTCCCCAGTTTGTTGTCCATGTCCATTGGTTATGCATACATGCATATATGTTCTGTGGTTTACCTCTTCCCACCCACCACCCCCTCTTCTGGGGGGTGTGGGTCTGTGCGCTACTTCCATGTTTCTGGGTCTACCGTATTCCTCAGACTGTTATGTTCATTATATTCCGTATATAAGTGAGATCATGAGGTATTTGTCCTTTTCTGCTTGGCTTATTTCACTTAGGATAAAATTTTCCAGGTCCCTCCACGTCGTCTCAAAAGATAAGAGATCGTTCTTTCTTACAGCTGCATAGTACTCCATTGTGTATATGTACCACAGCTTTCTTATCCATTCGTCTACTGATGGATACTTGGGCTGTTTCCAGATCTTAGCTATTGTAAATAGTGCTGTTATAAACATGGGGGTACATATATTCTTCCTGATTGGTGTTTCAGGCTTCTTAGGGTATATTCCTAGAACTGGAATCACTGGGTTAAATGGAAGTTCAACTTTTAATTTTTTGAGGTAATACCATATTGATATACATAGTGGCTGCACCAGTCTGCATTCCCACCAGCAGCGTACTAGAGTCCCCTTTTCTCCACACCCTCGCCAACACTTGTTGTTTGATGATTTGTTGATGGCGGCCATTCTAACAAGTGTGAGGTGATACCTCATTGTTGTTTTAATTTGCATCTCTCTGATGATTAGTGATGATGAGCATTTCTTCATATGTCTCTTGGCCATTTGTATGTCCTGTTTGGAGAGGTGTCTATTCAACTTCGCTGCCCATTTTTTAATTGGGTTCTTTGTCTTCCTTTTGTTGAGTTGTATGAGCACTCTATATATATTGGAAATGAACCCCTTATGTGATATATCATTGTTAATGATGTTCTCCCATACAGTGGGTTGCCTTTCCATTTTGATGTTTGTTTCTTTTGCTGTACAGAAGCTTTTTAGTTTGATGTAGTCCCATGTGTTCATTTTGTTCCTTTGTTTCTGTTGCCTTAGTGATGTATCAGTTAAAATTCTGCTGCGTATGATGTTCAAAACTTTGATGCCTACATTTTCTTCTAGAATTCTTATGGATTCACGGGTCACATTTAAGTCTTTTATCTATTTTGAGTTTATTTTTGTGTATGGTGTAAGTTGATGCTTTAGTTTCATTCTTTTTGCATGTAGCTGTCCAATTTTCCCAACACCATTTATTAAAGAGGCTGTCTTTACTCCACTGTATGCTCTTGCCACCTTTGTCAAATATTAATTGAGCATATTGCCTTGGGTCCATTTCTGGGTTTTCAATTCTGTTCCACTGGTCTATCTGCCTGTTCTTGTGCCAATACCAGGCTGTTTTGATTACAGTCGCTTTGTAGTATAACCTGATATCTGGTATTGTGATCCCACCTACTTTGTCCTTTTTCAAAATTGCTGTGGCTATTAGGGAACTTTTTTGGTTCCATATGAACTTTTGAAGTATTTGTTCTAGTTCTGTGAAATATGTCATTGGTATTTTGATGGGGATTGCATTGAATCTATAGATTGCTTTGGGTAGTATGGACATTTTAATGATGTTAATTCTTCCAATCCATGAACAAGGTATGTGCTCCCACTTTTTTATATCTTTCTCTATTTTTTTCAATGTCCTGTAGTTTTCCGCAAATAGGTCCTTTACTTCTTTGGTTAAGTTTATTCCTAGGTATCTTAATTTTTTTGCCACAATGGTAAATGGGACTGTTTTTACAGTTTCTCTTTCTGTGAGTTCATCATTGGTGTATAAAAATGCTGTCAATTTCTTGACGTTAATTTTGTATCCTGCTACTTTGCCAAATTCATTTATTAAGTCTAGTAGATTTTTGGTGGAGTCTTTAGGGTTTTCCAAGTATAATATCATGTCCTCTGCAAATAATGACAGTTTCACTTCCTCCTTTCCAATTGGATCCTTTTTATTTTTTTCTCATGTCTGATTGCTGTGGCTAAGACTTCCAATACTATGTTAAATAAGAGTGGTGAAAGTGAACATCCCTGTTTTGTTCCTGTTCTTAATGGAAATGTTTTTAGTTTCCGCCTATTGAGTATGATGTTGGCTGTAGGTCTTTCATATATGGCCTTTATTATGTCGAGATATGATCCCTCTATTCCCACATTGCTGAGCGTTTTTATCAGAAATGGATGCTGGATTTTGTCAAATGCTTTTTCAGCGTCTATTGATATGATCATGTGGTGTTTATTCTTCATTTTGTTTATGTGGTGTATCACATTTATTGATTTGCAAATATTATGCCAGCCTTGCATCCCGGAAATGAATCCCACTTGGTCATGGTGAATAATTTTTTTGATGTATTGCTGGATCCAATTTGCTAGTATTTTGTTCAGGATTTTGGCATCTATGTTGATCAGGGATATTGACCTGTAGTTTTCTTTCTTTGTAGTGTCTTTTTCTGGTTTTGTAATTCGAATTATGCTGGTCTCATAGAACGAGTTTGGAAGTCTTCTTTCTTCTTGAATTTTTTGAAATAGTTTGAGAAGAATGGGTGTTAGTTCTTTTTTGAATGTTCGGTAAAACTCCCCCGTGAAGCCATTTGGGCCTGGGCTTTTGTTTGCTGGGAGAATCTTGATTATCTCTTCAATCTCCTTAGTTGTTATTGGTCTGTTCAAGTTTTTTATCTCTTCCTGGACCAGTTTTGGGAGACTGTGTGTTTCTAGAAATTTGTCCATTTTGCTTAGATTGTCGAATTTGTTGCCATATACTTGTTCATAGTGGCTGTTAACAATCTTTTGTATTTCTGTGGTTTCGGTTGTTACTTCTCTTTCATTTCTGATTTGTGTATTTGGGTTCTCTCTTTGTTTCTTGGTGAGTCTAGCTAAGGGTCCATCAATCTTGTTTATCTTTTCGGAAAACCAGCTCTTTGTTTCATTGATCCTTTGAATTGGTTTTTTTGGTCTCTATATCATTTATATCTTCTCTGATCTTTACTATTTCCTTCCTTCTACTTGTTTGGGGTTTTCTTTTTGTTCGCTTTCTAATTCTTTAAGTTGTGAGGTTAGACAGCCAATTAGAGATTTTTCTTGTTTTTTTTGAGGTAGGCCTGTAGTGCTATGAACTTCCCTCTCAGAACTGCTTTTGCTGCATCCCATAGATTTTGTGTGTTCATTTTCATTGCTTTCCAGGAAGTTTTTAATTTCTTCCTTGATTTCCTCGGTAACCCCTTTATTGTTTAATAACATGCTATTTAGCCTCCATGTGTTCAAATGTCTTTGCATGTACTTGCAGTTGATTTCCAGTTTCATGCCATTGTGATTTGAGAAGATGCTTGATATGATTTCAATCTTCTTGAACTTGTAGAGATTTAGTTTGTGTCCTATTATGTGGTCTGTCTTTGAGAATGTCCCATGTGTACTTGAGAAGAATGTGTATTCTGTAGTTTTGGGGTGTAATTCTCTGTAGATATCTATAAATCCATTTGGTCTAGTGCTTCATTTAGCGTCTCTGTTTCCTTGCTAATTTTTTGTCTAGAGGATCTATCTAGTGCTGTCAACAGGGTGTTAAATCCCCTGCTATGATTGTATTGCTGTCGATTTCTCCTTGGAAGTCCTCCAGAATATTTTTAATATATTTTGGTGCTCCTATATTGGGTGCATATATGTTTATCAAGGTTATATCTTCCTGTTGGATAGATCCTTTCAATATTATGTAGTGGCCTTCTTTGTCTCTAGTTATGGCCTTCATTTTGAAATCTATTTTGAATCTATTTTATCAGATATGAGTATTGGTACCCCAGGTTCTTTTTTGCTTTCCATTAGCTTGGAAAATTTTTTCCATCCCTTCACTTGCAACCTATGTGAGTCTTTTGTTGTGAGGTGGGTCTCTTGTAAACAACATATAGATGAGTCATGCTTTCTTATCCAATCAGCTACTCTGTGTCTTTTTATGAGAGCATTCAGTCCATTTAAATTTAAGGTGATTATTGATATGTACTTGTTTCTTGCCATTTTTGTTTAGTGTGGTTATATTTTTCTTTCTATTTCTTCTACTAATTACAATAGACCTTTTAATATTTCTTGCAGTGCTGGTTTGGTGCTAATGTATTCCCTTAGCCTATTTTTGTCTGGGAAGCTCTTTATTTGACCTTCTAATTTGAATGATAGCCTTGCTGGGTAGAGTAGTCTTGGATTCAGATCCTTGTTTTTCATGACCTTGATTACTTCATGCCATTCCCTTCTGGCCTGTAGTGTTTCTTGTGAGAAGTCAGCTGAGAGCCTTATGAGGTTTCCTTTGTAGGTAACTTGTTGCTTACCTCTTGCTGCTTTCAGGATTCTCTCTTTGTCTTTAATTTTTGGCATTTTAATTACTATGTGTCTTGGTGTGGGCCTGTTTGGGTTCTTCTTACTTGGCACTCTCTGTGCTTCTTGAACTGGAATGCCTTCTTCCTTCACCAAATTAGGGAAGTTTTCTCTCACTATTTCTTTGAATATATTCTCTAACCCTTGCTCATTTTCTTCTTCTTCAGGGACTCCTATGATGTGAATATTATTATGTTTCCAGTTGTCCCACAGTTCTCTTAAGCTGTCTTCCTGATTTTTCATTGTTTTTCCCTTTTGGTTTTCTGATTGGTTGATTTATTCTACCCTGTCTTCTAATTCACTGATCCGGTCCTTAGCTTCCTCTACTCTGCTTTTTAGACCTTCCAATGTGTTTTTCACACATTTCTGATATGTCATTTTTTATCTCTTCTTGGTGGTTTTCAATTTCCAATTGGTTTATTTTCAGCATCTCTATGTCCTTACTCATGCTGTTGAGCTTCCACAAGATCATGGCTCTGAATTCTAGCTCTGTTAACTTGCCTAACTGCTCCACATTGATCTCATCTTCAGTGGAGGTCTCTTGTTCTTTCATCTGGGCTTCTGTTTCTGTGTTTCACCATTTTGGCTATTACAGTGGGCTTTGGAGCCTGTGGGTGTTAGTGTTCTGCTGTTTGTGGCTCCCTCTCCTGGGTTTAGATGAGCGAGGGAGGACCCACGTTAACCACCACTGACAAGTCTTACTTTCCTGGTTAAAGTTGCTATCCCAGGAAAGGTACTGTTATCCTCTAGCTTTTTGCCTGAGGCTAGCAGTCGAGGTTACTTGATGAGTTTGGGGTTGTAAATTGATTGAAAAACTCCTTCAGGTGCTTAGCATCAGGGGATTTCCAGAGGGTGGGGCAGATGCTGGTTGTTAATGAGCCTCAATTTGCATTTCAGTGGCCCACAGAGTCAGGTTGGATCTCCGAGGGAGGGGCTGCTACCTCTCCCCAGTGCCCCGGGAAAAAGCAATATGGCCACCGTCCTGCGTGGCAGCAACTCAGCAAAAGCTCTGAGTGCCCTCCAAATCCCGAGTGTCCCCACACAGTTCCAGTCCAGTCTGCCCTCCCTCTGCCGGAGCTCAAGGTGAGTGGTTGTGGCTTTTTTAGCCTCTGTCCTGGTTCTGCGCTGTGGAGCCGCCTGGGTGTGTAACCCGAGGGCGCCGCTCCCAGCTAAGGCCGCTGCCGAGCTGCTGACCGTGGGCTCCCAGCCCCTGTCTCGCGCCTTCGCAATCCTACCAGGATCAAGTCAGTGTCCCTCGTTATATGGTCCTCGCAAGCTGCTTTTCTGTTGCTTTTTCCTGTCAATTTGTCTGTGTTATAGTTGTAATTCCAGTTTGGTCCTGGGAGACAGTCTGTGTAGCTCCGTTCACTCTGCCGCCATTTTGGATCTCTTCTCTAGAAATTTTTTTGTACAATTATATATGGCATTGTTTTCTCAGTTTCCCTTTTTGATAATTCATTATTGGTGTAAAGAAACACAACTGATTTCTGGATATTTATTTTGTATTCTGCTGCTTTATTGAAATCATTTATTAGTTCTAGTAGTTTTTTTGGTGGAATCTTTAGGGTTCTTTATATACAGTATCATACCATCTTCAAATAATGAATTTTATTTCTTCCTTTCCAACTTGGATGCCTTTTATTTCTTCTTCTTGTCTCATTGCTGTGGCTAGGGCTTCCAGTATTATGTTGAATGAGAGTGGTGAAAGTGGACATCTCTGTCTTGTTTCTGATCTTACTCGAAGCATTTCAGTTTTTGCCCATTAATTATGATGTTGACTGTAGGTTTGTCATATATGGCCTTATTATCTTGAGGTATGTTCCCTTTGTTCCCACTTTGCTGAGAGTTTTATCATATATGGGTGCTGGATTTTATCAAATGCTTTTTCTGCATCTTTTGATATAATTGTGTGATTTTTATCCTTCATTTTGTTTATGTGATGTGTCACATCTATTGATTTATGAATACTGTACCAACCTTGCATCCCTGGGATAAATCCCATCTGATCATGGTGTATAATTTGTTTAAAAATTTTTCTCTTTAATGCTTTTAGAGAGAGGAGAGAGATAGAAACATCAATGAGAGAGAACATTGATTGGCTGCCTCCTGCATGCCCCCACTGGGGATTGGGCCCAAAACCGGGGCATGTGCCCTGACCGGGAGTTGAATTGGCGAACTCTTGGTGCAGGGGTTGATGCACAACCACTGAGCCACACTGGCCAGGCATCGACATCAAAGGGACACATCATGTGGTTCACCCGCATGACCCAAGCAGGGCCGGGGACAAACTGCAGCTGAGGTATGAGCCCTTAGTGGGAACTGAACCCAGGTCTCTCTGGACTGCAGGCAGACACTCTAACCACTGAGCCAAATCGGCCAGGGCATCTTTATTTGGTTTTGAATTAAGATAATACTGGCCCTGTAAATGAGTTTGCAAGTCTTCCCTCCTCTTCAATTTTTTGGAATAGTTTGAGTAGGTAGGTCTTTGTTCTTTGAATATTTGGTAAAATTCACCTGTGAAGCCATCAGTTCAGGACTTGTGTTTGCCAGAAGTGTTTTGATTACTGCTTCAGTTTCACTAGTAATCTGTCTATTCAGATTATCTGATTTTTCCAGATTCAGTTTTGTATGTTTATAAAAATTGGTCCAATTTATCCATATTGTCCAATTGGTTGGCATATAATTACTCATAATATTTTCTTACAATTCTTTGTATTTCTTTGGTGTCAGTTATTACTTCTCTTTCATTTCTGATTTTATTTATTTGAGTCTAAAACCAGACAATATACAGGTCTGTACCACCAGTCACATTTGAGCCAATCAAGCAGAGACATGGTTGAATTGTACATGAACATTTATTCCAATAATGCTGGCAGTATGGAAGAGCAGCCAGGTCAGCCTGTAATATCTGCTCCACCTCCTCCCGACTAGCCAGCCATTTATATATATATATATATATGTTTTTCAATTTTTATTAATTTATTTTTGCTACAGATGTTCCTCCTTTTCCCCCCTAGACACCCTACTCCCCATCCCGCCCCTCCCTACTCCCCCAGCATTGTTGTCTGTCCATTGGTTATGCATACATGCATATACGTTCTTTGGTTCATGTCATCCATCCCCCCAACCCCCCTACTTTGAGGTTTGTCAGTCTGAATCATACTCCTTTCTATGTCTCTGTCTATTTTGTTCATCAGCCCACCTTGTTCATTATATTCCACAAATAATTGAGATCCTGTGGTATTTGTATTTCTCTGATTGGCTTATTTTGCTTAACATAATACTCTCCAGGTCCATCCATGTCTTCTCGTAGGATAAGAGAACTTGCTTTCTTATAGCTGCATAGTACTCCATTGTGTATATGTACCACTGCTTATTTATCCATTCATCTATTGTTGGACACTTGGGCTGTTTCCAGATCTTAGCAATTGTAAATAGTGCTGCTATGAACATGGGGGTACATATATTCTTTCTGATTGGTGTTTCAGGCTTCTTAGGGTATATTCCTAGAAGTGGGATCACTGGGTCAAATGGCAGATCACTTTTTAAGTTTTTGAGGAAACACCATATTGTTTTCCATAATGGCTGCACCAGTCTGCATTCCCACCAGCAGTATACTGGAGTCCCCTTTTCTCCACACCCTCGCCAGTACTTGTTATGATTTGTTGGTGGCAGCCATTCTGGCAGGTGTAAGGTGATATCTCATAGTTGTTTTAATTTGCATCTCTCTAATGATAAGTGACGTTGAGCATTTCTTCATATGTCTCTTGGCCATTTGTATGTCCTTTTTGGAGAGGTGTCTATTTAGGTCCTCTGTCCATTTTTAAATTGGATTCTTTGTCTTTCTTTTGTTGAGTTGTAAGAGCACTCTGTATATTTTGGAAATTAACCCCTTATCTGATGTATCATTGGCAATTATGCTCTCCCATACAGTGGGTTCCCTTTCCATTTTGATAGTGGTTGTGCTTTTTGTTTGTTTGTTTGTTTGTTTGTTTGTTTGTTTTTGTTTTTGCTCTGCAGAAGCTTTTTAGTTTGATGTAGTCCCATGTGTTCATTTTTTTCTTTGTTTCTCTTGCCTTCAGTGATGTATCTGTGAAAATTCTGCTGCATATGATATTTGAAATTTTGTTGCCTACATTGTCTTCTAGGATTCTTATGGGTTCACAACTCACATTTAAGTCTTTTATCCATTTTGAGTTTATTCTTGTGTAGGGTGTAAGTTGATGGTCTAGTTTTATTTTTTTGCACGTAGCTGTCCAATTTTCCCAACACCATTTATTAAAGAGGCTGTCTTTACTCCATTGTATGCTCTTGCCTCCTTTGTCAAATATTAATTGAGCATAATGACTTGGGTCAATTTCTGGGTTCTCTGTTCTGTTCCACTGGTCTATATGCCTGTTCTTGTGCCAGTACCAAGCTGTTTTGATTACAACGGCATTGTAGTATAACCTGATATCTGGTATTGTGATCCCACCTACTTTGTCCTTCTTTTTCAATATTGCTGTGGCTATTCGGGATCTTTTTTGGTTCCATATGAACTTTTGAAGTATTTGTTCTAGTTCTATGAAATATGTCGTTGGTATTTTGATGGGGATTGCATTAAATCTATAGATTGCTTTGGGTAATATGGACATTTTAATGATGTTAATTCTTCCAATCCATGAACAAGTGCTTTCACTTTTTTATATCTTCCTCTATTTCTTTTTTCAATGTCCTGTAGTTTTCCGCAAATAGGTCCTTTACTTCTTTGGTTAAGTTTATTCCTAGGTATCTTAATTTTTTTTTTGCTGTGATGGTAAATGGGCTTGTTTTTTCAGTTTCTCTTTCTGTGAGTTCATCATTGGTGTATAAGAATGCTGTCAATTTCTTGACGTTAATTTTGTATCCTGCTACTTTGCCAAATTCATTTATTAAGTCTAGTAGATTTTTGATGGAGTCTTTAGGGTTTTCTGTGTATAATATCATGTCATCTGCAAATAATGACAGTTTCACTTCCTCCTTTCCAATTTGGATCCCTTTTATTTTTTCTTCATGTCTGATTGCTGTTGCTAAGACTTCCAGTACTATGTTAAATAAGAGTGGCAAAAGTGGGCATCCCTGTCTTGTTCCTGTTCTTAAGGGAAATGCTTTTAATTTTTGCCCATTGAGTATGATGAGGTATTTTTGTTATTTTTTCATAACTGATCTCAGAAAAATACTGAAGATTTTAATTACAGGTATATGTGCTATTAGGTCATACAGTGAAGACCTTTCTTACAATTAGACTCCATAAAATTTTGATGAACAACAACAAAAAAGAATCAGAGAATACATCTTAATATCAGACTTTAATTCATTGTAATTCTTCTAATCACAAGAGAATGATATAATTTCTCTGAGCCTTAATTTCTCTATTCTTAAAGTCTATATCTTTAAGTTTTTGTAAGGATTTCTAGAATTATAAATCACCAAGCTTAAAATCTTTTATGGAATAGTGTGTCATAAATGTTTCTATTAGAAAGCCAGGTCAGCCCTGGCTAGTTTGGCTCAGCGGTTAGAGTGTTGACCTGTGGTCCAGAGAGACCCGGGTTTGGGTCTCACTAAGGGCACGTATCTCTGTTGCAGTTTATCACTGGCCCTGGTTGGGTCGTGCGGGAGGCAGCCACTTGATGTGTCCCTTTCGTGTCGATGTTTCTCTCTCTCTCTGTTCCTCTCTCTCCTCCCTACTCTATCTGAACAAAAAATGAAAAAATGTCCTTGGATGAGGATAAAAAAAAAAAAGAAAGAAAGAAAGAAAGAAAGCCAGGTCAGCACAAAGAATAATAGCCACCCTACATGGGGTGCATTTGTTGGGAGAGAGAAGAGTATTCTTAGAATGTCAACTGTGTTGGGTACCAAGAGACAGATGCTAAGGAGAGTGAAGGGAGAGACCCCACATACAACTACTATAAACTGCCAACCAGCACAAACATAAACCAAAGACAACCAGGACACCGAAAAGCAAATGTAAAGGCAAATTATAGGAGAGCCGAAGACATGCAGAACAAAGAAATGGGATGACTGAGATGATTTTTAAAAAGATGTCTGATAGCCCTGGCCGGTTTGGCTCAGCGGTTAGAGCGTTGGCCTGCGGTCCTGAGAGACCCGGGTTCGGTTCCCGCTAAGGGCGCGTACCTCGGTTGCAGTTTGTCCCCGGCCCTGGTCGGTCGTGCGGGTGGCAGCCACTCGATGTGTTCCTTTCACGTCGATGTTTCTCTCTCTCTCTCTGTTCCTCTCTCTCCCTCCCACTCTACCTGAACAAAAAAATGGAAAAATGTCCTCGGGTGAGGATAAAAAAAAAAAAAAAAAAAGATGTCTGATAGTGGTAAGTATTCATTAATAATTAAAAATACAATCCACATCTTTTTTCTTATTTCCAATACTTTATTCAATTTTATAAGCATTTATTGAAGGTCTTCCATATGGGCAGACATGCTTGACACTTGGGGTATACCAAGCAAATACAGGGTGATGATTTTGCCCAGACACTGCTTGCGTACTGGTTTGGGAGATGATAATTATGAAACTACCAGAAAACCATGCAAAATAGGGAAATATTCAAAACACTAAGGTGATGATACAATAAATGGTTACCACTTTACCCCCTAACACACAGAGGAGCAGTATGGACTTTCCTGGGGTCATCTGAACTCAATCTTCAAGAGGAATTCAACCCAGTCCCTAACATATTCTCATAGTTGATATACTTATCAATGAGTAAAATTTCAAAACTGCTTCTCTTTAGTACTTACCAAGACCTCAACTGAAAGGAACAACATTTAGGAAGAGTTGTGTTAAGGAATCGTAATGCAGTTTTTCTTACGAAAATCTAAAACTGTATCCCCTGACTAAAGCAGACCAGCAGTCGTCTGTATACCCAAATGCACTCTCTTCCACCTCCTACTTATGACTGTCCACTCCACAACATCCTTCATAGAATTGTTCTTGCTAAATGGTGTTTTGGCACTCTACCTTTGGCTTAGATTACAAGAAGCAACACTCAGAGTAAAAATTTCTCTCACATGTCAGTAATACAAATAACTGTACTTCTGTCACACAAGTAATAACTTTTTAAAAATGTATTAATTTATTTTTGTTGTAGATGTTTCTTCTTTTCCCCCCATTGACACCCTCCTTCCAATCCCACCCTGCTCCCATGGAATCATTGTCTATGTACATTGGTTACACATACATGCATATAATTTCTTTGGTCTATCCCTTCCCTCCTCCCCGAGCCTCCTCATCTGAGGTTTGTCAGTCTGTACCTACTTCTTTGTCTCTGGGTCTATTTTGTTCATTATATTCCACAAAAGAGTGAGATCATGTGCTACTTATCTTCCTCTGATTGGCTTATTTTGCTTAACATAATTCTCTCCAGGTCCCTCCATGTCATCTCAAAGGATAAGAGATCTCGCTTTCTTACAGCTGCATAGTACTCCATTGTGTATATGTACCACAGCTTTTTTATCCACTCATCACTTATGGACACTTGGGCTGTGTCCAGATCTTAGCTATTGTAAATAGTGCTGCTATGAACATAGGGGTATATATATTCTTTCTGATTGGTGTTTCAAACTTCTTAGGATATATTCCTAGAAGTGGGATCACTGGGTCAAACGGCAGTTCCATTTTTAATTTTTTGAGGAAACACCATATTGTTTTCCATAGTGGCTGCACCAGTCTGCATTCCCACCAGCAGTGTACTCGAGTCCCCTTTTCTCACACCCTCACCAGCACTTGTCACAGAAGTAATAACTTTTTTTTCTATCAGCTTTATAAGGGTATAATTGACATCTAATAAATTGCATATATTTAAGTGTACAATTCAATCAATGTTGACATCTATACACCTGTGAAACCACAGTCACAATCATGAACATATCCAACTCTCTCAAAAGTTTTTTCATGCCTCATTGCAATTTCTCCCTTGCCTTCATTTTCCATTCCAGGCAATCTCTGATTGGCTTTCTGTGACTATAGATTAGTGATTAGTTTTTTTTTCTTCTAAAATTTTATGTAAGTAGAGTCATAAAGTATGACTTTTTGGTCTGACTTCTTTTATTCAGCAAATTATTTTGAGATTCATCCATTTTGTGTGTATCAACAGCTCATTCCTTTTTGTAGCTGAGTAGTATTCTATTGTATGGATATATCACAATTTGTTTATTGATTAACCTATTGATGAAAAATTGCATTTTCTTCATTTTTGGTTACTGCAAATAAAGCTGCTATGAACATTTGTGTACTTTTCATTTCTATTGGGTAAATATCTAGTTGTAAATATCTAGCTAGATTATATGGAAAATGTATATTTAACTTTTGAAGAAACTAAGTAATAATTTTTCCATTTGCATGACAACTGGTAAACTTAAAACCAAGTTTCCAGGAAGTGTATATTTCCTCAGAGTATACTTTTGAAATACACACCTAGTTTTTTACTTTACCTTATTTTTCTTATACTGTAGATTTCTTTTTCCTATCTACTTCATACTTACTTTTGCATATTATAGAAGGCACATCAAAATCTTTCTGTAACAAGGCCTGGAGCCATGAGTATGCAAAAGACAGCAGGGGGTAGTTGAACAGGAAAAGCCCTGGTTATCATCACGCTGCTACTAGACTTGCAGGAGATCCAAGATGGCAGCAGGCTAGGTGGAAGTTACACTCACCTCTACCCAGAAACAAACTGGAATTACAACTAAAATATAGAACAGTCAATCTGAACAACCAACTGAAGAGTAGCCAAGCAGAAGTCTTATAATCAAGGGTTCACAGAAGTAGCCATGTCGAGACTAGAAGAAAGGGCAGAGGCACGAAAATGGTTGGCTTAAACCCATTGTGTGGAGGCTGAGAACCTAGGGGAACATCTCAGATGTAAGGGTTCCTTCTGAGGAGCCTGCAGTCTCAACCCCACACCAGGCTCCCCAGGCTGGAATACCAGTGCCAAGAAGAGGTGCCCACATAACATCTGCCTGTAAAAATTAGTGGGGATTCTGTCTGCCAGGGAGAAAAAGGAGTGTGCTAGAAATACAGAAACACTTTAAAAGGGCCAATGCATGCAGACACTCACCCTGGGCTCCAACAGAGATAGGTGAAGCAGACTACAGGCACATGAGAAGAGCCTGGAGTTTGTGGCACTGGGGAGAGAGCTGAGGGCAGAGCCACTGAGGACTCTGTGCTGAGTCAGTCTCTCACACTGCAGACATCATTCTTGGGTGGAGCGAGCCCCTCCATATGGCATCAGCCTGGGAAAAAGCAGTAGCCCCACCCTCTGAGCTCCCTCTCACCCCACAATGCAGATCTCACTCCATGTGAAAGATACAGCTGCCTGGACCAGGGTGTAGCAGTCTGGGCAAACTCAGGGGTGTCATTCACTCAGTGGTGTGTCTTTGGAGTGGGGGCCATTATCCTCACTCTCCCATGAACCTTACTGGCCTCTTCCCCTCACAGGAAATTCTCTGTACCCACCTTCTGAGCTCTAGATGGCCAAATCCTCTTGATTCACAGTGGCCCCACCCTGCCAAGGTCTGGACAAAATCTAGAATAGACTGGGGCATGTAGCTCTGGGATGGGGGCCACATCTACCCTCTTCCCCCAAGCCTGACTGGAACTTCCCCCTCACAAGTGATCCCCTAAGCACACCCTCTTGACTCCCAGGGGCCCACTGCTAACTCCGGTCTCCTCCCTACAGAATCTGGGACAGACTGAGTGTGTGGCTCTGAAATGGAGGCCATATTTTCCTCTCATGCTCAACTGGTGCAGAGCTCTCCCTTTGCACAACCAAATCTTGGTCTCTTTGGGCCTTATAAACTCTGCTGGCTTTACCCTGATGACTCCCTGAGACCCCGCCCCATCACAAAGGTCTGTGGGCAGGGGGCAGCTAGACTTTGTACACCCTGGGCCTTTGTTGTTGTTAATCCTCACCTGAGGATCATTTCTCCATTTATTAATTTTTTGAGAGACAGTGGAAGGGAGGAAGGGAAAGAGAAACACCAATATGGGAGAGACACATTGATGGGTTGCCTCCCACATGCACCCCAACCAGGGCCAGGGTTCAAACCTGCAACCCAGGCACATGCCCTTGATGGGGAATTGAACCTGTGACTCTTTGGTGTGCAGGTCGACATTCTAACCACTTAGCCACACCAATCAGGACTACCCTGAAACATTTTTTGAGTGGCTGTAGACCCAGCACAGGGTTTGAACCTGTATCAATCCAGTGAATATCACTTGCCACTACCTGGTGACTCACTGAGAACCTACCTCATGTAACTCGAATACCATTGGAGGTTCTTTTAGTGACTGACCATGACAGGCAGCCAGCAGGTGGAGGTTGATGGAGGTAGATCTTGGGACTTTTGCTGACCTTCCCCTGGGCCCAGTGCTGATTAAAAAACAGGTCTTGTTGCATGGCTATGTCCTTCCTATGCACACCCTGGCCCAACAGGGACAGCTACAAACTAGATCACGTTGTAGTCCCCAACAGGTTGCCCAGGTCCAGTCACAGGCAGCATTTCACATCAGTCTGTACCAGAGTCTTTCCCAACAGGCCCCAAAACCAACATGTCTAGTGGCAGGCTTAAGACAACATCAGAGCAGGACCCAATCAATTCCACAAGTGGAACATCCAAAGGGAGACCATGGCAGGCACCAGACCTGCTGAAGCAAATTTTTCTTCATGTGGTCAGCACTGCACAGCAGCTTGTACACTGTGGTTAGGATTGATCCTCAGAGTCAGCTGGCCTGAGGGTCAACCGCACACATGAGTGGGCCAGTAGCAATCAGGACTCAATTACAGCAGGAGAGCCCACATAACCCACTCAAGGGACATTCCTGGAACACCCATATCAGGTGATCAAAGAGACTGTGCCACTGGGTCCCACATGACAACTACTACATAAGTCCACCCTACCAAGATTGGGAGTCATAACAGATCTCCCTAATATATGGAAACAAACACAAAGAAACAGCCAAATGGGGAGACAGAGAAACATGTCCTGAATGAAACAACATGATACATCTCCAGAATAAGAGATAAATGAAATGAAAGCAAGCAATTTACCAGAATCAGAGTTCAAAACATGCCAACAAAGAATAGCAAGTATAAAAAAGAACATAGAAACGATTTTTTAAAAGCCAGTAAAAAATGAAAATATCTGAAATAAGAATAGACTAGAAAAAATGAACAGTAGGTTAAATGAAGCAGAGGATTGAATCAGCAATTTGGAAGACAAGCTAGCAAAAAACATCCAATCAGAGCAGAAAAAATATTTAAAGTATTAAAAAAAATAAGGACAGTTTAAGGGACCTTTTGGAACATGAAGTATGACAACATCTGCATCAAAGGAGCACCAGAAGGAGAAGAGAGAGTGAGGGGTCGAGAACCTATCAGAAGAAATAATGACTAAGAATTTCCCTAACCTGGTGAAGGAAAAAGAAACACAAGTCCAGGAAGCACAGAGAGTTCCAAACAAGATGAACCTAAAGAGGCCCACACCAAGAAACATTATATATAAAATGGCAAAGGTGAAAGATAAAAAGAGAATCTTAAAAGTAAAAAGAGAAAGTTAGTTACCTACAAAATAACTCTCATAAGACTGTCAACTAATTTCTCAATAAATTTAAAGCCAGAAAGAATTGGCAGAAAATATTCAAAGTGATGCAAATCAAGGTCCTACAACCAAGATTGCTCTACTCAGGAAAGCTATCATTTAAAATTGAAGGAGAGAAATAGATAAATAAATAAAATTGAAGGAGAAATAAAGAGTATCCCAGACAATAAAAAGCTAAAGGAGTTCATTACCACCAAACCTGTATTACAAGAAATGTAAAAGGTCCTTCTTTAAATAAATAAAGAAAGAAAGAAAGAAAGAAAGAAAGAAAGAAAGAAAACAATAGAAATATAGTTAAAAGCATAAAATGTCAATAAATAAGTACCTATCAATAATAACTTTAAATGTAAATGGCTTAAATGCTCCAATCAAAAGGCATAGGGTAGCTGAATGGATAAGAAAACAAGATTATATACATAAGAGACACCACCTCAGAATAAAGATACACACAGACTAAAAGTAAAGGGATGAAAAAGATACTTCTTGCAAGTATAAGTGAAAATGAAGTTGTGGCGGCAATACTTATATCTGACAAAATAAGCTTTAAAACAAAGGCTATAGGAGGAGACAAAGAAGAACTCTACATAATGATTAAGGGATCGATTCAATGAGAGTATATAATCCTTGTAAACATTTATGCATCCATCATAGAAGCACCTAAATATATAAACCAAATCATGATGGACATAAAGAGAGAGGTTAACAATAATACAGTCAGCATGACCAATGGACATGGACAACTAAGCCGGGGACGGGACGGAGGTGGGGTGGGGTGGGGGGTGCCAATGGGGTAAAAAGGTAAAATATCTGTAACAAAAAAATAAATAAAAAATTCATAAAAACAAACAAACAATAATACAGTCAATTAGAGGATTTTAACACCCCACTGACATCAATGAATAAATCTCCCAGACAGAAATTCAACAACAAAAAAATGGCAGCCTTAAATGATACACTGGATCAGGTTGATTTAGTCAATATCTTCAGAGCATTTCACCACGAAGCAGCGGAATATACATTCTTTACAAGTGCACATGAAACACTTTAACATTTGCATTTCTTTTCAAGTGCACATGTTAAGACAAAAAAACAAGTTTTAATAAATTTAAGATTGAAATCATATCAAGTATCTCTGACCACAATGGTATTAAACTAGAAATCAGTCACAAGAAAATATTACAAAACACACAAAGACATAAAAGCTAAATAATGTTACTAAACAATCAATGGGTTAAAAATGACATCAAGGATAAAATAAAAAGATACTTTGAAATGAATAAAAATGAGAATTCAAGCCCTGGTTGGTTTGACTCAGCAGTTAGAGCACTGGCCTGTGGACCAAAGAGTCAGGTTCGATTTCAGTCAAGGGCACATACTTTGGTTGCAGTTCATCCCCAGCCCTGGTCAGGGTCATGCAGGAGGCAACCAGTAAATGTGTCACTCTCACATTGATGTTTCTTTCTCTCTCTCTCTCTCTCTCTCTCTCTCTTTTCCTCCCTCCATTTTACTCTATCTGAGATAAATAGAAAAATATCCTTGGGTGAGGATTTTTTTAAAAATGAGAATACAAGAATACAACAACCCAAAATCTATGGGCTACAGCAAAGCAGTCCTAAGAGGGAAATTCATAGTATTACAGGCCTACTTTAAGAAACAAGAAAAATCTCAAATAATCTAACTTTACACTTAAAGGTAGTAGAAAATAATAGTAAACAAAGCCCAAAGTGAGTCAAAGAAAGAAAATAATAAATATCAAAGTAGAAATAAATAGAGTCTAAAAAAAAACCCACAAACGATCAAAGAAACTGTTCCAGTCAAGATGGCAGCATAGGTAAATGCAGTACTCGAATCCTCCCATAACCAGATCAGAAATACAGCTAAACTTCAGAACAACTATCACTCAGAACCATTGAAAATCTAGCTGAATGGAAGTCCTACAACTAGGAAATTAAGACTGGTAGGAGAAGCAGAGATGTAAAGTGGACTAGTCCCACACCCATGTGTGATGATTTATAATTGAGAGTGATATATAAACTCAGGAGGTCCCCTCTGAAGATCAAGGGGTCCCAGTCCCATACCAGGTCCCCCAGAGTTTCAAAGCCAGAAAGAGAAGTCCCCATAACTTTGGGCTGTAAAAACCCGCGAAGATTTTGGCTAACTGACACAGAAACGTTTGGAGTCCCAGGCAGTCCCTCTTAAAGGACCTGCTCATAGACTTACTCATACTCACTCCCTCTGAGTTCTGGTGCTAGGGCAGCAGCTTGAAAGGAACAAGAAACATATGGGGAGGAACTAAATTGTCTAGCATCAGGGCAAGACTTGGGGAAGCAGCTTTTTACAAGAAAAAAGTGCTGAAAAGGGCCATTGTTTTGTTTTTTGTTTGTTTGTTTGTTTGTTTGTCTGTTTTTTTATGAGCCCTCTACCCAACAGAGCTAACCGTGGGCACCATTTCTGAGTCTCCATCAACCTGGTACACACTGTTTACACTGCCCCTGGTGATTACCTGAGATCCTGCCCCACACAGCTTGTGGCTCATCTAAGCCATTTTCAGTGGCTTTTCTGTACAACTGGCTTCTTTTGCTTCATGCTTTGGACTATCCTAAAATCTCTCCAAACAAGCAGCATCTGGCCTCTGCATACCCACTACCTCTTGCTAAGTGGCCCCAAGCCTGGCACTGACAGCAGTTCACCTTAGTTTGCAGCTTGGTCTCTCCTGGGCACCTCCAAGCTCAACACAATTAACTGCCATCTGCGATTACTCTGTAGCTTGTGCTGGGTGGCCCAAGGCAGGGCACAAACAGTGGATGACTGTACACCTCATGGGAGGTCCCAGAGCCAGTGAACCCAATGGTCAGCTTCAGATAACACCAGATTACAACCCTACCATCTCCATGAGTGACACAATCAAGGGTCAGACTTGGTAAGCACCAAAGTCCTACTGAAGCAAGCCCTGCTTCATAGGATCAACTCCTGAAAAGCAGGTCCTCTGCTGTAGTCACAGCTGGTCCTCACCATGACTGGAAGGGTCAATTCCCCCTAGTAACTCCAACAGCAATCAAGGCTCAACTACAACAGCAACCTGGAGTGCCCCACTCAGGTGACTGGGAAGGCTGTGCCACTGGACCTTATGGAAAAACCAATACAGAAGACCACTCTACCAAGTTCAGGAGACACAGAAACTCTACTTAATACATAGAAACAAACAACAGGAAGCAGCAAAAATGCACAAAGAAACATGTCCCAAATAAAAGAACAGGAGAAATCTCCCAAAAAATAATTCAATAAAATGGAGGCAAGCAAACTAACAGATACAGAGTTCAAATCAATGTCTATAAAAATACACAAGGAACTGCCTAGAAGTTGTAGCTCAGTGGATGAGCATCAACTCATGCACCAAGAGGTCACTGGGTCAATTCCTGGCAGGGCCAGGTTGTGGGCCAAATCCCCAGTGGAGAGCATGCAGGAGGTAGCCAATCAATGTTCTCTCTCATCAATGTTTCTATCTCTATCTCCCTCTCCCTTCCTTTCTCTCTAAAATCAATATAAAAAAATCTGAAAAAAAAAGAATGCTAAAAGAACCTAGTGAGAACTTCAACAATGTGAAAGAGAACATGGAAACCATAAAAAAAAAACACAGTACAAATGAAGCATACACTAACTGAAATGAAGAATAATTCATTGGAAATCAACAATAAAGTAGAGGATGGGGAGAATCAAATCAGTGATTTGGAATATGAAAAAGAAACAAAAATACCCAATCAGGACAACAAAAATAAAAAGAATTAAAAAATATGAATATAGTGTAAGGAGCCTTTGGGACAATATCAAAAAGATCAACATTCATATCATGGGGGTGCCATAAAGTGAAGAAAGAAAGCAAGGAGTTGTAAACTTGTGTAAAAAAAATAATGACAGCCTGGCTGGTTTGGCACAGTGGTTAGAGCATCAGCCCGTGGACCAGAGTTTCAAGTTTGGTTCCCACTAAGAGCACATACCTTGGTTGCAGTTTGTTCCCTAACCTGGTTAAGGTTGTGTGGGTGGCAACCAGTCAATGTGTCTCTCTCACACTGATGTTTATCTCTCTCTCTCTCTCTCTCTCTTCCCCCCTATCTTCTTCCCACTCTATCTGAAGATAAATGTAAAAAAATGTCCTCAGGTGAAGATAAAAAAAAAATAATAATAATAATAATAATAATAATAACAGAAAACTTCCCTTACTTGGTGACATAAATAGACATATAAGTCCAGGAAAAACAGAAAGTTTCAAACAAGATAAACCCAAAGCAGCTTTCACCAAGACACATCATGATTAATATGCAATGTTTAACGACAAAGAGAGAATCTTAAAAGCAGCAAGAGAAAAGCAGTTAGTTACCTACAAGGCCGTTCCCATAAGACTGTCAGCTGATTTCTCAAAAGAAACTTTGCAGGCCAGAAGGGAGTGGCAAGAAATATTCAGAGTGATGAAAAGCAAGAACCTACAACCAAGATTACCCTACCCAGCAAAGCTGTCATTTAGAATAGAAGGTAAGATAAAGAACTTCCCAGACAAGAAAAGCTACAGGAGTTCATCACCACGAAACGTTGAAGGGTCTTCTTGAAGAAGACAATAAAATAAAATGGTACTTCTGGTCAAGATGGTGGTGTAGGTAAATGCGGTATCGCATCATCCCACAACCACATCAAAGTTACAATTAAACTACAGAACAATCATCATTCAAAACCACCTGAAATCAAGCTGAATAGAGGTCCTACAACTACAGAATTAAAGCAGAAGCTGCATCGATACTGGTAGGAGGGGCGGAGGCAGACAGGCTGGTCCCACACCCATGGGTGGTGCATAAAAATCAGGAGGATACCTCACCTGGGAAGGTCCTCTCTGAGGACTGAGGGGTCCCCATCCCACACCAGGTGCCCCGCTCAGGATTCCAGTGCCAGAAAGAGAATCCCCATCACTTCTGGTTGGAAAAACCAGCGGGAACTGAGGCTCAGGGAGGCTGAGGCAGCTGGAGCCCCAGGCAGCTTCTTAAAGGGCCCGCGCACAGACTTATCAGACTCACTCACTCTAAGCTTGGAGAGGCAGCTCAAGGGGCGTCAGAGACATACAAGTAAGAACTGAGCTGTTTGGCACTGAAGTGAGGGCTGGAGAGGGGGCTTTCTCAGGGACAAATGTGCTGACATATGCCTTGGTTCCTTTGATGAGCCCTTCCCCGGGGCGGCAGACAGCCCCCATATCTGGGACTCCAGCAACCTGGCTCACACTGATTGCCCTGCCCTGGTGATTCCCTGAGGCCCTGTCCCACCCAACTTTCAGACTCACCCAAGCTGTTCCCAGTTGCTTTACCATAGGATTGGCCTATCTTGGATCCAGGTTTCCCTAAATTCTTTCAAACAAACAGCATCTGGTCTCAGATAGCCCCATACCTCTCATTAAGTAATACACAGAAGCAAACACAGGGAGGCAGCCAAAATGAGGAGACAAAGAAACAGGTCCCAAATGAAAGAACAGAACAAAACCCCAATAAAAGAACTAAGCGAAATGGAGATAAGCAACCTAACCTCAGCAAACTTAGGGAGGGCCTCAAGAGCATAAAATAGGACCAGTTAGAAATGAAGGATGCTCAGTCAGAAATGAAGGAGGCATTAACTGAAATAAAGAATAATTTACACAGATTCAATAGTAGAGAAGGTAAAGCCAAGAAGCAAACCATCGATTTGGAATATAAGGAAGCAAAAAAATGCCCAATCAGAACAGCAAAAAGAGAAAAGAATCCAAAAAAATGAGAAGAGTGTAAGGAGACTCTGGGACAACTTCAAGCATGCCAACATTCGCATCTTGGGGGTGCCAGAAGGAGAAGAGAGAGAACAGGAAATCGAAAACCTGTTTGAAACAATAATGGCAGAAAACTTCCCTAACTTGGTGAAGGAAACAGACGTACAAGTCCACGAAGCACAGAGTCCCAAACAGGATGAACCCCAAGAGGCCCACACCAAGACACATCATCATCAAAATGCAAAAGGTTCAAAACAAAGAGAGAATCTTAAAAGCAGCAAGAGAAAAGCAGTTAGTTACCTACAAGGGAGTTCCCATAAGACTGTCAGCTGATTTCTCAAAAGAAACTTTGCAGGCCAGAAGGGAGTGGCAAGAAATATTCAGAGTGATGAAAAGCAAGAACCTACAACCAAGATTACTCTATCCTGCAAAGTTGTCATGTAGAATTGATAGCCATATAAAGACTTTCCTAGACAAGAAAAGTTAAAGGAGTTCATCACTACCAAACCGTTATTATATGAAATGTTGAAGGGTGTTTTTGAAGAAAAAGATAAAATATATGAACAAACAAAATGGCAATGAATACATATCTATCAACAATGGAATATACAAACAAAATGAACAGGCAGAACAGAAACAATCTCATAGATACAGAGAACATTTTGTTGGTTGCCAGATAGGAGGGGGGTTGGGGGAATGGGTGAAAAATGTGAAGGGATTAAGAAGCACAAATTGGTTGCTAGACTGACAAACCTCAAAGAGAAGGGGGTTGGGGTGTAGGAGGAAATAAACCAAAGAACTTATATGCATAACCAATGGACACAGACAACAGTGTGGAAAAAGGCAGGAGGGGGGCGGGAGTGGGGAGGAGGAGGTCAATGGGGGGGAAATGAGGAACATCTGTAATACATTCAACAATAAAGATTAAAAAATCAATAAAGAAAAAAATTTTTTAAATAAATAAATAAAATGGCAATACACATATATATATATATATATATATCTGTCAATAATTGAATCTAAAAATCAAAATAGTCTGGGCGGTGTGACTCAGTGGTTGAGTATCAACCCATGCACCAAGAGGTCACTGGTTCAATTCCTGGTCAGGACACATGCCCAGGTTGTGTTTCTGATCCCCAGTGTGGGGCATGCAGGAGGTGGCCAGTAATGGTCTCTCTCAGTGATGTTTTTATCTGTCTCCCTCTCACTTACTCTCTCTCTAAAATCAATAAAGAAAAAAATATTTAAAAAATAAGCAGAAAAGAAACAGACTCATTGATATAGAGAACATTTTGACAGTTGCCAGATTGAGGGGGGATGGGTGGAAAAGGTAGAGGAATTGAGAAGTATAAATGAGTAGTTACAGAGTAGTCATGGCGTGTAAAGTACAGCATAGGGAACACAGTCAATAATATTCTAATAACAATGTATGGTGGCAGATGGAGATGAGATTTTGGGGGATAATGATCACTTAGTAAGTTTTATAATGTCTAATTACTGGGGTGTATATATGAAACTAATATAATATTGTATGTTAACTGTAATTCTAAAATCAAAAATGATTTAAAAAAAAAAAGATTGCTGAAATCAAGATCTGGTTCTTTGAAAAAATAAACAGGATTAACAAACCTTTAACCAGTCTCATCAAGAAAAAAAAAATGACTCAAATAAAATCAGAAATGAACAAGAAGTAACAACTGCCCCCACAGAAATACAAGAGATTGTAAGAAAATATTGTGAACAACTATATGCCAACAAATTGGACAATCTGGACAAAATGGATAAATTCCTTAAAAATGCAATATTGTATTATAATACAATATAATATTATTAAAAGAGATTAAAATGGATACAATGAAATGGAAAGATATTTCGTGTTCATAGATTGGAAGAATTAATACAGTTAAACATGGCTGTATTACCCAAAGCAATATATAAATTTAATGCAATCCCCATCATAATCCCAATGTTATTTTTTAAAGAAAGAGAACAAAAAAAATCATCAAATTTATATGGAACCACAAAAGACCCCAAATAGCAAAAGCAGTCTGGAGAAAACAGAACAGAGCCAAAGATATCATACTACCTTACTTCAATTATACTACACAACTACAATAATCAAAAACAGCACAGTATTGGCAGAAAAACAGACACAGAGACCAATGAAACAGAATTAAAAGCCCAGAAATAAAACCACAGGCATGTGGGCAAATAATTTTTGACAAAGAAGCCAAAAACACACAATGGAGAAAAGAAATCCTCTTTCATAAATGGGGCTGAGAGAATTGAAAAGCCACATGCAAAAGAATGAAACCAGATTACAGTTTGTCCCTATGTACAAAAATTAATTCAAAATAAATCAAAGACTTAAATATAAGATCTGAAACAATATATTACATTAAAAAACAATAGGTTCTAAACTATGGACTTTGGTCTTAAAGAGGATTTTATAAACTTGACCCCAAAGGCAAGGGAAAGAAAAGGCAAAAAAAATTAATAAGACTATATCAAACTAAAAAGCTTCTACACAGCAAAAGAAACTGACAACAAACCAAAAAGGCAATCAACTGTATGGGAGATAATATTTGCAAACAACAGCTCTGACAAGGAGTTAATATCCAAAATATATAAAAAACTCATGTAACTCAAGACTAAACAAACAATCGAATTTTTAAAGGGGCAGAGAAGCCTGGCCAATGTGGCTCAGTGGATTGAGTGCCGTCCCATGGACAGAGGTCCCAGTTCAATTCTCAGTCAGGGCACATGCCTTGATCCCCAGTAGGGGCATTCAGGAGGCAGCCTATTGATGTTTATCTCTCACATCGATGTTTTTATCTCTCTCTCTCTCTCTTCCTCTTTCTCTAAAAAAATCAATAAAATCATTTTAAAAAGGACAGAGAACCTGAACAGAAATGTGTCCCCAAAAGACATACAAACAGTCATCAGGTATATGAAAAGAAGTTTAATGTCCTATCTATTAGAAAAATGTAAATCAAAATTACAATGATTTTGTAATTTTGTAATTTCACACCTGTTATAATGGCTATTATTAACAAGACAGGTAATAGCAAGTGTTGGAGACAAAGGAACCCTCATTCACAGCCAGAGGGAATGGAAAACAGTATGACAGTTCCTCAAAAAAACTAAAATTAGACTTACCATATGACCCAGAAGTCCCTATTCTGGGTATCTACTTGAGAAGCTTAGAAACATTTATTTGCAAGGATATATGCATTCCTATGTTCACTGCAGCATTATTCACAGTGGCCAAGACATGGAGACAATCAAAGTGTCCTTCAAGAGAGGATTGGATAAAGAAGATATGGAATATATATACTATGGAATACTAATGAATCATAAGAAAAGATGAAACACTGCCATTTGCAACAACATGGATGGACCTTGAGATTATTATGCTTAACAAAGTAAGTCAGTCAGAAAAAGCTGAGAACTATATAATTGTAGGGATGGGGAATTGGCGGATGGACGATTTGCAACCTTGTGATATGCATTCACACAACCTGGCCAACCTAGGATCAAAGTGTGTGTGTGGACAGACAGGTTTGACTGAAAGGGAGCAAAACCACCTTGGGTGCGTATGAATACTTTACTTGCATGTGTATAAGATAAGGTTTGCATGTCAAAGGTTAGAACACTGCCTCAAGTGGTCAATGAGTTGTAGGACTCAAGAGCGCCTGGGTGTGTTATTTTTTAGCTGTGAAGTCTATTTCTGCCATAAAAAGTGAGAGACAAGGCTAGGCTACATGGTTTGCAAAAATGCCATCTCAAGAAAATAATTTACATAAATCTACGTGTAAATTATTGGGGAATCAATCTGAAATAAATTGAGCTGCATCCAGAGATCTGGAGCATTTGCTCTCTTGAGATGCTCCTCCTCCTACTAGTGTGTGCTTGTAGTTCATTGCATTGCGCTGACACCCAACAGGCCTAGAGAGATGGCAAATGGTGACACTGACGTGATTCTAGTACACTGCAGCGTGATTGGATGCAACCAGCAACATAATGGTATGCAAAAGAGAATTAGAAAGAAAATTAGCAATCTGGATCAAAAGTAAAATATGCTTGGGACAGCTGGCCCACATATTTAGTGTCATGAGGGGTTTCCAGTAAGACAGCATGGGGTCGGGATTTTCTAAAGATCAGCGACTTCATGTGCAAGTCTTACAACAGCTTCTAAAGCTCTGGACCGATGCATTTCTGTCCCTACATTTTTACATGCTTTTATATATTCCCCTATACATGAGGTTTTTCCCTTCAATGGCGTGAGCACAGCCTGACGATCTGCATTAGCATTCTCATAGGCCAATTGTAATAACAATGTTTCATCTGCTCCTGCATTATTTACCTGTTTAATTATGGCCACTTTCAACTGATCAATGAAAGACACATAAGATTGCTGTGCTTCTTGTGTAATGGTAGCATAAGAGCCTGTCTTTCCTCCAGACTCTGAATTCTATGCCAAGCTTAGTAGCTACATCTGAGGCCTGATGAAACAATCTAGCATCTTTCCTTGCCTGTACTTGGGATCCAAATAGTTTCCTTGTGCTACTAACATGTCTGGTCCAATAGAAATTTGTGTTCCAAAATTTTCCAATGCCTGTTGTGTGACTCTCTCCTGATAGTCTAACTTCCACACAACAAATTGGGCCAGTGTGAATATATATTGTTTTAACAAGCACCGTCCAAACTCAGGAAGTCATCAGATAACTACCAGCTATTCCCTCCAATATTCCTATAGTAAAGGAACTTTGCAAACCATTTTTTGTATGTGTGTGTGTGAAAAGTCCAAGTGTTTATTTGTACTACAGGAGTTATTCTAAAGGGTTAATTTTTTTTTAATCTTTATTGTTGGATGTAAAATGTATTACAGATGTTCCACATTTTTTCCCCATTGACCCCCTCCTCCCCACTCCCGCCCCCTTCCCACCTTTTCCCACACTATTGTCTGTGTCCATTGGTTATGCATATAAGTTCTTTGGTTTATTTCTTCCCACCCCCCCAACCCCTTTCCCTTTGAGGTTTGTCAGTCTAGCAATGAATTTGTACTCCTTAATCCCTTAACCTTTTACACCCATTCCCCCAACCCCCCTCCCAACTGGCAACCAACAAAATGTTCTCTGTATCTATGAGAACGTTTCTGTTCTACCTGTTCATTTTGTTTGTAGATTCCATTGTTGATAGATATGTATTCATTGCCATTTTGTTTGTTCATATATTTTATCTTTTTCTTCAAAAAGACCCTTCATCATTTCATATAATAACGGTTTGGTAGTGATGAACTCCTTTAACTTTTTCAAGTCTGGGAAAGTTTATATGTCCATCTATTCTAAATGACAACTTTGCAGGATAGAGTAATCTTGGTTGTAGGTTCTTACTTTTCATCACTCTGAATATTTCTTGCCACTCCCTTCTGGCCTGCAAAGTTTCTTTTGAGAAATCAGCTGACAGCCTAATGGAAACTCCCTTGTAGGTAACTAGCTGCCTTTCTCTTGCTGCTTTTAAGATTCTCTCTTTGTCTTGAACCTTTTGCATTTTGATGATGATGTGTCTTGGTGTGTGCCTCTTGGGGTTCATCTTGTTTGGGACTCTCTGTGCTTCGTGGACTTGTATGTCTGTTTCCTTCACCAAGTTAGGGAAGTTTTCTGCCATTATTGTTTCAAACAGGCTTTCGATTTCTTGTTCTCTCTCTTCTCCTTCTGGCACCCCCAAGATGCGAATGTTGGCACGCTTGAAGTTGTCCTAGACGCTCCTTACACGATCCTCATTTTTTTTTATTCCTTTTTCTTTTTGCTGTTCTGATTGGGCATTTTTTGCTTCCTTATATTCCAAATTGATGGTTTGCTTCTTGGCTTTACCTTCTCTACTATTGAATCTGTGTAAATTATTCTTTTTTTTTTTTTTTTTTTATCCTCACCCGAGGACATTTTTCCATTTTTTACTCAGATAGAGCGGGAAGGAGAGAGAGGAAGAGAGAGAAACATTGATGTGAAAGGGACACATCGAGTGGCCGCCACCCACACGACCCAACCAGGGCCGGGGACAAACTGCAGCCAAGGTACATGCCCTTAGCGGGAACCGAACCCGGGTCTCTGTGGACCGCAGGCTGACGCTCTAACCGCTGAGCCAAACCGGCCAGGGCTGTAAATTATTCTTTATTTCAGTTAATGCCTCCTTCATTTCTGACTGAGCATCCTTCATTTCTAACTGGTCCTATTTTATGCTCTTGAGGCCCTCCCTAAGTTTGCTGAGGTTCTCACTAAGTTCATTGAGCATCCTTATAAGCAGTATTTGGAACTCAGCATCTGTTAGGTTGCTTATCTCCATTTCGCTTAGTTCTTTTATTGGGGTTTTGTTCTGTTCTTTCATTTGGGACCTGTTTCTTTGTCTCCTCATTTTGGCTGCCTCCCTGTGTTTGTTTCAGTGTATTACTTAATGAGAGGTATGGGGCTCGCTGAGACCAGATGCTGCTCGTTTGAAAGAATTTAGGAAAAAACCTGAAGCAGGATCCAAGACAGGCCAATCCTATGGTTAAGCAAGTGGCAACAGCTTAGGTGGGCTTGAAAGTTGGGTGGGGTGGGGCGGGGCCTCAGGGAGTCAACAGGGCGGGGCTACCAGTGTGAGCCAGGTTGCTGGAGTCCCAGGTATGGCGACTGTCTGCCGCCCCGGGGAAGGGCTCACCAAAGGAACAAAGGCCTCTGACAGCACGTTTGTCCCCGAGAAAGCCCCCTCTCCAGCCCTCGCTCCAGTGCCAAACAGCTCAGTTCTTCCCTGTGTGACTCTGGTGCCCCTTGAGCTGCCTCCCCTCCAAGCTTAGAGGGAGAGAGTCCGATAAGTCCGTGTGTGGGCCCTTTAGGGAACTTCCTGGGGCTCCAGCCACCAGCTTCCCTGAGCCTCAGTTCCCACTGGTTTTTCCAGCCAGAAGTGATGGGGATTCTCTTCCTGGCGCTGGAACCCTGAGCGGGGCACCTGGTGTGGGACAGGGATCCCTCAGTCCTCAGGAAGGACCTTCCCAGCCGAGGTGTCCTCCTGATTTTTATCCGCCACGCGTGGGTGTGGGACCAGCCTGTCCCCTCCGCCCTCCTACCAGTCTGGATGTGGCTGCTGCTTTAATTCCGTAGTCGTAGGACTTCCATTCAGCTTGCTGTCAGGCGGCTTCGAATGATGGTTGTTCTGTAGTTTAGTTGTAACTTTGATGTGGTTGTGGGAGGACGGATACCGCGTTTACCTACGCCGCCATCTTGACCGGAAGTCCAAACCATTTTTTTATTAATTTGTTTTTGTTACAGATGTTTCTCCTTTTTCCCCTATTGACACCTTCCTCCCCATTCCCTCTGCCCCATCCCCAGCTTTGTTGTCTATGTCCATTGGTCATGCATATATGCATGTAAGTTCAGTGATTAATCTCTTCGTCCTCCCAACCCCCCTCCTCTGAGGCTTGTCAGTCTGTACCCTACCTCTATGCCTCTGGGTCAGTTTTGTTCATCAGTTTGTTTAGTTCATTATATTCCACACATAAGTGAGATTATGTGATATTTGTCTTTCTCTGCTTGGCTTGTTTCACTTAGCATAATACTCTCCAGGTCCCTCCATGCCATCTCAAAGGATAAGAGATCTTTCTTTCTTACAGCTGCATAGTATTCCATTGTGTATATGTACTACAGCTTTTTTATCCATTCATCTACTGATGGGCACTTGGGTTGTTTCCACATCTTAGCTATTGTAAATAGTGCTGCTAAAAACATAGGGATACATATATTCTTTCTGACCGGTGTTTCAGGTTTCTTAGGGTATATTCCTAGAAGTGGGATCACTAGGTCAAATGGCAGTTTAATTTTTAACTTTTTGAGGAAATACCATAGTGTTTTCCACAGTGGCTGCACCAGTCTGCATTCCCACCAGCAGTGTACTAGAGTCCCCTCTTCTCCACACCCTCGCCAACACTTGTTGTTTGATGATTTGTTGATGGTGGCCATTCTGACAGGTGTGAGGTGATACTTCATTGTTGTTTTAATTTGCGTCTCTCTGATGATTAGTGACATTGAGCATTTCTTCATATGTCTCTTGGCCATTTGTATGTCCTTTTTGGAGAGGGGTCTATTTAGGTCCTCTGCCCATTTTTTAATTGGGTTCTTTGTCTTCCTTTTGTTGAGTTTTATGAGCACCTTATATATTTTGAAAATTAATCCTTTATCTGATGCATCATTGGCAGTTATGGTCTCCCATATAGTGGAATTCCTTTCAGCTTTATGGTTGTTTCTTTTGATGTGCAGAAGCTTTCTAGTTTGATGTAGTCCCATGTGTTCATTTTTTCCTTTGTTTCTCTTGCCTTAGGTGTTGTATCAGTAAAAACTCTGTTGCATATGATGTCTGAATTTTTGTAGTCTGCATTTTCTTCAAGAATTTTTATGGATTCAGGAGTTACATTTAAGTCTTTTATTCGTTTTGAGTTTATTCTCATGTATGGTATAAGTTGGTGGTCCAGCTTTATTTTTTTGGCAAGTAGCTGTCCAATTTTCCCAACATCACTTATCGAAGAGACTGTCTTGACTCCACTGTATGCTCTTGCCACCTTTGTCAAATATGAATTGAGCATAATGTCTTGGGTCAATTTCTGGGTTCTCTGTTCTGTTCCATTGATCTATCTGTCTGTTCTTGTGCCAGTACCAGGCTGTTTTGATTACAGTGGCTTTGTAGTATAACCTGAAATCTGGTAATGTGATCCCTCCTACTTTGTCCTTTTTTTCAAGATTGCTGTGGCTATCCAGGGTCTTTTTTGGTTCCATATACATTTTTGAAGTGTTTGTTCTAGTTCTGTGAAATATGTCATTGGTATTTTGATAGGGATTGCATTGAATCTATAGATTGCTTTGGGTAGTATGGACATTTTAATGATGGCATATGCTTCCACTTTTTTATATCTTCCTCCATTTCTTTTTTCAATGCCCTGTAGTTTTCTGTGAAGAGGTCCTTTACTTCTTTGGTTAAGTTTATTCCTAGGAATCTTAATTTTTTTGCTGCGATGGTAAGTGGGATTTTTTTAGTTTCTCTTTCTGTGATTTCATCATTGGTGTATAAGAATACCATTGATTTCTTAACGTTAATTTTGTGTCCTACTACTTTGCCAAGTGCATTTATTCTAGTAGATTTTTGATGGAGTCTTTAGGGTTTTTTATGTACAATATCATGTCATCTGCAAATAATGACAGTTTCACTTTCTCTTTTCCAATTTGGATCCCCCCCTTTTTTTTCTTCATGTCTAATTGCTGTGGCTAAGACTTCCAGTACTATGTTAAATAAGAGTGGCGAAAGTGGGCATCCCTGTCTTGTTCCCGTTATTAAGGGGAATGCTTTTAGTTTTTGCCCATTGAGTATGATGTTTGCTATAGGTATTTCATATATGGCCTTTATTATGTTGAGATATGATCCCTCTATTCCCACCTTGCTGAGTGTTTTTATCAGAAACGGGTGCTGGATTTTGTTATTCAACATGCTTTTTCAGCATCTATTGATATGACATTATGGTTTTCATCTTTTCTTTTGTTTATGTTATGTATCACATTTATTGATTTGTGAATATTATACAATTTTTGCATGCCTGGGATGAAACCCACTTGGTCATGATGAATGATTTTTTGATGCATTGCTGGATTCGATTTGCTAGTATTTTGTTAAGGATTTTGGCATCTGTGTTCATCAGGGATATTGGCCTGTAGTTTTCTCTCTTTGTAGTGTCTATATCTGGTTTTGGGATTAGGATTATGCTAGCCTCATAAAATAAATTTGGAAGTGTTCCATCTTCTTGGATTTTTTTCGAATAGTTTGAGGAGAATGAGTATTAGATCTTCTTTGAATGGTTGGTAAAACCCTCTCATGAAGCCATCTGGGCCTGGGCTTTTGGCAAACCATTTTTCTTTATGCTTTGCCTGAATTCTTTAAAAACCTGATAGGGCAAATATTTGTGCACAGATTGTGGACCTGGTCATATTATAGCTGGGTAAGCCCCAAAGTCACCCGCTTTCCTGGCCTCTTTAAGATAGCCCTTCATTGCTGGGCGTAGTGAGGCTGAGGGATCCTCCACAAAAGGTGGGAGAGGAGGGAGGGAAACTTTCTTCCTATGTCCTTGGGGAGGCAATCGGCTCCAGAATTTCCTTCAAAGGGGAGGTTGGAGCCACCTTGCTGCTGGGACTAATCTCCTGAGTTAGCTGCTGCAATGCTGTAAATACCAGTCACCATAAAGAAAGTGTCCAGGTGGAAATTTTACACCCTAAATCTGTGCACACTCTAAGAGTTTCCTGTACTTTGAACCACAGATTAGAATCCAATGTGCCCTCCTTAGGGAACCACAAGTAGCGCTCCTGTACATCCGTTAGAAGCTGCAAGAGCTTCAGCTTTGATGCAGAGCACTGAGCCTCTTTCAGCAACTGTTGTAAGAATTGTGCATAAAGTTGCTGATCTTTAGAAAATTCTGACCCCATGCTGTCTTACTGGAAACCCCTCATGACATTAGCTGTGCGGGCAGCTGTCCCAAGCCAGGCGCCGCTGACTCAAGACAACTTGAGCATATTTTACTTTTGATCCAGATCACTAATTCCCTTTCTAATTCCCTTTCACATACTGATACGTCGCTGATCACGTCAAATCACGCCACTGCATACTAGAATCATGTCGGTGTCACCACTTGCTGTCTCTCTAGGCCTGCTGGGGGTTGGCCCAATGCAATGAACTACAAGCACATGCTGGTAGGAGTGAGGGGGAGCATCACAAGAGAGCAAATGCTCTAGATCTCTGGATGCAGCCCAATTTATTTGCAGATTGGTTCCCCAAGTTACATGTGGATTTATGTAAATTATTTCCTTGAGATGGCATCTCTGCAAACCATGCAGCCTAGCCTTGTCTCTCACTTTTTATGCTGGAAAGAGACTTCAAAGCTAAAAAATAACAAACCCAGATGCTCTTGAGTCCTACAACTCATTGGCCACTCAAGGTGGTGTTCCAACCTTTGACATGCAAACCTTATCTTATAAACATGCAAATAAAGTATTCATATGCACCCAAGGTGGTTTTGCTGCCTTTCAGTCAAACCTGTCTGTCCACACACACACACTTTGATCCTAGGCTGGCCAGGTTGTGAGAATGCATATCACAGGTTATAAATTGTCCATCCACCAACCCTTATCCCTACATCTTTCCCCTTTTTGTTTTCTTGTAATTGAGAAACTGCCATGGCTGCAGTGGTCAGGAGCATCATCATTCATTCTTTGGTCTTCTGCATAGAGGACACCATTTGTTAGAGCCCTTGGAGTACTATGAGTACAACACAAAAAAGGTAAAAACCAATAGCAGTAAAAACACAGATTCTAAGACTGAAACCTTCAAACCAATGTTTTGGATTGAGCCATTGGACATTATCTGAGGTTGCCTTTAAAACGTTTTGTTGAGCAAGTTGTATATTTGCTAACTGTGCTTCCAGAGCCTTTTCAGACTAACTGTTTGCCCTCCAAGGTTGCCAGCAAAAGCCCCTTGTAAGTGTTTGACTACTGTCCAATTGTGGGAGGTGGTATTCCAAGGCAATGCCATTATACACATACTATGACTAAATTCCCAATCACAGTGTAATGCAGAGCAAGTGGCTAAGGTCTCTTCATGTTCTCCTAGCCACAATACAGCTGCCTCTAAGGCACCCAATTGAGTCAGAATTTCTTGATTAATTTCCGTCTGGGGAGTCATATCTTTAGTAACACTGGTCATTACTTCAGCCACTGTATGTGCCATTTGGACTGATTCTGTCAAAGCTGTGATTGAAACAGCTGCAGTAGCAATGACTGTGGCTGAAATGATAAGTACTATTAGCCACCCAATAAACCTCCTTTTATGGGGGTGTCCAAATGCTTTAGCTAATTGCACTAGGCCAGGTTCACCTTCCCATGACCGAGTAAGGTTTACTGATATGTATACTTCTGCTCTCCAGCACATGGAAATAATGCTAGTAATATTAAGCGTAGTAGTATTTTCATGAGTAATGCAGCTTAGATAATAAGGTTGATTAACAGAAATGTTAAATCTATTATTACTTTCAGAGATAGTTAAAGAAGAGGCAGCCAAAAACATACATGGGTGAGAGGTGCAAATTATTACAGAATCAGTATGATTGGTAGTCAATGTCATAGTAAAATTGTTACTATGAGTATAATTTCCATGAGATATATACCTCATAAAGAAAGGCAAACCCAGTCTCCAAATTCCTGTGTGCCAGGGGCCAGTATGATTTTTATAGCTAGCCCTGAAAACAGGTCCTGAGAGACCTCCATTGGTCCAAGAAATAGAGGCACTGGAGGGTGTGAAAAAGTTTAACTCATGATGATTACTGGACAAATGTAGTCCAATATAAGTGTTGTTCTGCTGCTACAGGGCTCAATAATATGAGCAAGCAGCATAAAATACCTACCTTAGATTGGATGGAGATTATAGATAAATCAGCCAAAAAAGTATTCTCTGGGGTAAGAGAAGCCCCCATTCTAGTTAGCATTTCCTCATAACATAGTTGCAACTGCTTAAGGCTTCCCCAGGTAACCCTAGAAAGAGTTTGAGAGGGGCCCCGGGGCCCAGTGTGAGTTTTACAATCAGTGTCCCAGGTCAGCTGTGCCATCTGAGGAGTCAGGTTGAAGGGAAGGTCCTTCCTATTCATGGTAAGGTTTTATCCACTGCGCTGCCAGCCACTTGGGACCTGTAGGAGACAAAACACAAGCAGACCCCCGCCCCCAAGCCAGTAACTCTGCAGCACCTTGCCATGCGGGTGCTTGCTGTGGATCTCTGCACTGGACTAAAGGCTTGGGCCCTGTGGCAGAGCCTTTTGCTGAAAACGTTGCTCCACATCCATAGTGCCAAAGAGACCTCAATTTTAAAACTTTAAGATATAGATTGCCAGAAAAAGCTGATTTACAGAGGGCTCACCCATATATGATTTCACTTATATGTAGGATATAAAACTCAAACTCATAGACATAGGCAACAGCATGGTGGTTACCAGGGGAAGGAAGGAGAAGGGTAGTAAAAGGGAAAGGGGGTAAAACAGACGGTGATGGAAGATTCGACTTTGGATGTTGGTCACACAATGCAATATACAGACCATGTATTCAAGTGTCCACAGAAATGTACACTTGAAACCTATATGACCCTATTAACCAATGTCACCCCAATAAATTTAATTAAAAATTAAATATAATAAAAGACATCCAAATTGAAAAAGGAAAAGTAAAACTGTCATATAGAGAGAACCATAAAGAATCCACCAAAAACCACTAGAACTGATAAAGGAAAGTAGCAGTATACAAAATAAAGATCCAGAAATCAGTTATATTTTTACAACAATAATGAACGATCAAAATGAAAAACTAGGAAAACTATCTCATTTACAATTTCATAAAATAAAACTAAAATACCTTGAAATAAATTTACCAAGGATGTAAAGGACCTGTATTCAGAAAATTATAAGACACTACAGAAAGAAATGAAAGATACAAACAAATGGAAGCATATATCATGTTCATAGATAAAAAGAATTAACATCAAAAATGTCCATACTACCCAAAGAAATCTATAGATTCAATGTAATTCCTATCAAGATACCAATAGCATATTTCACAGAACTAGAACAAATGTTGCAAAAATGTGTATGAAACCACAAAAAAAAACACAAATACCCTCAGCAATCTTGAGAAAGAAAACAAAGTTGGAGGAATCACACTACCTGGTATCAAACTACACTACAAGGCCATAGTAATCAAAAACAGTCTGATAGAGCCCTGGCCAGTCTGGCTCAGCGATTAGTGTTTGCCCGTGGACCAGAATCCCAGGTTCAGTTCCCGCTAAAGGCATGTACCTCAGTTGCAGTTTGTCCCCCGCCCTGGTTGGGGTCATGTGGGTGGCAGACACTCAATGTGTCTCTCTCACATTGATGTTTCTCTCTCTCTTGCTTCCTCTCTCCCTCCCGCTCTATCTGAAGATAAAATGCAAAAATGTTCTCGGGTGAGAATAAAAATAAACAGTGTGGTACTGGCATAAAAACATACATATAGATCAATGGAACAGAATACAAAGCCCAGAAATAAACCCATGCCACTATGGCTAATTAATATTTGACAAAGGAGTCAAGGTCATACAAGGGGGTACAGATAGTCTATTCAATAAATGGTGTGAAAAAATTGGACAGACACATGCAAGAAATGAAAGTATACCACCTTCTTACACCATACACAAGAATAAACTCAAATGGATTATAGACTGAAATGTAAGATTTGAAATAATAAAAATGCTAGAAGAAAACAAGCAGTAAAACCTCAGCCATATTTTTTCTTTCTTTTGTTCAGATAGAGTGGGAGGAAGAGAGAGGAAGAGAGAGAGAGAGACATCGATGCGAAAGGAACACATCGAGTGGCTGCCACCCGCACAACCCAACCAGGGCCGGGAACAAACTGCAACTGAGGTACGTGACCTTAGCGGGAACCGAACCCGGGTCTCTCTCTGGAGCAGGCCAACGCTCCAACCGCTGAGCCAAACCGGCCAGGACACAATATTTTTTTCTGATATGTCACTTTGGGCAAGGGAAACAAAAGAAAAATAAAGAAATGAGACTATATAAAACTAAAAAGTTTTTGCACAGCAAAGGAAATCATCAACAAAATGAAGAGACAACACACTAAATGGGAGAACATATTTGCAAACGATACAGCTGATAAGGGGCTAATATCCAAAATTTATAAAGAACTTACACAACTCAACACCAGGAAGACAAACAATCCAATTAAATATGGGCAAGGGGCCCTGGCCAGTTTTTCTCAGTGGTTAGAGAACTGGCCCACGGACCAGAGAGTCCTGGGTTCGGTTCCCGCTAAGGGCACGTACCTCGGTTGCAGTTCGTCCCCAGCCCCGGTTGGTGTCATGTGGGTGGGGTGGCAACCAGTCAATGTGTCTCGCTCACATCAATGTTTCTCTCTCTCTTCCTTTCTCTCTCCCTCCCTCTTCATCTGAAGATAAATGCAAAAATGTCCTCAAGTGAGAGTAAAAAAAAAAACAACAAAATGGGCAAAAGGACCTAAATAGGCACTTCACCAAAGAGGAAATACAAAAGGTCAATAGACATATGAAAAGACGCTCAATGTCACTAATCATCAGAGAGATGCAAATTAAAACCACAATGAGACATCACAGCACACTTCTCAGAGTGGCTATCATCCATAAAACAACAAGCATTGGCGAGGGTGTGGAGAAAAGGGAGCCCTCATGCACTGTTGGTGGGAATGCAGACTGGTGCAGTCACTGTGGAAAACAGTGTGGAGTTTCCTCAAAAAATTGAAAATGGAACTGCCTTTTGACCCAGAGATTCCATTTCTGAGAATATGCCTAAGAAACCCGAAAGAAGATATACACTCTATGTCCATTGCAGCATTATTTACAACAGCCAAGATTTGGAATCAGCCCAAGTGCTCAGCCGCAGAAGAGTGGATAAAAAAGCTTTGGTACATTCACACAATGGAATACTACATGGCCATATAAAAGAAGGAACTCTTATCTTTTGCAACAGCATGGATGTGCCTGGAGAGTATTATGCTAAGTGAAATAAGCCAGTCAGAGAAAGACACATAATGACACATGATTTCACCTATATGTTGAATCTAATGAAAGCAATAAGGATGGAGAGCTGGGTGAATAAGGTGAAGGGAATAAGCAGGAAAAAAATCTCATAGACAAAGACAACAGTGTGGTGATTAATGAAGGGAAAGGGGGTGGAAGGAGGTGGAAGAGGGTAAAAGTGGGATAAATTGTTAGAGAAGGAGACTTGACTTCAGGTGGTAAACACACAATACGATATGCAGATGATGTATCATAGGATTGTATACCTGATGCCTATATAATTTTATTAACCAGTGTCACTTTAATAAATTAAATATTTTTAAAGAAAAAAGGAACAGAAAAGAATAAAAAAAAGAGAAAAGAATACAATAATTAATTAATAATAATACAAGAATTTTTTTAAAGACCTTTGTGACCTGGCACAAAGTCCTTTCACCATCTGTCTGGTTTTCAACCCTTTCAGTAAACAGGGGGGATGAACACATGAGCTGTTAGGTCCAAGCTCCACTGTTCCCTGCCTATATTCCCAAAGACTTTCTGCTTCTTGTGGCTGATTCTCTTACAAAGAACCCAAAAGCAGGTTATGGTGAGTGCTCTTTCTTCACCATTGCTGCCAAGGTGTCACGAGCGACATTAATCCTGGCCAAATATAAGTATGTTCACTTGGTTGCCATGACACACCTCTCGAAATTGTTAGCAAGTTCTAAATTCAGAACTATGACTCTGGATCCAAAATAAGCCAAGCAGAGGAGAAGGTAGAGACAGAGTAGACAGACCTCTCTTGCACCTCCTCCCAGGGCCAGACTGGAAATAAAACTAAATGGGGAACATTCACTTACAATCACCAGCTGAGGTCCAGCTGGGGCGGAGACTTAGAACAAGGAAGGGCAGGAACCGCCTGGAGACTGGCAGAATGGGCAAGGGCATGAGAGGGGCCGGTCCAACTTCTTGGGTGGCAAGCCAAAACCAGGGACAAACCTCTCGGCTGGCGGGGTCTTGAGAAGCCGAGCACCCCACCCAGGTCCATGCAGCCGTGAAAGGCAGCAGGGCTCCTGACAGCCAGGGACACCAGGGCTGATTGGAGGCAAGGCCACAGGGCTTTGCTTTGCTCTACTTTTTTTCAAAACCGGCACACAGAATTTTCATTTGCAGCTACTCGGCCAAGGCTTTGGTGGAGGGAGGGCCGAGCAGACTGGACTTGCTGAGCAGAGGCCGGGCTGGGAAGCACTGCGGGGAGATGTGGAGGAGCAGTGGCCAGGAGACCTGAAATCAGCATCCCCCTTCATACCAAAGCAGCCATTTTCCTGAGAGGTAGAGGCCCCTCCTAGAAGCCACGGCTCAGGAAAAGGCAAATACCCCACCCTAGGAAAGACAGTTCGCTCCAACCTCAGGACTCTGCTTGCCAAACCCTGCATCTTGACCTTTGCAGAGGAGACAACAGCAGAGGCCAAGCCTCCAGGGTTGAACAGTCTCAGGGGGTGTCTGTGACTGACTGGTGCTCCCACATATGGGGCAGCTGATAGAAACTCCTGGCTTCCGTGCACCAGGTCACCTTCGGAGGAACTAGAGTTGGAGTCTCTGGTAGAGACTGAGGAATTTGGCTTTGAAGCAGAGACTAAATTCCCCTCGTTGAGTGGCTGATGGCATAATCTCTAAGCAGGGGGCCCACTAGCCCCAATTAGGCTAACCTGGCCCCCCATAAAGACTCTCTTTGGAAGACACTGGAAGAAGACCAGGCACAGCCTCAGGGGGAACTGGAGTAGCTGACAGGTGGAGGGAACTTCGAAGAGCCTCAGACCAACCACAGCTCATCTCAATGTCGAGCATCAAACCTGACACAAAAGTACCTCCAGGGAGCCCTGAAATCAGCACGCAAAACACTTAACCTCAGACAACATAATCTGCCCAGAGAAACGTCACTCGGCTGGTTATTCTTTTTCTTTTTTCAATATTTTCCTTTTTTATCTTCTTTTCCATCCTTTCTTTTGCTTTACCTTTCTCCCTCTCCATTTTAACTTTGCATAACATTTTTTCTTTCTTTCTCTGTTTTCTTTCCTTTTTTTTTTATTTTTTTTTAACATTTTCCTTTTCATACTCTCTACTCATATTTTGTTCTCTGTTCTTTTTTTTTCAGTATCTTTTCTGCCCCATCTCTCATCCAGTATTATTTTTATTTTTTATTTTACTATTAGTAACATTATGTTTTTCTCTTTCTTTTTTGTTGATTATTCTTGTTCTCTTTTCTCTTTTCTTTTGCTCTTTTTTGTTGTTGTTGTTATTGTTTTTACTGTTGTTGGGATCTTTTGTATGTTGTTTGCTTTTTGTTTTGTTTTATTTTGCCGTCAACACCTGTATAACAGCTCGTGTGACATGGTTGAGGCTGAGCCTTCCAGCAAACCAGTCTGAGAGGAGAGCCCACCACAAATTGGATAACAACAGTCAAGACCCAATCACAACAGGAGAACTCAAATAACCCACAAAAGGGCCACTCCTAGAGCATCCAGCTCAGGAGTTCAAGGAGACCGCACCACTGGGCCCCACAGGACATTTACTACACAAGCCCGCCCCACAAACATTGGGGGGCACAGCAAGTATATCTAATGCATAGATAAAAACACAGAGACAACTAAAAAGGGGAGACAAAGAAAGAACCCCAAATTAAAGAAAAGAAGGAATCGCTAGAAAAAGACCTAAATGAGATGGAGGTAAGCAAGTTGTCAGCAATAGAGGTCAGGGTAATGGTTACAAAGATGCCCAAGGAGCTTAGTGGGAACTAGAGCTAACTTAGTGGGAACAACATCAGAATGAAATAAGACCCAGAAATCATGAATGAGAGCCAGGCAGAAATGAATATTATACCTGACATCAAGAATATGCTGGAAGGACATCCAGTCAAGGGGTGGCATAGGTAAACACGGTACTCACCTTCTCCCACAACCACATCAAAATTACAACTAAACTATAGAACAACCATCATTCAGAACCGCCTGACATCAAGCTGAATGGAAGTCCTACAACTACAAAATTAAAGAAGCCACATGGAGACTGGTAGGAGGGCAGAGGCCTGGACAAGCTGGTCCAACACCCACGTGTGTCAGATAAAAATCAGGGGGGACATCTGGGCTGTGAAGGTCCTCTCTGAGGAGTGAGGGGTCTCTGCCCCACACCAGGCACCCAGCTCAGGGTTCCAGAACCAGGAAGAGGAGTCCCCATAAATTCCGGCTGTAAAACCAGCGGGAACTGAGGCTGAGGGAGGCTGAGGCTGCAGAAGCCCCAGGCAGCTCCTCTTAAAGGGCCCGCGCACGGACTTACTCGGACTTGATCTTTCTGGGCTCCGGAGCTGGGGAGGCAGCTTAAAAGGCACAGAGCCTCAAGGGGAAGAAATGAACTGTTCGGCACTGGGGCGAGAGCTGGAGGGACAGCTTTCTCCTGGACAGACATACTGGTGGAGGCCATTGTCCCTTTGGTGAGCCCTGCCCTGGGGCAGCAGACAGCAGCCATATCTGGAACTCCAGCAACCTGGCTCACACTGTTTGTCCCACCCTGGTGATTCCCTGAGGCCCTGCCCCACCCAACCTTCAGGCTCACCCATACTGTTTCCAGTGGCTTTACAATAGGATTGGCCCGTCTTGGCTCCTGCTTCAGATTGTCTTAAAATCTCTCAAACAAGCAGTATCTGACCTCAGTGAGCCCCATACCTCTTGTTAAGTGGCCCCAGGCCTGGCGCTAGAAGCAGCCAGCCTTGGTTCACAATTTGGCTTTTCCTGGGCACCTCCAAACCCAGCACAAGAAGCAGCCATCTGCAGATCACTTTGTAGCTTATGCCAGGTGGTCCCAGGTAGAACACAGGCAGTGGCCGACCTTGTCCCAGAGCCAGCACACCCAGTGACAGCTTCAGACCACATCGAAGCACCACCACCCAACCACCTCCACAAATGACACACTCAAAAAGTGGACTCAGTAGGTACCAGAGCCCTGCTGAGGTAAGTCTTACTCTGTGTGGTGGCCCCTGCACAGCTGATCCTCCAAGGTAGTCAGTGGTCAGTAGGCACAGCCAGTCCTTGCAGCTGATCAGCCTGAGTAAATCCCTCCCACTGACATGTCAACAGCAATGAAGACTCAATTACAACAGAAGAGTGTACAGTCCACATTAGGAGTGAACCTTGAGGGACCAGCTGGGGTGATCAGGGAGGTTGTGCCACTGGATCCTACAGGACACCTACAACAACAGGCCACCCGAGGAAGCCCAGGAGATGCAACAACTCTACATAATACATAGAAAGAAACACAGGGAAGCAGCCAAAATGAGAAGACAAAGAAACATGTCCCAAGTGAAAGAACAGAACAAAATTTCAGGAGAAGGACTATACAAAATGGAGATAAGCAATCAATCAGATGTAGAGTTCAAAACACTGGTTATAAGGATGCTCAAGGAACTTAGTGAGACCTTCAAAGAACTTAAGAAGACCTCCAAGAAACTTAGTGAGAACATCAACAACATAAAAAAGGACCAGTCAGAAATAAAGGATGCACTAACTGAAATAAAGAATAATTTACAGGGAATCAATAGTACAGTAGGTGAAGCCAAGAAGCAAACCATCAAATTGGAATATAAGGAAGAAAAAACACCCAATAAGAACAGCAGAAAGAAAAGACAATTTTATTTTATTTATTTATTTTTTTTTTTATCCTCACCCGAGGATATTTTTCCATTTTTTGTACAGATAGAGAGGGAGGGAGAGAGAGAAAGGGAGAGAGAGAGAGAAACATCGACGTGAAGGGTCACATCGAGTGGCTGCCAACCGCACGACCAACCAGGGCCGGGGACAAACTGCAACCAAAGTACGTGCCCTTAGCGGGAACCGAACCCGGGTCTCACCGAACCCGGGTCTCTCCGGACCGCAGGCCGACGCTCTAACCGCTGAGCCAAACCGGCCAGGGCAGAAAAGACAATTTTAAAAAATGAGCCCGGCCACTGTGGCTCAGTGGTTGAGCTTTGACCCATGTACCAAGAGGTTGCCAGTTCGATTCCCAGCCAGGGTACATGCCCAGGTTGTGGGCCTGATCCCCAGTGGGGGCCATGCAGGAGGTGGCCAATCAATGTTTTCTCTCATCCATGTTTCTCTCTCTCTATCTCTCTCCCTCTCTCTCCCAGCCCCCTTCCTCTCTCTCTAAAAATCTAAAAGGAAAAAAAGAAAAAGATAAAGAAAATGAGAGCAGTGTAAGGAGCCTCTGGGACAACTTCAAGCATACCAACATTTGCATCATTGGGGTGCCAGAAGGAGAAGAGAGAGAGCAAGAGATTGAAAACCTATTTGAAAAAATAATAATGACAGAAAATTTCCCCAACTTGGTGAAGGAAACAGACGTACAAGTATAGAAAGCACAGAGAGTCCCAAACAAGATGAACTCAAAGAGGTCCACACCAAGACACATCATCATCAAAATACCAAAGGTTAAAGACAAAGAGAGAATCTTAAAAGCACCAAGAGAAAAGCAGTTTGTGACCTACAAAGGAACTCCCATAAGACTGTCAGCCGATTTCTCAAAAGAAACTTTGCAGGCCAGAAAGGAGTGGCAAGAGATATTCAAGGTGATGAAAAGCAAGGACCTACAACCAAGATTACTCTATCCTGCAAAGCTATCATTTAGAATCAATGGACATATCAAGAGTTTCCCAGACAAGAAAAAGCTAAAGGAGACTATCACCACCAAACCAGTATTATACGAAATGTTGAAGTGTCTTCTTGAAAGAGAAGAACAAAAATATTAAAGATAAAATGGCAATAAATACATATATATCAATAATTGAATCTACAAACAAAATGAGCACGCAGCCCTGGCCGGTTTGGCTCAACGGTTGGAGCATCGGCCTGCAGACCTGGGTTTGGATCCCGCTAGGGGCATGTACCAAAAAAAAAAAAGAGCAAGCAGATCAGAAACAGACTCATAGATACAGAGAAATTTTTGTTGCTTGCTAAATGGGAGGGAGTTGGGGGGATGGGTGACAAAGATGAAGGAATTAAGGAGCAGAAATTGGTTGTTAGACTGATGAACCTCAAAGGGAAGTGGGGAGGAAAAGTGGGAAGAGATAAACCAAAGAACTTCTATGCATATATGCATAAACAATGGACACCAACAATAGTGTGGGGAAGACAGAAGGGGGTCAGGATTGGGGAGGAGGGGGTCAATGGGGAAAAAAGGAGGAACATTTGTAATACATACAACAATAAAGATAAGTTTTTTTAAAAAAGAATATGCTGGAAGGAATTAAAAGCAGGCTCAATGAAACCGAGGATTGAATAAGCAAATTAGAAGAAAAGGTAGAAAAAGGACTCAATCAGAGCAGAAAAATATCTTAGAGAGCATGAAAACAGTTTAAGGAGACTGTGGGACAACATAAAGTGGAACATCTGCACCACAGGGAGACCAAGGGAGAAGAAAGTGAGCAAGAGATAGAGAACCTACTTGAGGAAATAATGACAGAAAACTTCCCTAGGCTGGTGAAGGAAAAAGCGACACAAGTTCAAGAAGTACAGATGATATCGATCAAGATAATCCTAAAGAGATGCATTCCAAGACACATCATAATTAAAATGGCAAACATTAAAAACAAAGAGAGAATCTTAAGAGCAGCAAGAGAGAGACAGAAAGTTATCTACAACAGAGCTCCCATAAGGCTGTCAGCTGATTTCTTAACAGAAACACTACAGGCCAGAAGGAAGTGACATGAAGTATTCAAGGTAATAAAAAGCAAGGATCTAAAACCAAGACTACTCTATCCAGCAAGGCTATCATTCAAAGTTGAAGGTAGAATAAAGAGCTTCACAGACAACAACAACAAAAACAACAAAACTAAAAGAGTTTACCACCACCAAAAATGCAATGCAAGAAATGTTATAGGGACTGCTGTAAGAAGAAGAAATAGAGAGGGGGTGAAGATAGCCATAGAGAATAAAATGGTAATAAATAAGTACCTATCAATAAAACCTTAAATATAAATGGCTTAAGAGGTCCAATAAAAAGACATAGAGTAGCTGAATGAATAAAAAAATATGACCCATATATACACTGTCTAAAAGAAACCAGCTCAGAAGAAAAGACTAACACAGGATGAAAGTGAAGGGATGGAAAAAAACATTTTCATAAAAATGGAAATGAAATAAAAGTAGGTATAGCAATACTTATATCTGCAAAACAGACTTCAAAGCAAAGGTCATAACAAGAGACAAAAAAAAAAAAAGGTCACTACATAATACTAGAAGGATCAATCAACAAGAGGATATAACCCTGATAAACATATATGTACCCAGTATATGAGCACCTAAATATATAAAAGATCTTGGAGGACTTTAAGGGAGAGGTCAATAGCAACACAGTCACAGTAGGGGACTTGAATACCTCACCGACATCACTGGATAGATCTTTCAGACAAAAAATCAACAAGGAAACAGCAACCTTAGATGACACATTGATCAGATGGGTTTAATTGACATTTACAAAACATTTCACCCAAAAGCCACAGAATATGCATTCTTCTCAAGTGCACATGTAACATTCTCAAAGATAGACCAAATGTTAATACAGGAAATGAGTCTCTACAAGTTCAAGAACACTAATATCATATCAAGTATCTTCTCAGATCACAATGGCATGAAACTAGAAATCAACTACAATAAAAACACTCACAAATATTCAAACACATAGAGGCTAAATAGCATATTATTAAACCATGATGGGTTACCAATGAAATCAAGAATTAAATCAAAAGCTTCCTGGAGACAAACAAAAATGAACACATAACACAAAATCTATAAAACACAGCAAAAGCAGTCCTGAGAGGGAAGTTCATGACATGACAGGCCTAACTCAAAAAAATCTCCAGTAAACTAAGCCTACAACTAAAAGAATTAGAAAAAGAACAACTAGAAAAGCCCAGAGTAAGTAGAAGGAAGGAAATAATAAAGAGCAGAGCAGAAATAAATGACATAGAGACTAAATACAGTAAAAAAAATCAACGAAACATAGAGATGGTTCTTTGAAAAGATAAACAAGATTGATGAGCCTTAGTCAGACTCACCAAGAAACATAGTGAGCCCGACTGGTGTGGCTCAGTGGTTGAGTGTTGACCCATGCACCAAGAGGTCACCAGTTCGATTCCCAGTCAAGGCAAATGCCCAGGTTGTGGGCCAAATCCCCAGTGGGGGGCATGCAGGAGGCGGCCAATTGATGTTCTCTCTCATCGATGTTTCTATCTTTCTCTCTTTCTTCCTGAATAGACCAATAACAAACAACTAATGAAATTTAAGCAGTAATCAATAAACTCCAAGCAAACAAAAGCACTAGACTGGGTGGCTTCACAGGATAGTTTTACCAAATATTCAAAGAAGAACTGACACCTATCCTCCTCAAAATATTCCAAAAAATTCAAGAAGAAGGTAGATTTTCAAGCTCTTTTATGAGGCCAGCATTATCCTAACTCCAAAACCAAATTAAGACACTACAAAGAAAGAACATTATAAGCCACTATTCCTATGAACAAAGATGCTGAAATCCTCAATAAAATATTAGCAAACAGGATCCAGCAATACATTTAGAAAAGCATACATCATAACCGAGTGTGGTTTGTTCAGGGATGCAAGGCTAGTACAATATTTAGAAATCATTGTATGTGATGCATCACATCAACAAAATGAAGGATAAAATTCACATGATCATATCAATAGACACAGAAAGAGCATTCAGCAAAATCCAACACCCATTTATGATAAAAACTCTCAGCAAAGTGAGAATAGAGGGATCATACCTCAACATAATAAGGCCATATATGACAAGCCTACAGCCAACATCATACTCGATAGGCAACAACAAAAGTGTTTCCCTTAAGAACAAAAATAACACAGGAATGTCTGCTTTCACCACTCGTATTCAACATAGTACTGGGAGTCCTATCCACAGCAATCAGACAAGAAGAAAAAATAAAAGGCATCCAAATTGGAAAAGAGAAAGTAAAACTTTCATCATAGTAGATGACATGATATTGTACATAGAAAACCCTACAGAATCCACCAAAGCACTACAAGAATTAATAAATGAATTCAGCAAAGTAGCAAGATACAAAATTAATATCCAGAAATCGATGGCCTTTTTGTACACCAATCGTGATCTCTCTGAAAGAGAAACTAAAAAAAAAAAAAAAATCCCTTTTTACCATTGTAACAACAACAAGGAAAAAATACCTAGGAATAGCCCTGGCCAGTTTGGCTCAGCAGTTAGAGCATCGGCCTGTGGTCCAGAGAGACCTGGGTTCAGTTCCCGCTAAGGGCACATACCTCGGTTGCAGTTTGTCCCCGGCCCTGCTTGGGTCGTGTGGGTGGCAACCACTCAATGTATCCCTTTCACATTGATGTTTCTCTCTCTCCCTCTCTCTCTCTCTCTTCCTCCCACTCTATCTGAACAAAAAAATGTCCTCAGGTGAAGATAAATAAATAAATACCTAGGAATAAACCAAGAAGGTAAAAGATCTATCCTCGGACAACTATTGGGCATTGGAAAAAGAAACAGAGGAAGAGCCTGGCTGGTGTGGTTCAGTGGTTGAGCACAACCCATGCACCAACAAGTCGCCAGTTCGATTCCCAGTCAGAGCACATGTCCAGGTTATGGGCCCAATCCCCAGTGGGGGGCATGTAGGAGGCGGCCAATCAATGTTCTTTCTCATCAGTGTTTCTATTTCTCTCTCCTTCTCCCTTCCTCTCTCTCTAAAATCAATAAAGAAAACAAAATATATTTTAAAGAAATAGAGGAAGATACAAACAAGTGGAAGCATATTCCATGTTCATGTTTTGGAAGAATTAACATAATTAAAATGTCCATAATATTCAGAGCAGTCTACAGATTCAATATAATATCTATTAAAACATCATTGGCGCCCTGGCCAGTTTGGCTCAGCGGTTAGAGCGTCGGCCTGCGGTCCAGAGAGACCCGGGTTCGGTTCCCGCTAAGGGTACGTACTTCGGTTGCAGTTTGTCCCCGGCCCTGGTTGGTCGTGCGGGTGGCAGCCACTCGATGTGTCCCTTCACATCGATGTTTCTCTCTCTCTCCCTTCCTCTCTCTCTCTCCCACTCTATCTGTACAAAAAATGGAAAAATATCCTCGGGTGAGGATAAAAAAATAAAAATAAAAAATAAAAAAAACATCATTGGCATATTTCACAGATCTAGAACGAATAATCCAAAAGTTTATATGGAACCAAAAGAGACCCTGAATAGCAGCAGCAATCTTGAAAAAGAAGAACAAAGTAGGAGGGATCACAATACCGGATATCAGGTTATACTACAAAGCCACTGTAATTAAAACAGCCTGGTACTGGCACAAGAACAGGTATATAGATCAATGGAACAGAACACAGAAATTGACCCAATACATTATGCACAATCAGTATTTGACAAAGGAGGCAAGAAGACACAATGAAGTAAAGACAGTCTCTTCAATAAATGGTTTTGGGAAAATTAGACAGGTACATGAAAAAATTAAACTAGACCACCAATTTACACCATACACAAGAATAAATTCAAAATGGATAAAAGACTTAATTGTAAATCGTGATACCATAAAAATCTTAGGAGAAATGGGCAGCAAAATCTCAGACATCTTACATAACAGAATTTTCACAGATACATCTCCTAGGGCAAGAGAAACAAAGGAAAAGATAAACAAATGAGCCTACAACAAACTAAAAAGCTTTTGCACAGAAAAATAAACCAGCACCAAAATGTGAAGGGAACCCACTGCATGTAAGAACATATTTGCCAATGTTACATTAGATAAGGGGTTAATTACCAAAATATATAAAGAAATACAACTCAACAAAAGGAAGACAATTAAGAAATAGACTAAGGGCCTGAATAGACACTTCTCCAAAGTGGACATACAGACAACCTAGAGACATATGAAGAAGTGTTCAAAGTCACTAATCATCACCTCACACCTGCCAGAATGGCTGCCATCAACAAATCATCAAACAACAGTTACTGGCGAGGGTGTGGAGAAAAGGGGACTCTACTACACTGCTGGTGGGAATGCAGACTGGTGCAGCTACTATGGAAAACAGTACAGAGTTTCCTCAAAAAATTAATAATTGATTCATTTCTAGGAATATATCCTAAGAATCCTGAAACATCATCAGAAAGAATATATGTACCCCTATGTTCATAGCAGCACTATTTACAATAGCTAAGATCTAGAAACAGCCCAAGTGCCTATCAGGAGATGAGTGGATAAAAAAGCTGTGGTACATGTACACAATGGAGTACTATGCAGCTGTAAAAAAAAAAAAAAAAAAAAAAAAAAAAAAGGCTCTCTTGCCCTTTGAGACGACATGGATGGACCTGGAGAGTATTATGCTGAGCAAGATAAGCCAGTGACAGAAAGACAAATATCACGTGATCTCACTTATATGTGGAATCCAATGATCCAAATAAACAGACAAACAAAATAGGTCCAGAGGCATGGAAAAATGGAACAGACTGACAAATCTCAGATGGAGGGGGCAGAGGAGGGCAAGAAAAGATTAACCGAAACACTTATATGCATATTTGCACTGCCCATAGACACAGACAATAGTGTGATCAAGGCCTAGGGTGGAGTGGGAACTGGGTGGAAGGGGGCAATGGGAGAAAATGGGAGACATCAAATACTCTCAATAATAAAGATAAGTTAAGCCCGGCCAGTGTGGATCAGTGGTTGAGTATCAACCATAAACCAAGAGGTCACAAGTTTGATTCCCAGTCAGGGCACATGCCCAGGTTGTGGGTCAAATCCCCAATGGGGTCATGCAGGAGGCGGCCAATCAGTGTTCTCTCTCACTGATGTTTCTCTCTCTCTCCCTCTCCCTTCCTCTCTCTCTAAAATCAATAAAGAAAAAAACCTTTTTAAATATATAAAGATAAATTGAAATGTTTAAAAGGCCAAGCAAACAGGTTTCTGTTTGTTTTATTCGGACAAATTTCCAGCAGAGAGCCGACTTGCATGTGCTCACGAGGAGAGAAGGAAAAGACAGGGAGAAACCACTTACTGATTGCAGGGATCTTTGGGTGGCCAATGTCCACCTTCCCCGCAGGTGGAGGAATGAAGAATGAAATGCCCCCTGCTCCACAAAGCCAGGGTGTTTCCTGCCGGCCCCTCTGCAGGCGAGCGCCTGTCAGAGCGCCTGTCACGTCTGCGAGCTGTGTCTAAGCAGCACCTCACGCCAGGTGGCAGAGCTTCCAAAGAGGGGAGGTGATGAGAGGGCAGCCCAACAACACGGTAGGTGTGAAAACCAGGCACAAATACTAAAAAAGTCAGCACAGCTGCCCGAGTGCCTGAAATTGCACTCTTAGAGACTCATAAAACTCCTTTCCTTTGGATCACAACTTTGTACTTCAGTAATTTCTTAAAGGTGCAGCACCTGTGTCGTTTATTATATACAGCTTAAAGGGACGTTCTAGGAACAAGTCAGGTGCCACCCCTGACCACCTAAATAGGGAATTTTGTGGGCAAAAGCCTGCTTAAAATCTGAAACTACTGCCTCAGCTCAAGGGATATTTGGTTGGATATTTCAGGACCAGGGTGTGCCCTTCACAGTACTGGAGAAGACGCAGTTACCCATCCCGGCCACACGGTGGCAGGCAATCCCGATGTCCTGACAGCGTGAAGAGCGCCTGTTCGCCCTGCCCAAGGAAAAGGGTCGGCCCAGAACTGGTAGTCTCCAGACACGGAGAACGTGTTTGTACACCGTAGCTCTAAACCAATTCCCAAAGCTACCACAGGCAAGTTAGGTTGGTCCAAACTCGTCTAGAAAGAGACATGCTGGTTTCCAACAACTTTAAAAACAACTTTTCTTAATATAATGAACAAAATGAACTGATGAACAAAATTGGTTCAGAAACGTGGACGCATGAACCAGACTGACAGATCTCAGCGGGGAGGCGGATGGAGGGGTGTGGTGGGAAGAAGATGAACCAAAGAACATATGTGTATAGCTCATGGACACAGAAGGAATGTGTGAGGACCGAGGCGGGTGGGGCAGGGTAGAGGGAGGCAAAGGGGGGGATGGGAGACATCTGTAATACTGTCAACGATAAAAAAAAAAAGGTGACTTCCGGTCAAGATGGCAGCGTAGGGAAACGCAGTATCGCGTTCTCCCACAACCACATCCAAGTTACAACAAAACTACAGAACAACCATCATCCAAAACCGCCTGAAATCAAGCTGAATGGAAGTCCTACAACTACGGAATTAAAAAAAAAAAAAGCAGCTACATCCAGACTGGTAGGAGGGCGGCGGCGCGACGGGCTGGTCCCACACCCAAGTGTGGCGGATAAAAATCAGGAGGCTCCCGCGGCTGGAAGGTCCTTCCTGAGGACTGAGGGGTCCCCGTCCCACACCAGGTGCCCCGCTCAGGGTTCCAGTGCCAGGAAGAGAAGTCCCCATAACTTCTGGCTGGAAAAACCAGCAGAAACTGAGGCTCAGGGAAGCTGACCTGGCTGGAGCCCCAGGCAGCTCCCTAAAGGGCCCGCGCACAGACTGGTCGGACTCTCTCCATCTAAGCTCGGAGGGGAGGCAGCTCGAGGGGCACCAGAGACACACAGGGAAGAACTGAGCTGTTTGACACTGGAGCGAGGGCTGGAGAGGGGGCTTTCTCGGGGACAAACGTGCTGTCACAGGCCTTTGTTCCTTTGGTGAGCCCTTCCCGGGGGCGGCAGACAGTCGCCATATCTGGGACTCCAGCAACCTGGCTCATACTGGTAGCCCCGCCCTGCTGACTCCCTGAGGCCCCGCCCCGCCCCACCCCACCCCGCCCCACACAACTTTCAAGCCCACCCAAGCTGTTGGCACTTGCTTAACCATAGGATTGGCCTGTCTTGGATCCTGCTTCAGGTTTTTCCTAAATTCTTTCAAACGAGCAGCATCTGGTCTCAGCGAGCCCCATACCTCTCATTAAGTAATACACAGAAACAAACACAGGGAGGCAGCCAAAATGAGGATACAAAGAAACAGGTCCCAAATGAAAGAACAGAACAAAACCCCAAGAAAAGAACTAAGCGAAATGGAGATAAGCAACCTAACAGATGCTGAGTTCAAAATACTGCTTATAAGGATGCTCAATGAACTCAGTGAGGGCCTCAAGAGCATAAAAAAGTACCAGTCAGAAATGATCGCTGAACAGTTAGAAACGAAGGAGGCTTTAACTGAAATAAAGAATAATTTACATAGCTTCAATAATAGAGTACGTAAATCCAAGGATCAAACCATCGATTTGGAATATAAGGAAGCAAAAAACACCCAACCAGAACAGCAAAAAGAAAAAAGAATCCAAAAAAATGAGGATAGAGTAAGGAGCCTCTGGGATAACTTCAAGCGTGCCAACATTCGCATCTTGGGGGTGCCGGAAGGAGAAGAGAGAGAACAAGAAATCGAAAACCTGTTTGAAACAATAATGGCAGAAAACTTTCCTAACTTGGTGAAGGAAACAGACATACAAGTCCAGGAAGCACAGAGAGTCCCAAACAAGATGAACCCCAAGAGGCCCACACCAAGACACATCATCATCAAAATGCAAAAGGTTCAAGACAGAGAATCCTAAAAGCAGCAAGAGAAAGGCAGCTAGTTACCTACAAAGGAGTTCCCATTAGGCTGTCAGCTGATTTCTCAAAAGAAACTTTGCAGGCCAGAAGGGAGTGGCAAGAAATACTCAGAGTGATGAAAACCAAGAACCTAAAACCAAAATTACTCTATCCTGCAAAGCTGTCATTTAGAATCGATGGACATATAAAAACTTTCCCAGACAAGAAAAAGTTAAAGGAGTTCATCACTACCAAACCGTTATTATATGAAATGATGAAGGGTCTTTTTAAAGAAAAAGATAAAATGTATGAACAAACAAAATGGCAATGAATACATATCTATCAACAATGGAATCTACAAACAAAATGAACAGGAAGAACAGAAACATTCTCATAGATACAGAGAACATTTTGTTGGTTGCCAGTTGGGAAAGGGGTTGGGGGAATGGATGAAAAAGGTGAAGGGATTAAGAAGCACAAATTCATTGATAGACTGACAAACCTCAAAGGGAAAGGGGTTGGGGGGGGGGAGAAATAAACCAAAGAACTTATATGCATAACCAAGGGACACAGACAATAGTTTGGGAAAAGGTGGGAGGGGGGCGGGAGGGGGGAGGAGGGGGTCAATGGGGGAAAAATGTGGAACATCTGTAATACATTTCACATCCAACAATAAAGATGTGGGGAAAAAAATAAAATAAATAAATAAATAAAAAAGTTAAAAATCACAAGGAGACACCAGAAATAAATAAATAACTTTTCTTCTTCGTGAAAAAAGCAGTTTATTCAGAGAGAAAGGGGGAAGGGGAGGTAGAAGTGGGTAAAGGGTGATGGAAGGAGACTTGACTTGGGTGGTGAATACACAATACAATATACAGATGATGTATTAAAGAACGCTACGCCTGAAACCTATATACTTAATTTTATTAACCAATGTCACCCCAATAAACGCAATAAAACATTTTTTTTAAGAAAAATGGTGAGTAGGTAAACGCAGTACTCATCTCCTCCCAGAACCACATCAACTTACAATTCAACACTACAGAACAACTATCACTAGAACCAACTGAAATCAAGCGACTGGTAGGAGGTGGAGGTGGACAGGCTGGTCCCACACCCACATGTGGCGGATAAAAATCAGGAGGACTCCTCGGCTGGGAAGGTCCTCCCTGAGAAGTGAGGGGTCCTTGTGCCAAACCAGGTGCCCAGCTCAGGGTTCCAGAACCAGGAAGAGAATCCCCATCACTTCTTGCTGTAAAACCAGTGGAAACTGAGGCTGAGAGAGGCTGAGGCTTCTGGAGCCCCACGCAGCTCCTCTTAAAGGGCCCATGCACGGACTTACTCAGATTGGCACCCTCCAGGCTCCAGTGTGGGGGAGGCAGCTTGAAAGGCACCAGAGACATGGGGGAAGAACTGAGTTGTTTGGCTTTGGGACAAGGGTTGGAGGGGCAGCTTTCTCTTGGACAGATATGCTGGCAGAGGCTGTTGTTTCTTTGGTGAGCCCTTCCCACATGGGGCCAACAGAGGGGTACCATATCTGGGACTCCAGCAACCTGGCTCACACTGTGTGCCCCACTAGGGTGATTCCCTGGGGCCCTGCCCCACCCAACTTTCAGACCCACCAGAAGTTGTTTTCAGTGACTTTACCATAGGATTGTCCTATCTTGGTTCCTTCTTCAGATTTTCCTAAATCCTCTCAAACAAACAGCATCTGGCCTCAGCGAGCCCCATGCCTCTCACTAAGTGGCCCCAGGCCCAGCACTAGCAGCAGCCAGCCTTGATTCACAGTTGGCCTCTCTTGGGCTTCTCCAAGCCCAGCACAAGAAGCAGCCATCTGCAGATCACTTTGTATCTTATTCCTGGTGCCCCAGGTAGAACATAGGTGGTGGTCAGTGGACAGCTTCAGATCACATCAAAACACCACCACCCAACCACCTCCACAAGCAACACACTCAAAGGGTAGACTCATTGGGTACCAGAGCCCTGCTGAGGTAAGTTTTGCTCTTTGTGGTTGGCTCCACAGGCTGATCCTTCAAGGTAGTCAGATGTCAGTGGTCAGCGGGCACTGCCAGTCCTTACATCTGATCAGCCTGAGTAAATCCCTCCCATTGATGGGACAACAGCAATCAAGACTCAATTACAACAGAAGGGTGTACAGTCAACATGAGGGGTGAATCTTGAGGGCCAAGCTGGGGGGATCAGAAAGACTGTGCCACTGGACCTTACAGGACACCTACTACAATGGGCCACTCTGCCAAGCCTACGAGACATAGCAACTCCCTAATACATAAAAACAAATGCAGGGATGCAGCCAAAATGAGGGGACAAGAAACATGTCCCAAATGAAGGAACAGAAAAAAACACTCCAGGAAAAAAACCTAAATGAAATACAGATATGCAATCTATCAAATGCAGAGTTCAAAACACTGGTTATAAGGATGCTCTGGGAACTTAGTGAGGACTTCAAGAGCATAATAAAGGACCAGTCAGAAATGAAGGATGCACTAACTGAAATAGAGAATAATATACAGGGACTCAATAGTAGAGTAGGTGAAGCTGAAAATCAAACCATCAATTTGGAATATATAAAAGTAAAATACATCCAATTAGAACAGCAAAAAGAAAAAAGAATTCAAAATAAAATGAGAATGGTGTAAGAAGCCTCTGTGATAACTTTAAGCATACCAACATTTGCATCATGGGGGTGTCAGAAGCAGAAGAGAGAGCAAGAAATGAAAAGCTTTTGAAAAAATAATGGCAGAAAATTTCCCTAACTTGTTGCAGGAAACAGACAATACAAGTTCAGGAAGCACAAAGAGTCCCAAACAAAATGAACCCCCAAGAGGGCCACACCAAGACACATCATAATTAAAATGCAAAATGTTAGCCCGGCCAGTGTGTCTCAGTGGTTAACTGTCAATTCATGCACCAAGAGGTCACCAGTTTGATTCCCAATCAGGGCGCATTGCCCAGACTGTGGGCCCAATCCCCAGTGGGGGCATGCATTAGATGGCCAGTTGATGTTCTCTCTCATTGATGTTTCTATTTCTCTCTTCCTCTCATCTTTCTCGCTCTCTAAAAATCAATAAAGAAACATGTTTTTAATGCAAAAAGTTAAAGAAAAATGGAGAATCTTAAAAGCAGCACGAGAAAAGCAGTTAGTTACCTACAATGGAGCTCCAATAAGACTGTCAGCTGATTTCTCAAAAGAAACTTTGCAGGTCAGAAGGGAGTGGCAAGAAATATTCAAAGTGATGAAAAGCAAGGATTTACAACCAAGGTTACTCTACTCTGCAAAGCTATCATTTAAAATGGATGGGCAAATAAAGAATTTCTCAGACAAGAAAAGGCTAACAGAGTTCATTACCACCAAACCAGTATTATATGAAATGTTGAAGGGTCTTCTCAAAGAAAAAGATTAAAATATAAACAATAAAATGGTAATTAATACATATCTATCAACAATTGAATCTACAAATAAAATAAACAAGCAGAACAGAAACAGACTCATAGATACAGAGAATTTTTGTTGGTTGCCAGATGGGAGGGGGGTTGAGGGCATGAGTGAAAAAGGTGAAGGGATTAAGATGTACAAATTAGTTGTTAGATTGATGAACCTCAGAGGAAAGGGTGGAGTGCAGGAAGAGACAAACCAAAGAATATATGCATATATGCGTAACCAGTGGATACTGACAATAGTGTGGGGAAGGCAGAAGGGGTGGGAGTGGGGAGGTGAGGGTCAATGAGGGACTAAAGGGAGGAGCATCTTTAATATTTCAACAATAAACATAAATTTAAAAATTAAAATTAAACATAAAAGAAAAGAAATAAATAAAATAGTGGAAGAAAAATTAAACTATTTCAAAAAAGGTGTTACTAGTGAGACAATGAGACCTCAGTTCTTATGTTCTTGAAGGAAATATTTCGATCGAGAGAAAAAGTGTAGCAAAGCGAGTGAAATTGGACAACAAATGGGTCCAGGCCTCCGGTCACTAACTGAGCCAATAAAGCAGAGACAAGACTGAATTGTATATGAGCATTTATTTCAACAATGCTGGCAGTATGGCAGCAGGTCATCCCATAAAAATCTGCTCTATCCTCTCTTGCTAGCCAGTCCCTTATAAAAGGATATAATGTTCATCAGCTTTTCAGGTGTGCTCTTTCAGGATCATGGTCATTTAGGTCAGGGGTCATTAGTCAATGCAACCAGTCCTGAAGCAGTCACGCATCACTTGTCTGGCTTTGCTGCTTTTCTGGGTCTGGAGCAGAAATACAACTGATGTTATCTTTAGGGAGGAAAAAGTCAGGGGGTCTAAACTGTACGATTAGCAATATGAAAAGCCAGGGTGGTCCGGCCAGTGTGATTCAGTGGATTGAGCGTCATCCCAGGGACTGAGAGGTCCTGGTTGATTCCCAGTCAGGGCACATGCCTGGGTTGTGGGCTCAATTCCCAGTAGGTCCTGCAGGAGGCAGCCAATTTTCTCTCTCTAGAAAATCAATAAAAACATATATACATATATATGTGTGTGTGTGTGTGTGTGTGTGTGTGTATGTTATAAAATCAGTATATATATAAAGAAAAGTCAGGAGCTCCAAACCGCATGACCAGCAATATGCTAGGGAGGAAAGGTCACCCTGGGGGTGAGGCTCTTGTTTTCCCAATTTTGCCCCTTGCTAGGCATCCAGGGCTTTCTGCCCTGGTGAATTTCTGTACCTGGCCCATCGTCCTTGGTCTGCTCATGCAACAAAGGCAGATTTGGAAATAGGACAAAGGAAAATAAACCATTGTTATGGGGAAAACTAAAAACAAAATATTTTTAGTCATCAAATCTAAAAAAGAAAAAGAAAAAAGTGATGGCTATTGAAGGGAATAGCTGTGCATAAGAAAACACATGGCAGTCCTGGCCCCCGGCGTGTGAGTGCATCGGAATTTGGTCATAATTTCACCTTCAAGCTGTCAGAGAGGAGGGGTGTTGCAGGGCGTGGTGGAGAAGGTGAGGGGAGTGAGAAAAATATATATACTAACATACTCCAAAGTAGCGCTAAAATCAGTGAACTGTACAAACTAAAGAATGATTATGTAGTTATAGTAGAAGGAAAAGAGAAAGATAAGTGACATTTTTTTCACTCATAATAGCTATCATGAAAGAAATAGGATTTATAATAATTTTACTCATTGGTGAATGGAAGCTAATTATTTTTACAATTGGTTGAATAATAAATTAACTTATTAATTGGAAAAATTAATATATATTTTAAATTTTTTCTTTTCAATATTCCAAGTAAAAATTATAATTTATTTGAGGCTCCATCCAATTTAAAACATTTACACACAAATAGTATACCATATTGAATCCAAATTGGCATTTTCAATATTAGATTCAATTTTTATTTATGTTGCTTTGGGCACTGTTTCACATTGAATAGAAGTTTTTAAGAAACAAAATATAGTATATTCACTCTCCCTCATATTTAATCTTCTTTGTATGTATGTGAACATTTTAGCTTTCTCTTTCTACCTACGGCCCTGAGTTTTGACCTGGTGTTTCTGACATGTATCTTGGAATTGAGGGCAATGAATAATAATATTTATTTTGGAAAATGTCATTTTATTTTATTAATGTAAAGTAACATTGATAAATTTAATTTTGTTGCCAATAACTGGCACATCACCATTTGCTTCATTTTTTTCTAAAAATTATAGAATTTAATATTAGTCAAAGTAAATATACTGTGTTTTCCATATTAAAGTATATTCATTGAAAGGGAAAAGGGTCTTTTTTTCTGCATACACAATCCCACTTCCTAAAATAATAACAGCAAATTGCAACTGTCAAAAAAATTCTGGTTTTCCAAGTGGGGAGCTGAACAAAGAAGGGTGTTTCCACCCACACCTTGTCACTCCTGACACCTCTTCCACCAAGACTCAGGAAGGGCTGCGAGGAGGTCGGCTATCAACACCCACCACAACCACCGTTCCTGTGTTTGACTTCCACCCTGAGTTCTGGGAAACACAAAAGGTATTGTTTGTTTTTTAAATTCCTAATCACCCAGACTCCCACCATATCTTGTCCTGTTGGAAAACCTGGCAGGAAATCCCAGCAGTCAGGACAGACAGTGCAAATCTCATGAAGGGCCCATTTCCTGTAGCACCAGAGTTCAAATGTCCTGGCATCCTGATTGAAAGCTGAAGGTTTGGGTGGGAGGAGGAGGGAGCAAGCTGATTGGCTGATGCAGATAAGGACATCTGAGCTTCACAGCTCACAAGGCCACTTTGGGTGGAAAAATAAAGGAGGACCATTTTGAAAGGGGCCACCTTCTCCAGCATCTGAGCATCACTCATGAAGTATACCAGAGACTCCAATGAGTCACTAAGGAGTGGGAGTAAAAACCCTAGAAATAAGATGAAATAAGTTAAATGGCATAACTCTAAACAGGGTTTTCTTCAACCCCATCTCACCCACCATGCTCCATAATTTCGAGAGGATTCTCTAGGGACCATGCATTCAGGACTAGCACGCTAGTGTTCTCTGGGATTTCCCACAGGAAAGCAGTGGACATGTGTGGGTTCCCACCTGACTACTGTGTCTGCCTGTTCAACAGCTTGGCCATCTACACCTGCCTGCAACCTACACACATCTACAACCTGAGGCAGGGCAAGTTCTTTCCACTTTTCTACAGCAGTCACATTGGCCCTCAACCTACCCATCTACAACCTTCGGAATAAGGGAATAAAGGGGGTAGTGAGGAGGCTACTGGGAAGTCAGTCTGTGGAGGGGGCGGATGGGGTAGGGAAGAAACTGTTAGCCCAAGGTCCAGAATGGGAATGCCCACTGGAACGTTAGTCAATTTAGCCTTGAGGCTATTCATTTCTGTGTGAGAATCTGCAAGATTTTGTCCCCAGGGAGTCCAGGGTTAATAGAGGAGATCTCTTCCTTCCATTTCGAAATGTTCATGTCTTAGAGGAAAAATCCCTATATGCTCTACAAATACAGGTTTAGAGATGGAGAAGTGGCCCTCAGATTTTCTCCTAGGCCGATAAAGAGAGGAAGCATGATTTGGGGAAGACCTTCCCCATGCTCAGGAGATACTGCAACCACCCCTCAAGAATCCATGTGCTGGTGAGATGACATGACATGATGCTTAGCTTTAGCTCTCTCCCACTCTGGTGGAAGACACCACAGAAGACTGCCTGGTGTCTGCCACCAAGAGTCTTCTAAATTAACAAAGGAGGGAGACTTCCGGTCAAGATGGCAGGGTAGGTAAACACGGTATCGCGTCCTCCCACAACCACATCAAAGTTACAACTAAACTACAGAACAATCATCATTCAAAACCACCTGAAATTGACCTGAATGGAAGTCCTACAACTAGGAATCAAAGAAGCAGCCAAATCGAGACTGGTAGGAGGGGCGGAGGGGCAGATGGGCTGGTCCCACACCCACGTGTGGTGCATAAAAATCAGGAGGACACCTCCGCTGGGAAGGTCCTCCCTGAGGACTGAGGAGTCCCCATCCCACATCAGGCACCCTGCTCAGGGTTCCAGTGCCAGGAAGAGAAGTCCCCATAACTTCTGGCTGGAAAAACCAGCAGAAACTGAGGCTCAGGGAGGCTGAGGCGGCTGGAGCCCCAGGCAGCTCCTTAAAGGGCCCGCGCATGGATTCATCGGACTCTCTCCCTCTAAGCTTGGAGGGGAGGCAGCTCCAGGGGCACCAGAGACATAGAGAGAAGAACTGAGCTGTTTGGCACTAGAGCGAGGGCTGGAGAGGGGGCTTTCTCCAGGACAGACGTGCTGTCAGAGGCCTTTGTTCCTTTGGTGAGCCCTTCCCCGGGGCGGCAGACAGCCCCTATATCCGGGACTCCAGCAACCTGGCTCACACTGGTAGCCCCGCCCTGGTGATTCCCTGGGGCCCCGCCCCACCCAACTTTCAGACCCACCCAAGCTGTTGCCAGTTGCTTCACCATAGGATTGGCCTGTCTTGGATCCTGCTTCAAGTTTTCCTAAATTCTTTCAAAAAAGCAGCATCTGGTCTCAGATAGCCCCATACCTCTCATTAAGAAATACACAGAAACAAACACAGGGAGGCAGCCAAAATGAGCAGACAAAGAAACAGGTATCAAATGAAAGAACAGAACAAACCCCCAGGGAAAGAACTAAGCGAAATGGAGATAAGCAACCTAACAGACGCTGAGTTCAAAATACTGCTTATAAGAATGCTCAATGAACTTAGTGAGAACCTCAGCAAACTTAGTGAGGGCCTCAAGAGCATAAAATAGGACCAGTTAGAAATGAAGGATGCTCAGTCAGAAATCAAGGAGGCACTAACTGAAATAAAGAATAATTTACACAGATTCAATAGTAGAGAAGGTAAAGCCAAGAAGTAAACCATCGATTTGGAACATAAGGAAGCAAAAAACACCCAATCAGAACAGCAAAAAGAAAAAAGAATCCAAAAAAATGAGGAGAGTGTAAGGAGCCTCTGGGACAACTTCAAGCATGCCAACATTCGCATCTTGGGGGTGCCAGAAGGAGAAGAGAGAGAACAAGAAATCAAAAACCTGTTTGAAACAATAATGGCAGAAAACTTCCCTAACTTGGTGAAGGAAACAGACATACAAGTCCAGGAAGCACAGAGAGTCCCAAACAAGATGAACCCCAAGAGGCCCACACCAAGACACATCATCATCAAAATGCAAAAGGTTCAAAACAAAGAGAGAATCTTAAGAGCAGCAAGAGAAAAGCAATTAGTTACCTACAAGGGAGTTCCCATAAGACTGTCAGCTGATTTCTCAAAAGAAACTTTGCAGGCTAGAAGAGAGTGGCAAGAAATATTCAGAGTGATGAAAAGCAAGAACCTACAACCAAGATTACTCTATCCTGCAAAGTTGTCATTTAGAATTAATGGCCATATAAAGAGTTTCCCAGATAAGAAAAATTTAAAGGAGTTCATCACCACCAAACCGGTATTATATGAAATGTTGAAGGGTGTTTTTGAAGAAAAAGATAAAATACATGAACAAACAAAATGGCAATGAATACATATCTATCAACAACTGAATCTACAAACAAAATGAACAAGCAGAACAGAAACATTCTCATAGATACAGAGAACATTTTGTTGGTTGCCAGATGGGAGGAGGGTTGGGGGAATGGGGGAAAAAGGTGAAGGGATTAAGAAGTACAAATTCATTGCTAGATTGACAAACCTCAAAGGGAAAAGGATTGGGGGTGGGAAGAAATAAACCAAATAACTTATATGCATAACCAATAGACACAGACAATAGTGTGGGAAAAGGCAGGAGGGGGGCGGGAATGAGGACGAGGGGGTCAATGGGGGTAAAATGAGGAACATCTGTAATACATTCAACAATAAAGATAAAAAAAATTAACAAGGGAATCATAGACTCTACCTTGCAGAAGACCCCATCCAGAAAAAGGAGCCATGGTCTCTCGTATAAAGAAACCCCAATCTAATGCCCACATAGCCAGGTGACTGGTGTCCACAACATAGTGCTTATCTCGTGAGTTTAATGAGAAATACCCATCAGTATGGTTTGTCCTGGGTAGGGTTATGTTGGGAAACTCTTCTTCAAGGAGGTGGTTCTTGAACAAGTTTTAAAGATAAGAAGGGACTAGACTAGTGGAGAAGGTCGACATTTCTTAGATTGTGAGAAAAATATGCATGTGACCAGTAAGTGAACATGAGAGAGGGATAATAAGGAGTGAATGAAAGAAGTAAGGTGGAGAAAGGGACATGAGTTTCTAAGAGAAAAGCTGGTGGTGAAGGAAGCAGAAAGAAAGAAGCTCTATCAGCGAGACCCTGGGTAGGGTGTTGGGGTCAATCCAGAGATCATCCCTTTGACCCCTTACCCAAACTGATGCCCCTAAACTAGAGAAGACCTGCAGACCTAGGCAGGCAATATTGACAAGAGCCCACAATTCGCCTTTTAGAAAGTCCGCTCCCTCCTGAAACACACCCCCCGACCCCACCAGAGACACAACTCTCTAGATCCGCAGGGAAATATATTTCCATGCCCACTATAATCCCCACAAATAAGAACCATTTTAATTGGGTATGGGACAGAGATGGTGCCAGGTTTTATTTTATACCAAACACATTGAATGAGGAGAGGGGAAGTAGTTTAATGGAATTTTAAATTCTTTATTAATTACATTGTGATCATGTCAGAGTAATTAATTCACTTCATAATAAATCAGTTCATTGTTCTCTATAAGTAGAAATTCGACAGGTTCAACAACTATCTAGTATATTTTGGTGCTCCTATATTGGGTTAATATATGTTTACCAAGGTTATATCTTCCTGTTGGATAGATCCTTTCAATGTTATGTAGTGGCCTCCTTTGTCTCTAGTTATGGCCTTCATTTTGAAACCTATTTTATCAGATCTGAGTATTGACAACAACTATCTGGTCATATGACTGACGAAGCAGCACTGGCTCAGCTCACACAGAGGTGGAAACTAGGAAATGGGGAGCAACGTGATCCAGCCTGGGACGTGCTGTGCTGTTGGACAGGAGAGGAAACAGGGTTTTTCTATAAATTGGAGGGAACCAAGAAAGTATCACGTTGCAAGCTAGCTTTGAATGCTCTCTAATGGGCCTTAAAAATGTATCTTCTGTTCTCAGTAATACACACAATACTGCCACTTAACTATGTTAGAACCAAAGAAGCACAGAGTTTAAAAGTATTCTGCAGTCTAACGCCCCATCCGAATCTACTCTTTCTACCTAGCTCACTAATTATGAGAAATCATCAAAGGATGTGGTTGGTGAGTAAGAGCTAAAAGGAAATAAGCTCTTTTGCTCCTAATATCACCCCATCCCCAGGAAAGTCACCCCCCAATGCAGTAGCTCGTCAAAAACAGCAAATTGCCTTTTCTGATGCCATAGTCTGCCATGATCTTCCCGTCTTCTAGTCTCTTCCCATTGCAGGTCACAATCTGTTTCTTGGGGGCTACAGCAGTCTTGGTTTCAATCATCTTTTTCACCTGAGCCACTGAACTGGATCTTCGCACCTGGAGGAGATGCCTCTGCCCCTCATCACTTGACTCCACCAGAAACATGGGCAGCTCCTCATCACTGGGCTTCACTACCTTCAGGGTGAGGTGGATGGTCGTCTCCTTGTCAATGCCGTAAGACGAAAGCTTTCTAAGAGGATTTAGGGTCTTTGAGCCCAGCAGCAGGACCTGGTCCTGCACGGAAATCTTGGTCTTAGATCGAACATGTTCACTGATCTTCTTCACTCTGTCATCCAAGTTGGCAGTGAAAGTCATTAATTCCCGTTCCTCAGAATAAACATTCACCTGTAAAATGAAGACCAAGAGACAGTTGCCGAGAATACCTGCTGTGTTTTACACTCCTCATTCCCCTTCCTTAATTTCTTCTGTCCTTCATGGCCTGTCTGGTCCTCTACCTCCTTCATAACAAGCTGTGTCTTTCCCTTTCTTGAAATGTCTCTTTTGGAATTCCCAGGTTATAACACGAAGAAGAACATCAGTCTTATTCCTCATAATCATACCTCTTATCCATCCCAAAACTGTCATTAATAACTTCCCACCATATTTACCTGCTTCCTATCCAGATAAAATTTGTCAAATGTGAAAAACCAAATGCAGCTCTGGCTGGGTGGCTCAGTTGGTTGTAGCATCATCCCATACACTAAAGTTTGTGGGTTTGATCCCAGTTGGGGCGCATATGAGAGGCAACTGATTAATGTTTCTCTCTCATCTCTCTCTCTCTCTCTCTCTCTCTCTCTCTCTCTCTCTCCCTCTTTCTGTAAAATCAACTTTAAAAATGCATATCTTCAGGTGAGGATTAATAAAAACTAAATACTACTTCAAAGCACCCAAAGATTCACACCAGACCCCCAAAACAACTCCCAAACAGAATTTCCAAGGTTTGTGCACATGGGCTGCCCTCCATGACGACTTCAGAAGAAAACCTGCTTAGGACACGTTCTCTGTACTCTTAGTTTCTTTGTTACTCTCTTATTGCTTTATAATAACACATATTACAGTGACACTATATTCTATGATATTTGTTCATCTGTTTCCTGTGTTTGTATATCTACCTATTGTAGAATATGATCTTGCCCTTTAATTAAAACAGGGTCTCACTCATAAAAGGTAAGGACCATATCTAAGTCTTACTTCAATGATCTGAAAAGCCAACCCCTGTGCTGCCGCTGGACAGCCTGGAGGACCCGACGACCCCCGCCCCCACCGCCGAGGTCAGAAAGTATCTTCCCCGTTCACACGGGACGACACTTCGCGGGGCTCAGGCCTGCGCTCAGCACTGCCCCTCTCGGGTTCTGCTATGCAAGGTGATGTCGCAAGTCACTGAACTTAGGATAAATGAGTTTTGTGAACCCCTCTTTTGGGAAGAAAAGGAACCGTCTGTTGAAGAGTCCTGGACCCCCAGACAGGATGAGAAAGAAACGGGCTCCAAGCAGCAGCGTGCCGGCCCTTGGGGCACAAAGCCCAGGCTCACGGTGTGTCCCGCGGGCGGCCCACGGCCTGACAGGAGAAAGCTCGGGGGCCAAACACCCAGCTTCTCTCCACAGATCTCCCTTCACATTCCCCTTCCAGAAGCCTTCCAGCCGTCTGCCTCCCTGAGCCCTGCCCTCCTCCACTCCTGGGATCCCCATCTCTTGGAGGTGCTTTCCCTTCGCCAGCCCCTTGTCAGACCCCGACTTACGCAGAGGCAGGAAGCAGCCATGCCTGCAGCCACGGGAGAGCAGAACCCACAGCGAGACAGGAGACTGCGGCCGCTTATGTACAAGCCGGGCTGGAAATCCCCTGCCTGTTGTCTGCTTTCTGGTGCCTCCGATCTCACGTGGCCTCGTGAATTTTCTTTCACTTTTGCTTTAGGATATTGATAAACAACGAGTGCTCTCTGGTCAAGCACTTTGCCCCATGAGCACCTGTGACCGGGTGCGGCGGTGGTGTGAGGCCCGCCCTGAGGGGACAGGGGACAAGGGACAGCTCAGCCGACTGTCCTGGGCTGCCACCGCTCCAGCACCTCGGGCAAACCTGCTCACCTCCTAGAGACGGGTTTTCTGGTCTACAAAATGAGATGATTGGAAAGAATTCCTGAGTGTCTTCCAGGTTCAGAAAACTTTGTTAATAAAATGTCCTTTCTTGAGCCCTCTGCTGCTCTTCCGATCCTGCCCCAGAACCTGCAAACCCACCACCTGAGAACAGTCCAGAGCCAACAATCAAATGCTAACTCCCACCTTCCACACCGACACAGTCCCACACCGTTCTCACAACATGGTGTGTCCTTTCCCACCCTGGCCCCTGGGATCGCAGAGACAACTAGACGTACTGCTGGCGCCGGGCTCCTGGGACTTGGATCGGGACAGAGTGGGGCAGGAGCTGTGCCCCTCCAGGGAGGGACTCAGTCACTCTGCTCCTCCTACCACTGCAGTGTGTCACTTCCCTCTCCCAAACTCTCAGGACATGGCCGCAAACCCACTTAAAAAGAAAAAAGCAATTGTGTTCCAGATTTTTTCAAAGTAAGAAGACTGTAAAAATGCCAAGTTATTATCTTTGTTTGCTGTGTTTTCAGTGGCCCTTAACTGGATCTCATTCACTAATAGATCTCAAATGATCTCATTTTCCTTCAGGGCTTTTCGTTGGGAGAACTGGAATTTATGAAAGTGCCTACATAGAGTAATGGGATCCGAGAGCTCATGCCAATATTTCAAAAAGCTTAACATAAACCATGTTCTTCTAAGTTCTTATTAGTCAGTTAATAAAACTGGAAAAAGTAATTATTATTTAAATGTGTTTTGTGGGGTTTAGGCATGTTTCTGTAACCGCATGGGCTGAGCAGGAAGGGGCAGTGCCTGGGTAGCTCGGTTCTGCCCTTCTCCTTCCGGGTGTCTGTCCAGGTCCCTGTGCCCCCTGTGTTTACCAACCAGCATCCTGGTCCTTGGCTTCAGCCGAAAAGGGCTGTTCTGTACCCAGTGTGGACCAGATCGGGGTGTTCTGAAAGATGGCCATGGACAGGCAGACGAGGCTCGCTTAGCCAAGGGTGAGAGGGGAAGAGGAAGGGCCGCAGGAGCGCGGGGGCAGGAGGGGCTTCCAAAGGGAACGACAGCTGTACAAGCCCTGACTCAGCAAACTGCCATCCGCTTCAAATTCTATCTGTACCCAATGCCTTCTTAGATATTCACGTCATTTCTGAAAAAGAAAGAAGATTACATGTTTATTTAAAAATATATTTTCTTTATTGATTATAGAGAGAGAGGAAAAGAGAGATAGAAACATCGATGAGAGAGAACATTGACTGGCCGCCTCCTGCAGGCCCCCACTGGGGTTTTGGCCCACAACCTGGGCATGTGCCCTGACCGGGAATCCAACCGGTGACCTCTTGGTGCATGGGTAAATACTCAACCACTGAACCACACTGGCCAGGTGGAGAGAATTTCAAGCAGCTTTAAACCTTTACGCTCCCCTGGCCAGTGTGGCTCAGTGGTTGAGCGTCAACCCGTGCACCAAGAGGTTGCTGGTTGGGTTCCCGATCAGGGCACATGCCCGGGTTGTGGGCCTGATCCCCAGTGGGGTCATGCAAGAGGTGGTCAATCAATGTCCTCTCTCATCGATGTTTCTATTTCTTTCTTCCTCTCTCTAAAAATCAATAAAAAAAAATTAAGTCCGCCTCTGCTCATTCCTTTTCCTTCTTTGCCAGTCTTGCCTCTATAGCCTACACCATTTTGGTGTCAATGTCTTCATTCTCTGGGAAGACAGAACCTTAGTCAGAAGCTCTAGGATGGGTAGTTTAGCAAAGACATGTTCCAAGAAAGACATCCGTCTGCTGATGCCCCTCAGATCTGTACCTCACAGCCCAGACTGAGCTGCAGTCTGTACGTAGCTGCTTCTGCACATGGTTCCCTGAATTTCTTGATCAGGCCAAGCTCTCTGCCACCAGGCCCTTGAGCACGGCTCTCTCTCCCGCACTACCCCAGCACCACGAAGTTATAAGAATATGATCGTAAGCAGCATCTCCTTTCCTGTTGGGGTGATGTGCCCATCTCAGTGTTTCGTGCTCTCTCTGTACACCTCTGGGAGCTCATTTCTCCAGAAGTAAGACTGTCTGCTTACTTGTACTTTGTCCACAGTAAAGAATAGGGCTTTTGAGGGTCATGTTATGTCGCGATTAACTTGTATCTTTATTTACTAAACTAATTGATTAACTAATGCATAAGTAATGAATAAAGAAGGAAAATATCTACTGAGTATTTATTATATTTCAGGAATTGCACAAGATATTATTAAATGATACCTCATTAACTGAGTATTCTAATGAGGTAAATATTGGTATACTTATTGATAAGCAAGAAGCTAACTCACCCACAGTCATATTATAGCAGCTGGTAAACCTCAAATGCAACTGTCTATTTCTACAGCCCTTGTCTTACTATATCGCGCTCCAGGGGGAAGGAAAGGGGAGTGCGTGCACCTGAACGCCCTTTTACAGGAAAGGCACGGGCTGGGGGCAGGAGTACAGATAGGTCAAGAGAAACGAAGGACAAAAGGAGCCTTGGGGTGAGTTGAGCCTGAGGAGCTTGGGGCCTGTGTGTTGACAGGAGTCGCCCTGGCGGCCCACCCTGCTCGGACCACCTTACACTTCCCTCCTGGGCAGAGGTGAGCACGGAGGCGTGCGTGCAGGAGTCCGAGCCTGGAGGATCACAGCCTCCAGCAACAGTCGTGAGAACTGCTCGCCCAGGCCTGAGTGTTCAGTCCACTGCAGGCAGCTCGCGTGGGGATACGCGTGGGGATACGGGAACTAGCACCGAAGCTGGGGTTCCCGCAGAGTTACTTCAAAGCCGAGCCTGGGATTCTGAAAGTAAAACTAATTTGGGGATTCCCTACGCACAGAGGATCTGGATTCCGCGAAACAGTGTCTTTCAAGTAACAAACCTGGACTCTGACCTCCGTGTTTTGCCTCCTCCTTTTCTATTGAAAGCCCCTCCCCACCCAAAGCCAGCCGCCCTGGTGCGCTTGCTCACCACAGCAGGCTTTCCTCCTGCCTCTGCCCAGGAGTCACCTTTCCTCTGTCTGTGTCAGAGGCAGAAAGATCTCTAACAAATTCAGAAAACCAGCCAAAGTCAAGTATCACGCTGTGCATCTCATGCCAGGTTATACACAAATGTTCACATGTCTGCAAACCTCCCGCCTGGGCCCTCACTGATAGGGCGGCCCCACTCTAAAGAGTCCTCCGTCTCTGTAACAATGTCCATGAAAGAGCTTGCAAAACGATTTTGAGATCTAGAATATTACTTCCGAAAGGCACACCCACTTCAATCAAAATGCTGCTGTGGATTCTCGTTTAGTGATGGTTGGGGGAAATCTTGTCCACTCTCAGAGGATAATTTCCAAATACCTATCAAAATTAAAAATGGACATGTCAAACCAAAACAACCCAAATACCCTTTAGTTATAGGACAATACATAATTAAATTGTAGAATATTACTAGCAGTAAAAATGGATGGATTATACCCGCAAGGAGCAATATGGATCAATATGCCAGAGACCTACTGAGTGAAATAAGTAAGACCAGAAAGACTACATAAAGTATGATATTTCCTATAACTCTTAAAAACAAGCAAACTGCAGAGAGACAGAGAAAGATATAATCTACTTTGAAATTCAAGGCATGTTCATTGTTTTAAATAAATAAAACTCGATCTAAATGCTGATATGAGTTGCTTGAAGATTTTCAACAAGGAATAAGGCACTCGGGAACCCTCTGACTTCTCACCTCGCCATGCTGAGAGTCTAAAGTTTAACTACGAGAACTTAATATTTGGTGAAAGCATTTTATTGACAGACACTAATGTATGTTACCTTATTACATAATTGAGAGATCTAATGCATACTCACTCTTTTAAAAGAAAGTGATTTTACAGCCTAAAACATAAATGTTCTAAGGGGAAACCAACAATACAAGGAGAACTAAACAATATGGTGTTTAGGAGCATATATGTATGCAATCAAGTTGTTACAAAAATGTAAAAATCATGAGTGTCATCATTACACAATTATGCTTTAGAGTTTACATATGTTGCATATATTCATTTGTAATATCAAAGTTTGTGATAAAAATATAATTAAAAATGTTTTCATCTACATATCCTCTAACCCAGAAATTCCATTTTAGGAATGTATCCTATTAATATGTCCATATATGTAGGAAATAAGCTATGTGCAAGAATATTCATGTGGCATTACTTATAATAAAAAATGAAAATATCTGTCAATAAGAAACTAAGTAAACGAAGGTGTATATAGTAAAATTAACTTAAAAATCAAGTATATGCACAATATATTAGTATTTAAAAATATGAAAATATAGACATATGCTGAATAGAGTATCTCTGGAGGACATATTGCCTCTGGGGAGGGAAACGGTTGCCTGGGGAACAGGAATGGGAGACGTATACTTTTTATTATATGCCGTGTCCTATTTTTGTTTTGTTTTGTTTTGTTTTTAGTTTTTCATCCTGTGTATAGTTTACCTGTGTAATAGTTAAGTTGGTAGATAGGAAAAGAAGTAGGAAAGAAAATGAAAGAAAGTGTGGAAAGGAGTATGTACCCTTTTTGTGTTGTCATTGGCTCAGGACAGAACTGGCTATAAGCTATGCACCAATGGGAGCTAGTTTCAGGGCTCATCACTAGTTGCCAGGTATGACTCATTTGTGTCAAGAGAACTAAAATGGAGCTGGATGGTCACCAAGAAGTCTGCCTTATGCATGTCCCACCCATGAACTTTGGAACTTTTAAGCTAACTACAAAACCACCTCCTGAACTGTACTTTCTGTCTAGTATCACAACTGGACTATTTCCAAGGAGCCAATCTGTTCAAAGACCAACATTCTTCCTTTGCATACTGTACTAACCAATCCCTGTTAACCTAGCCAGAATAATTCATTTGCATGGAGGATCTAAATGAAAACCATACTTGTGATTTTGCCTTTACAAACACTGCCTTTCTTTGTTCTTTCTGGAGTACAATTTGGGTTGCTACCTGAATCTACACCTCCCAGATTGTTATCTTTTTGCTCAAATAAATGCTTTTTGTTCTTTGTTATAGCTTAAAGTTCTTTTTTTTTTTTTTTTGGTTGACACAAGCAAATGGCCATCCATGAAAAGCTGGTAGCTATAATAAATTGACTATCATGACCCTGTGCCTTTCTTACTTCCAAACATTCACTAATATTTTACATACCACAAAACTTGAAAAGTTTGACAATATATCCTACAATATTATCTAAAAGCAATGGGATTAAAATGAGCTAAAATCAGAAGCCAATCCTAACCAAAACAAAAATAAATGTAACTGAAGGAAAATTGCAGAGCCTAGTTCTTGGGTCTGATGGCAATGTATGAAAACTGACTAAGCCAAAGACAAACACCGTGAATGGGGTAGCGAATGCACTCACAGGTACAGGGGGCCGTGCAGGCCCGCGGTCCACAGCCACGCTGCAGCGGTCAGGCCCACGGTGTAAACCCACGCTTTGCTTTCCACTCCTCATGCAAGTTATTTAACCACCCTGAAGCTTATACTTTCTTCTGTAAGCTGGGAATTTCTGCTACAATTAACAGATACCTAACAATATGAGGCTTTAAAAAGATAAAGTATATTTTACTCCACCTCAAATCCAGAGGTAGAAGATTCAGAGCCAGTATGGTAGCCCTGCTTCATAAAACTCAGACTTTTTTCAACTATGCTATTTTTAAGAAATGGCCCACATTTTCTGAGGTCTACAATGGTAGCTATACTACCATGGATGGAAGAATTGATGAAAGAAGATGGCCAAAGAAAGGGCTTCAACTTTATTTTAAGGGTCCAGGAAACAACCAGAGATTCCTCTTACATCTCATTGCCCAGCATCTCATGGCCACATCGCGTTTCAAGGCAGGTTGTGAAATGTAGCCTTGACTGTGAGTAAACACGACCTACCTGCACCGGTATGAGAGAAGGTGGGAGTTACTACCAGGGAGCAATGAACCATCTATGACACAACAGGAAAAGCAGTATCTACATCACATGACTGTTATGATGATTAAGTGAGATTTCTTATGTAGTTAGGCTTCTCTACTCTGCAGAATTACAACCAGGAAGTGTGGGGGGGGATGGAGAGGAGGGTGTCAATGGGGAAAAAAGGAGAAACATCTGTAACAAAAATAAATTAAAAACAAACAAACAAAAAACTCCTAATTACATACATATTTACCATCTTCTGTGTTTTTGTTTCTTTGTGTAGATCTGAGCTTATTGTGTCTTTAGCTTGAAGAACTTTCTTTAATATTTCTTATAGTCTGGATCTGCTGGCAATAAATTATTTCAGCTTTAATTTGTCTGAACAAAGAAAAACAAAAAAGTGGAAATAGATAAAAAGCAACTTTTAACACAGACGAACTTCAAAAATATTCAAGGTGTTAAAAACATGGAATGGGGAAAAATGACCTGAGATGATTCAAAAGGTGATGAGTTATAAGCAGATTTTGGTTCATCAAATGGAGATCAAACAATATCCCAAAGGCTCTTCCAACCTTAGAAGTCTACAATTCATTGTTCTATAGTGGTCTAACACACAGGGGGAAACATAAAAGAATCTGAGAACTTACAACAAAGACAGTAGTCCGCATTGAACAAACTCTACTGGAAATAATACTTACACTTTCTGTAAAAATAAAATATATATTTAAAAATCAACCGTTGGAAGCCAGTGGGAAGTGATCAACAGCAGAAAGCAACTACAGAGGATTTGACCCTTGGAAGAGAGGAGCCATCTGGTAAGACCTACGTTTACACAGCTTGTCTCCGAGGAAATCCTCAGTCTGCTGCAGAGCGAGCACGAGCAGAAAGAGGCTGTCTCTTTCGTCTCTGTGGATGTGATACCAGATACTGAGTGGGTCTGAGGATGTTTGTCACTATTTGAGACAAATTAAGCAGAGACAGCGTTCAATTATGTATGAGCATTTTTAATGCTGGCAGTATGGGGAGAGCTTCAAGTCATCCTGAAAATTCTGCTCTGACCACTCTCCCTTGGCAGCTGGTTGAATATATATGGGCGAGGGAAGATATTCATGAAGCTGCGAGTGTAACAGGGAAAGGGGGAAGATAGGGTCTCCAGTCTGGCCCCTACGAGCTTAAAGTCTGATAACAAGGTGGGTAATATTCCGTGATGTTACAAATAGCTCAGCCCGTTCCAGGGACCGGAGGTTGGTCAGAATTCCTGAGGCAAACTCCCAGAGCGAGTCAGAGCCCAGGCATAGCAACCAAGTCAAAGTGTGTCCTGGCTTGGTCTGTTCTCAAAATGTGTCTTTTCTGAGTAATGAACCCATCCAGGCTCTGAGATGTCTTGTCTTTTCACAGCCCTGTTTTTCTTCTTGCAGCACATCCTCCAGTTTCCCCGGGTCTGTAAGAAAACGTCTTGCCCTGGCCGGTTTGGCTCAGCAGTTAGAGCGTCAGCCTGCGGTCCAGAGAGACCCGGGTTCGGTTCCTGCTAAGGGCAGGCATGTACCTTGGTTGCAGTTTGTCCCCAGCCCTGGTTGGTTGTGCAGGTGGCAGCCACTCGATGTGTCCCTTTCACGTGGATGTTTCTCTCTCTCTCTCTCTCTCTCTCTCTCTGTTCCTCTCTCTCCCTCCCACTCTATCTGAACAAAAAATGGGAAAATGTCCTCAGGTGAGGAAAAAAACAAAGAAAACCTCTTATCTATAATTAATAAGGGAAATAATGATTAAATGACTGTGGCTCTATTCTTATTATGTGCCCTTCCCCTATCAGATAGAGTTAGTTATAAGCTGCAAGAGTATCTGGAAATTAAGGGGAGAAATCACAGAAATGAGGAAGTTACAAAGAGACAAACCAAAAAACTAGATGAGAACTTCTCTTAAATACTTGACTGGCCACTAACCTACAGAGATGCACGTGGAAAGCTCTTATAAGAGTCCAGGAACAAAACAACATCTGGAAGGCTAAAAGAGCCAAGCAAAGTTTTCAGACACTTCCTACCACAAAGGAGATAGACAAGTTAGGGCAGTACAATAAACACCTTGGACTCTCCTTACAAACCCTAAAAAGCACCATACTCTAGAAGTGAAATTACAACCTAGGTCTAAGGAGTTCACCCTGGGACTAGGAAAAAAACTGAAATGACCCATTCTAACAAAACCTAAAACCAGTCTTTTAGAAGTTCAAAAGGATCAGCCAGTAATATATCTGCTCCTTAAACAATATTCCATAATCTTTAGAGAAAAATAATGCATTATAGAGTCTCTATAACATATCATCCACACCATCAAGCATAAAATAAAAAATTACCAAGCATGTGAATAAACAAATAAAAAGATTAGACAGTTAAGAAAAGTCCTCAACAATAACAAACCCAAGTATACCAGATGAAGATTTTAAAATAACTATATTAAAGGATTCACAGGCAAATATTTATATAATAAATAAAGAAATGTTGAGTTTCTGGAGAGATGTAGAAACTTTAAAGGGGGGAGCCAAAAAAAATCCTAGAACTAAAAATATAATATCTGACACCAAAAATGTATTGGGTAGGATTAACAGCAAATTCCATGCAATAGAATAAAACTAAAGTACTCTTGAATATAGGTTAATAAAGATCATCTATAAACTAGAACAAAGATTACAAAAAATAAACAATTACACATAATGTAATTTTATCAAATGGTCCAACATACGTGTCATTGGGGTCTCAAAAGAAGAGAAGAGAAATAAAGGGAAACCTCTACAATCACAGGTTTAAAAAATAAATAAAATATTTTTTAATGAATAAAGACAATAAGAAGATAGAGATTTTATAAAGCCCAAACACATTAATATAATAATGATACTTAGGGAAAGAAAATAATCATCCAAATTTGTTACAGCATGTTATCAAAATACTATGAGGCATGAAAAAAAAAAAAAGACAGTATAATTCAGTATCAGAAAAAAATGCAATTCACTGAAACTGACTATAGGTGTGACTGATGTTGAATTTAGCAGACAAACATTTCAAAGCATCTATTATAAATGTAAAAGAAATTTTAAATTATTTTAAAGACACAAGAAATTATAATAACAATGACATAACAAGTGGGACTATCAATAAAGTAATTTAAATTATAAAAAAACTGCATGGAAATTCTAGAGTTGAAAAATATAGGAACTGAAACAAAACATTAATCATAAAGGCTCAAAACCAGATTTGGCATGGCAGAAGAAAGAATCCATGAACTTGAAGATAGATAAAAATTATCCAAAGAGAAAAGATAGAGATAAAGGAGTGAAGACAGAGACATGTGGAATATCATCAAACAGATAAGCATAGAGTTCAAAAGGATAAAAGAAAGAGAAGAGGTCGGAAAAATATATGAAGAAATAATGGCCAAAACTTTCTGAAATCTGATGACATTTTTAATGTCCAGATCCAAGTAGCTAAATAAATCCCAAATAGGAAAAATCAATATCTAGATATATTCTTATCAAACTGTTAATAGCCATAGACAAACAAAAAATTTTGACAGCAAGAATAAAAAAAAAAGCAAAAACAAATGCATGCATAATGAAGAGCACTTTGATTAATGACTAACTTCACAATAAATAACATATTCAAACTGCTGAAAGAAAAAAATCTGTCAACCAAGTATTCTATATCCAATAAAATGAAAGTTTAAAAGTGAAATTGAGAGTGTGTGGAGATTGAGGCAAAATGGCTGAAGCCTAAGGAATTTCCATCAACTTGCTCCTAGCGCTGGACTGGACTTACGGCTAAATTGTAGAGCATTCAACTTGAAAAATCACCTGAAAATAGCTGATTAGAAATACGTGACCGGGGTGTGCAGAGAGGGGACAGGAGAAGACATGGAGTGGGTGAGCCTTGTGCAGCTGTGGAGCATGAATAGCAGCCAGAAAAATGGTGCAGCAGCACAGCTCCTGCCCCTTAGGAGTGGGGGACTCAGACCCACACAGAGATCCCCAAACAAGAACAACAGAGAAGGGAAGGGGAGCCCATGTAGCACTGTAATCAGGGGTAATTTGGCCCACTGAGGGGACTCTGACAGCACTATCGCAGGCTAAAAGCAAGTGCTTGGTTGCAACACCAGCAAGAGAAGCTCACTTTGATTGTAGTCAGTGGGAGGGGCCACTAAGCAGAACTCCAAGCCTACAGAAGGGTCTGAGTGCATCACCCAGCAGTGAATCTGAGAGGCCAATTGTTCACTGAAAAAACTTTGATGGGGGCTAGTCTGAGAGCCCTGGGAAAGAGGCAGGATCCTCCCTACCTCAAGTGAAGAGGAGGTATCACTTCCCCAACATGTGGAGCAGCTTTGGTCTGGATATTTTTACCCCAGTGGCTAAGCCTGTTGGCACTAGACATTCAGACATCTGGCCTGCTGGGAGCCTGAGCAGAAGCTCCACCCCGCAAGAGCCTGCCCTGTTGAAAGAGTAGAGAGCCAAGAAGGGTTGTTTTTTTCTCCTCTTTGTTTTAGTTGTATCCTCCCCCTGCTTGGGGTGGCAAACGGGTGGTGCCAACAACACAGGCAGAGCTGAGGCTTTGGAAGGAAAGGAAGTGACTGCCTTCCCTGCCCCCACTAAAAGCTATAGGCACCACTTCTAATGCAAATCTGTCCAACCCATCCTGACAGGACCTGATACCCTTCAGAGCTCAGTTTTTGTGTGTGTGTGTGGGGGGGGGGGGAATAGCAGTCCAGAACAAGCACATTCAAAGGGTGAGCTCAAAAGCAGACCAACCTCTGGGTCAGGGAAGCCCCACCCAACAGACTACTTGGGGTTTCCACGCTGCAGAGCTTTTCAGCCAGGTTACCCAGGGCCAGGCAGAGACAGCAGTTCACAATAGCCTGTACCAGAGAACTGCCCAACTGGGCAGTGACTCACACCAAGGAGCCAGATACGACAACATCAAAGCAAAATCCAGTGAGCTCCACAAATAGCAGATCCAAGTTTATTTAGTGGTTGTCGTTGTTTTTGTGATTTTTTTAAAAATTTTTACTTTTAATTCTATATTCTTCTTTTCTTTTCCCATTTTTTGCTGTTCTACTTTGTATTTTATTTTATTCAACATTATCACTTTCTCAAATTACTATTATTATTATTTAATTCACTATTTTCAACCTTGTAGTTTTTATACTTACCCTATTTCTGGTCTCTGTGTTCTCTGACTTCAAATTCTATTTTTCTAAACTTTAATTCTTTTGGTCTCACACCCTCTAGTATTGTGTGTGTGTGTGTGTGTGTGTGTGTGTGTGTGTGTGTGTGTGTTTTGTTTGTCTTTTAATCTTTTTAGTGAGGCTATGGCTATTATTGTTGTTGCTAATTATTTTTTTCAGGTTCTTTTTGGTTTCGTCTGGTTTTGCCTTGTTTTGTGCTGTTAACACCTATATAACAGTTGGCATGACCAAGTCAGGGTAGAGACTCAAAGTGAACAACCCTGAGGGCTGAGCCCACCCACAAACAGAACACAGCAATCAAAACTCAAATTCATTCGGAAACCCCACATAACCCACACAAAAGTCATTTCTAGAACACACAGCTCAGAAAATAAAAAAGACTGCTCCACTGGGTACCTCAAGAAGTCCACCTAACCAAGACTGGGAGGCATAGCTGCCTATCCAATGCACAGAAGAAAAAAAGCAAAGAAACAGCAAAAATGGAAAAACAAAGAAACAGGCGCCAAAAGAAAGAACAGGAAGAATCTCCAGAAAAAAGGAGCTAAATGAAATGGAGGCAAGAAATTTATCAGATATAGAAAATGAAGTAATAGTTATAAAAATGCTCCAACAACTAAGAAAGAACTATGATTAATTTAGTGGAAATTTCATCAGCATGAAAATAAATTTAGAAATAATAGATAAGAACCAATTGGAAATAAAGAATGACATAGCTGAAATAAAGAAACCCTTGCCCTGGTCAGTTTTGCTCAGTGGTTAGAGCATCAGCCCACTGACCAAAAACTCATAGGTTTAATTCTGGTCAAGGGCACATATCTCAATTGTGATTTGGTTCCTGGCCCTGGTTGGGGTCATGCAGGAGGCAACCAATCGATGTGTCTCCCTTGCATCACTGTTTCTCTCTCTCTCTCTCTCTCTTTCTCTCTCTCTCTCTCTCTCTCTCCCCCTCTACTCTGTCTGAAAATAGATGGAAAAATATTCTTGGTGAGGATTTAAAAAAACCTAGAAGGTTTCAACAGCAGACGAGAAGAGATGGAAGATGGAATGAGCAAACTAGATGCAAAGGTAGAAAAACACACACAACAAGAGCAGCAAATATAAAAAAATTTCAGAAGCAAGAGGATAATATATGGGAGCTTTGAGAACCAATAAAAAATAACATCTGCATCATAGGGGTATCATATAGAGAAGAATCAAAGCAAAAAATAGAGAACTTTTTTGAATAAATAATGGCAGAAATATGTTCATCTGTGATGACAATAGATGCCAAAATCCTTAACAAAATACTAGCAAATCAGATCCAGCAATACATCAAAAAAAATTATTCACCATGACCAAGTGGGATTCATCCCAGAGATGCAAGACTGGCACAATATTCACAAATCAATAAATGTGATACACCACATAAACAAAATGAAAGATAAAAACCACATGTCCATATCAATAGATGCTGAAAAAGCATTTGACAAAATCCAGCACCCATTTCTAATATAAACGCACAACAATATGAAAATAAGGGGATCATATCTCAACATAATAAAGGTCATATATAAAGACCTAAAGCCAACATCATATTCATTGGGCAAAAACAAAAAGCATTTTTCTTAAGAACAGGAACAAGACAGGGATGGCCACTTTCGCCACTCTTATTTAACATAGTACTGAAAGTCTTAGCCACAGCAATCAAACATGAAGAAAAAATAAAAGGGATTCATTCAAATTGGAAAGGAGGAAGTGAAACTGTCATTATTCACAGATGACATGATATCATACATAGAAAACCCTAAAGACTCCATCAAAAATGTACTAGACTTAATATATAAATTTGGCAAAGTAGCAGGATACAAAATTAACGTTAAGAAATCAACAGCATTCTTATACACCAATGATGAACTCACAGAAAGAGAAACTAAAAAGAAAAACAACAACAACAACAATTTCATTTACCATTGGTAATTTCATCACCAAATTTGGTAATTTCATTACCAAAAAAATTAAGATACCTAGGAATAAACTTAACCAAAGAGTAAAAGACCTATTTGCAGAAAACTACAGGACATTGAAAAAAGAAATACAGAAACCCTTGCCCTAAAAAGTAGAAGCACATGCCTTGATCATGGATTGGAAGAACTAACATCATTAAAATGTTCATATTACCCAAAGCAATCTATAGTTTCTATACAATCGGTATAGATTCAAAATACCGATGACACATTTCACAGAACTAGAACAAATACTTCAAAAGTTTATATGGAACAAAAAAAGACCCCAAATAGCCACAGCAATCTTGAAAAAGGAGAAAGTAGATGGGATCACAATACCAGATATCAGGTTATACTACAAAGATACGGTAATCAAAACAGGCATATAGACCAGTGGAACAGAACAGAAAACCCGGAAATTGACCCAAGACATTATGCTCAATTAATATTTGACAAAGGTGGTAAGAGCATACAATGGAGTAAAGATAGACTCTTTAATAAATGACGTTGGGAAAATTGGACAGCTACATGCAAAAAAATAAAACTAGACCATCAACTTGTACCATATACAAGAATAAACTCAAAATGAATAAAAGACTTAAATGTGACCCCATGAATCCATAAAAATCCTAGAAGAAAATGTAGGCAACAAAATTTTGGACATTATACGCAGCAGAATTTTCACTGATACATCACCTAAAGCAACAGAAACAAAAGAAAAAATAAACACATGAGACTACATCAAAATCAAAAGCTTCTGCACAGCAAAAGAAACAACCATCAAAATGGAAAGGAAACCCACTCTATGGGAGAGCATAATTGCCAATGATAAATCAGATAAGGGGTTAATTTCCAAAATATATAGAGTGCTTATACAACTCAACAAAAGGAAGACAAAGAACCTAATTAAAAAATGAGCAGAGGAACTAAATAGACACCTCTCCAAACAGGACATACAAATGGCTAAGAGACATATTAAGAAATCCTGAACATCACTAATCATCAGAGAGATGCAAATTAAAATAACAATGAGGTATTGCCTCAAACCTGTCATCAACAAATCATCAAACAACAAGTGTTGGTGAGGGTGTGGAGAAAAGGGGACTCTAGTACACTGCTGGTGCGAATGCAGACTAGTGCTGCCACTGTGGAAAACACTATGGTGTTACCTCAAAAAATTAAAAATTGGCCCTGGCTGGTTTTGCTCAGTGGTTAGAGCATCGGCCTGTGGTCCCGAGAGACCCAGGTTCGGTTCCTGCTAAGGGCATGTACCTCGGTTGCAGTTTGTCCCCAGCTCTGGTTGGAGTGGGTGGGTGGCAGCCACTCGATGTGTCCCTTTCACGTCGATGTCTCTCTCTCTCTCTCTCTCTCTCTCTCTCTCTCTCTCTCTCTCTCTCCTCCCACTCTATCTGAATTAAAAAAATGGAAAAATGTCCTCGGGTGAGGATAAAATAAATAAATAGATAAAGACATTCCTGGTTAAATTGATGGTGATATTAACAAATGTGATTGCTTGAAATTATACAATGAAATGTGTTGAAATTTCACGTAGAAAAAAAAAAATTTTTTTTTTTTTTTTTTTTTTTTTTTTTTTTTTTTTATCCTCACGCGAGGACATTTTTCCATTTTTTGTTCAGACAGAGCGGGAGGAAGAGAGAGAGAGAGAAACATCGACGTGAAGGGACACATCGAGTGGCTGCCACCCGCACGACCAACCAGGGCCAGGGACAAACTGCAACCGAGGTATGTGCCCTTAGCGGGAACCGAACCCGGGTCTCTCTGGACCGCAGGCGGACGCTCTAACCGCTGAGCCAAACCGGCCAGGGCAAAAAAAAATTTTTAATTGAATTGCCATTTGACCCAGTGATCCCACTTCTAGGAATGTACCCTAAGAAGCCTGAAACACCAATCAGAAAGAATATGTGTATCCTCATGTTCATAGCAGCACTATTTACAATAACTAAGATCTGGAAACAGCCCACATGTCCATCAGTAGACGAATGGATAAAAAAGCTGTGGTACATATACACAATGGAGTACTATGCAGCTGTAAGAAAGAAAGATTTCTTGCCCTGGCCGGTTTTGCTCAGTGGTTAGAGCATCAGCCTGTGGTCCAGAGAGACCTGGGTTCGGTTCCCGCTAAAAGCACGTACCTCAGTTGCAGTTTGCCCCCGGCCCTGGTTGGGTCGTGCCGGAGGCAGCCACTCTACATGTCACTTTCATGTGGATGTTTCTCTCTCTCTCTCTCTTCCTCTCTCTCCCTCCCACACTACCTGAACAAAAATGGAAAAATGTCCTCAGGTGAGGAGGAGAAAAGAAAGAAAGAAGAAAGAAAGAAAGAAAGAAAGAAAGAAAGAAAGAAAGAAAGAAAGAAAGAAAGAAAGAAAGAAAGAAAGAAAGAAAGAAGGAGAGAAAGAGAGAAAGAGAGAGAGAGAGAGAGAGAGAGAGAAAGAAAGAAAGAAAGAAAGAAAGAAAGAAGAAAGAAAGAAAAGAGAGAGAGAGAGAAAAGGGAGAGAGAGAGAGAGAGAAAGAGAGAAAGAGAGAGAGAGGAGGGAGGGAGGGAGGAAAGAAAGAAAGAAGCAGAAAAGAGAGAGAGAGAAAGGGAGAAAGGGAGAGAGAGAGAAAGAGAGAGAGAGAGGAGGGAGGGAGGAAAGAAAGAAAGAAGCAGAATTAATAAACTCTCAGCAAATAAAAGCCTTGGTTCAGATGGCTTCACAGGAAGTTTTACCATATATTCAAAAAAGAACTAACACCCACTCTCCTCAAACTAATCAAAAAAATTCAAGAGGAAGGAAGACTTCCAAGCTCTTTTTGTTAGGCCAGCATAATTATAATTCCAAAACCAGATAAAGACATTACAAAGAAAAAATTTACAGGCCAATATTCCTGATGAACATAGGCCCCAAAATCCTCAAAAAATATTATCAAATCAAATCCAGCAATATATTTTAAATATTATTCACCATGACCAAGTGGACTTTACCCCAAGAATGCAAGGCTGGTACAATATTTGCAATTCAATAAATGTGATACACCTCATAAACAAAATTAAAGAAAAAGCACAAGAGATTCCAAAATGGTGGTGGAGTGAATAGAAGCTACACAGACCATCTCCTAGGACCAAACTGGAATTACAACTAAAATAAAAACAATTCATCGGGAAAAAGCAACAGAAAAGCAGTTGGAGAGGACCCATATAACCAGGGACAGAAACAAAAAAAAAAGACAGTGAATCGAGCCTGGAGTTCCAGAAAAAGAAGAAAATGAGCAAGGGTTAGAGAATATATCTGGAAAAATAGTGACAAAAAATTTTCTAACTTGCTGAAGAAAGAAGGCATTCAAGTTCAATAAGCACAGAGAGCCCGAAGTAGGAAGAACCCAAACAGGCCCACACCAAGACATAATAATTAAAATGCCAAAAATTAAAGACACAGACAGAATTCTAAAGGCAGCAATATTGAAGCAACAGGTTACCTACAAAGGAACTTCCATAAGCTATCAGCTCACTTCTCAACAGAAACACTACAGGCCAGAAGGGTATGGCACAAATTAATCATGGTAATAAAAAACAAGGATCTGAATACAAGACTACTCTATCCAGCAAGGCTATCATTCAAAATAGAAGATCAAATAAAGAGCTTCGCAGACAAAAAAAAAAAAAGGCTAAGGGAATATATTAGCATCAAACCAGCACTGCAAGAAATGCTAAAAGGACTGCTGTAATTAGTACAAGAAATAATAATAAAAATATAACCACAATAAACAAAAATGGCAATAAATAAGTACATATCAATAACTTTATTTATTTATTTATTTTTTTAATTTTTTTATCCTAACCCGAGGACATTTTTCCATTTTTTTGTTCGGGTAGAATGGAAGGGAGAGAGAGGAACAGAGAGAGAGAGAGAGAAACATCGACGTGACAGGAACACATCGAGTGGCTGCCACCCACACGACCGACCAGAGCCGGGGACAAACTGCAACCGAGGTATGCACCCTTAGCAGGAACCGAACCCAGGTCTCTCAGGACCGAAGGCCGATGCTCTAACCACTGAGCCAAACCGGCCAGGGCAATAATAACTTTAAATGTAAATGGATTGAACGCTTTGATCAAAAGACACAGAATAGCTGATTGGATAAGAAAGCATGACTCATATATCTGTTGTTTACAAGAGACCCACCTCACAACAAAAGACTCACATAGGTTGAAAGTGAAGGGATAGAAAAAAAATCTTTCAAGCAAATAGAAAGGGAAAAAAAGGTGGGGTAGCAATACTCACAGCTGATAAAATAGATTTCAAAATGAAGGCCATAACTAGAGACAAAGAAGGCCACTACATAATATTGAAAGAATCTATCCAACATAAACATATAATCTGTTTATATGTAAACATATAAACATATAATAGTAAGCATATATGCACTCAATCTAGGAGCATCAAGATATATTAAAAATATTCTGGAGGACTTCATAAGAGAAATCAACAGAAATACAATCATAGCAGGGGACTTCAACACCCTGCTGACATCACTGAATAAATCTTTTAGACAAAAATTAACAAGGAAACAGAGACTCCAAATGATGTACTGAATCAAATAAACTTAATAAATATCTACAGAAAATTACACCACAAAACTGCAAAATTCACATTCTTCTTAAGTGCACATGGGACAATCTCAAAGATAAACCACATGTTAGGACATAAACTAAGTCTCCACAAGTTCAAGAAGACTGAAATTATATCAAGCATCTTCTCAGATTACAATGTCATGAAACTAGAAATCAATTACAACAAAAACACGCAAAGACATTTGAACACATGGAGGCTAAATAGCATGTTATTAAACAATGAATGGGTTACCGAGGAAATCAAGGAAGAAATTAAAAACTTCCTAGAAAACAATCAAAATGAACACACAACAACACAAAATTTATGGGATGCAGCAAAAGCAGTCCTAAGAGGGAAGTTCATGGCACTGCAGGCCTACCTCAAGAAACAAAAAAAATTTCTAATTGACTAACCTCACAACTTAAAGTACTAGGAAGCAAACAAAAAGAAAACCCTAGAGCAAGTAGAAGGAAAGAAATAGTAAAGATCAGAGCAGAAATAAATGACATAGAGACCAAAAACACAACTCAATGAAACAAAGAGTTGGTCCTTTGAAAACATAAACAAAACTGATGGACCCTTAGCTAGACTCATCAACAAACAAAGAGAATCCAAATAAACAAAATCAAAATGAAAAAAGAGAAGTAACAACTGACACCACAGAAATACAAAGGATCGTTAACAAATACTATAATTATACAGCAACAAATTCGACAATCTAAGTGAAATGGACAAATTTTTAGAAACACGTAGTCTCCCAAAACTGAACCAGGAAAAGATAGAAAATTTGAACAAACCAATAACAACTAAAGTAATTGAAGATGTAATCAAGGATCTCCCAGCAAACAAAAGCCCAGGCCTGGAAGGCTTCACAGGAAAGTTTTACCAAACATTCAAAAAAGAACTAACACCCATTCTCCTCAAAGTATCCCAAAAAAATTCAAGAAGAAGGAAGACTTCCAAACTGGTTTTATGAGGCCAGCATAATTCTAATTCCAAAACCAGATAAAGACACTACAAAGAAAGAAAACTACAGGCCAATATCCCTGATAAACACAGATGCCAAAATCCTTAACAAAATATTAGCAAATTGGCCCTTGCTGGTTTGACTTCTCAGAGCATTGGCCCGCAGTCCAGAGGGACTCCGGTTTGGTTCCCACAAAGGGCACATACCTTGGTTGCAGTTTGTCCATGGACCCAGTGTGGGTTGTGTGGGTGGCAGCCAGTTAATGTGTCTCTCTTACATTAATGTTTCTGTCTCTCTCTTCCTCCCTTTCTCCCTCCCACTCTATCTGAAGATGAATGCAAAAATGTCCTAAGGTGAGGATAAAAAATATATATATTAGCAAATCAGATCCAGCAATACATTTAAAAAATTATTCACCATGACCAAGTGGGATTCATCCCAGGGATGCAAGGCTGGTACAATATTCACAAATCAATAAATGTGATACACCACATAAACAAAATAAAAGATAAAAACCACATGATTATATCAATAGACGCTGAAAAAGCATTCGACAAAATCCAGCACCCATTTCTGATAAAAATGCTGAGCAATGTGGGAATAGAAGGATCATCTCTCGACATAATAAAGGCCATGTATAAAAAACCTACAGCCAACATCATACTCAATGAGCAAAAACTAAAAGCATTTTCCTTAAGAACAGGAAAAAGACAGAGATGCCCACTTTTGCCACTCTTATTTACCATAGTACTGGAAGTCTTAGCCACAGCAATTAGACATGAAAAATAAAAATAAAAAGATCCAAATTGGAAAGGAGGAAGTGAAACTGTCATTATTTGCAGATGGCATGATATTGTACACAGAAAACCCTAAAGACTCCATCAAAAATCTACTAGATTTAATAAACAGATATGGCAAAGTAGCAGGATACAAAATTAATGTCAAGAAATTGGTGGCATTTTTAATTTTTTTGCCACAATGGTAAGTGGGATTTTTTTTAGTGTCTCTTTCTGTGAGTTCATTATTGTGTATGACACTAAAAAAAATTCCACTTACCATTGCGGCAAAAAAATTAAGATACTTAGGAATAAACTTAACCAAAGAAGTAAAGAACCTATTTGCAGAAAACTATAGGACATTGAAAAAAGAAATAAAAAGAAAGATATAAAACAATAGAAAAGACTATGCTTTCAGGAATCATTTTTATAGTTTGTTACTAAAAAGTGGAAGTATATACCTTGTTCATTGATTGGAAGAATTAACATCATTAAAATGTCCATACTACCCAAAGCAATCTACAGATTCAATGCGATTCCCCAAAAATACCAACAACATACTTCATAGAACTATAACAAATACTTCAAAAGTTCATATGGAACCAAAACAGACCTCAAATAGTCACAGCAATCTTGAAAAAGAAGAACAAAGTAGGATCACAACACTGGATATCAGGTTAGACTACAAAGCCACTGTAAGAAAAACAGCCTGGTACGGGCACAAGAGCAGGCAGATAGAACAAAGGAACAGAACAGATAACCTGGAAATTGACCCAAGACATTATGCTCAATTAATATTTGACAAAGGAGGCAAGAGCATACAGTGGAGTAAAGACAGCCTCTTTAATAACTGGTGTTGGGAAAATTGGACAGCTAAATGCAAAAAAAGAGGCTACACCACCAACTTAACATTACATGCCACAGAATTTTTAGTTATACAATGCCTAAGGCAAGAGAAACAAAGGAATAAATGAACACATGGGACTACATCAAACTAAAGAGCTTCTGCACAGCAAAAGAAACAGCATCAAAATGGAAAGGGAACCCACTATATGGGAGAGCATAATTGCCAATGATACATCAGATAAGGGGTTAATTTACAAAATATATAGAGTACTCATACAACTCATCAAAGGAAGACAAAGATCCCAATTTAAAAATGTGCAGAGGACCTAAATAGACACTTCTTCAAAGAGAACATACAAGAGACATATGAAAAAAATGCTCAACGTCACTAATTATCAGAGAGATGCAAATTAAAACAGGTATCACCTCACACCTGCCAGAATGGCTGCCATCAACAAATCATCAAACAACAAGTGCTGGCGAGGGTGTAGAGAAAAAGGAATTCTAGTACACTTCTTGCGAGAATGCAGACTGGTACAACCACTATGGAAAACCATATGGTGTTTCCTCAAAAAATTAAAAATTGATCTGCCATTTGACCCAGTGATTCCACTTCTGGGAATATATTCTAAGAAGCCTGAAACACCAATCAGAAAGAATATAGGCACCCCTATGTTTATAACAGCACCATTTACATTTGCTAAGATCAGGAAACAGCCCAAATGTCCATCAGTAGATGAGTGGATAAAAAAGCTGTGGTACATATACACAATAGAGTACTATGCAGCTCTAAGAAAGAAAGATCTCTTATCCTTTGAGATGACATAGAGAAACCTAGAGAGCATTATACTAAGCGAAATAAGGCAATCAGAGAAAGACAAATACCACATGATCTCACTTATTTGTGGAATATAATGAATAAAATAAGTTGATGAACAAAATAGACCCAGAGACATAGAAAGTAATACAGTTCAGACTGACAAACCTCAGAGGGGATGGGGGAGGGGGGTGGAAGAGATAAACCACGGAACTTATATGCAGGTATGCGTAACCAGTGGACATAGACAACAATGCTGGGGTGGGGGTGAAGGGGTGAAATGTGGGATGTGGAGGAGGGTGTCAATGGGAAAAAAAGGAGAAATATCTGTAACAAAAATACAGTCATCCCTTGCCACTTTGTGCTTTGACTTTTGCGGCTTCACTCTATCACCGTTTTTTCAAATATATTCATTAAAAAGTTGATTGAGACAGTGAAAGTAATACAGCATGCGCTCAGTTGTCTGAGTCAATTATACACCCTGTATTACAATTACAATTAAAATTACTGTATGTATGGACTGTAGGCCTAGTATTTGAGCACCCCAGGAATCCTTCAACGCCAGGTGCAACCATTCGACCACTCCTTGTGTGTGGGCAATAACTTTTTTCCAAAAATTAGTGTGGTGAAACCAAGCCAATCAGCGTGCTGTTCACTGATTGGATAGCCTATCTTCTTATCCTGGCCACTGATTGGCTCAGCCTCATGCAAGTTTGTTTCTCTCATACTCACTTCTACATCGCTACACTTCGGAAGCATCTTTGGTCTTGTGTTTGTGATTTCTGAGAACTTTTATCTAAGCCCCACGATGGCGCCTAAATGTGCTGCTTCATCTAAACCTCCTGATGATGAAACTAAGCACCGGAGGAAGATGCTTACCATCCAGGAGAAGGTGAAACTCTTGGATATGATCAAAGATAGCAAGAAAATTATGGAGGTTGCCCACCATTACGACTTGAATGAGTCTATCGTCCACTCCATCTGTAAAGATGAAAAGAACATCTGTGCAACGGCTACTGTCTCTCAACAAGGAAGCAAAGCTCATCGTGACAAGTTGTAATGAGTTCATAGTGAAAACGGAGTCTGCCCTAGCCACTTGGATCAGCGACAGCACAGGAAAAACATTCCGTTAGGTCCACTGGTCATCCAGGAGATGGCGAGGCAGCTCTATCAGCACTTTATGGCGGACAAACTTCAACCAGGACCCTTTTCTGCAGTGTTCGTGGATTTCACAGTGAGCGAGGTTTGGTTTGAGAAGTTCCAGAAGAGGTATCATCTAAAGAGTATCGTTCTCCACGGAAAAGCTGCCTCTGCTGACCAGCCTGCAGCAGAGGACTACACGAACAACATGTTCTAGAAGATCCTTCAGGAGGGTGAGTATCATCCAGAATAGCTGTTCAATATGGATGAAACAAAACTGTTCTGGAAAAGAACGCCTTCCTGGACATTCATTTTCAAGGATGAGGCCAAGGTCCATGGCTTCAAGGCGTATAAGGATTGTGTGACTATCGTTATGTGTGGAAATGCTGGGGGATTTTTGCTCGAGCCTGCCCTTATCTACAAGGCCAAGAACCCCAGGGCCCGGAAGAATAAAAACAAGAACCTGCTGCCAGGGCACTGGATGCACAATGACAAGGGCTGGATCAAGAAGCAGCTGCCATCGGACTGGTTCCACCAGTGCTTCATCCCCCAAGTCAAGCTGTATCTCACAGAGAAGGGACTCGAGTTAATGTCCTTCTCCTCATGGACAATGCCGGAGGTCATGCCCAAGACCTATCCTGCGATGGTGTGCAGATCGAGTTCCTTCCTCCCAACACCACTTCGCTGATCCAGCCCATGGGTCAAGGCATTATCCGTGAGTTCAAGGCCCTCTACACATGAAACACCCTGCAGCACCTTGTCGAAGGCATGGACCTGGAGGAGAACTTCTTGCTGAAGGAGTACTGGTGGCAGTATACCATCACGACCTGTCTGAAGAACATCCGGGCCGATTTGAAGGCCATAAAGACGGAGACCGTGAAGGCCAGCTGGAAGATGTGGCCTGACATTGTCCACGACTACAGAGGATTCGCCCCAGAGGACATAAGCCACTCAGCAGTGGATAGGCAGCTAGGCTGGCCCGGATGCTGGGAGGAGAAGGTTTCCCAGATATGACCATAATGATGTGGGTGAGCTGCTGGAGACACATTCGGATCCCTTAACTGACAGGGATCTGGTGGAGATGACTAAGTCTATGAGTGAGGAGGAGGAAGAGCAGTCAGAGGTTCCTGGGGGTCAGGAGGAGGAAGCTGGCCTTACACTTGAGTGTCTCTCACAAGTCATGAGAACTATTAAGGTAGCACAGGACATGATTGGCAAATGGGACCCACAAATGACACGTGCACTGCGGTTCCGGATGCACGTGATGGGATAGAACCCTACAAAAGCCTCCTCACGCATACGAAAAGACAGCGCCAGCAACTGCCTGTGACGATGTTCCTCAGCCGCACCCAGACACCCGCTGCCCACTCCTAGTGCTCCTTCAGGGAAGATGACGCACCTGCTGAAGACACCGCACCCCCTGACGACTCTCCTACGGAGGCCGGGCCTGCAGAGCAGTGACCTTGCTCTTCTCTGCTGTGCAGCACATCTCCTCATCTTCATCACTTCATCATCGAACAAGTTGCACTATTTTCATTGGTTAGTGGCTGTGTGTAAAAACTGTGTGTGTAATTAACAAGTGTGTGTGTAATTAAATGTACAATAATAATATGATATTTGTAACGTCTAATATGTCTTATTTTCTCTTATTTTGTCTAATATATTGGGTAATGTGAGTGTAATGGTGACTAAAGGGTATTATTTCACGTCTAGAGGGCTCTAATAATGTTAAAAACATATTTAGAAGGTCGTAAACAGGTTTTCTATGCTCTAACTGTAAAAATATTCGATTTTTAAATAAAGAATCCTACTTCGTGGAAATTCATTTATCGCAGTAGAGTCTGGAACTGATTAACCGTGATAAATGAGGGCCGACTGTAAATTAATAAAAATTGGGGGGAAAAAAGAAACTTTGCAGGCCAGAAAGGAGTGGCAAGAGATATTCAAGGTGATGAAAAGCAACGACCTACAGCCAAGATTACTCTATCCTGCAAAGCTGTCATTTAGAATCGATGGCCATATAAAGAGTTTCCCAGACAAGAAAAGCTAAAGGAGTTCATCACCACCAAACCAGTATTATATGAAATGTTGAAGGGTCCTGTTGAAGGAGAAGAACAAAAATATGAACAATAAAAGGGCAATTAATACATATTCATCAACAGAATCTTCAAACAAAATGAGCAAGCAGAACAGAAACAGACTCATAGATACAGAGAACTTTTTGTTGCTTGACAGATGGGGGTGGGGGAATGGGTGAAAAGATAAAGAGATTAAGAAGTACAAATTGAAAAGAAAAAAAAAGAAGTACAAATTGGTTGTTAGACTGATGAACTTCTAAGGGAAGTTGGGAGGGAGGGCAGGATGAGATAAACCAAAGAACTTCTATGCATATATGCATAACCAATGGACACAGACAATAGTGTGGGGAAGGCAGGAAGGGGCGGGATTGGGGAGGAGGGGGTCAATGGGGAGACAAAGGAGGGGGGCATTTGCAATACATTCAACGATAAAGATAAGTTGTTGTTTTTTTAAAAAAAAGAAGGATTAAGAAGCACAAATTTCCAGTTATAAAATAGTCGAGGAGATAAAGTGCAGCCCAGGGAAAACAGTCATTAATATGGTCATAACTATGTATGGTGCCAGATGAGTACTATACTTATTGGGAGGGTCACTTTTTACAACACATAAATATCTAATCACTATGTTGTACAATCAAAAGTAATATAATTTTGCATGCAATTTGGAAAGTAAATTAATTTTATGGAAATAAAATCTGCTTTTTTTAAAAGAGTGACACTTCTATTTAGCAGGTTGATAAGAAGAGGTCTTTTGTTTGTTTTCTAGTTGTTGGCACTGAAGCAAACATTTTTATTTTCTGCTATGTGTGCAGCTGGGGCTTCAGGGATGTCTGCAAAGTTGTGTCACCTGGGCCATGGATAATGCCCTGTATCCCCTGGGGCTATGGGAGCCCTGCTGTGACCAGGCCACCCTCGCCTCAGGGCACCCCTCCCAGGGAGGAACGCGGTGGGTGCTCTGGTTGCAGGGCCACAGGCATTCAGCACTGCCTCCTGCAATAAGCAGTAAATGCAGGAGGTGCTATCTGAGGTGTCCCAGGAGCCTCCACTGACGAATGGGCGTGGGCTGGGCTGGGCCAGACCAGACCTGCATTCGTGGCTTTGCTCTCTCCCACAAATACAGAAGGCTACATAACTGTTAGCAGAGGTTTTGTTTTTATTATTGGGAAGATTCAGTTTTCTTAAGTAACTGAGGACCTGATTAAGACAATATAAAACAGAACATTTTGATAAAACATAGAATCTTTGCTTTCTAGGCAAAAAACTTTTCATAACATCTTATCAGGAGCTGACCAATAGTACTGGAAAACATTGTCCTTTTACCAGAGAGAAAGAGACAAATTCCAACTCTGCATAACCTTACATTTGATACTTAAATTCACTTAATTAAACTTCAACTTTATTCAACTTGGCCACATATAAAATTTCTCTTCTAAGATTCCTTTTTATGCCCTCACCAGTCTGGCTCAGCGGTTAGAGAGTTGGCCTAGCAGACTGAAAAGTAGTAGGTTTGATTCTCGGTCCAGAGCACATAGCTTGGTTGCGGGTTCGATTCCCGACCCCAGTTGGGGTCATGCGAGAGGCAACCAGTCAATGTATCTCTTTCACATTGATGTTTCTCTCTATCTCCCTCTCCCACTCTAACTAAAAAAAAAAAAAAAAAAAAAAATCAGTGGAAAAATGTTCTCAGGTAAGTATTAATAAAAACACTCCTTGTCACAAAATTTCACCGAGTTTATTGTGTCTGTTGTTCTCTTATCCACTAGAAATACCCAGCTCTTTTTGTTTTTTTATCCTCACCCGAGGACATTTTTCAATATTTTGTTCAGATAGAGTGGGAGGGAAAGAGAGAGAAACATCGACGTGAAAGGGACACATCGAGTAGTTGCCTCCCACACCACCCAACCAGGGCCGAGGACAAACTACAACTGAGGTACATGCCCTTAGCGGGAACCGAACCCGGGTGGCTCTGGACCGCAGGCCAACGCTCTAACTGCTGAGCAAAACCGGCCAGGGCAATACCCAGCTCTTTAACAGGAGAAATATGCACACGGAACACATGTGTACATGCAGGGTGTCCATGACAAGGTCAGATGTGAGGACTTGTGGCAGGTAAATAAGACATATATGCTGTCTTGAGCTAAGAAACGTGGGGGAGTCGTGGTTTGGGACTTCAAAGGACAGACAGCAATTCGCATGGAGATAGAGAAGCGAATGTTTGGTGGGTCGGTTTTCGTTGGGCATCTTTAACAGAGACACAGAGAGGACTTTGCACAGTGGGCCTTGCTAGCCCCTCCCTCCCAGCAGTTCACATCACTGTAGCATCCAGGGCGGTCCCTCCCCGACGGGAGCATCTGAATTCCTCTTAGGCAGTTAGGAGGAAGCGCAAAGGTTTTTCCTGAGTATTTTACTTCCAAAAGGCATATTTGGGGTGGTAAACTCTGCCCCCCTCACTAGTCAGTTAGCCCACACTCACGCCCGCCTCCGTCACACTCAGCCTGTCAGTCTTTGGGGCCAGTGTGACGCTCCCTCCACCTGCTTTCCACTCATGGTTTCCTCTGTCCCACTGGACAACACTGGACCAGGAGGAACCTGGCAAGAAAAGGAGCTCCTGGGTGGTCATGCACCTGGAAGAGAGGCTGAGTGAGAGAAGGGAAGGGGAACACCCACCTGGCATGACCTGACAAGCACTCAGGTGAGTTTTCATTAGGCAGGTCAGAGCATCCTTGTCTGACAGCTCCCATCCCTCTAGGTCTGCACAGGAACAGGCCATGTTCAGCAAAGAGCCCCGGGGGCTTCCCCCTTCTGGGCTTCTCTGCACATCCAGGACTTAAAAGAATTCTCTTCATGGTTGTCTTGATTGCTTACCTCCTGACCCGTGGACAACCCACTCATCATCCTGCCGTCTGTGCTGAGCCCCAGCTTCTACTTTCCGTGTCCTTTTCACTGTCAATCTCTCCTCTTTGGACCTCTGCCTCACCCCAAGTCCTGTCCCCAGATGCTGGTCAACCCCGGGTGCCGAAAGGTCATCATCTTCCTTGGCCACTCTGTTCAGCATTTCCTCCTCCTGTTCCTGGGAACCACGGAGCACATCCTCCTGAGGGGGGGACGCCTTGGACCCCTGAGCTGCCAGCCCCTCCACATGCCACCACCGTCCACCCTCGCTGTGCATGCGCTGGCATGAGGCCTGGGCCGCTGGGCCGGTGAAGTCAGTGGTCCAGACTGTCCACCTGCCTCTCTGCCCCCCCCCCCCCCAGAAGGTTTATGGGTGAGATCCCAGTTCTGATTTGACACTCCGGTGGGGACACCACCTACAATGAGGTCTGAATTGCTGGGGTCCTCACCGTAGTTGCGCCTTAGCCTCCTCCTTGCTTCTCACGGCGCCATGGCCCAGGCAGTGCTGAGGACGACCGCGCGGGGGCCGCGGAGGCGCGGGGACCTGCTCCTCTGCTCGCGCTGTGGTCACCTCTCTGCGACTCGGCCATTGCGGCCTGCCTCCAGCAGACCGGGCAAGTCCCTTGGTCTCTTCTCTGCATGGACACTCCTTCACTTGACCCTCTCGTGTACACCCCCAGGAACGAGGAGGTGGCGAGGGCACTTAGACGGCTGCCGGGCAGGGACAAGAGCTCCCGAGAGCTGGTCGATGTGCTTTCAAGGAGAGAGGAGACTTCGTGCTTGGGAGTCTGTGCTCCCCACGGGCCTTCCTCGTGCCCGTCATGCCACATGCGCGTGCTTGCGTGTGAGACAGACGGAACGTCTCTCTCCACGAAACACCGGATCGGGCGCGAGGGTGGCCAGAAGCGCCCAAAGCAGCCCAGGCAGCAGAGAAGACGGCGAGATGAGGCGCTCCAGCAGGAAGCTTGGGCCACGGGGAGGGGCCCTGGCCACAGGTGGAATGAAGAAATCTGGCCAAAAGTGAGCTGTGTCTTGTGCTGAACCCCATTCCTGCTTCATCGTCGGGGTTCCCGGCACCGCCTCCGCCACCAGAGCTGGAACCGGGCGTGGCCTGGCGCCCGCGGCACGTCTAAGACTTTGGGACGAAGAAAATAGACGGTCATCGTCCAGGGGCGGTCTCCCAGGCGTCCCGCCCAGCAGGCGGAGGCCACCCAGCCCGCGCCCCTGCCCAGGTGTCTCCTCAGGCTGCTCTGCGCTGCTTTCTGTGCCGCTAGACTGAAACCAACTTCAAAACCAATTATATGAATCCCACTGATGTTTTCTCTTCCCTCTATTGTCCTGAATGGTCTTCACTTCGTGACAATGTGCCTAATTTTGTCATTTCTATGTCTACCTCGCTCCCCATATACCACCACTATTTCTTTTTCTTTTTTTTTCCTCCCTCGAGGACATTTTTACGTTTATCTTCAAATAGAGCGGGAGGGGGAGGGGGGGAAGAGAGAGAGAGAAACATTGACGTGAAAGGGACACATCGAGTGGTTGCCACCCACACAACCTCAACCAGGGCCGGGGACAAACTGCAGCCGAGGTGGGTGCCCTTCGCAGGAACCGAACCCTGGACTCTCTGGTCCTCAGGTCCACGCTTTATCTGCTGAGCCCAACCGGCCAGGGAGCCACCACTGTTTCTTTACCTCCATTTCTAAGACCTACCCTATGGTTTTTGCTTTCCTTTCAAGTTTTTTTCTACTTCCTTATGTGTCTGTTTTTGCATTTTTGTTCTTATTTACCCTCCAAATGACAGCAAGCAGGGGGACAACTGAAATCCGGGTAAATTCAGAAAGTCACCCCAGAATACGGTGCTAGAACCCGGTCGACCTCTCAAACAGCCTGAGGCTTCCAGGCCGGCGCCCGTCCCCAAGAGCCCTGCAGCCAGCGCGGAGCCTCCGGCAAGACGTTCCTTCCATCCTCGTATTTATTTTACAGCGGCCATGAACCGCAGGTCAACAAACAGCCCAGAGACCAAAATGTCTTTTTTTAATAGCTTCCTACTGGTTTTATTTTTATTAATTATTTCACTTTATTTTTCTATTACTATTTATCACCTCTCTTTTCTTCCCCTCCCACCCCGCCCCAATCACCACACTCTTGTCCGTGTCCATGAGTTGTCTCTCTCTCTTTTTTCTTTTTACTTCAGTACCCCACCCCCACCCCCCACCCCCAATACCCCACCAGAGTTCTGTGCCTGCTCTGTCAGTCAGGACAATTTTGACAATGGAGACCTTGGTGCCATCTACTGGCAAAATGTGTTATTGCGCATGATATTCCTGACTCCTGACCTAAGACGTCTCTAAGGTTATGATCCTGTACTCTGCTCAGAAACATAGTAGTTAGCCTGGCTGGTGTGGCTTAGTGGTTGAGTGTTGACCCAAGGACCAAGAGGTCACTGGTTTGATTCCTGGCCAGGACACATGCCCAGGTTGTGGGCCTGACCCCCAGTGAGGGGCATGCAGGAGGTGGCCAATTGATGTTCTCGCTCATCGATGTTTCTGTCTTCTCTTCTTCTCCCTTCCTCTCTCTCTAAAATCAATAAAGAAAAAAGAATTTTTAAAAGAAAGATAATAATTATTTTATTGTTAGTGTTAAGTACTTATATAATGATTATGATATTCCAAGTACCATTTAAAGTAGCTTACACACGCCCTGGCCGGTTTGGCTCAGCGGTTAGAGCGTCGGCCTGCGGTCCGGAGAGACCCGGGTTCGGTTCCCGCTAAGGGCACGTACTTTGGTTGCAGTTTGTCCCCGACCCTGGTTGGTCGTGCGGGTGGCAGCCACTCGATGTGTCCCTTCACGTCGATGTTTCTATCTCTCTCTTCCTCTCTCTCCCTCCCACTCTATCTGAACAAAAAATGGAAAAATGTCCTCGGGTGAGGATTAAAAACAAAAAAAAAAATAAAAAATAAAGTAGCTTACACACATTGACTCATTGAATCCTTTCAACAACACTATGAAGCATATAATCTTACCATCCTTTTCCAGATAGAGAAATTGTTTAAGTAGAAGCTTTGTTTTTGTTTTTTATCTTCACCCGAGGTTGCATAGAGCGAGAGGGAGAGAGAGAGGAAGAGAGAGAGGGACACATCAATGTGAGAGAGACACATCGACTGGCTGCCACCCACTTGACCCCAACCAGGGCTGAGGACAAACTGCAACCAAGGTACATGCCCTTAGCGAGAACCGAACTCGGGTCTCTCTGGTCCACAGGCCAACACTCTAACCTCTGAGCCAAACCTGCCAGGGCTTGAAGCTTTAACATGTCAGAGATTTGGACCCAGAAGGACTAACTCAGTCTCCATGCTGGTAACCATGCCTTTTGGTACAAAGAGTGCCTTCCCAGCCTAGCTAAGGGGCTTCAACCTCTCAGTGAACTTTGAGGAAATCATACAGAAATACATCTAATTTGATCCTCCAGCCAAAGGAGGTTTGCTTCCCTGGCATAAGAGTTTAGTAAATGACCCAAAGTGTCCTACGGACACAAGAAACAATAGTCCACTTGAAAGAAATTCTGTTACGGCTTATGGTGTGTTTTCTTGGCTTACTTTCTCCACTAGATTTCACACTCCCCTGAGGTAAGAATCAGAATATTGCAGAAAACTGGCACCCAATCAGTTCTACAAATTAAGGAATGAGTGGGTGAGTGAATAAATGAATGAGTCTTTCCAAAGAATACGTAAAGGGCTCTGGAGGTCCTAATCCCACAGTTGCCTTTTCCCAGCTTTTCCATGGCAATGCAACTGGGTACATGCTGATAAAAAAGAGAAAAGGAAAATCCTAGTTTTTTTCTAGTCTCAACACAAAATGGCTTTGATTCGGCACTAACTCTGTTATTCGCACAGAACACAGTTCAGCTCTGTTTTAACTCTAGTCTTCGTTTTAGCCAGCCATGCAGTAATCTCACTGTCTCTTTAGCCTCGTTGTTGGTGTCCTGATCTTAATGTAGACCCCATTCGATAACCCTAACCTCACCGGGTATACAAGACTGAACTTAATTCCACTTTTCAAATAACTTCGGTAACACCTTTTTCTCATGACCACTTCTATCCCCTCTCTCACTGACCTGAAAACCTCTGTTCTCTTGGCCTGCTTATCAGCTCCCGAAGCCCAGGGGCCCTAATGTTCATGTAAAATCCTTTCTAGACAGACTCTAAGGGAAATACAACAATTAAATGAAGCAATCTAACGAATCTGTTGTAACCTGATTTATTGAATAAATGACTTAACATCAGCTTTAGAACTAAAATGTCATTATGAATTAATTCTATGTGGACAGTTATTATCTGATGCTCAAGGGGAAAATCGAATGTCAGGTTACTCGATCTCAGTCCTCAACATGTCCAAAGAACATGCAGATTGTCAGAGACATTTCCAGCCTGAGTAACAGCTGAGTTGGAAGGGTCAGTGTAGGAGTGTTTGGGAGGCATTGAAATCAGAGAATTCTTCCTCGAGGTTTGAACCACGGCAGAGGGAACAAAACTAATATGAAATATTTGCTGACTTACTGTGAAAAGAGTTAAAACACGTCGTGCATAAGCATGAGAAGATGTGGGGGAAGGGGTTACACCAGGGAAGCCAGAGAAGTAATATCCCAAGAAAAACGTATTTAATATAAAACAGGTTTGTGAGCTAGTTTGGACTAATAGTCACAAGAAGAAAGTCACATAGCACCCTGTGAACCAAAACAGAAATTATGCCTGACTGGTGTGGCTTAGCTGTCCCGTGGACTGAGAGGTCCTGGTTTGATTCCTGGTCAGGACACATGCCCAGGTTGCAGGCTCGATGCCCAGTAGGGGTGTGCAGGAGGCAGCTGATCAATGTTTCTCTCTCACATCAGGTGTTTTTTTTTTGTGGTTTTTTTTATTGATGTTAGACAGAGGGGAAGGGAGAGGGAGAGAGAGATGGAAAAATTAATGAGAGAGAACATCTATTGGCTGCCTTCTGCACGCCCCCCACTGGGGATTTGGCCCACAACCTGGGCATGGGCCCTGACCAGGAATGGAACCAGTGACCTTTTGGTGCATGGGTCGACGCTCAGCCACTGAGCCACACCAGCCAGGCTCTCTCACATGACTTTTTCTCTCTCTCCCTTCCCCTCTCTCTCTCTAAAAAATAAATCAATAGAAATTACTTAGCCTAGAGCCTGTTAGACTGTGGAAAAAGTAAATAACCAAGACGGCAGAAATATTAATAGCATGCAATGAGTAAGAGTCACAGCTGTAGCCTCCTCCCTTGCACGCTAAGATAACCTACGGGCACACGTTAAGGTTGTTCAGCCCACAGCGGAACGACCCCCGAGCCGGCACCAGAGGGAAGCGGATGACTGGAGGTGGAATTGGCTGCTCACCCGGCGAAGGCCCCGCGGGCGAGACCCACAGTCCCTACCCCTTACTCGTGACTGCTGTGGCTTCGCTCTGTAAAGCCGCGGGGCCTTGGCGCGCCACGTGACAGAGCTCGTCTTCCCCGCTGCACAGCCTGCTGCCAGCTCTCACTGTAGCTTATTTTAGAAAACTCAGAAGATGCTGAAGTGACTACAGCTGAGAGGGGGGTCCTTTACGGACGCTTTAAGACGAAGATTTAGTTCGGCTGGTGTGGCTCCGTGGCTGAGCGTGGACCCGGGCACCGAGAGGTCGCCGCTTTGATTCCTGGTGGGGGCACAGGCCCAGGTGGTGGGCTCAGTCCCCAGTAGGGGGCATGCAGGAAACGCCCAATAAAATTTTTTTTTTCTAAAATCAATAAAAAAATTTTTAAGTGACTGCAAGATTTCGGTCGTGGGGATGTAAAGTGCAGCGTGGGAAATGTAGTCGGCAACATTGTGGCAGGTGGTACTGGAAACGTCTGTTCCACAGGGTCATAGAAAAGCATTCCCAAGACCCACGCACGGGACACTGGTGTGGCAAGGTCTACTGGAGGAAGGAGGCCCCTGAGTTTTAGGTTTTCCACCCTCCTCCGTTCTGCCATGGAAAAAATCCAATCCTGTCCTCAGCGAAACGGAAACAAAGGCCACCGTCCTGAGCGTCTTACTGAAGCGTAGTCCTGTGGGGCCCACGCAGGCCGGCGCAGGCCCGAGGGGCTGCCAGAGGCGGCGTTTCCAGGAGAGCCTGAGGGGGCTTCTCTGTTGCCCTGGGATTTCAACCAGGTGCCATTTCAAAATAACCAATCAGCTCCCAAGCTTTCCGGGACTGCTGCCGGCTCCGCCTCCTGCTTCTGCCTCAGAAGCCCCTCCCCCTGGGCCACACGGACTGCACTGCCCAGGTGCCTACCGCCCCTGCTCCCCTCGATCATGCGGTACCCCAGGCGGGAGAGGAGGGGTGTTCACCCTTGGCGGGGAGCTGTGATCCCCTGGAGTGTGTGAAGCTGCAGGCTCCTGATGAAGCAGGCTGTGCCCCATTCCCTTTGCCCCCTTTGCTTTATTAAAACTGGCTCCGTATGGGAAGCGAAATACCTGAGAGAACACTTGGTAAAGTACATGGTTGTCCAGCCACTATGCTGTACACCTGAAACTAATACAAAATAGTACTGGGTGTAAACTGTAATTGAAAAAATTTTTTTAAATAAATGATAACATTTTTTAAGTACTTCCAGGATTAAAATTTTAAAAAAAAAATTGAGGTCCCACAGAGAGAGCACTTGCGTTCAGTACAGCACTTGTGTCGAAAGCATTAAGGGACACCATCTAGAGCCCCAGATCTTAGTCGCCTGCTCAAGCATGGTGACCAGTTCCCTCTGAAGGGAACCGAGACCTCGACCCTGTGGTATGGCTCCTGCACCAAGTGAAGCCAGCCTTTCTGACGTCCCCTCTGCAGAATTCATCACAGAACCCTGAAGGACACCAGAACATACCACCCCAAAATAGGCTTCTCTGGCATACGGATCACTTCGAGCTCAAGGCTGCTGAGAACCGGCAGGTTCCGGGAAAGCCCTGGAACACGGCACAGCCCTTGGTGAAGGTGCCTCGCTCCCGCAGCAGGGAGGAGAGGCCGGGGCTTAACTCTGTAACAATCCTTACTCAAGAACCTTTGTTCTCCCGCTTTTCCTGACAACCTTTAATTAGGAACCCTTTCCCTCTGGTTAGCCTAAGGGGTCAACCAACATTCATTTGCCAGTCTAGTTTACCGGGCTCCAGCTGGAGACCCCAAGACGGGTACGGGGAAAACATTTTCCTCCCCTCCACCCTCCACACCCACCTGGAGAAGGCGCCTGTGTCACAGGAGTGTGACTCCAGCGTGTCTGTCTCCCTCAGCCACCTGGCACCGTCCCTGGCACCGTCCCTGGTCCACGTAGGCCACAATGTTTTGATACCATTATACATAACCTGGTTATTGTAAGATTCACACAGGCAATATCATTCCCAAAGGCCATTTTTCAGGCCTCCCCACCCCAGGAGAACAAAGACCAAACTTCCCATCACAGGAGAACTGGCCAGACAAGAAATGCCACCAGACACCAAGAGCCAAGGAAGCACCCGATGGCACATCCACATTCCTGTAGACCCAACCCCCTGCCGAAACTCACCAACCAAACCCCAAAACCCACGGACTGATGAGCTTCCCACCAGTGGACACATATAAGGATGAAACTCCAGCTCCCAGGGGCTGCCATCATTGACCAACAACCCATGGCTCGGTGATGTGTAGCCCTTCTCTTTGGATATCCCCACCCCCCCCCTTTCCTTTAAATAAGCCCAATTGTTCTATAGTCACCATCTGAGATTGCTATTTAGCATGCCCGTGCACCTCAAACCACCAACTTTCACATTTCAGTTATTACTTAACAGGAAAGGAGCAAAGGAAAGGCTAAATAGATGTGTTCCCAGTAAAGTCTGGGTGACACAGGAAAGGTGCTTGGCTGCCAGTTACATATGGAATAGGTCACTGGCCAGAATAGATGTGGCCCCTGCAGGCATGGGAAGATTTGATATTAAAACTCCTAAACAAAGGGAGTCTCTCTTTTGCTGCTCACTCCTGACTCCTGGCTTGTGGGCTCTCACACTCTGCACTCACCAACATGGCCCACAGCCATGTGGACCCCACATGATGGACTAATAGACTGTGACTCGCTTGATGCGATAGTGAACCCAGCTCTACCATGGAACAGAAACTCTGGACACTGGCCTTGTTTCTAGCTCTGCTGAGTCCCCAGCTGCACATCTTCCAGGACCAAACTAAGGGAAATGGGACTTTGCAAACCAAGAGATGTGATTCTACACAAATAAAGCTTTCTACCACATCTCATCTTCCTGCGGGGCCTTTGGAAGTGCTTATCCAGTGGCACCCAAGAACCTCACTCCCACTGGTGATGGAGAAAGACAGTACTCGCATTTCTCTGATCAGTTTCCCCCGGTGGACCAGTGGTGCTGGAGCTCATCTTCCATGACATAGTTTTGTGGATGAAAAAGGATCCACACAACCCTGGCCAGTTTGGCTCAGCTGTCAGAGTGTTGGCCTGTGGACCAAAGAGTTGCAGGTTCGATTTCAGTTGCAGGTACATACCTCAGTTGCAGCTCAGTACCTGACCCTGGTTGGGGTTGTGTGAGAGGCAACCGGTCAATGTGTCTCTCACATCAATGTCCCCCCCACACACACTTTATCTGAGGATTTTTTTTAAAAAATGAAAAAATATCCTTGGGTGAGAATTAAAAAAGAAAGAAAAGGGGGCCACGCCTGACAAGCTCAGGGGGAGCCGCATGGCAGGGGGTGCAGACTCAGAGACCCAAAGTAACCACACAGGATGGCTGAAGCTAAAGCTTCCTAACAGGTCACCATGGGTGGTCATCTTGTAGGCATATCTTCTTTGGCTTGTCTGTTGTCTTTTTGCATCTACAATAACATACCCTTGCCAGAGTAATCCCCTTTTCCAGACCCCTCAGGCACCACCTCCCACCAGAGCAGAGACACAGAACCCCTCATTGTTATTTTGTTCCCTGCATATTGTCTCTATGTGCTATAAATACAACTGTTAACCATCCTGCACCCACCCATATAAAAGATGTGTGTCAATCGTTATACTTTTCATCCACTCCCAGAGGTTCCCACTCTGCTTTCTCCCACCTCCCTGATCCATCACCAATGGATTTCATGTCACCCCATCTCCTCCTTTGATTCTAACATATAAAATAAGCTGTAGCCCTGGCCTGTTTGGCTCAGCGGTTAGAGTGTCGGCCTGTGGTCCTGAGAGACCCGGGTTCGGTTCCCGCTGAGGGCGCGTACCTCGGTTGCAGTTTGTCCCCAGCCCTGGTCGGTTGTGCGGGTGGCAGCCACTCGATGTGTTCCTTTCACATCGATGTTTCTCTCTCTCTCTCTGTTCCTCTCTCTCTCTCCCACTCTACCTGAACAAAAAAATGGAAAAATGTCCTCGGGTGAGGATAAAAAAAATAATAATAATAAGCTGTAAAATTGCCATTCTCTGGAGCATTTCCTCAATCCATTGAGATTTTGCTTCCTGGCAACTGTCAGTTTGGTTCCAATAAACTCAGAAACTCTGCACAGGTTAGGACAGCCTAGCATTTCCTTTCTCGCTGCAATGGGCCACTCAGTGGACACCATACTGGTCACATGTGTCAAGTGTCACCCCAACCTGGGCACCTGGCATGACGCTCCTCCGGAGCCGCTTTGGTTAACGGGCCGTGAGGTGCCAGTAACAGAATCCCCTGCTCTGAAAGCCTGCGTGAATAAAAACTGGTGGCCAACCAGAGCAGCCTAAAATTACAGAGCTCTGTGGGAAGACCCACAGCTGCAGAAAGGGCTAGCGTGTGATGACAGCTGGCCCTGAAGTGTCCAGGAGCCAAAGGCCCGGTGGGAGCTGGAAGTCAGTGGAGAGACAGGCCCGGGGACACGGGCAGGGACACTTGCTCCGGAGCGGGCACGCTCCCACCCCAGCACACTCCACAACCTGGTAGAGGCTCATCCTATCAAGAGGTGGGGGCACATCTCCTCCCCGGAATCTGGACACAGCCTCGTGAAGCCCAGACCATGGCAACAACAGAAGTGGTGCTATGAGCTCCAAGTCTGCATCAGAAGAGATACAGCTTCAACCTAGCTGGCTCCTCTTCCTCTCTCAGGACTTCCGCCTTTGGAACCCAGCCACCATGTCATGGGGAGTCCCACTGCAAGGTCACCAGAGGATCCCCGCTGACAGCTCACGGCTGACACCCACCTTCACACCCTTCAGGCGCCCCCAGCCCCCGGCCTTCACATCTTCGAGACTTCGCCCGCTGCCCCACCTGCGTTTCTGACCCAGACTGTGAGCCGTGATTGTTTTTCAAGCCACTTTTTGGGGTAACAGGTGATGCAGCAAAAGACAACATGTGCAGCCTGGATGCTGGCTCTACCTGGACAGGAGTCTTCCTCTACCCGAGCCCTCTCCTCACCAGGTGACAGGTGTGAGCATGAGCGCTGATGACTAGGAGGCGCCCTAAGTCCCGGCCGCTCCAGCTATCTTGTTTATCTTTTACCTGCTCGTGGACTTGCTTCAACTTCCCACTTGAAAACACACCCTCAGGAGGGCCCACCTTGCTCACCGCGCCACCCCACCACCTGTGAGAGTGACCATCTCGGCCACTTTCCTATCAAAATGTGTTGACTGAAAAGATAACTAACCTAACAGAGCAGCAGTGCTCACAAATGGCATCAGTAAGTGACCAGGCAGGCAGGGAGGCCACAAGGGCCTGGCCGGCAGTCCAGCGTGGCGCCCTCTAAAGGCAGAGTGTGAGGTGGGCTCACTGCCAGGCAACCGCTCTCCAGCCACCAGGAGCCCCTGCGAGCCCTGTCGTTGGCTTGGGTCCTGCCCTTTTGCCAGCAGTGCGGCTCTTCCTGGCCCGGTGGAACCCTGCTCCTTGGTGACAGGCACTGCACCTGTGTGCAAAGCAAGTGTGAGCTGGTGACCGCAGTGTGTTAGGTCCTACCCAGGGCTCGCACGCAGCTCCTGTGGCTGCTTCTGACGACGCTGCTCCTTATCCACGGGCAGCTTCTGTGCCGGGACCGGCCCTCTCCTCCCACGTCCCACGGCGGGGAGGACACACAAATGAAGTCCCAATGGTCCAAGGCAGATAACCACAGGAGGCTTTCCAAGCCCCGGTCTAAGAGGCTACCCACTGCTATTTCACGGAACCACAGGACCCGGCTCCCACAGGCTGACGGAATGACAGAGCCCGTTCCAACCGCGCGGCTCTTCGGCAAAAATTGCTTTAAAAATCAGTGCCAAAGGGGAAGAGAAAAGTTGAGCTTCAAAAAGCACTTCTCACGGAGCATCTGAGTCTTGCTCCCTGGCATACGTGTTCGGTGTGGCTCAAATAAACTGTCAGAAATTCTCAAAAAAAAAAAAAAAAACAGAAAGAATTATTATAAAGTCCTAGGCAAGTTAGTTTATTTCTCCATTGGACATTCAATACTTTCTTTCACTTGGCTGGTGCTCCGCCGGTGCCGGAAGCCGGGGTGCTGGGGAAGGCCCCGCCCCGTCGCTGTGAGCTCATTACACAGCAGCCACGGCGGCTCCGTTCGGTCTCCTTGGGCCAAGAACCACCTAAGCTGCTGTCCTTGAAGCCACCTACGGAGGAAGTTCGTGGCGGTGACGGCGGTGGCGATGGGACATGATCCTGTTACGGTCTGGAACGAGGACCCGGCCGGGCGCCTGCGTGCAGGGATCGAACTCGGGTCCTCGACGCACAGGGAACCGACGGCATCGCACGGCCCAGAGCCATGCCCGCCGCCCTCCCCTTCCCTGCCCCCCAGGGCCGCGCAGTCCTCCCGGCTGTGCTGGGACCGAAGCCACTCTGCTCGCTGGTTTATTGAATTCAGGGAGATCCGTCCCCAAAAGACACCACACTGTGAAAGCGACACCACCTCTTGCCCCATAGGTCCTCTGGCCAGGTTCTCACCAACTGTCCACCGAGCAGCTCCCGACCCTGCCCACATTCCTCTCCTCTGATCTCCCCAGAAAACCACTAATGGCAGGGAGTCCTGGGGGCGGGGCAGAGAAGGGAGGGGTGCGTGCGTGGGTGCGGGAGCCAGAGCCAGGGCTCCCGAGCCCCACCGACTGGGTTGTGAAGCAGTGACATGAAACCACGTGGACGAGCAGAGACAAAGGGTCTGGTCCCGGGGCGGGGAGACCCAGAGACCCGGGACACACAGGGCTGTATTTACAGGAGACCGACGGGGCTTCTACCCCAAGTGGGGCCGGCATCTCCACTTCCCTCCCCACACCCCTCACTTGTACAGCAAGTGGACTCGACTCCCATCACAGCTAAGCCTGTCCGGGAGCTCAGGGGGGCCCCTGGGGAGGCTCGCAGACGGGTCTGGGGGTGTCGGAGGGGGGCGCCGTGAGCGGAGCTGCTGCCGAGACTGGAGCTGATGGCGCAGTTCGGAGACTCGCTCCTCTTTCTGGGGAAGAAACACAGTTGGGGTAGCGGGAGAAGGGCAGTCACGGACGGGGGTGGGGGCAGAGAAAAAACAGGTGAGGATAGAGAGGTAGGTGGACTAAAGAAATTAAAATGAGCAATCCAGAAAGAACAAGAAAGCCAAAGGCCATATGGGGGCACCGTTGGAGGAAAAAAATCCGGTAAGAGAAAATGGGGAACGGACTAGGTCAGCGAACACAGCTTCCAGTAACTCAGATTCGTGTCGACCTAGTTGAACCCGTGCGGGGTCACTGCACAGCCAGGGGCCAGTGGACACCGCGTACCTGCCACCCCTCCCGGAGGCTGTGCTCAGCGTCGGGACTGAATGCCTGCAGCTGCAGGGCAGGGCCCCCGCCTGCTGAGGCCGCCACCCCCTGGCCGCCTGCACTCACTCCCTGGCAGGTTCTCCTGTGATGGGGCCCCGGACCCTGACCGCACCCCACGTCGGCACACCTCGGCAATGATCTTCTCCAGCTCCCGGTTCTCCTTCTCCAACAGCCGGGACTTCTCCTCCTCATGGTTGTTAGTCGAAGACCCTGTCTTCATGGTGTCCTGGGCCTCCGACTGCCATTCCCCTCGGGTGATCAGCCTGCGCATCTGGGGGTAAATGTTTGGGGTGTGGGAACCAAGCACGGACTGTTAGCAATTGGCTGATGGTGGGATGGAATTGGGAGGAACGAAAATAAGAGGAACCAGCTTGGCCTCAAACAAAGGGAATAGGGGGCAAGCAGGGGAGTAGATCCTGGCAGGAGGGGTGGGGTGGAGGAGCACCCCAAGCTCACCTTGGGCACAAAGAGCACCACCAGGGTGATGTAGGAGGAGAAGACGATGGCTAGAGAGGCGAAGGCAAAGGCTGCATCCTGCTGGCTGGACAGGACCATGGTGACGGGGGCAGTGATGAGGCACAGCACCTGCGCACAGTGTGTGAGGGGTCAGATCTGCAGGCTCCCGAGGTCCGGGCTTTTCTTCCCCAGGGGAACCCTGTGAGGTCAGGTTCCTGGTGCTTTCCGTGTGGAAAGGATCCAAACTTGGGATCATCTCAACTCCAGCTTAAGGATGGCAAACAGACTGTCCAAAGCACCTCCAGCCCTAAGTCAGCCCGTCCCTGCGGCAGGAGCTCGCGTCCCAGACACACAGCCAGAGTCCTGGGCAGTGCGTCCCTGGCACACCTGGCCGCAACTCCCAACCCAGATCCTGCCTGCGCACAGACCAGCCTTTCCTTCGCCCCTGGTCTGCAAGGCGGAGACACTCGCATCCACTGCACTGGGCGGCTGTTTGAAGGCGGATGAGATAGTGCTGTGCATATTTTAGAAACTGTAAAGTACTTGACAAATCCGAAGATTAAAAAGCTCTTTAAGACTTCCACCCAACTGACCCTCGATCCAGCACCTGATCCTTCCCAGGCCCCCCATTTGCGCTGCGGCCGTCAGCCCCTGGGGTCGATGCCAGGAGCCCAGGGAGCTCACCGCCACGTTGTAGATGGCCATGCCCACAGCACGGTGGTCATTGATCTTCTCGGTGGACACACTCTTGGTCTCGTAAGCGAGAAAGATGCCCAGCAGCAGCAGCAGCCCCTTGTAGCCATAGAAAATGCCTGCGACAGCAGGGAAGGGTCACCTGTGCACCAAGACCTCTGCGCCCCTCACCCTGCTCCGTGCCAGCTGCCCTCCGCTGCCCTTTCTTGTAGCTCCGCAACGAAAAGGGGGCCTCCCCCCAATCACCCCTGACCTGCAACCCCACCCTGTTCACTGTGCCCAGGGTGCACCCAGCACACCCCACCTCACCACTCCTCCTGGGCCTGGGCACCATGTCACACAGGAAGGTGATGGGCAGGCCGGGGCCTGGGCCACACTGTCTCACCCCTTACTTCCGGGCGGGAAGCCAGCTTTCCAGACTAAGGGTAGGTTTGCCGTTTGTGGTCACAGATCAGAGTGGTTTTAAAAGGCCAGAAGGGACCTAAACCCTCACAGCCCATCTCACTCCAGGGAGCTGTCCAGGCACAGACGGTATCAGGTCCGAGAGGAGAACGAGCCCTGACCCCTCCTTCAGACAGGAAGCCCGTCAGACCCACGGTGCCCGCTCTCAGAAAGGACATCCACTGGCCTGACAGAAGACCTCTGCTGCTTCTCCCAAAGACCTTTCCCGGAACCTGCCCGTGCCCGCGGGCCTCCCGCCACACACCGAGCCAGGTGCTCATCTTCCTGGAGCTGCAGTGTTCCAGCTTCGGCAGGATAGACACGTCGATGTCTTCCTTCGGCTCCTCCTTGGCGAACGTCTAAGGGAGAAATAAGGCCACAGGAATGTTGCTGGTCATTCTCCCCTAACTTCTAACTCTGCCCCTTTTGCCTCCAAGACCCCCTCGTACTGAGGCCAAATTCCACCCCAGGCCCGGAAGCATTCTCCCGAACACCTCAGGAATGCTTCCTCCCCTCTCCATGATGCTGGAGAGTGTGCTCACCCTTCCCAGCCCCCCACCACTTGTTCTTCAGAAGAACCAGAGGCCTCAGGCGGGCCCCTCCTGGGAAGGAGGGGAAGCTGTGACCTGCAGAAAGGCGGCCTCCCGAGAGGGGCTTTCCTCCTCAAGACCACACGCAGCCCCAAGGAGACCTCGGCCTCCTGACCCAAGCGGTACCTCAATGGTCCGGTGCAAGGGGTCCACAATCTGCCAGATGGCCAGAGTGAGGACGTCCACGCCCACCAGCAGGCCCACGGTGGCGTACAGCTTCCAGGGCTCCAGGGTCTGGGTAAACACGGAGTACAGGCAAGTGGAGGAAGTCCCCTCAGGCGGACAGCGGAGCACCGGGGCCGAGGGATGGCAGGCAGCTCACCTTCCTCCACTCCTTCTTCTCCTCCTTCTTTGTGAAGACTGTGTGCACCCACCAGATCTTAGTGAACATGGAGCCATAGCCCAGACTAAAGCCCAGACCCAGGAGCCAGAGCCGGGCCTAGAAAAGGAGAGGGCCACAAGCAGAACTGGGCGGGGCTGCAGCAGGGGCAGCCAGCAGGGGACAGGAGGGGGAGGGAGAGCCCACAGGGAAGGGTCTCCCTGCCTTCAACAAATTCCTCCCATTCACCTTCTACTTTGCCACCAGGTGATCTGGCGAAAACCTCCTGGTTGTAACCACCAGCCACTTCTGACTGCTCCCCAATGCCTACAGGTTGCAGCCCAGACACCTAGGGCATGGCAGCTCGGCCTCACCTGCCTTCCAGGCTCAGCGCCAGGCCTCGGCGGCCCGCGCCGGCCCATGCTGCGCAGCTGGCTCCCCCTGCTGTTTTTGTGCCTTTGCCACAGGATGTTCCCTCAATCCTTTATTTCTCCAGCTGACCAAGTCCCATGCACCCTTCAGTATTCAAATACCACCCCTTCTTTGAGGCCCCCAACAGCTCTGAGCTGCCCATGTGCTCCCACAGCACTCTGCACGGACCCCTCTTTGACACCCTCACGTGCACCGCAGCAAGCTGCCTCCCGCAGACAGGCCTCCCTCTCGCCCGATGTGCGTGTGCAAACACTTGTGTAGAGGTGCCTGCCAGGGACAGGTACCAGGCAGAGGAGCGGGAGGAGCAAGGTGGGCAGGAAAACAGTGGGTGTTTCCTCCCAGCATAACATAGAACCACACAAATATCACTGTTGAAACCAGCCTTTCCCCACAGCTCCAGAATCTTCCAAGTATCAAGAGTCCTGCAGGGCCTCCTCCCTGTGTAACAGTGTCCCTCCCCCACTGTCCCAGCTGTCAATTCAGATTTCTGCCTCTGTCCTTCCCAGCTCCAACTAAGCTCCCACAGGAAACCCAGTTCTTATTGTCAGTCCCCACACCACAGACAAGCCACCACTGTTCCTCTGTGCAGACCCCCTTCCTTCGTCTTTAACCCCCCCTCTTCTCTGCAAGGCGTGCCATGGCAACCTTGGAGCCATGGCAACCTTGGAGCTGACAAGTGAGCCACAGAATGGAAGCTCTGGAGATGCAGAGAGAAGCGACGGAGCCTGGCCGGCGTTAGCACAGGGAGCCAGCGGTCACAGAAGGCGCTCCCAAGGGGGTGCCGCCCGCCCGCCCCTCACCTGGCAGACGAAGGGGAACTGGCTCCTCCCGATGTGGTGTCCGTCCAGCCCGAGTGGGAAGACGGCAGCCAGCGCCAGCGAGCAGCCCACAGCGGTCAGGTTGTTCAGGCTGGGCTGTGAGTTCTGAATGTACCTAGGGCAGAGGCGGGCGGGAGAGGGCCAGCAGTCATCCCCTGCGGGGCCACAGGACAGGCCGGCTGCGGGAGGGCTGGCGAGGGCGCCCAGGCCCAGCACTCTCCGCTCGCAGCCCTGACTGGCCGCCTGGCCCAGAGGCTTCTTTTTGCTTCAGTAACTGCTTTGGAGCAGCGGTGGGAGCTCTCTCTGGCTTCCTTCCTTCCATTTTCTGATCATTAAGAAAGAGCCTGCCCGTGTGGCTCGGTGGATGGAACATCGCCCATGGACTGCGAGGGCCCGGTTCAGTTCCCGGTCAGGGCACATGCCCGGGGGGAGGGCTCGATCCCCAGTGGGGGGCGTGCAGGAGGCAGCCAATTGACGTGTCCTCTCATCAATGTTTCTGTCTCTCTCCCTTCCTCTTTCTCTAAAAAAATCAATAAAAACATATTTAAAAAAAAAGAAAGCGGTAAATCAGAGTGAAAACCTCAACGATATAGGGCCTCAGAGTCACAGACTTGATTTTCCGTCCCTTCGATGACCACTATCTTGGAAAGACAGAAACGACAAGAAAACTGTCAGAAGATACACTTACCGGACATGAGAGTTGTAGATGTTAAAGGACAGACAGACAACAGCTAGGACAATGCCCAGGCTGGAGAGAACCGAGACGGAGATAAAGAGTTTCTGTGACAGGAAGCGGAACGTCTCGATGACCAGGGTCCGGTCGGCGGGGGGCAGCCCTCCTGTGGCACGGGGAGGGCGAAGGGAGAGAGAAGGAAGGGGTGAGGGGTCGGGCAGGCTGCAGACGGAGCTGTAGTGGACCGGCCTCCGGGCGCGTGGGCAGGAGGCCGGGGCGCCCTGGGCCGCGCTGCAGGGCAGGGCCCTTGGGAGCAGCGCGAAAGGCACCCAGACGGGGAGAACGTCCGACCTAGAGGCTGTCAAAGGCTGAGGCTGTAGTCTTTTTTTGTTATTGTTTGTTCTTTCTGTTTTTCTGTGTTTCTTATAGTAAAGGAAAATGGGAAGGGGAAGAAGGGGATAGCTAAGAAAATTATGAGGTTTCTTATAACTCAAATCAAAAGCTGCAAAAAAGTGTAATGACTGTGGAATCATAAAGCTAAAGAGCCTCCAAGTATCACTCTGGCCTCTGAACATTACAAAAAGAAGAAACAAAAATTCATCTATGATCTTAACCCTGGTAGGTGATATTCCCAAAGGTATTTTCCAGTTATCATTAAGAGGAAGCTTAAATTGGTCAGAGTTCACGGGGGAAAAAAGCTAATTTTGATTTCCTTAGCTGGGGGGAAAGTGTAATTTAGGCCAGGCAGCATCTACAGAGGTACAGAACACTGCCCCAAATTCAAGTTACATAACATTGCAGAACCCCAGCGGGGCGGCGGGGGCAGGGGTCTCCCGCGGCTGCGCCTCTCTCCTTCCTGAAGATGCCGAGCCTTTATTTTATCAGAAGGACCTTCCTCTTGCCCATTTCCTGCTATGTTAGCCCACCAAGCACACACACAATGTTGCTTACTTTCCCTCCTTAAAACGCACATTTTAGCAGGAGACCATTTCCATCCTGTCCTATAGTTTAAGCAACTGTTCTCTTGACAGAGATAAAGAGGCAACTCCAGGCCTGATACATCAAGGCACCAGAACATCTACGAGACCCAGATGGAGTTTCTGCCTCCTGCCCCAGCTGCCCTGCCAGCCCCAGTGACTCCTCTTGATAGTGCGTGCTACCCACTGCCCCGCCCTCCCCACACCGGTCTCCCGCCTTGGGGGTGTTCCCTTTCTCTTAACCCAGGACCCTGGTCCACGTCCCTGGAGCATTTCAACCTAGCGTACCTACCACCCCACCTTCATTCAAATGCTTGACTGTTTTCCGTGATTGTTCAGAGGGGTTGAAGGAAAATATCAAGGACCCACTTACCAATCCACTTATCTGTCTTGGACCAGGAAAGGTCATCCTTGGTGCTGTCATAGTAGCCAATCTTCTTGTAGCTGCCACCTGGGCAGATGACACAGGAGTGACCGTGGGCAAGTGCGGAGCCGACCCTGGGCATTCTCAACCTTCCACTTCCCCAAGTGGCTTTCTGAGGTTGCGCCTGACTTTCCCTTCACCCTGGGCCCCTGCAGATACTTAGAAGGGCCGGAGAGGTCCTGAATGCAGGCGTCTGACTGAGAGCAGTGTGGGCAGGTCGTGTGGGGAAGGAAAGCGCTTCGGCAAAGAAGAGCCAGTGTCTGCGGCTCATTCCGCGGCCCCACCTCGGCTAGAGGCCTCCACTTTGATTCTAGCTTTAAAGTTTTAAACACTTGTTTGTTCTCCTCTCATAATAGACAGAATCTCTTCCCCAGTGGCTTTCATTTTAGTTTTATAAATGTCTTCTGTGTTGGTTGGCTTGGGCTCTAATTCTTTAAACAAGTTGCACTGGCCTCTTAAAGGACCGCAGAGGGACATGCAGGCGCTCGCGAGATTTCTGCCCTGGAACCGCGTTACCCTGGCGCTCCCACCCCTCCCCCCTGGCGCTCCCACCCCTCCCCCCGCAGAGCCCCTTCCGCCTCCTGGGCACAGACGCGTCTGGGAGGGCGTGGGCGGTGGCAGACAGAAGGAAAGAAACTCTTCACAGGAGCCAAGACGTGTCTCTCTCGGCCATGCTACAAGTGGCTGAGTGGGGTAGAGTTGAAAAATTAAGTCAAAAGTTTTGCAAATATGTAAGTGTGCTGAGTTATTTTTTAAAAAAAGAAGAAAGAAGTACAGCGCGGCCGGTGTGGCTCAGTGGAAGATCGTCAACCCTGCACCAAGAGGTCGCCAGTTTGATTCCTGGTCAGGGCACATGCCCAGATTGTGGGCGGATCCCCAACGAGGGCCTGCAGGCCTATCTATGTTCTCTCATTGATGTTTCTATCTCTCCCTCTCCCTTCCTCTCTCTCTAAAATCAATAAAGAAAAAAAAAAGTATTTTTTAAAATACAACCTAGAAAAGCCAGACTCCACATACTACAGAAAAATAAAGAATGCTTCCTTCCGTAGCAAGAACATTCTATAAGTTCCCTTTAGGAGTGTTCTCCTCCCAGGAGCACACCCCACCTCCTCCCCTTCCCCCGCAGGCAGCCCCTCCTGGACGCTGAGACCCCTCAAGGCCCGCAAACTGCAGCAGTGGGTGTTAGTCCCTCCTGGGCACCTGAGCCCGGCCCCAGGCCCCAGGCCCCTCTCCGACCTCTCGGTGAGCCAGGCAGCCCGCCTGGGCTCCTTCCCCAGCCCCTCCCTGTTTCGCTGTCCCAGCTTCAACAAATGTCCTCTAAAGTTATTTTTAAAAATAGTTTTCCTAGATCCAGTTTTCCCTGAGCCCGTGGGTATGAGGTGACAAGCCACTAACCCTCAACCCAAGCCACCAAAAGGGACTTTCTGGGATTGAATGAATGCCAATGGGGAAACAGTGCAGTTTCCAGAAAGCAAGAACACAACCCTGCGACTCAGTCCTTACTATTACTGCCATCGCTGTTAGTTACAAGCTTGATGAACACAGAAGAGAAGGGGGGTGCAGAGGCACCAAGGCCCTCCTGTGGTCCCCTGGGGACTCAGCCCAGCCCAGCCCCCTGACCTCTCACCCCTGTGATGTCCCCTAGGGTCCCCACCCAGCCCGTCCCCCTGACCTCTCACCCCTGTGATGTCCCCTGGGGTCCCCACCCAGCCCGGCCCCTGACTTCACACCTCTGTGATGTCCCCTGGGGTCCCCGCCCAGCCCGGCCCCCTGACCTCTCACCCCTGTGATGTCCCCTGGGGTCCCCGCCCAGCCCGGCCCCCTGACCTTACACCTCTGTGATGTCCCCTGGGGTCCCTGCCCAGTCTGGCCCCCTGACCTCACACCCTGTGATGTCCCCTGGGGTCCCCGCCCAGCCCGGCCCCCTGACCTCTCACCCCTGTGATGTCCCCTGGGGTCCCCACCCAGCCCGGCCCCCTGACTTCACACCTCTGTGATGTCCCCTGGGGTGCCCGCCCAGCCCGGCCCCCTGACCTCTCACCCCTGTGATGTCCCCTGGGGTCCCCGCCCAGCCCGTCCCCCTGACCTCACACCTCTGTGATGTCCCCTGGGGTCCCCACCTGGCCCGGCCCCCTGACTTCTTGCCCCTGTGCTCACCCTGGAGCTGCTCAATAAGCGTCCACGCCATCCGAGAGCCGCTGGCATCGAACACCACGTGGCCCTGCGGAGAGAAGTTGCGGAGGAGGCAGGTGCGCGAGTGACGGGACACCAAGGACTCTGAATCCTTGTTCTTGATGTTAATTGAGCTTTTCAATGGATTCTATTTATGGCATTGGCCCGCATATAGGACATACCCCAGATACCCATACCCTGGATTTCAGAAACATCATTCTTTTGAGAAGCTTCACCCATGAGATTTGAACAGAAGAATCCCCAAAAGAGCACCGGAGCGGGGGGCCTGGCTCTGGCTGTGTGACCTTCAGCAGGCCGCCACACCCCTCAGCATGCGATTTTCCCACTTTAAAAGGAATATAGAGATGATCTGTTTCCTCTTTCAAAACCCTAGGATTCTTATCTGACTCATAAATATCTGGACTGAAAAGAAATGAGGGGAGGGGTTGAAAGGGATGAAACCGGCCACTTCCCCTTCCAGCCCCTGGTGGGCTGTTCTGGTTTGGGAGTCCCTGCCTCCTTGGCCTGACTGATGACTCGGGAGGCAGCTGAGAGGCAGTCGCTTGTTTCCAGAAGGGACTCGCTCTCAACAGGAGGGCAGCAGGGTGTGAAGGAGATCCCCGGAACTCACAGAGACACCCTCAAAGGACGAGGAGTTCATTGCCCGGTAGATCTGGTCGGTGATGGTCTGGTTGTTGTAGTTGAAGTCTTCCAGGCGCACACCTGAACGGCCACCCCCTCCAGACGTCTTGTTCAGGGCCAGTGCCAAGGCCCAGATGGCATCGTAGGCCAGCGGCGCCTCCTGGAAGCCACCTGTCTCCTCAGGATGTCTTTTTAGTCGCTTGGTCAGTTTTTCCACAAACTCCTGGGATGTCTGCGGAGGAAAGGATTGGGGTGTGGGAAGGTGAGGGGTGGGGGCACCAGATTCTGGCTCTGACACTGGACTTGAACAGACAGTTTTGTTCCTGTCGTCAGGGCTGAGCACATGAGCACTTAGGCCCCTGACGGCCCCTGGGTGCCAGCTGCACATCAGAAGCCACTGGACTGGAGCGGGGCAGCTGGGACCGATGGTCTCCGAGCTGCAAACAGAGAGGGTCAGTGAACAGACGCTGCATGATAAATGGCAAGGACAGAGAGCAGGGATGGAGAAAGGCCAGAGGGAGGCCGTGTGCACAGCCTGACTTTCCCAGGGGGGCTGGCCCAGACCTAGCAGTTCCTCCGATTCGCCAAGACCCCAGAGGAGGTGGCACCGCACCCCCCTCTCTCCACCTGTCCACCAGCGCGGTCCTTCAGTGTGCTGACTTCCCACATCCCGTGCGCTTTCAGCTCACCGACTTCAGGTGGTTTCAGAAGACTGAGCACCGCAGAAATAGCCCCAGCAGCTGAACGTCTAGGAATCAATCCCTACCCACACCGCTCCCAACCCCCACTCTGGTTTTTCTAAGAAAGCTCCCTTACCTCTGTCATGGAATGAGTCCGGGGACCTGGGTCTCCGTCCTGGCAGTCACCTAGCTAAATGGCCACAGGTGAACTGCTCTGTGTTTGGCATTGTCCTCCACCTAATGGAGAACATCACACCTGCCTGTTCCCCTCCCAGAAACCACACGCGAAAAGGCTCAGTGCCACCTCTTGGCAAAGCACAAAGAAGACACGGGCACACTCTGTTTGCATTTTAAATATAAACATAAACACACTCTAATGAAGAAATAAAAAAATGAATGAAGAATAATAGTCTTCATTCCCACCCGGGCAGTTTGCTCAGTGGTTAGAGTGTCGGCCGGTGGGCCAAAGAGTCTTGAGTTCGATTCTGGTCAGGGACGTACCCAGTTGTGGTTCGTCCCCGGCCTTGGCTGGGGTCATGTGGGAGGCAACCAGTCGATGTGTCTCTCCCACATCAATGTTTCTCTCTCTCTCCCTCTCACTCTGTCTGAAGATGAATGCAAAAATGTCCTGAGGGGAGGATAAAAAAAAAAAAGACATATCCTTGGGTGAGGATTTAAAGCAAAAGTCTTCATTCCCTATGCCCTGCCCACTTTTCTTTCTATTCAACTGTCTGGAGACACAGAGGAGGAGAAACTGCAGAGGACGGGCAGTGCGACGCAGCAGAACAGCCTGGCTTTGAGGACAGACGGCCAAGCTCTCCGCCCTGTGGACAGGGTCAGGTTCCACGCCTCTGTCCACTCTTAGAACCCAGCACTGTGCCCAGCCCGCAATGGATGTCCATTGGATTGGCACAGTGAAAATACTCTGCATGGTACTATAATGGTCATTACATACACACAGATGCAGAACTCGAAGACAAGCCCATGGGAACTGTGGACCGGGGGTTGGTATGTCAGGGAAGGCTCATCCGTTGCAACCGCTCTGGAAAACGGTGCTAGTGCGGGAGTCTATGCATATGCAGGGGCAAGGCATATGCAAAATCTCCACACCTACCTCTCAACTTTGCTGTGAACTTAGCAGTTAGAGCATCGGCCCTCTGACCAAAGGGTCACAGGTTCGATTCCCGGTCAAGGGCTTGTACCTGGGTTGCAGGATCAACCCCAGGCCCCTATTGGGGTCATGCGGGAGGCAATCAATTGATGTGTCTCTCTCACATCAATGTTTCTCTTTCTCTCTTCCTCTCTCTGTTCCACTCTCTAAAAATCAATGGAAAAAATATCATTGATATTGCATCTGTAACTACATGATCAACGAGCTCAAATTAAAAATACCTAAGAGTGAAAGCTCAATTTCCTTCACTCTAACACTTCCCAGTACATGAGACTGAATCCTTCACATCACCTTAGACTCTTTCAAATCACCAAGTTCTCTAATTCTTTTGTTGAAATGTTCCATTAACATCAAGCCTCCCTACACAGAATAACGTTAATAGTAATAACAATGCTTAGCGATTATATTATCTGTACAATGTACCAAGCATTTTTCTAAGGTACAGATATCCATTTATTTAATCCGTAAATAATTCAATGAGGCTTATGGCCCATTTCAGAAATGAGGAAACTGAGTCACAGAAAAGTCGAGCCTGTCTGAAGCTGCACTGCTGGTGTGTGGCAGGGCTCCAAGCCAGGAGCCCTGACCCCCCAGAACCGCCCTGGCCGCCCGCTCCGAGCGCACCTGGTGAGCAGTGAGGCCGAGGCTTCTCATTTCTATCCTCACCCAAGGACATATTCGCCTTCATCTTCAGACAGAGCGGGAGAGAGAAACATCGACTGGTTACCACCCACGCAACCAACCAGGGCCGGGGGCAAACTGCAACGAGGTTCGTGCCCTTAGCGGGAACCGAACCCGGGTGGGTCTCTCTGGACCACGGGCCAAACCGGCCAGGGCTCTTTTTAATAATTTTTAATTGATTTTTTGAGAGAGAGAGAGAGAAACATTGATTTGTTGTTCCACCCATTTATGCATTCATTGTTTGGTTCTTGTATGTGCCCTGACCGGGGATCAAACCCACAACCTTGATGTAACAGGAAAACGTTCTAACCGACTGAGCTACCAGCCAGGGCAGCTGAGGCTCTCTGATGAGCAGTCCCTCGGCCTCCAGCTCTACCCAATCTGCAGTTCAAAGTAAACCCAACATCAGAAGATCACCCCAACAGGCAGGGACTCAGCTCTGCTGGAGGTCGCCCTGCCCGACCCCCGCTCCGCTGGCTCCAGGTCACCACCACTGACGCTCAGCCGCGGGCGGCACCACACCCACATGACGACAGTCCCAGAAGCATCTCTCCTCCTCAGGTCAGCAAACAACATGGTTGTCAGTTTTCAACTGGAAATGTTACTAGGCAAATTGAGGAAAACAGAGCAACAAAAAGTCCATAATCCATAGAAATTAGTGACATTAACCAAGTGTAAATTTATGACACTGATTTTTTAGCAGCCCTGTCTGGCTGTTTCTGCGTGTGAGAAGGGACGCAACACTGACGTAGATGTGTTCACTGAGGTAGGTTTTATTTTGTCTTGTCCCCAGATCTGACGGGACCTCCATTCCAATCAGAACTTACTCATTTCACTCACAATCCCACCCCGCCACCCACCGGCCCCTAGCCCCGAGCGACGACCTCTCCAGACCCGCGCTGACCAGGCTCCTGGAGGCTCCAAACCAGGGTTTCTCGCATCTGCTCTACACCCTGGAGCAGGGGTCCTTTTTGTGGGGGACTGTCTGGTCCTTTGCAGGACACCTTCGAAGGATCCTGGATTACCACCAGGCAGCAGTGGTGACCAGCAAGTCAGCCCTAGATATCGCAACCTCTGGTTGAAAACCACTGCTCTAACCAACAGTTCTCAAAATATGGTCCCCAAACCAGAAGCATCGACGTCCCAGGGAACTTGTCTGACATGTAAATGCCTAGGCCTACCCCAGACCTCCTGTATCAGAACTTCCAAGGGAAGAGGCCAGTACTCTGCACACTCACTGACCTTCCAGGTGGTTCTCACGGAAGCTCAGTTTGAGAACTATTCATCTAAACCCAAGGCCATCACCTCTGCTTCTTTTCTGAGTTGCCAGGGCTCTGGGCCCCAAGACCAACCCTTGCTCCTGACCCACGTCACTTGGTCCTGTTCAAGTCACCTATAGTCTCTTCCCCAGTTAGCTGTTAAGGCTGCTTCTACCTCTGGCACTTAGGGGACCCAGCAGGCCGAGGGTCACCAAAGCCTTATGAGCTTGAAGGCAGGCACACATCTCTCTCTAGAGACCGAGACACAGAAGAAGACCTCCACAAATTCATTCTGCTCCAAAGCCCAGAAGTCCCTTCACATCACTAACCACACCCCTGCTTCCTGTCAGGGGCTCCTTCAGCTCCCCGTTAGGAGGCAAAGGCCACGAGAGGAAGGTCTTGGGCTCAGGGCACCAACAAACCTTTTGGACTTCGGTTACTGGGTCCTCCACTTCCCTAGGTTCTCCAGGATGACTCACCTGTCAAGTGACTTCCAGAAGTTTTTCATGGCATTTTCAACCAAGATACCTTACACAGAGTCCCTGAGAATGCCCCAGGGCCCTGTCTATAATCAGAGTCCACATGGCAGCTGACCTCTCCATCACAGCCCACTGCCAGATAAACTTCCTGGACCTGCTTTCTCTCTTGCTCAAAAATAGTGTTAGCCAATAAAAGTAGAAACTTTTTAGTCAGACGTCATGGTTTCCCTGGAAGGTGACGGGGCACAGTGGTTCGGATTTAGAGTCAACAAGGACTGACTTCCAGCCTAGTTACATGGCCTGGGACAATTAAATCACCTAACCTCTCCAAGTCTCGGTTTCCTGATGTATAAAACGGAAATGAGAAATCTACATCAGAGCACTGAAATTACGTGTCCAAGCTCCTGGTTTACGACACAAAGCAATTACCAGAACTTTGCTTTCATGAGATACTTCAGGGGCTTTATACCCGAACTCACCACAGCGTGCTGTGCAGAGCAGGTGTCCCAGACCTGGGCTGGTCCTCTCCACCACCGAGACTCTGTGTTCCCTAAGATGTACCTCTTCCCCTCACACCCTCCTCACCTGTGCCCTCGGCTGCAGGGCTGGGGCCAAATGATTTCAAAAGTCCCCTTTACATCTGAAATTCTAGAAGGATCATCAGAAAAGCACCAGGAGACCTGCAGATTGAGTACCAACCGAGAAAAGAACACACCCTGGACAGTGCTCCCGTAAAGGGGTGCTTGCTACAGCAAACCTCTCCCTCATCCCGCTTCCTGTCAACTGCTCCTCATTTCCATGGTAACAGCCCTTCCACTCGTCATCTCCTCTTTCCTGCCCAAGGAAGGCAGAGCAGAAGTGGAATCCACAGGAAACATGATGTAAACAAGTTCAAAGTGGGCACAGGCCCCGTGCCCCTGAACCTCTAAACTCCACACCTGCTCCCTCCCCTTCGAGGCTCCCTCGGTCCTCCCCACCTGCCCAGGTGCCAGCTTTGACAGTCCCCACACCCTCACCATGTTGGAGATGCTGCGGGTGTTAGCAGGGTTCAGCATGACAATCTCAGTGGTGATGTGACCCTCCACAGCCTCGGTCATCTCATCCACTGTGCAGTTGATGGACGGGTCATAGGTCTTGAACCAATTGTCAGCATACCACCCGATGAGGAACCAGACATATTTCTTCCCGAAGAGCCGTTCCTTGTACACCTGAGTGCAAAGGAGGAGGAGGACTGGGTCTTTGTTTCATTTTTTGCCTTATCTCACATGCCACTATGTACTTATCTCGGGGCAATCAGAGAGGGCAGAGAGATGAAGAGAGAAAGCTGCAGGTCTGAGGATGGATAGAAGGAAAGGCTCAGTTACTTCTCCTACGTTTCTCCCCAGCCTCTATTTTCAAGGGCTCCTTCTAGCCAGTAGGGAAACAGCCTCCTCCAGAAACACAAAGCAGTAGAAAAATGAGATCTGGAGAAAGCCCCATGTGTGTGAGAAGCCAAGAGACGGAGTCAGAGCCAACAGATGTGAACATCATGTCAATTATCACCTCGGATCATCTGCTATCAACCTCAGCAGGGATTCGGAGAGGAGACCCCATGAGACACCCTAGCAAAGAGCCTTCCAGTGCCCCCCCTCTTCAGATCCCAACTCCACCTCACAAAAGACTTTGCGGGCTTCGGTCTCATAGAAAAGTCCCACGATGATCCGGGCATCCTGGCGCTGCAGAATGGAGAAAGACAGAACTCCTGGCACCTGAGGCCGAGGGGCTCCGCCCAGCGCCCCCCACCCCCCGACTTCCTGTCCTGAAGGGCATCGTGTGCAATGGTCAATAGGCAGTGGATGAATGTCAACTGGGAAGTGGAGGTCAACTCCCCCGGGAGATGTCACTGCCTCACGGAATCAGAGTGATGGGACTGTGAGGGAGGCGTCAGCTCGCGCTAGGGTGGCGACCACCCTGCAAACTGATGTGTCAGACCAGCACGCTGCACCTCCAGCCTACACAGTGCCATGTGTCATTTACATCTCAATGTAAACACCAAACAACAACATCCCCCATCTGGCTCATCTCTCCCACCCACCACTGCCCCGCCCCCAGCGTCCCACCTTAAGGTTCTTGACAGGCACAGCGGGGTCCGAGAAGAAACTTTGGCGGAAAGTGATCTCAATCCCAGCCTCCTTCACTCGCTCCTCTAGATCATCCAGAGTCTTCGGTGGGTACGGATAGAGGAAACATGGGGTGCGCAGCGGGTGAAGACCAGCGATCTCACCAGGACTGCACACTCAGCAAAGGAGCAGTGGTGTGAACCTCACTCCTTCCACATGTTCTGTCTGGAGTGGAGAGTGTTCAAAGGAAGGCACCTGGGGCCTCAGGATGTGGCTTCCAAATGAGGAGGTGCATGGGGGCCCTCCTGAGCATCTGTGTCCAGACAAGTCACCCACTCACGCCCTCTTACCACAAACAGCAAACATGGGGGGAAAGGAGACAGGAAACAGGAAAGACAAAGCAGGGCCTAGTATAGACAGGATGATGTCAACCTCAAGAGGCAAGTGAGCAGACAGACAAAAGGACCGGAGGGAGAATGTCCGGAATCACTAGGAGAAAGTGGGGGAGGATGAAAGGGTCACCGAACACGGGAGTGAATAGAGGGTTCAAAGACTAGAACAAAAGAGAGGAAGCCAACTGTCTGCTTCAGGTGGACCACGTGCTGCTTCTCCACCTCCACAGCCTGCCCCGCCTCGCCTGGTCAGCATCCTCATTCACACGCCCAGCTTTCTGCCCTTCTCCTCTGTCTGTCCCTCTGCCTTTCCTTCCCTCCCTACCTCCCTGTCTTGTCTCTGTCCCGTCTTCCCCCGCCCCAGCCCTGTGTCCATTTCCATAGCTCCGCCCTGCTGCCATCCACACACACCGCTCACACCACACGCACCACTCACACCACACGCACCACTCACACCACACTCACCACTCACACCACATGCACCGCTCACAACACACACCACTCACACCACACGCATCACTCACACCACACGCACCACTCACACACACCACTCACACCACACGCACCACTCACACCACATGCACCGCTCACACCACATGCACCGCTCACACACACCACTCACACCACACGCACCGCTCACAACACACACCACTCACACCACACGCATCACTCACACCACACGCACCACTCACACACACCACTCACACCACACGCACCACTCACACCACATGCACCGCTCACACACACCACTCACACCACACACACCGCTCACGCACACCACCCACACCACACGCACCGCTCACGCACACCACCCACACCACACGCACCGCTCACACACACCACTCACACCACATGCACCGCTCACGCACACCACCCACACCACACGCACCGCTCACACACACCACTCACACCACACGCATCATTCACACCACACGCACCACTCACACACACCACTCACACCACACGCACCGTTCACACCACACGCACCACTCACACCACATGCACCACTCAAACCACACACACCACCCACACCACACGCATCATTCACACCACACGCACCACTCACACACACCACTCACACCACACGCACCGTTCACACCACACGCACCACTCACACCACATGCACCACTCAAACCACACACACCACTCACACCACACGCATCATTCACACCACACGCACCACTCACACACACCACTCACACCACACGCACCGTTCACACCACACGCACCACTCACACACACCACTCACACCACACGCACCGTTCACACCACACGCACCACTCACACCACACGCACCACTCACACACACCACTCACACCACACGCACCGCTCACGCACACCACCCACACCACACGCACCACTCACGCACACCACCCACACCACACGCACCGCTCACACACACCACTCACACCACACGCACCACTCACACCACACACACCACTCACACCACACGCACCACTCAAACCACACACACCACCCACACCACACGCACCGCTCACGCACACCACTCACACCACTCACACCACACACACCACTCACACCACACACACCACCCACACCACACGCACCGCTCACACACACCACTCACACCACACGCACCGCTCACACCACATGCACCGCTCACACACCACTCACACCACACGCACCACTCACACCACACACACCACTCACACCACACGCACCACTCACGCACACCACCCACACTACACGCACCGCTCACGCACACCACTCACACCACACGCACCACTCACACACACCACTCACACCACTCGCACCACTCACACCACACACACCACTCACACCACATGCACCGCTCACACACAACATTCACACCACACGCACCACTCACGCACACCACCCACACCACACACACCGCTCACGCACACCACTCACACCACTCGCACCACTCACACCACACACACCACTCACACCACACACACCACTCACACCACACGCACCGCTCACACACAACATTCACACCACACGCACCACTCACGCACACCACTCACACCACACACACCGCTCACGCACACCACTCACACCACACGCACCACCCACACCACTCACACCACTCACACACCACCCACCCGCACCATCCACACTCACACACACCACCCACCCGCACCATCCACACTCACACACACCACTCACACCACTCACACCACTCACACACACCACCCACCCGCACCATCCACACTCACACACACCACTCACACCACTCACACCACTCACACGCACCCCTCTGAGTGCCTCTGGAACCTGCTGCCTCCCTGGGTTCCTATGGCTTAGTCTCTCCCTTACTGTGTCCTGACTTTGGAGTAAACCTACTTTAATAGAACTGGGTCATTTGGGGACTACCTGCCTGGGGAACAAAGCAACAAAGTTGGGGAAACCCTAAAACCAAAGAGTTGGAGAGGATCCTGAAAATTCAACTTGTTCATGCCTCTGGCATAGAGAGAACACGCACCTAACCCACCTGGAAAGAATGTGTTCTCCCGTGGTAAAGCATCAATGTCCCCCCAGAAGGGACCCCCCAATCTCCGCTCCGAGTGGGCGGCGCCCTTTGCCCCATCCCTGCTCACCGACGTGAAGACTTCGGTGGTCTGCTGGATCGTGGCGATCTTCTTCCAGCCCCACTTTTCAAAAAGCTTCACCCGGGTAGGATTGTGCAGTGTGGCTGACGGGTGAGTTCGAAAGAATGTGGGGAAGCGCTGCCGGTTCGACAGGGCTGGTGAGCTGGAGCCATAGGAAAGCTACAAGGGACAGGAACAGGGCGATGGGGGACGCCATGCAACAGGGGACACCGTCCGTGGACCCCACCAAGAGCTTCCAAGAGAGCTTCCAACCTTTCCCACTATCTCCAAGCGTCTCCACTTCCACCCTCAGAAAGGGATTCTGAAAGGCCCGCATACCCTCACAACCAGGTGCTCCCTCCCTGTCCGACCCCACTCCTCTGGGCTGTGGGCGGGCCCATTAGCTCAGGTCTGCAAAGCTCTGAATCTTGGAAGTCGTCCTCTTAAATACACCAAAAGAGCACAGCCTGCCTTCTGACCCCCACGCCCCACTTACCACGATGAGGTTCCACATCCTGGCGGCCTCAGCCACCAGCGTGGAGACAGAGCTGCAGCCGGGCATGAGGATGATCTTGATGGGGTCGTTGTAGAGCAATTCATACAGGTACTTGGTGGCCTGGCCTGGGTCACACTAAATGGGGTGTGGGAGGGTGAGGGGAGGCTCTCCTAGCTCTTCTCCTATCCCTACAACTACTTTTTACCAAAAACCTAGTTACTTTCCCCAACTACCCACCCCTCTAACGAAACCCTTTTGTCATTACTGCCACGTTCTCCCTCCTGGCATATTTTCCTGTCTTCTCAGTTCCCCTCATTCAATAAACAACTCTGTCTTCCGGCTGGTGCTTACCCATACCCTCTCCTCCACACCCCTCATCAGTACCAATGCACGTACCCCTTCCCTCCCCCCAGCGCATCCAGACACCCTACCACCTTCCATCCATCACTCCTGCTTCTCACCATGTTTCTATGCATCAAACATCTGTGTGGAGCAGATTCCATGGGAATAAGAATAAACCCTCCCCAAGTCCCCAGACAGCCTCCTCAAAGCCGTTTATGAAAACTCCTCCCTCACCTCAGCAAACTCTCTCTCCCCTCCTGCCTTTTTTCCCTCCCTCTTCTCTTTTACAGGGCTAGTGATAAACAAGAGAGAACAGGAACAAGTCCACTAGGGGGTCCAGCTCAGCATCCACCCCCTCCTGCTGGGCCCTGACATTTGATGGGTCCATTAGAAGAAGAGACACTCAAGGGTAGATGTCAGGGAAGAAACAAGGATGAGGAAAGAACTGGGAAGAAGAAACAGAATGACTGAAAAACCTAGAGACTTTTAGAGGGGCCTGGGGGAGAGGCATGGAGATGGGAAGGAGACTGCAGAAAGCTGGCCAGGAAAGGCATGCTGGGAGGAGGGGAGTGGAGAAGAAGAGCTCGGGTCTCCCAATGCCTGTTGCCCTCCTGCTGAAAGATGACATTTCAAAAGCTGCTGGAGACCCACAGGAAGTGGAGATGAAATGGGAGCCAGTGGGGAGCCAGGGCAGAGAGGACACAGACAGCAAACACAGGGGACAGGGGAGAGTGAAATGAGGGGGGCAAGTTGCAAGGAAATAAAGAAGGCCCCCTAAAGCCTGCTTGCTCCCCACTGAGGCCTGACATTTGGGACACTGCGGGCAGTGGAAGGGGGGGCCGGGGAGGCTGGCAAAGTCTGAACAGCCCCCGCCCCACTGCCAAGGACAGCGCTCAGTGTCTGCTCAACACTGCCCTTCGAAGGGTCCTCATCCCTCCCACTTGGGCATCTTTGAGTGTCTTTCCATTCTCAGGGCCCACCTGCCTGCTCTCTCCCAGCGTCTGCGACTCCGGACCCTGCTCCCGCTTCCCCCGAGGCCCCTCAGTCCCCCTCCCTTTCTCCTCTAAAGAAAAGGTGCTTAGCAACAATGAAGACATATAAGAACATGTAACAAAGAGGGCAATGTATGCTTCCCAATGTCTCTTCCTTTGTGCTCACGTCCCTCCCTACTGCTTCGCACTGCCTTTCCCCTTCCACACCCAAAGCGGTCCTGCAGACTCCCCCGCCGCGTGATCCCCACCCTCCCCAGCACACCTCCTCATTCCCCTCCCTCGCCTCTGCTCTGCAAGGATCAGATCTGCAGGCAGGAAACAACACATTCCAGTCTGCCTTTCCATCTCCCCTTGCTGCCTCTGCTATTTTCTCCTCCCTTCTCTCAGGTTCCCCATCTGCTCCCCAACACCTCCAGGGACTCACCTGTCATGGTGGATGAGCCTGAGCTCCCTGTGATGCCCCATTATAAAGCTGCACCCATCCCTCCCTGTCTCTCCCTGTCGTCCCACCTCCCACAGCCAATTACTCCTCTTGTTGTCCTGAGCTGGACCCTCCTGTCAGCCGGCCCTCCTCCCACCCTGCTCTCCTACCCCAACACCTAACTCTCCCTGCGCCCTGTTGCTCTTCCCGGCACATTGGGTTTAGCTCCATGGCGAACGCCAGGGCAGGGTTTGTGTTGGTGAAACGCAGCTCCTTGGGACGCATCCTAACCCAGGAGTCAGAATCTGAGTTCAACAAAGTCCTGTGGTGATTCCTATGTACACTCAAGTTTGAGAGTCACTGTGAAAGTGTCAGAAGGGACCTGAAGCTCCCTCTCCAAGCCCCTCTCTTCAACCCCACTTCTGCCCCTCCTCCCTCACATGCCTATTTCTAGGTGTAGATGACTGTTCTACAGCAGGACTGTAAATGCTCAGCTCACCCCAGGGGTGAGGTCACCAAATCCTCTCCTCTGGACTTTATTTCACTCCCCCATCCCTTAAGTCACTGGCCACAGGCCAGAGAAGATAAATGTGGGGTCCCAAAGTCCTTCCTCCCTGTGACACACCTTTCCCCACACACCGAATTATTCCAGCAGGGGTAGGGAGGACCTTGTAGGACCTCCCAACTACACTTGGACCCATATTTTCTTACCTCTCCCCCTCTTCCTCACCTCTCTAACCCTACATCCCTTTCCCTTTTCATATCTTAGAGGCCACAATGCGGTAAAGAAGATGAATTCAAGACCCAAGTTCTACAGGATGTGCCAGGGTCTCTCACTGCCCAGCCCTCCTTCTTGCCCCTCCCCCACTGACACCCTTCCCCATCCCTTTCTGCTGCTTCCTCTCCATCCTCAGGCCGCTGTGGGCTCCCATGTGGGCCTCTACTTCAGTTCATTTTCCCAGTGTCTCTGCCCATCTCCTGACCATTCATTGATTAGCCTTTCCCAATCACATATGCCACATAGCCCCACAGTCCAGGAGTCCTCTGCGGGGGCTGGTAATGGAGGATGAGAAGTCGGACGGGGCTTTCGGCTACCCTTCTGTTTTTTTGTGATAAACAAAGTCGATGGCTCAACTCCCTCAAAATGTCCCACATTTGGACCCTATTCGTTCCAGCTCCAACCTGATGCCAAGATTTACCTTGCTACCATGGTCGATATAAACCGATCCAGTTCCCCTCTGACATCCCCTCCATCCCCCAACTCAGTCCAGGGTTAGTTTACTCCCAGGGGGTCGGGAACAGCTCTACCCTAAATCCATCGACAGTTTCCCCAAATCCAAGTACTTCCACGTGTTCCTAAGAGCAGAAGGGTCTGCCTCACAACGTGATTAACCATCTCCAGCCCTCTGAACCCCCATCTCGAACCTCCAGCCCCTGTGCCTCTCCCCAAGCGCCTGCACCCCCAGCACTTCTGTTCGTCCCTCACGGGAGGTCCGTGTGGAAAGCCCAGAAGTCACTTAGACCCAGCCGGCTGGCCCTGCTCCCCAAGCCCCCACCCCCGACCCACTCCCACGTCCGGAGCTACCTTGCTGTCGTGGTGGATGAGCTTGAGCTCATAGTCCGGCAGGATGTCCCTGCGGCTGTTCACGTCCTCCAGCGCCATCTCCACCGCCGGCTGGCAGGCCTGGCCCCCTGGCCAGCCCCCGCTCATGGGAAACAGCGCCCCGATGTACACTGCGCGCCGTTCTGAGGAGGGGTGCGGGGGGACCCGCGGGTGAGGCCGCGGGAGATGGGGGGAGTGGGAGGCCCACGCCACCGGGGCCACCCCCAACGCCATCGCCACCAAGAGCGGCAGTGGCCACCCCACCCGGGGAACAGCGTCCCCCGGACCCATGGCAGGGAGGGGCGGGCGGTAGCTGCTTGGGGAGGGGTAGCTCAAGGGGGACACTTGTCCTGGGGAGGGCTGCGGAGGGGGTGTCGAGGAGGCGCCTCCATCCCTGGTTTTGTGGGGCAGAGGAGACTAGGGCCTCGGGGAAGCAGGGAAGATTGGCTTCCTAAGGCCCGCACGGCTCCCGCCACCGCCACCGCCACCGCCTCCGCCTGCTCCAGCCACCGCGGACCCTCCTCGCGGACTGACTGACCGACCGAGGGGAGGAGGAGGCAGATGCGGGCTGGGAGGGGGCTCTGACGTCACGGGAGGCGCGCGGCAGGGGTGGGGGCAGGAGTCGAGGAGGAGGAAGGGGGCGGGGATGGAGGCGAGCGCAACAGTGGGAACGACAGCTGAACCGAGCGGAGAGGGGTGGGAGATCGGACCCCTGGGGGAGGGGACAGCCGAGGAAGGGGCCTTGGGAGTGGGGGGCGGGGAGAGGGGGAGGGGCGTGCCGGCGTGCGGGCCGGCGGAGGGAGCGGCGGGAGGCCGAGCACCGCGGAGAGGGGGCGCAGGGGAGGAGAGGGGCGCGCGCGAGGGGCTGGGCCTGAGCGGCTCCCAGCGGAATGAATCGAAGGTGAAGGGCGCGGGTGCGAGCTGGAGGCGGAGGGCGGCGGGAACGGTTTGGGAAAGAGGTAGTTGGGTGGGGGAGTCCAAAGGGGAGTGATGGGCACAGAAGTCGGGAACAAGGGGCTCGGTGACGGAGGCTGTGAAAAGGTGGTGGGAGAAGGAACTGAGATAAAAGAGAAGGAAAAGGATGTAGGGAAGAAACGGGTAAGGGAGGGGCTGAAGGAGGCAGATGGGGCTGGGCCGGGGTGAGGAGGGTAGGAGGGGCCGACGGAGTCCTCAGGTGAAATCCTAGGGAAGGGCGGGCAGGAAAGGTTCTCGGCAGGTCGGAAGGAAGCCCACAGGAAAGACCAGTGGGGAGCTGGGGCCTCCCAGCTCCCTGCCGCCCCCTGCTGGGCTCTTCCATGTGGCCAAAGCTGAGTCTGGGAGCCGGGGGAAGTGCAGCCAGGCGGGGAGACGGGAGGGGCCACGGCCTGGCAAACCGGGACTGGGGCAGGAAACAGGTAGGGAAAAGGGCCGGCTGCTAACTGGGGTGGGTGGGGAAGGTGGGAGAAGGATACCGATTTCCATAGCCTCGGGGCAGAACTCCTGGGGGTGGAGGGTGAAGAGTGAGGGGCGGGGTATGGCAGTGCACACGAGAAGGGTTTCTCATCTCACCTGAGTGTGGCGTTCGATTCACTGGCAGCAGGAAAGACGGGATCAGAGAAGAGTTACCACTGGCGCCCAGCTTCCCTGGCCTCATCCCCAGCCCCCTCCCACACCTGTCCATGCTGAAGACGGGCGACAGCAGAAGCCTGTCTTTCTGAAGGGAGGGTGCCTGGGGATAAGAGCAAGGCGGACTGTGGGTCAGGACTTGTTTTCTTCTTTTATTTTTCATAGGACAACAGAATTTGAGACAGAAATGCCTACAGCTAAGACACGGGCATATCCTGGTTTGTGGAGCCTAAATATGATCAAATGTGGGGTCTCTCTTTTAAAGAAAACAATTATAAATACAAATGGTTTTAAGCTATTGCTGTTAAAATAGCTTACTTATGCAATTTTTACAAAAAACAAAACAAAACACTATGACCATGTGAACACATTATTACGACCCTCTACATTATTAAAGCACAAGAAGAGGCCTGTATAAATGGGGAATAATCTCCCCAAAGGACTCCTAATTTCTAAAATGGAATGATAAACTACAAGCAGAATAATTGAGAATATGAGGATCTTGAAAGAGTCTACAAGGGTAGAGGAAGCGAAAGATATGCCTGCATCCCAGGAGAGGAAGCTGCAGAGGGAAAATCTGTATGCCCAAGAAAAGGGACATTTTGCAGAACTAGATGGCAGAAAAGATGACAGACACAAGTAGATTCCCTCTGGGAATGAAGGTGGTCGTCTGGGAGGGAGAGAGGGCCGCTTGCCCTCGTCCCTGGCAGTCTTAATGCTCTGGCAGCTCTGTCACCAGTTTTAAGACTTTTTAATTTTACCCTGATAATTTTCCACCCCAGACAGTCTTTCCAATCTTATCAACTTTTCTAAGTATGACATTATTTCTGAGTCTGTACAATAATTCAGTTATACAGTGAATGGAGAGGGATTGGTTCTAGATGAGGTTTATGCATAGAAAGTTCTAAGTGTAGAGAAGAGGATTGGGGTGAGGGAAAACTGGAGTATTTAAACCTTAAGAAGGGTGATGGAGGGTGAAATTCATAATGGAAAAGAGAAAACGTGAGACCCAAGAACTGGGAGCAGGGAGAAGATGACAAAAAAAGAGAGAAGGGTAAAGAAAGGAAGCCCCAACCCAACATAGGTAAAGTGCAAACTGGGGACTGAAGGAGGAAGTTGGAGGCAGATGGATGGAGGAAGGAGTTGGGCTCCCACCTCTGCCTCCCCAAAGCCTCCATCTGTACAGCACCCATCCTTTCCTGCCGCCCATGTCCAGCCCACTCCCAGACTCATTGACTGCATGCAGGCAGCTGCTCCCCTCACCCTGGCAGTGGGGCTTGGGGCTGCTCCACTGGCCCTGACTACAGATGCTCCGGGAGCCCCCAACCAGATGGAAGTCAGGGTCACAGCGAAAATCCACCCGGGCTCCGTCCAGGGCTGGGAGGTCCCCACCCGTCAGGAACACCTTCCCATTTTCCAGCATCAAATAAGACTTGGAGCAGATTCGGACTGTAGAGAGACAGGGAAATAGAGAAAGAGAAGCAGGTTGGAGAAGGCTCCCTCTCCTTAAAGAGCAGGAGGCTCAGCTTTGGGTTTGGGCCCACGAGCATCCGACAGTGCAGGAAATCCAGTGTAAAGAGGATTGGTCTCTCTAGCTTGCAGTCCTCCCTTAGTCCTGAAGCATCCACACATTCCCACAGGGGGGAAAAAGGAAAAAGTATTGCCATGTAGGAACCCAAGATGGAGCTATAAGCACATAAAATGGATTGATCTCTTCAGTGAGCCGTTCTCTGGCTTTGAGATGGGTGGATGTATGTGACTGTGGATGCACACTTGGTCTTGCCTTTCTCATTCTAGCTGGCTTGTATTAATGTTAACCAGATTCTGTTTCTTGGGCATGCAGCCTCTCGCATTAGAGACAGAGGTATTCAGAAATGTAATGAGATAATTTTAGAATGTTTCTGCATAATCTGCCAATAATGATCCTTTAAGAGAATAATTTACAAGATGAATAATCAGGTTATTTTATCAATGGTCAGTGGCCTAAAAGGAAGGAAGGATGAAATGAAATATGCAGGCAGCGAACTTGAATGCCTCTCACTGTGCACAGCAAAGTCCCTCTTACCATAAATGTACTTGTGAGTTTAGTTACAGTGGATTTAAAGTGCTGACTTGCAAATAATAATGCTAAATTTGAGGCAGGAAGAGGATGGTCTTGAAGAAGAGAGGGGCATTGGAAGGCTACTCACCACAACGGCTGGGTGTGTCCATATCTGTCCAGGAGCCATTTGCCAGGCACTTTCGGACCTTGGGCCCCACCACCTCGCGCTCCCCCCGGCACACATACTCAATCTCGTAGTCCACCGGCAGGAAGCTGATAGCCTTCACCTGATCCCGAGTCAGGCCCCTATACCTGATGCCCCCTTCCCAGGGCGGGTGTATGATCTGGCAACCTGAGGGGTGAGTCAGGGAGGAGCAGAGAGAGGAATGGCGGGAGGAAAGGAAAAGGCATAGTCAGCAGCGAGGCCGAGAGCCTAGGGCGTGGTCAAGGGGCCGGTGGAGGACCGAGGGGATGGGATGGGGAGGGGGGGCTGGGGAGGGAACAGAACTCTGCACAGAGTAACGTTCTGCTCAGAGTACTCTCTGCACAGAGAACTCTGGACAGAGCGTGATGAGCCGCGGTGAAGGCTGATGAGAGAGCCTGCAAGTCGGGAGGGAAGGGTGCTGGTTGGGGGCAAGGAGAAAGTAACTGAGATCGTGGGGGGGGGGGTGATATGCGAGTGAGCAGGGCGAGAAGGCTCAAGGAGGACGTTTGAGTTGAATTCGGATGAGAGGAGAACGGGTCTTATAAGGCCACCTGGGAGAAACGTAGAACAAGGAAAGGGCAGAGCCGGGGTAGTGATGTGGGGCCAGGAGGGGTGGAGCTGACACAATAACGCAGGGTCACGGAAAGGTGGCCTGGTGCAGTGATGTGGGGTGACAGAGGCGGTCTGGGGTACTCCAGTGGGCCGCGCAGACGGGCGGCCAGGCTGACGGGATAGGAACGAGGACCAGGAAAGGCGGGTGGGGCGGAGGGGTGCCGGAGGTCGCCAGAGGAGGATGCACCTTCCGAGGTGGCGTTGGGGGTCTGCGCCCCGCCCGCGCCCGGTGGGCTGAGGAAGAGCGGCGCCAGCAGCAGCAGCAGCATCTGAGTGAGAGGCGCCGTGAGGACCCGACCGAGCCCCGCGGGCACCGCCGGGATCCGGAGGAGGCCCGGCCTCTCTGCCGTAGCCTCCGAGGCTCCAACCCGGCTCAGCCTGGGGACCGGAGAGCGCCCCGCGAGGGAGGCGGGGGCGGAGCCCGGGCCGGTGGGGGGAGAGGAGGAGAGAAAGCCTGTCCCCACCCTCCTCCTGCCTCCCTCGGCCCCCCACCCTCCCGGGACTCCACCTCTCACCACCTCCTCTCCCCCGGCCCCGAGGCGCTCTGGCCCTGCTCACCCAGGTCCCCGACGGCCTCCCCGCCGCCCCTGCTCTCCCCTCGCCCCGGGTCTCCGGCTCGGCCCTCCCCGCCTCCCTCCCAGCCCTGCTCCCCGGGCCCCGGCTCTTACCTCGGCGCGCCGGCCCTGCGCCCCGGCGGTCCCCGGCCTCAAGGCCCCAGGCCCGGCCGCTCCTCCCCGCTCCCCCTCCTCTCTCCTCCACCTTCCCTCTACCTCCCGACCCTCCGGCCCTGGAATCCGGGCTCCAGCCCAGCCAGGGTCTCGGCCTCCTCTCACGCTTCCCCCGACCCCACCCCCGTCTCTCCTTCCCCGGGGCGGCGGCGGCCGTGGGAGCGGGGAGCCGTGAGCGAAGGAGGCGGCGCCGGGGACCCAGGAAAGCTCCCGGGCGGAGGGAAGCGGGAGGGTGCGGGAGAAGACGGGGCGCGGGGGAGCTGGGGAAATGGGAGGAGGGCCCCTCCCACAACCCGAGCGCCGGGAGCCGCCCCGGACTCGGGCCCCGCCCTGGACCGCCCACAGCGCGGGGCGGGGCGGGGGAGCGCGGAGGGACCCTCCGCCGCGGCAGCTGGGCCCCGGGGCGAGGGCGAGCGGAGCCGCGCCCCAGGCGCAGGAGCTGGCGCTGAGACAGGGACTGGGGTGCAGGTGGAGAAGGACGGCCGCACAGAGAGAAGGCAGCTCTGGATGTGGGTGGAAGGGGAGAGGCGGAGGTGAAGGGCCAGAAGGAGAAGGAGACGGGCGGGAGAGAAAAGAGCAGCCAGGGGCAGACAGCGGAGAGGAGGGCTGCGGAGGGATGAAGGCCCAGAGCTGGACAGGAGCTGGGCGGGGACGAGAGAGTCGGAAGACCAGAGTGGCTCCTTGGGCCCAGCAGCGAGCAGCGCTACTTGCCTGCCCCTGGAGGAGAGGGGGCTGGGAGCCGAAGACCGGGAGGGCGGGCAAGGGGAGGAAATGACAGAGTAGGAGGCTTAGGAAAAGCAAAGACTAAAGCGCCTCCAAGAAGTGGGCTGGAGCCTCAACATCTGTGTCTAGCAGGGCCTGGCAATCAATATTCCTTGACGGGGAAGAGCTGGCAGCTCGAGACAAGTGGGGGAGTGCAGGCCTCCTGACGGGTCTAGGGGCTCCTGGCGTCGGGGGGCGGAAGATGTGTGCGCGTGTGCCCGCCGGTCTGCCTGCGTGTACGTTGCTCTTGGGAGTGACTTTGTGAGGAGAGACGGGCTTCTTGGGGGTAGGGGGCACTTCTTCCTGGCTGATCCTGGGAAAACCGAATACTGTGAGACCGATTAGAACTGAGGTTTTCAATCTTCAATCTTTTATACAACAAACATTTTGTAATGACTCCTTTACTGTGCTGATTTGAAATCCGTCGATAATATAACCTACCTACATACATACAACTTTTAAAGAACCAACAAGCTTCCCTGTCTGTAACATAAAGGGAAATGAAAAAAAGTAATGTGTAGTAAAATAGCATACACAGTATTAAGACGTGAGTGTGAGGCCGAGGAGCAGGGCGGGGCCGCGCACTGCTCACGGGCACAGGGCCCGGGTGAGCCTCCAGCAGCGTCAGGGAAGTGACTTCACGAAGTGTTGGACAACTCTCCTAGCAAAGTCATTCTTCCCTAAATTACACAGAACTGTGATTGCATTCCTAGAAAGTTCACTGTATATTAAAACCGTTTTTTAACCATACTAAATTTTAGACTCGGATAATTAAACACAGGTTTCACCTACATGGTTGTCCTAGGGGACATTTGAGAATCTAGGTAAGAGATAATTCTTCATTGTGCAGGCTGTGCTTTGAAGAATATCTTATACCCCTACCGTACCCATGAAAGCCAATTGCACCCCACTCCATTGTTGTAATTACAAAAAGAAAGCCCACACATTTTCGGAATGTTCTCTAGGGACTGGTTGAGAACCACTCAGCTAGAAAATGGGCAAAAGAGGAGCAGAGTGGAGCAGGGTTTCTGGCCACTCCGGATGCCAGCCACCTCTCCTCCCAGGGCCTGTCCTCCTGGCGGGCAGAACCAAATGTGTGGGTGTGGACTGAAAGTTATTGACACCAGGGAAATGCCATGTGGACGAGAAGTTTCCTAGACTACTTTGGAAAGAAAAGTTTCCTGCCTCTGTGCCTCATCTACAGGTTAGTTCAGCTGCCTGGTCAGTGGGACACCCTCCCTCTGTGCTTCTGTGTGGTCCTGGCAGGGCTGAGTGCCCAGCCACAGGGTTTTTGTCAGCAGTACCTGAATGGGGCTCTCCAGGGAACCTAAAACAAGCTCCAAGGTGTTTCATTCTGGCAACTTGTCTCTCTGGCTTCCCTGGAGTCCAGCCTGAAAGGAAGGGGACAGAAGGATGGAAGTCCCTGGAAAAGAAGAATCTATGATTCTAGGAAATTTAAAATTATCTTGGTGATATTTATTACCACATTGCTGATGCTAAACCAGAAAAGTAAACAATCTTAATGTCCAAATCACAGATACTGATTCAGTACATTGAAATGTATCTATTCAAAGAATTAACTATGAAAACTTGTTTAAAAGAGTATCTGCCAATGATGTTAACATTGAAAAAGAGAGAGAATTTAAGGGGTAAAAAAAGGAGAGCTGTGGCATATACATGTTTACAAAACTGGAGGAAAATACTTCAAAATGTTAGTGGGATTGCCTCTGTGGCCCTGAATTATTGGGCAGCTGATTTTGTCGTATCGGTTCCATTGTTGTTCAAATGTTTTACAAGTGTTACCTTTATAGTCTTTTTTTTTTTTTTTTCAGTTGTGGGTTTTGTTGAATCTTCCAAAGCACATTGAAACAGTATCCCAACACTGTCACTCAGTTGGGCGGAGGCCTTTGAGGGTGCACAGAAGCTCTAATCATATTTACTATACAGATGCTCAGCTTTTTCCACCAGTAGCAACAACTTCCTCTGATGTCACTTTCCAGATTCCTGGCCCATATATTTCTAGGGACATTTACTGAGGTCTTTTCCCCACCACTGCTTGAGGAGCCTAACCCCATCCTCCCCACAGTCAATTCACTTCCTTCTTCGCCTTACACACAAAAACTCCTCTCCTCCCGGAAGGATCCCATGCCCCTTGCCCCCACTCCTGTCATCTCTGTGCCTTTGGTGACACCACCTACTTTTGCAGTTTTTGACTGTTTTTCATAGAGACGCGGAGTTCCTACTCAGATTACCTAAGGAATGACCAGTCTTCTTATTTATTTTATTTCCCATACTTCCACTTCTTTTCCTCTCTTCTTCTTCATCTTCAACCCAATCCTAAGAGCCATTGTCCAGAATTCAACATCCCACAAGCCCTGAAAACATTAACCAAAGTAGTTCAACATAATGATGGCCTGCTAGATGCCAGGTGTTTTCGAGGACTCTCTATTTTAATTCTCACACGGCTATGAAAAAGGGGTATTATTGTCCTTATTTTTGAGCTGAGTAAATTGTAATGTAGAGGAAGTAAGAAGCAGCTCAAAGGTCACCCAGCTATCAAATTGGCAAGCCAATATTTGAATTCAAGTCTATTAGTCCATTTCCAAGTACTTTCTGCCACATCCAGAAACTTGATTTCGAGGCACCCAGCCCCAGCCCGATGTAGCCTTTCTCAAAGGTCCCTTTCTCTTCTGAAGTCGGTCATTGTGTGAAGGGAGGGTGTGCATGTCCTTTTCTGTTGGGATAAAAGACTTGTCTTCAAGGAGGGCTTTCTGTCAGGCACAGCTCTTGCTGTTTAGAAAAATGTAAGGAACAATGGTTTAAAATCAAAACATGAAATTATTTACATGCTGGGCTTCACTCTGGCTTTTCAGTGAGGGCTTGAATCCTTTCCATCATAGGCTACTAAGACCCTGTTTGACCCTTCCCCTTATTTTTCATTGGTTCTCTCTCTTCCTCTCTTGATAGGAGCAGGCACTCAGAGTCACAGGGCCAGAAGAAGGCAGGGAGATGAGAGAAATCTTTTATTTTTCCGGCATGAGAAAGACTCATTGACTAGTTGCCTCCCACAGGACCAGAAACAGGGCCGGGACCAAACTGCAACTGAGGCTCGTGGCTTTGACCAGAATCGAACCCAAGACTCTTTGGTCTGTGGGCCAACACTCCAACCACTGAACCAAACCGACCAGAGCTGAGGGAAAATCTTTAACAGATCCTCCAATTGCTCTGCACACACAATTCTAGTTGTACATTCTTGACACTTCTGGCCTTGATTCTTTGTGTCAGGAAAAGGAAAGAGGAAAATTGCAAAGCTATTTCTGTTATATCACACTGTAGCCTGCCCAGTGTGAGTCAGTGGTTGAGTGTCAACCCACGCACCAGGAGGTTGCCGGTTCAATTCCCAGTCGGGGCACATGCCCAGGTTGTGGGCCAAATCCCCAGTGGGGGGCATGCAGGAGGTGGCCAGTCAATGTTCTCTCTCATCAATGTTTCTATCTCTCTCTCCTTCTTTCTTCCTCTCTCTCTAAAAGAAATAAAAATAAAAAATAACAGTCACACTGTAAATGCCTGTTCCTTTGCTCCCCTCCCCTCCCCACAAGGACAGTCTCACAGAGGCTCCGGGCCAAGAGCTGGATTACAAATCCGCACTGTGAGTTGGCTCCATAAATGACTTCTCCCTGGATCTGCCCTTCTGTAACAAATGGATGAACACAATGTAATACAATGCTAGGTTAACCTAAGCAACAAAAAGAAAAATAGTAGACTTGTTTGTCCCTTCTTCTAGAGGGTACGTGAGGTCAGGTTAATAAATTTAGAAAAGATTCAGTTCTCACAAACAAAGTCAGTGAACATTTCTACTCCTGGAACTACAAAAGAAAAGTATTGTAAAGGATTTCAAACTATAAAGTATTATGTTTAAGTAAACATATAATTATATTTAAATAGAATTTAAATATCTATACAGCTACTCAGACCAATGTGAGAAGCATTTGCACAGTAATCTGCGTGCAGTGGTTCTCGGGGTTTTGGGGAGTTCATTTGGCTGCCAGAGAATTATCTTTGCCTCTATGTCAAAGTCAGATACCTGTAATGATTGCACATTTATTCAAAGCACATAGTACACTGTCCAAACAATGCAGTAAAAATGACACATCACCCACATTTTTGTATTAGAAACTACAGAAAGCTGAAAACCCCATTATCTGATATGTACATACAGGTCTAACGCCCATAATAAGCACGGTGTGTTTCCGCAGAAAAGTGCATGGATTAGGTGGAGTAAATAAAGATTATAAATAGCTTCTCATTTGGTTTTGCCACCAAATGAATGCAAATCAGGGCAGGTTTGCCAGCACATTAGTTGGCAACAAAATTTTTGATTTCCAGGGCATTGTGGATTTGGGGATTACAGAAAAAGGTGTGTGGAACTGAAGGTATACACATGAGAAAAACAGATGTTCTAGAAGTCAAATGAACAAATCTGCGGCAACAGAATAGAAATCCTACTCATGGAAATGCCATAGAAACCCCAGCGAGGACTGCCACAGGGACCCTGTATGAAAACCATGCCCCCTTACAGGGGCTCGGCCGGGTCCCTGGACCCTGGTTCCGGCGCCCCTGGAGGAAAGCCCAGAGCAGACAGGAAGCAAGCTCTACCTCAGCGTCCCGGTGAACAAGCGTGCCCTGAGCCTCAGCCGGCCTTCCCTGTCTTTCCCGAGCCACCACTCTGAAATCCAAGAGCCAGCGAGACTAACATAGACCTTCAGATGCTTCCAGTATTTACTACCCTTAGATCAGGACAGAAACATAAGACCTTACTGGTATCTCTCTTTATGCTTTCAATTATTTCTATGTGGTACTATCTCCATGATGAGGAAGCTGCAGCTCAAGAAGTTTAAATGAACTGTCCAAGGTTACGCAGCCAGTAAGCGAGCTGGGCTCAGACCCAGGCCTCAGGTCCTCCCCTGTTCACCACACCCCAGCCAGCTGGCCCTCTGGCTCCCACCCCACGCTTTTTTTTTTTTTTTTTTCCCCATCCTCACCGGAGGACTTTCTTGCATTTATCTTCAGACAGAGCAGGAGGGAGGAAGGGGGAAGAGAGAAAGAAAAACATTGATATGAGAGAGACACACCGAGTCGCTGCCACCCACACAACCCCAACCAGGCCAGGGACAAACAGCAACTGAGGCACGTGCCCTTAGCGGGAACCAAACTGGGCCTCTGATCTGCGGGCCCACGAGCCAAGCCGGCCAGGGCCCCATGCCATCTTTCTCTCATTAGCAGCTTAAGTGTCACCTCCTCAGGGGAAGCCTTCCCTGAATTCCTCAGACTAACCTAGACCCGCACCTCAACCTGCTGGTCTCTCTTAGACATTGTAGGCATCATTTCAGACACCTATCTCGTTCGTAGTGAAAATAACTATGGAGCCATTTATTTACTATCTGCTTTCCTGACAAGAACTTGAGCTCGTTGCTTCCCCACTCGAGGGCCGCCATGCCTGCTGCCTGGCTGGACGCTTGGCATCAACGAAGGCGTCTTCTGACTGGAAGGGCAGTCGTGGCCGCCGCACAGAATGGCCAATCACTCTGCAAGCCCATCCGCTTCGGGGCGGCCTCTGTCGTTTGCGGAAGCCTTCTAGGTCCTGGGGAAGCGGGGTGCTCTGCTCCGTGGCCGTGATCATGACCCTCCACACCAAGTCCTGCCGGCGGCGCCCAGTCGTGATAGGAGCGCTTGTCCCTCTGGACCCAGTGTGGGCGGTGCGCTCCGCTCAGTTGCCTGGCCCGCGCCTCCTAGCACTCTCGGACAGCTGTTTTTATTTCCATTTTGTAAATGGGAAACTGTACCTGAAATAAATTTAATAATTCGCCCAATGTCTCACATATAATAAGCCAAGATGACAACATTTGTTTATCTGACACCACAGCCCCTGCTCAGCCTGATGACCAGCTGTGGGAAGCAGCCCCGGGCACCAGGGCCTGTCCCCGGGCTCCTCTGCGGAGCAGCGGGGCTGTTGCAGATGGAACCGCAGGGTGAGCAGGGTGAGCCTGAGCCGCGGGAGGGAAGGAAGGAAGGAAGGAAGGAAGGAAGGAAGGAAGGAAGGAAGGAAGGAAGGAAGGAAGGAAGGAAGGAAGGAAGGAAGGAAGGAAGGAAATTGCAGGAGGAATGTATCAAGTCAGTATCCTTGAGGTTCTTAGCTTCTTGCTAACATTTTACTAAGGCGATTTGAGGTACAGTAATGTAGCTTCAAACTCTAGGAGCCTATGAGGGAATAGTACAGAGTAAACTGGCGGATGTGGAGGGACTGGGGATGGATGAGCTGGTCAGGGAGAAGGATGAAAAGGCGCCAGACGAAGACACAGCTAGGAAGGGCTTCACGCTCTCACCATTCCTTTCAACTTGAATCCCTGAGTAATTTCTTTCTCTGGGCACTGAGGGTCATGCACACTCCAAATTATGTCTTGGAGTTATTTCAGCCTTAGAGAATAAAAAGGTTGGGCGTTTTGGGGTTTTTTTGTCTTTTGTTTTTTTTCAGGATGTTGGCTTCCCTTTATTTATTGGGGTGGGGGGAATGGATATACCTTTCTTAGAGTGAGCTCAATAAATATAAATGTGAAAGAAAATTACCTTATTTCAAAAGGATTTAGAATAGAATCAATTTAGACTAGATGTATTTAATAATGTATGAATTGTTCAATTTATAAAAACATAGTTTATGCCCAGCCAGTGTGGCTCAGTGGATTGAGCATCATCCCATAAACTGAGAGGTCCGGGTTTGATTCCTGGTCAGGGCACATGCCCAGGTTGTGGACTTGATCCCTAGTAGGGGGCGTGCAGGGGCAGCCGATTGATGTTTCCCTCACACATGGATGTTTCTATTGCTCTCACTCCCTTCTTCTGTCTCTAAAAAAATCAATAAAAACATATTTTTTAAAAACATAGTCTGTAAGAACATTTTTATTTTATATTGTGAGGTTCACCTATAATCTATTTTGTTTATTTCTAAATAGTCCTTTTCATATGTATATTTTGGTGGAGAAGGGCAAAGAGACAGTCAAACATTATGTTTTCTTGATTTCCATGAGAAGACATGAATAATAGGATGTTGCTATGTGAACCTTTCAGTTAGGAGATAGCAGTTGTTTCTGGTATAAGCCCTATTGATGGAGCCACCCCCTGCATGCCGCAGACTGGGGATGGAGCCCCAAACCAGGACAAACTCTTCGATTCTACAATAGCTGATGAGGGAACATGGACTTTGGAGGACAGAAAAATGGTTTGTATTGTTCTTACAAAGACAAAAGGAGATGCAGCAAATTGTTTGACTTCTCTTCTAGAACCTGAATATGCAGCTGATCCTTGGGTACAAGACCAAATGTAGAGAAAACTTACATTAGAGCGATTCCAGAAAAAAAATCCTGGTTTTGACTTCAGTGGAGCAGAAACCTCAGGAAACTAAAGGTGGACCAGATTTCTCAAATCTGGAGAAATAGCTGCATTCTGTGGACCTGGCGGATGGGGCCAGCACAATCAAAGGCACAGATCACGTGGTGGAAGGAAAATGTGGATGCTGCAGTTAACAAATTGCAAAACATATTTAAATATGGTTCTAAAAATTGTATTCAAATATGATTTACATAGGAAACATCTTAATTACTGTGGGAACTGTTCTATTGATGTATGATAACTTTTTTTTGGACTTGTTTTTGCTCAGCATGAAGTTTTGTATGCTGCATTTTTCTAATTTCATATTTTACCTATATTTTTAATACAAAAAGATTAGGGCACAGATCTTATGAAATGACAGGATGCCTTCAGGTAAAATTCAGTTTTTTCTGTTAATGAGTGTGATGCAGGAATAATGTTCAATAAACTTTTCTAAATAGGGGAAAAAATAAAATAAAATAAATATCCTCAGGTGAGGAATAACCCCCAAAAAAGTTATATATATAATAGTATTTGTTGACTGTACCTTCTACAACCACCACTGAAAGTGTCAGAGGTGTATAAAGAACACTGAGTGGGCTCAGCAGTTAGAGCGTCAGCCTGCGGTCCTTAGAGACCCAGGTTTGGTTCCCACTAAGGGCTTGTACCTCGGTTGCAGTTTGTCCCTGGCCCTGGTAGGGTCATGCAGGTGGCAGCCACTGGATGTGTCCCTTTCATATCAATGTTTCTCTCTCTCTCTCTCTCTCTCTCTCTCTCTCTCTCGTCCTTCCACTCTATCTGAACAAAAAAATGGAAAAATGTCCTCAAGTGAGGATTAAAAAAAAAAAAAAAAAAGAACACTGAGTGGGCCATAGGTTTTATTTTTTCATTCATTCAATAAATATGTGTAGTAAGGTGCAATGGCAGGCATTTTGGGTTCATACACATGACGGAGACATGGTGTCAGTATTCATAGTCCTTACAGTCTGGTAAGGTAATTAAAAAACTGGAATCCAGAAAAATCGCAAAATAAACCCAGGCTCTGTCTTTATTGTTAAAAATCAAAACACAAGGAAAACAAAAAATTTAATTAAAAAATGGGCAGAGGACCTCTCCAAACAGGACATATAAATGGCCAGGAGGCATATGAAAAAATGCTCAACATCTCTAATTTAGGTATGTAGATTAAAATGACTATGAGGTACCACCTCACACCTGCCAGAGTGGCTGCCATGAACAAATCATCAAACAACAAGGGCTGGTGAGGGTATGTATGGAGAAAAGGGGACTCTAGCACACTGCTGGTGGGAATGCAGACTGGTGCAGCCACTATGGAAAACAATATGGTGTTTCCTCAGAAAAATTAGAAATTGAACTGCCATTTGACCCAGTGATCCCACTTCCAGGAATATGTCCCAAGAAGCCTGAAACACCAATCAGAAAGAATATATGTACCCCCATGTTCACAGCAGTGCTATTTACAATAACTACGATCTGAAAACAGCCCAAGTGTCCTTCAATAGATGAGTGGATAAAAAAGCTGTGGTACAGCCCTGGCCAGTTTGGCTCAGTGGTTAGAGCGTCAGCCTGCGGTCCAGAGAGATCCGGGTTCGGTTCCGCTAAGGGCATGTATCTTGGTTGCAGTTTGTCCCCGGCCCTGGTTGGGTTGTGCGGGTAGCAGCCACTCGATGTGTCCCTTTCACATTGATGTTTCTCTCTCTCTTTCTCTTCCTCTCTCTCCCTCTATCTGATCAAAAATTGGAAAAATGTCCTCAGGTGAGGATAAAAAAAAAAAAAGCTGTGGTACATATACACAATGGAATACTATGCAGCCATAAGAAAGAAAGATCTCTTTGAGACAACATGGAAGGCCCTGGAGAGTATTTTATGCTGAGTGAAATAAGCCAGTCAGAGAAAGACAAGTATCACATGATCTCACTTATTTGTGGAATACAATGAACAAAATAGGCTGACAAACAAAGTACATCCAGACACATGGAAGTAGGGAACAGACTGACAAATCTCAGAGGAAAGGGTGATAAGTAGGGGGAGAGACAAACCAAGAACTCATATGCAAAACCAATGGACACAAACTACAGTGTGGTGAAGGTGGGGTGGGGACAGCGTGAGGAGGGTGTCAATGGGGGGAGAAAGGAGGGACATCTGTAATATTTTCAACAATAAAAAATATATATAAATAAATAAAAAATAAAAACAGATACAATATTTGTTATGAGCACTAATTTAACGATATCAAGTTTCCTCACTCTGGGGTAGAATTACTCAACACATACACATGTGGTGGTGACTAGAAGACTAGAAGATTAGAGGAAGTTAAATTATGTTTGATTGATAAGAAAAAAGAAAAAATATATACATAAATTTAGCTCTGTTGCTAAAAATCACCTCTCCAAACAGAGTTCTTATTATGGCAAGTAATAAAAAGGGATAGAAAATAAACAAAAACTACAGAAATGGTGAGAAACTTGGAGAACCCAGGTCATGTTTCCCATAGAACATCTACATGTAGAATGAAGCTTGCCCAGCCTCAGGGCCGCAGCACCTGGAAAGGAACACCACGTGGTAACCTTGAGTCCGGACGTCTAGGCCTTGCCCGGACAGTGGTCATCTGGCTGACCTTGGGCTGTGCACAACCCCTCTGGCGTCAGTTTTACCTCTGTAAAAGAGACTAAAGTATTTGATGTTCTTATGTTAAATACTATTGTGAGGAACAAATACAATTACAGAAAACGTTTTAAGGAGGTTCAAAACTCCACATGAATGCAAATTAGTATTTCCTTCGTTGATTGGCATTCGATATTGGTAGGTTACCTACCCTAGTCCTGATATGTAAGTTCATTGATGGATTAATATTTCAGAACTTCGGCGAATGACAGTGGTGAGTTGTCCTCTGACCACCGCGCTGAACTTCACGCGGGTCTTCCTGCGCTTGCTCCGAGTTCAAGAGCAGAGCAGTAACCGCGTTGGACCATTAGGTGGCACTAGTCACCAGGCGAGCTTGGATCCCTTCGGAAACTGAGCATTTTGCCCGACTACGGAGATTTTCCAGGTTTGTTTGTTTTGTGACTTTTTAGAAAATCATTATTATAAAAGCCATATGCTCACTGTGAGAATATAGCAAACAGTGTTTGCCATAAAGAGGAGCGCCCTTGTGTCTGGGCCTGCAGGCGGTTTCCCGCCCCGACTGGAACGCAAGTGTGTAGCCTGATGAACCCGCTGGGCGCACCCACGGCCGCCGGGGAGATGTGACCACAAAGCCACTGCGCCCACGCTGCCCACCTCACGCCCGACCCACACATCTCGCAAGCGATTCCGCTGCACCAGTTTGAAGGCCCCAGGCCCTTTAGAGCTCACTGGCTCCCTGCAAAGAGCTTCTCTGAGGGAGCGACTAACTGAGGGAGCTGGTGTTAGTAAGTCAGTAGCCGAACAATTTCAAGAAGCATGTTAAAAATCTTACAGTCACCTATATTAACATAATAGTTGTTCCTCACCACACTTTTTTCTGTGATGAAACTATAACTATGTGGACAAAAAGGGGCCACATGCCAACCTGACAAGCCAGGGGAGGCCCGTGTGGCGGCCTTGCAGACTCAGAGACCTAGAGTAACCACAGGGTGGTCTGAAATTAAAACGTATTTGTTTGTTTGCTTGTTTTTTACTTTGTTGATTTTTAGAGGGAGAGGGGGAGGGAGAGAGACAGAAACATGGATGAGAGAGAACATCGATGGGCCGCCTGCTGCACGCCCCCCACTGAGGATCAGGCCACAACCTGGGCCTGGGCCCTGACGGGGGATCAAACCAGGACCTCTTGGTGCCTGGGTTGACACTCTGCCACTAACCCACACTAGCCGGATGGGTGCCTGGTTTATAATTTTGGTTTTTCAATTGGAATTGCTTTCTGAGAGTTGGAACAAAAAAAAAAGAAACCTTCACTGAATAAATGAGAGCCGAACTCCTTCAACTCTGAAGATAAGGGGCAGGTCCTCCCTCCAGCCCACATCTCGGGTGTTCTTAGGTGACTAATGTAAGGTCACCAGGCTCCGCGGAGTCGCATGACCGGGAAATGCGCGGCCAGAGGCGAAATCGGAACCTGACTCGGAGGCTCCGCCTTACCCGGATGCGGCTGAGGGACACTCCCGGTCACGGCCCACCACCTTCCCAGCCAATCAGCATTCCCACACCCGAGTCTCCCCAGCAGCCAGCCAGTCACCTGCCGCCACGCCCAATCACCCCACCCAGGTCCCTAACACCCCTATAAAGCTTCCCCGGTGAGGGAAGCAGGCGACTTCCCTGGGCCCCACCACGTGGACAGTGAACCTCGCCTGGGAAGCTTCACTAAAACTTTCTTGTCCGCTTTTGTGGCTCCGTTTCTCTTTTTTCCTCGGCCAGATACCTTACGACTAAGAATCCTCGTGGAGATGAAAGAGGTCACCTCATGACCTGCAGGAGCCCCATAGGGAATTCCAACTCACCTGTAGGTAACCGACTGACTTGTCCAGGGCAAGTGCCCATAGGTTTGGTCAACCAGCACCCTGAGCTCTTAAATCGTTTTAAACGCTGAAAGAGGGTTGAATGTGACTTGAGGGTTGAGAGCCTCGGGGAGCTCAACCCATAAGCAGCACACTTCAACCCACTACATAACATCCTTAGAAAATGTGCTCAGACTCTGCAGATATCCAGGAAAACAAAAACCCTAACATTGGCATGGGAAGTTGTGCCTCCAAGGCTGGGAACCCCCAGACCCCAGACCTCATTCATGCTCCTGAAAGAAAGCCTGTACTTGCCAGTGATTTACAGAAATGGGAAGATTTAACTAGAAATGATATCAACTTTATTTATTTATTTTTTTATCCTCACCCGAGGACATTTTTCCATTTTTGGTTCAGACAGGGAGGGAGAGAGAGGAAGAGAGAGAGAGAGAGAAACATCAACGTGAAAGAGACACATTGAGTGGCTGCCACCCACACGACCCAACCGGGGCAGAGGACAAACTGCAACCGAGGTACATGCCCTTAGCAGGAACCGAACCTGGATCTCTCTGGACCGCAGGCCAATGCTCTAACCGCTGAGCCAAACCAGCCAGGGCTGATATCAACTTTAAATGGCCAAAATGCAGTTTTCTTTGGGTGCTGAAATTATTTTTTGCATGCAATCTAAAATTAAATTGAATAAATGAATGAAAAGCACATCTTGATTTGGAAATTCTTAAAGAAATTTCAGAGACTGAACCATTCTGAAGCTAATAAGTGCCCACACCCCATTCCTCCCCTTCAGTCCCTCCTCCACCACATCCTTTGTCTCTGAGCCTCCTTGCCCAGCCGACCGGCCCCTCCCTCCTTCCTTCCCCTGCTGTCTCCTCCACGACCACTCCTGCTGACCTGGGGGAGGAGACTGGGAATCTGACAGCTCCCTTTGGAGAAAAGCTCGGCTCAGCCAGAGAGGAACCAGCAATCCTCCCGATTTTATCCGGGACCCTGATGGTTCACCAAGAAATTTAACTGTTAGAACATGTAGCCCTGGCTCCTCTAACCTATTCCAATCAATGGTCCTACTGGTTTCTGGGAGCAAAAGCAACAGGATTACTAAATAAGGTTCTCAAGAAAACTCCTGCAGAGAAGTCTGTCCACGTTAAGGACTATAGGAAACTGAAACGGGATTTAGAAAACAAACAAACAAAACAGAAACAAGCACAGGGCTGCTCCAAGGACTATGAGATGTTTCCCCTTCTCCTTAGTAATAGTTTAGGAGAAGTGCCCCACTGGTGTGGCTCAGTGGTTGAGCGTCGACCCATGCACCAAGAGGTCACTGGTTCGATCCCGTCAGGGCACATGCCCAGGTTGTGGGCCAGATCCCCAGTGGGGGCATGCAGGAGGCAGCCAATTGATATCCTCTCTCATTGATGTTTCCATCTCTCTCTACCTTTCCCTTTCTCTCTCTAAAATCAATAAAGAAAAAAAAATTTTTTAATAGTTTAGGAGAAATTAAAATTACCATAAAAGGGGGACTTATAATTCCATGTATGAGCCCCTGTAATTCTATTTTACCAGTAAAAAAAAAAAAAAAGAAAGAAAGAAAGTAGAGATTTGTACAAAATCTCAGTTACAAGTAAGTCAGTTATTCCCAGACAGCCTGTGGCTCCAAACCCTCACACCTCCAAACCCTGTGACCGCCAGGATTTCTCAGTAACACATCTATGTAGTGTCTTTTTCAGCATTCCAGTAGAAAAAGACAGTCTATACCTCTTCGCTTTCACCTGGGAAGACAAGTTTACTTGGACAGTAATGCTCCAGGGATATAGGAGGAGTCCCACCTATTAGATACTAAAAGCTAATTAACATGATGTTAAATTTTCTAGATATTTCGCTCTAATCCTACATGTGGCTAACTTAGTTTTATGCTCTAGAAAATTTATTACACTCCCCAAAGAACACAATATATCTATTACAATAGCTAGCCATAATGGCACATAATTGAAGGTTCTTATTCATCTGAATAAAGTCTGCCCAACAAGCGTAATTATTCTACTCTGGGCTTGTCAGTTGGCCAAAGACCCAGCAGCCGATATGCCCAGTGACAGGGCTGAGCCTCTGGAGATGCTCACAGCTTCAGAATGTGGTGCAGGCAGCAAGGCTTCTGTTTCCTGAGGCAGCCTGTAAAAAATGGAAAACCGCCCTGGCCGGTTTGGCTCAGCGGTTAGAGCATCGACCTGCGGCTCAGAGAGACCTGGGTTCGGTTCCCGCTAAGGGCACGTATCTTGGTTGCAGTTTGTCCCAGTTGGGTCGTGAGGGAGGTGGCAACCACTCGATGTGTCCCTTTCATGTTGATGTTTCTCTCTCTCTCTCTCTCTCTCTCTCTCTCTCTCCCTCCCTCCCACTCTATCTGAACAAAAAATGTCCTTGAATGAGGATTAAAAAAAAAAAAAAAAAGAATGGAAAACAGGTGCAGTTATCAGATGTCAGATGTCACACACAGATCACACACAGAGTGTGAACAATTGGCATTATCAAAATTCCAGGACATTCTACAGCTGCCACCATGAAACCAAAAAGACAATAGAGTCCGGCTGGTGTGGCTCAGTGGTTGAGCATCAACCCATGCACCAAGACCCATGCACCAAAAGGTCACTGGTTCGATTCCTGGTCAGGGCACATGCCCAGGTTGTGGGCCCAGTCCCCAGTGGGGGGCATGCCAGAGGCAGCCAATCGATGTTCTCTCTCATAGATGTTTCTCTCTCTCACTCTCCCCCTTTCTCTTCCTCTCTCTAAAATCAATAAAGGAGCCCTGGCCGGTTTGGCTCAGCGGTTAGAGCATTGGCCTGCGGTCCGGAGAGACCCGGGTTCGGTTCCCGTTAAGGGCATGTACCTCAGTTGCAGTTTGTCCCCGGCCCTGGTTGGTCATGCGTGTGGCAGCCACTCGATGTGTCCCTTTCACGTCAATGTTTCTCTCTCTCTCTCTCTCTTCCTCTCTCTCCCTCCCACTCTGTCTGTGCAAAAAATGGAAAAATGTCCTCGGGTGAGGATAAAAAAAAAAAGTTTAGTTAACAACAACAACAAAGGAAGTCTAATTCTACTTGATTGGGCTCATTATTTTAAACTCTGGACCTTGGTTTTCTCTCCCAGCAGGCCCTGAGCAGCACCGCGTGGGCACCGCGCCTTCCCTGGCGCAGCAGAGCTGCGCTGCCCGGGGCAAAGCCTCCCTGGAGCGGGAGGAGCTGGCCGACCAGGAGGCCTGGGGTCCTGTGCTTTGTGGCAGCTGTGGCCTGGGAGCAGCATTCAGAGAAGTGAACGGTGAGGAGAAGGGGGGAGAAGACCCGGCTGAAGTTAACCCACCATTGGCCCCAGGAAAGCAACCAAAGCCAGCTATCAGCACCGCGGTAGGCCACCCTGGCCCCTGGGGTAGCTCCCTCTAAGCCTACAGACACCTGAAGTTCCTCCGCAGGACACAAAGCCCACAATTCAGAATTCCAGAGCGAAAGTCAAAACTTCTAACTTGTGAGTTACCAAGTTTGTTGAGCCCTGGCCAGTGTAGCTCAGTTGGTTGGAGCGTCATCCTGTACACCAAGGGCTAGTGACTTCGATTCCCAGTCAGGGTGCACACCTCCATTGGGGATCACTTGAGACACATAAGGGAGGCAATGGGTCCCTCTGTCTCTTTCACCTGGATGTTTTTCTCTCTCCCTCTCTCTAAAATCAATAAAAATTGGAAAAAAAAATTTTAAAACTTGGCTGATCAAGTAGAAGTGTGAATATTGACTTATGGGGATTAGACTGCAAGAAAGCCCCGGGGGGGGGGGGTGCAGACCCAAGAGCCTGAAGGAGGGGAGTATAAAGATTGGGGATGTAGAGATGGGGTCTACTTTGTCTCTCATTCTTTTTTTTTTTCTTTTACCGAACTTATTCTCGATGCATCCCTCGCGCTGCACCCCAAGGAGGGTGCTGGGGACATGGCGCCCGCCTCACAGCCTGACTGTGCACAGTCCCCGCACAGCGGGTGTGACTGTGGGTTTTGACAGAGAGCCAGACACAGGCCTAACAGTTCATGCACCTTGTTTCATGTAATTCTCATGTCAGCCCCATGATGTGGGTGGTGTAATCCTCACTTTACAGTTGAAGAAACTGAGCTTACTTTAAGCTCTCTGCCCAAGGTCGCAGGTCTCCCCACAGGACAGTCACCTAGAGCCTGACGTGAGCCTCAGTCTCGGGTGGAGCTGGACCTGGCGTCTGAGCTTCTATTATATGTGAAGACGCAGGGTCCTCCGTCTGTGTCACAGGGATACTATTACGAGTTCTGAAAGAGCCCCAGGAATTTCAGACTACATAATATCCTGGTCAACATAAGAAACATTCAAACCTGCAAAGCATTTCTGTGAGTTTATTTGAGCCAAAACTGGCGACAGTTGCTGAGAAGCCAAGCCCCAGCAGATTGAGATGATGCTCCGCAGAGTGGCTGTCTGCTCCGTGCTTTATACCTGGCATCACAGGGGGAGGCATAGTGAGACCCACTGGTGACGGATCAGGGGGGCAGGAGAAAGTAAAGCAGGGACACGTGGGATTGGGTAAAAGGTACAATGATAGACACACACATCTTTTATGTAGGTGGGTACAGGTTAACAGTCAACAATTAACTCAGTATCAATGAGGGGATTTGTGGTCTCCACAGACTGGTGCCTGTGATCTGAGGGGCCAGAGAAAGGAAAAGTACCCCGACCTTCCACAGATATGTTATCATAGATGCAAAAAGACAATAGACAGGCTCAGTTAATGGAAATGTTGACCTTTGTCAGGGAAGATGCCAGCCTAGGACAGACTGCCTCCCACACACTGCTTTTAGTTCAAAGGTTTTCATTCCAGACCACCTTTGTGGTGACGTTAGGTCTCTGAGTTTGCAAGGCCACCATGCAGGCCTCCCCTGAGCCTGTCAGGTTCATGTGGCCCCTCTCACCCACACGTCCCCCTTTCGGACATAAGTCACTCCAGAGGATGCGCTGATGACCACCCTTTTGGTTGGATGCCGAGGCCCCACTGCGCGGGGAAGGCTCACTCCTGGGAATTCTCGGTGCCAGTGTTTGTCTTGCTGGACAGGGTGCACCACTGGGTACTGGGCAAGACCACAACCTCGGATGGCATTCAAGGTCAAATTATCATTATTATTCAAAAGACAAAGGCAGGTGAATGGGAGGCAGCAGATCCTATATGTCCTTCTTAAAAAATGTTCTGGTCCTGGCTGATTTGGCTCAGCAGTTAGAGCATGGGCCCATGGACCAAAGAGTCCAGGATTCCACTCCCCAGTCAAGGGCAGATGACCTCGGCTGCAGGTTCAATCCCTGTTCAGGAGGCAACCAATCTATATGTCACTCTCACAATGATATTTCTAGCTTGTCTTAAGTTTTGTTTTCCTGCATCTAGTGTAACATTTACATACCAGGAACAAAAGCAACGATATTAAACCAGTAACGCGCCCTGGCCGGTTTGGCTCAGCGGTTAGAGCATCGGCCTGTGGTCCTGAGAGACCCGGGTTCGGTTCCCGCTAAGGGCGCGTACCTCGGTTGCAGTTTGTCCCCGGCCCTGGTCGGTTGTGTGGGTGGCAGCCACTCGATGTGTTCCTTTCACATCGATGTTTCTCTCTCTCTCTCTGTTCCTCTCTCTCCCTCCCACTCTACCTAAACAAAAAAAAAAATGGAAAAATGTCCTCGGGTGAGGATAAAAAAAAATAAACCAGTAACGCCAATTAGGATCTAATAAGGGAGGGGGCCTTGAGAGACAGATATTGTTTCTGCTAGGAAGCCATAAGGAGGATAATAACAATATAAAAATCATGTATGGCCCTGGCCGGTTTGGCTCAGCGGTTAGAGCGCCCGCCTGCGGTCCGGAGAGACCCGGGTTCGGTTCCCGCTAAGGGCATGTACCTTGGTTGCAGTTTGTCCCCGGCCCTGGTTGGTCGTGCGGGTGGCAGCCACTCGATGTGTCCCTTTCACATCGATGTTTCTCTCTCTCTCTCTCTTCCTCTCTCTCCCTCCCACTCTGTCTGTACAAAGGGTGGAAAAATGTCCTCGGGTGAGGATAAAAAAAAAAAAAAAATCATGTATGTACATTCAATCAATAACAATTAGGTGATATAAGGACAGGTTTGAGCAGCACTATTAGTGAGCACACGGGCCTTGCTGACGTGTTGGGATCGCTGTCTGCCTCTCTGGTCCGTGGCTCCTTCATCCTTGAAGTCTTTGCTGTCCACTGCAGGGGAGGCGAGTGTCAGGGACGGGGGACGAGGTAGGTGTCCATTTGAGTTAGGCACCTGCTCAGGTGAGGTCCCTTCCAACACAGAGTTGGACTGGTCCAACACAGTGGCACTGTGGGAGAGACTTTTTATTTTTTATTTTATTATTATTTTTTAATCCTCACCCGAGGACATTTTTTCATTTTTTTGTTCAGATAGAGTGAGTGGGGGGGGGGGGAGAGAGAGAAACATTGATGTGAAAGAGGGACACATCGAGTGGTTGCCACCTGCATGACCAACCAGGGCCGGGGACAAACTGTAACTGAGGTACGTGCCCTTAGCGGGAACCGAACCCAGGTCTCTCCAGACCGTGGGCCGACGCTCTAACCGCTGAGCCAAACCGGCCAGGGCTGTGGGAGAGACTTTTTAATCAATGCCTTTCCCAGTGGACAAAATCTAATCTAATCTAGACCCAGTGGACAAGGTCTAATAGCTTGTGAGCTGTGGTCTTTGACGTCTTCGTCTCCTGGGAGCACTCTGTGAGTGAATGTCACTGATTTTCAGTCCCTGTAACCTGGTTAATGAGCCATTGATGATAATGCAGAATGTCTCATTTTAGTTTTTCTTATATTTGGAAAACTAAAAGATTTAAAAATCAGCAATATTTAAAACAGGGTCATAAGGATAATAATTATTCTCAGTTCATTTAGTTCCATAGCCTTTTTTTGTTTCTTTACCCTGATTATGTGCCAGTATTTTCTGAATTTAATTATTCCTTAGAGTTCTATAAATTTTCATCCTGTTCAAAAATATGACCTGCTTGGAAATCTGTACTTTAGAGCAAGTTAGTCCCTTCCATGGCTTTTTCTAAAGATGTAACACATCCGCGAATGCATCCGAGTTAAACAATCACTGTCTATGACAGAACTTAAGGTGGCATGGTTATAGATTTGATGATAAGGTAATCGATTTTTTAAAAAACTTTACTGTTCTATAAGATATTACATTCCGCCCTGGCTGGTTTGGCTCAGTGGTTAGAGCGTTGGCCTGCGGTCTGGAGAGACCCGGGTTCGGTTCCCTCTAAGGGCATGTACCTCGGTTGCCGTTTGTCCCCGGCCCTGGTTGGGTTGTGTGGGTGGCAGCCACTTGATGTGTCCCTTTCATGTCAATGTTTCTCTCTCTCCCTCCCACTCTGTCTGAACAAAATATCAAAAAATGTCCTTGGGTGAGGATTAAATAAATAAATAGATAAATAAATAAATAAATAAATAAATAAATAAATAAATAAATAAAAAGACTTCCAGCTGTGGTAGTTAAAATTAAAAAAAAAAAAAAAAAACAGCAAAAAGATATTACATTCCAAGACAACAGTTTCTTTTATTTTAATTCTCACCCAAGGACATGTTTGCATTTATCTTCAGACAGAGCGGCAGAGAGAGTGAGAGAGAAAGAGAGAGAGAGAGAGATACATCAAGTGTTTGCCACCCACACAATCCCAACCAGGGCTGGGGACAAACTGCAACCGAGGCACGTGCCCTTAGCGGGAACTGAACCCAGGTCTCTCTGGTCCTCAGGCTGAGGCTCTAACCGCTGAGTCAAATCGGCCAAGGCAATAATTTCTTGGTAAATAATAATTATTGTAAAATGACATAGAGAATAATATAAAGTCCATATATATAGATATATTTTTTAGATTTAATTCACAATTTTAACATATAAAGAACAAATGATTGCAAGATTTTAAAACGTTGCACATGGCTTCTCGGAAGTGTGCCCTGAGCACTGGAAACAATCCATAAACGTCCGATGTGTGCACCACAGACATCGGAGTCCCACTGCCGGACGCTCCAGGGAACCAAATTGGAAAGCAGGATATAAAACTGTCATTATTTGTAGATGACATGAAATTATACATAGAAAACCCTAAAGACTCCATGAAAAATCTACTAGAGTTAATAAATAAATTCAGCAAATTAGCAGGATACAAAATTAACATCCAAAAATCAATGGCATTTTTACACACCAATAATGAGCATTCAAAAAGAGAAACTAGCCCTGGTCGGTTTGGCTCAGCGGTTAGAGCGTCGGCCTGCGGTCCTGAGAGACCCGGGTTCGGGTCCCGCTAAGGGCATGTACCTCGGCCCTGGTTGGGTCATGTGGGTGGCAACCACTCGACGTATCCCTTTCACGTCGATGTTTCTCTCTCTCTCTCTCCCTCCCACACTCTATCTGAACAAAAAATAGAAAAAATGTCCTCGGGTGAGGATAAAAAAAAAAGAGAGAGAAACTAAAACACAATCCCATTTACCATTGCAACAAAAAAAATTAAAATACCTAGGAATAAACTTAATCAAGAAGATATAAGACCTGTTCTCAGAAAACTATAGGACATTAAAGAAATAAATAGAGGAAGATATAAAAAATGGAAGCATATACCATGTCCATGGATTGGAAAAATCAACATCATTAAAATGTCCATACCATCAAAGAAATCTATAGATTCAGTGCAATCCCTATTAAAATACCAATAGCACATTTCACAGAGTTAGAACAAAATCTCCAAAAGTTTATATAGAACAAAAAAAAGACCCTGAATAGCCACAGCAATCTTGAAAAAGAAGAACAAAGTTGAAGGATCACAATACCAGATTTCAGATTATACTACAAAGCCACTGTAATCAAAACAACCTGGTACTGGTTCAAGAACAGGCAGATAGACCAATGGAACAGAACAGATGTTGTGGCGCAAGAGAACCGAAGATCACCAGAGCCAAATTAAAGCCAAATAGAGAGCAAAGCAGGCCGGCGACTGACCCCAAGTTCTCAGAGACCAGCCCTGGGGCCGCCAAATGTTGTGGCGCAACAGAGTCAAAGAAAGACCACTAGAGAACTGAAGTCCAAATAAGAGCCGTTTATTAGCCGACCAGCGTCTGATTCCGAACAGCCCTGTGACAGAGTCTTCAGAATCAGCCCCGATATGCTTTATTACATGCCTTTATACCTTACGGAAAATAGGATTTTCTTGATATAATGCCCTGGACCACAGCAATGCTGTACAGAATTAGTTTGCCTTACGGATAACAGGAACACCCAAGTATTTCAGGTAATTCAAGGTACATGGGGTCACACTTTGCCCCGAGCTGCACAATCACAATGCAAGCTTAATTTCTTGAGATTGTGGGGGAGGTCGAGTCTCTGACTCAAGACCTTCAGGCTCTGTGGACTCTGTCAGACACGTAGCCGGCTCCCAACAATTTCTTGGTTCAGGGGGTCTTTACAAAACAGGTTCAGCTAGAGGGCACACAGTAACTTTCCCAATCATCAATTATGGAGCAGCACAATAATTTACCAATCATCAATTATGGGGTTATAAACATGCCAGCACACAGAGAACCCAGAAATCAACACAAGACATTATGCTCCAGTAATACTTGACAACAGAGGTAAAAGCATACAATGGAGTAAAGACAGTCTCTTCAATAAATTGGACAGGTACATGCAAAAAAAATGAAACCAGACCACCAACTTATACCATACACAAAAATAAACTCAAAATGGATAAAAAGACTTAAAAGTCATGAAACCATAGAAATCCTAGAAGAAAATGTAGGCAGCAAAATTGCAGACATCACACAAAGCAGAATTTTCACCAATACATTGCCTAGAGCAAGAGAAACAAAGGAAAATAATAATCAATATGACTTCATCAAACTAAAAAGCTTCTGCACAGCAAAAAAAAAAAAAAACAGCATCAAAATGAAAAGGGGCCCTGGCCAGTTTCCCTCAGTGGTTAGAGCGTCGGCCTGTGGTCCAGAGAGACCCAGGTTCGGTTCCCGCTAAGGGCATGTACCTCGGTTGCAGTTTGTCCCCGGCCCTGGTTGGGTCATGCGGGTGGCGGCCACTCAATGTGTCCCTTTCACGTCGATGTTTCTCTCTCTCTCTCTTCCTCTCTCTCCCTCCCACTCTATCTGAACAAAAAACGAAAAAATAAAAAATAAAATCTCTCAGCAGATTTCCCCTTTAAAAAAAAAAAAAAAGGAAAGCAAACCCACTATATGGGAGAAAATATTTGTCAATGATAATTGCATAAGGGGTTAATTTCCAAAATATATAAAGTACTCATACAACTCAACACAAGGAAGACAAACAATCCAATTAAAAAATGGGCAGAGGACCTGAACAGATACTTCTAACAGGACAAACAAATGGCCAAGAGATATATATAAAAATTCTCAACATTGCTAATCATCAGAGAGATGCAAATTAAAACGACTATGAGGTATCACCTCACACCTGTCAGAATGGCCGCCATCAACAAATTTTCAAACAAGTGCTGGCAAGGGTGTGGAGAAAAGGGGACCCTAGTACACTGCTGATGGAAATGCAGACTGGTGCAGCCACTATGGAAAACAATATGGTGTTTCCTCAAAAAATTAAACATGGATGCCCTGGCCGGTTTGGCTCAGCGGTTAGAGCGTTGGCCTGCGGTCTGGAGAGACCTGGGTTCGGTTCCTGCTAAGGGCGCGTACCTCGGTTGCAGTTTGTCCCCGGCCCTGGTTGGGTTGTGCGGGTGGCAACCACTCGATATGTCCCTTTCACGTCGATGTTTCTCTCTCTCTCTCTCTCTCTCTCTCTCTCTCTCTCTCTCTCTCTCTCTCTCCTCCCTCCCACTCTATCTGAACAAAATATCGAAAAATGTCCTCGGGTGAGGATTAAAAAATAAAAAATAAATAAAAAAAAAATATATACAAAAAATTAAACATGGAACTGAAAGGGTTAGTAATGATTTTATTTATTTATTTATTTATTTATATCCTCACCTGAGGATATTTTTTCATTTTTTGTTCAGATAGAGTGGGAAGGAGAGAGAGGAAGAGAGAGAGAAACATCGATATGAAAGGGACACATCAAGTGGTTGCCTCCCGCATGACCCCAACCAGGGTCGGGGACAAACTGCAACCGAGTTACATGCTCTTAGCGGAAACCGAACCTGGGTCTCTCTTAACCGCAGGCCGACACTCTAACCGCTAAGCAAAACCGGCCAGGGCAGGTTAGTAATGTCTTAAAGGGTAAAAGTAAAAGTTTGCAAAAGGCAGAAACTTTGGAAATTGTGTTGCTTGCATGACCTTGGCTCAGACTTCTGTTGAGTATGGATGAGCTCTATCTGGATTGTCCCCAAGGCAATGGATAACCCAGCAGACGAGATACCAGACCAGCCCTACATGGTAGACAATGGGCCAGATAAAATACATAAGAACTACTGGAAGCTAAAAAGAGGATAATATAACCAACACTCCAACCCTAATTCGAGGCTGAACGCTTCTCGGCTCAGCCTGCCTGCACCCAAGCGCATGCAATAAAGCCACTTTGCTCTACACTGGCCTTGCGTTGTGGATGTGACCTCCCACCACTCAGGCCTTTCAGGAACTACCATTTGACCCAGGGATCCCACTTCCAGGAATATATCCTAAGAAGCCTGAAACACCAATCAGAAAGAATATATGCACCCTTATATTCATAGCAGCACTATTTACAATTGCGAAGATCTAGAAACAGCCCAAGTGTCCATCAGTAGATGAGTAGACAAAAAAAGCTGTGGTACATATACACAATGAAATACTGTACAACTATAAGAAAAAGAGATCTCTTACCCTTTGAGACAACATTGAGGGACCTGGGGAGTATTATGTTAAGCAAAATAAGACAATCAGCGAAAGACAAGTATCATATGATCTCACTTATGTGTGGAATATAATAAACAAAATAAGCTAATGAACAAAATAGATCCAGAGACATGGAAGCAGGGAGCAGACTGACAGACCTCAGAGGGAAGCAGTGTTGGGGTGGGGAGAGAAACCAAAGAAGGTCCGTAACCAATGGTCACACCAGCAGTGTGGTGAAGGCGGTGGGGGAGCGGTGTCAGTGAGGAGAAGAGCTGTAATTCAACAATAAAGATAAGAAAAATAAATAAATCTCCATACCTGATGCCTTCTAGTACCAAAACCATAGTTTCTTTCCAACATAATTAGAACTTCTAACTTTTAGAAATCTCTATTTCAATGATAACCAAAAAAGTAAGCAACCAGTTGTTAGCTCTAACTTCCATATTACTGCCCCAAGCCTCTTAAATCTTTTACTTTCATATTGATGCCCTAAGCCTCTCATTCCAGGAAACCAAAACCCATCACTCCAGTCAGGCGGAACAGAATGACAGAAGCACCCTAACCCACCCAAACTGCAAATGGTCGCTCGACAAGAAAAACAAGTTTCAGGAGACCCCAGCCCCGACCAATCAAGGACGACCATGACTCTTCGGCTGAATGACCACCCACCCCAGCCCTAAGTTTAAAAATCCTTAGTCTGGACCAGCCGGTTGCTATGTTCTCCTTAGAGGTAGCCTGGCAGGTCTTTCCCTCAATAAACCTGCACCCTCTGGTTACTCAGCACCGCCTCGTTCTTACATTTTGGTGCCGAAACCCGGGATGGGAGCTTGGTAGCCTGGACGATCCCCGGCACAGACCACCCTTACTACCTGGGAAGCAGTGGGCTGTGGCAGCTCACCGGGCTAACTCCCAGATTCTGGGTGGACTGTGGTCTGGGCTGATTGGCTGATTCCCTCCTACCTGCCCTCCCCTCTCCAGTTGGCCTTCCAAATCTTAGGCACGCTCACCGTCCCTGTCTCACACTCTCTCTCCTTCCCTGTGCTTCCTTATTCTTCCGCTTAGATTTGCTACCAGGTGGCCGGCCTGTTTCGCTCTCATCTTGAAATTCTCCCTTATTTTTCCACCTACGCACGGTTTCGATTTTGACTCACCCCTGTCTACTGAGTGGCCCGCTCATTTTCTCTCGTCTCGAAATCTAGGTACCTAGTTGGGTCTCTCGCTACTGTCGGGCATTCAAGTTGGGGTGACGACTCCTTCTTGATTTGTCCTTCCTACAGACTTGTCCTCCCGAGGCCTTGATTGGAGACGGGACGCCCTCTCCTGTCATTGCCTCTACGAGATGTGGTCGTCTCAATTGAAACCGCCTCGCTCAAGCCCCCTTGGCTGCCTACTGAAAAACCTAAAAATCCCGCCTCTCCAATTTGAGGCCCCACAAACTCGTATTCCTCTGCAATACAGCCTGGCCCCAATACAAACTCGACAATGATTCTCAATGGCCAGAAGATGGCACTCTTGACTTCAATATCCTAAGGGACCTAGACGATTTCTGCCACCGGACAGGCAAGGCCTCAGAAATTCCTGACGTGCAGGTTTCTTCTCTCTCCACTCTCACCCTTCCCTCTGTTCTACCCGCTTCGCCCACCAAGTCCTTCCAGCCCGATCCCCAACCCCCCTCTCTTCCACAGATTCTTTTGACCCTCAAGACCACTCGGCCACACCTCTTTCTCCTCTTCCTCCTCCTTCCCCGATACTCCTCCTGCCCCAGATACTTCCCCCTTTCCCGTTGCTGCTCCCCGTTCGCCTTATCTGATGCCTCTTCTCCAGCAGATGCACCTTCCCCCGCATTTCCCCCTTGCTCCGCCCTCGTAAACCTCCCCAGACTGGTTTATATCCACTCTGTGAAGTAGCTGGCGCCGAGGGAATAGTGCATGTAGCCATCCCCTTCTCCCTCTCTGACTTAGCCCAAATTGAAGGCTGCCTTGGCTCCTTTTCCTCTGATCCCAACACCTACATCAAGGAGTTCAGATACCTCACTCAATCGTATGATCTTCCCTGGCACGATCTTTCTGTCATCCTTACTTCCTCCCTTTCTGCACATGATAAGGATCGGGTGTGGGTGACTGCCCAGCAAGTAGCAGATGAGGCACATGCCCAGGACAATAACCTCCCTCTAGGGGAGAAGCAGTCCCCCCCAATGACCCAAATTGGCCGTGCTAATTATAGGGAACATGACCATCTTATAAACTACCTTCTTCAGGCCTTAGAAAAACTAGCCAATAAGGCCGTCAATTATGACAAAATCAAAGAAATCATTCAAAGGCCCCAAGAAAATCCGGGAGAATTCCTAGAACGACGCTCCCAGGCCTTTCGTAGATACACTTGTATGGACCCCACCTCCCCAGCAGGGACCACCCTCCTCCACTCCCATTTCATCTCCCAATCTGCCTGTGACATTAGGCGCAAACTCAAAAAATTTGAGGATGGACCTGAGGCACCTCGGAGAGAGCTCTTACATACTGCCTCCAAGGTCCGTAACAACCGGGAGGAACGGAGAGGGAAGAGCAACAGAAAGACAACAGGAGAACTGCCTTGTGCTGGCGAAGGCCCTCAAGGGAACACTGGCCCGAGGGGCCGAGGCTCGAGGGGACAACCTCCTCAGTCAAATCCTCCTGGCCCCTGCTGCAAATGCAAACAACCGGGCCACTGGGTGAGACAGTGCCCAAACCCTCGCCCCCCACCGGGGCCTTGCCCGCACTGTCACCACGAGGGCCACTAGGGAATTGGTTGCCCCGAGCGCCAAAGGGCATTCGGGTTGACCATCCCCAACAATGGCCCGCCTAGGACAGTAACAGGCTTTCTGGGACTGGGGCAGAGGACTGAGGCGGCCCTGGGACCCCGGCCCCAGTACACATCACCCACAGGGAGCCCAGGGTAAACCTGGGCATAGCAGGAAAGGAGATCTCCTTCCTCATAGACACTGGGGCCACCTTCTCCACCCTCCCGGAATCTAATGGCCCTCTCAGCTCTTCTCAAACCTTCGTAGTGGGGGTCTCAGGTCAGAGATCCTACCCCCTTATTACCCCTCCTGTAACTTGTATCTTAGAAGGAACTTCATTTACACATCAATTCCTAGTCCTGCCCCAATGCCCCACCCTCTCCTAGGACGGGACATCTTAAGCAAATTCCATACTACCCTCCAACTCTTCCCTCCAAAGAGACCTACCATCATTTCTCAAAATATCAGAATATTCTGCTTGCTGGACGATAGCCACACCCCCAATTCCTCCGATTCCTCCGCTTCCTTTCCCATTTCCCCCTCTGTTAATCCTCAGGTCTGGGACACTGGCCAGCCCTCCATAGCTACTCACCAGACCCCCATCAAAAAGCCCTTAAAAACATCTCTCTCTTTCCTAATGTACCCCAGTACGCCATTCCTCGAAAACATCTACAGGGCCTAAAATCCCTCATCTCCAAATTTTTAGCCTCAGGACTCCTAATCCCCACTAACTCTCCCTACAACACTCCAATCCTCCCTGTCGTGAAACCAAATGGGACCTACCGACTCATACAGGACCTGCACTCTATTAACTCGGCCGTCCTCCCCATCACCCCAGTAATACTCGACCCATATACTATTCTCTCTACCATCCCGCTAACACCTCCCACTTCACTGTCTTGGACCTCAAAAATGCCTTTTTTTACCATCCCCCTACATCCAGATTGCCAGAATCTTTGCTTTCATTTGGACCAACCCAGACACCCTGAGCTCCCAGCAGCTAACATGGACAGTCCCACCTCAGGGACTCAGGGACAGCCCCCACTTTTTCAGCCAGGCCCTAGCAGCAGATCTTAACGAGCTCACCCTCCCCACAGCACCATCATCCAGTATGTCGGTGGTCTCCTCCTTTGCAGCCTGTCTTTGGAGGCCTCGCAGTCAGATACCACCCAGCTTCTCAACTTCCTTGGTCGGTTAGGCTACAAGGTATCTCCTTCCAAAGTACAGCTCTCTCTACCCCAAGTCACTTACCCAGGAGTACAACTGACCCCGGGGGAAAAGGCGATCACCACCGATAGAAAACATGTCATTGCTTCTATGCCGACTCCCTCAACCAAAGAGGAACTTCTTTCTTTGCAAGGAATCGCGGGCTTCCTCCGGTCATGGATCCTAACTACAGCCTCCTAGCAAAGTCCCTGTATGAAGTAACTAGAGGGGAACTTTCTTTTAACCACACTCTAACCAGCCACATCGACACCCCCTCGCCAGGCCCATATCCCCGCAGTTCTCGCCCCACAGCTTCTATGTTACACTGAGGATGAGGGAGCCGGAACCCTTCAAACTCCCCGCCAGAAGCGGGCCCTCTTTCTCCCTTTCTTGGGCCTCTCCTCCTTCTCCTCCGGAGCCGCCCCAGGAATCAGGGGAGCTGGACTCGGCTGCAGCCTTAAAATGACTGAACAAATTCAGGCGGATCTAGAAAGAGGTTTTGAAAACTCGGCTGCCTCCCTAGCCTCCCTACAATGACAACTCACCTCCCTAGCAGAGGTCGCCCTCCAACACCGACAGGCTCTGGACCTCTGAGAAAGGAGGTACCTGCCTTTTCCTCCAAGAAAAATGCTGCTACTATGTCAGCGAATCAGTATCGTAGAGGAAAATACTACCTCTCTCCGAAAACTCCAGGAGAGGCTCCGCGATCACAGGCCCGAGGAAGCATCGCCACTAAGCCAATGGTGGTCAAACCCCCTCTTTAACATCCTGCTCCCACTTACAGATCCACTAATAGTAATTTCTCTCCTCTTACTGCTTTTCCCGTGTTCTCTGAAATTTCTACCTGCACAGCTGACCGTGCTCACCAGGGTCCCCCACTACCAACTATTACTCCAAACTTACACCCCACTACCCCAGGATGACCCCCCAGGAGGAGCAACCCATAGGGAGAACAGCAGGAAGTAGCTACAGAAGAACACTCTTGCCCGAGAGGCCCTCCCTAGGGGTCAACCCAAAGTTCCAATCAACACAAACTTTATTCCAACTTATATTAACTAAGTCGGAAATGTTAGGCCTAACTTCCATATCACTGCCCCAAGCCTCTTATCGTTTAACCTTGCCCTAAGCCTCTCATTCCAGGAAACCAAAACCTTGTTCTGACACCAGTACTCCCTAGATTGACTTCTATGAACACATCTCATAACCTTTGGAAACAGTTTCCTCTTGTCAAACACACCTTTAAGAAACACACCTTGCCCTGGCCGGTTTGGCTCAGAGGTTGGAGCATCGGCCTGTGGACCAGAGAGTCCCTGGTTCGGTTCCCGCTAGGGGCACGTACCAAAAAAAAAAGAAAGAAACACACCTTGAACAAAGCTCTAGACATTCATTCACAGCCCCACAGGAACTCCACAGACTCTGCAACAGAAGCCAAAAGCAGGTGAATCCAAGACCTGTCATTGGAACTCCACAATCAGTGTTTTCGTATTTCATGTTATTTCAAGATATATAGATATTTAATAACTTTTATTAAATTTACTAATTTAGAAAAGGAATAGCTGAAATAAGTTAAATTGACTTGCTTAGAAGGCTAAGATTTTTTCCCCCCTTTCAATAAGAATTACCTCTCAGAAACTTGCATTTAAAAAGATAAGATTTGGCCCTGGCCAGTTGGGCTCAGCCAGCGGTTGAGCGTCGGCCTGCGGACCAGAGAGTCCTGGGTTCAGTTCCCACTAGGGGCACGTACCACAAACACACACACACACACACAAAGATAAGATTTGGTGGCTTTGACTTGTTTCTGGAGCCATACCTCTGGCCCTGTGAAGATTGTATTTGTAAAACAAGGACAGTATTTTATTTGTTTGTTTGTTTGTTTGTTTGTTTGTTTGTTTAAATAGCTCATAATAGACTGACAGATCCATGCACCCATTTTTGGACTGTTTCTCCCCATTTGGGTAGTTTCCCAGTGTGCAGACAGCACACAGCTCAGGGTCGCCTCTGCGAGCACAAAGGCTTGGGTCCGGGGAAGCTCTGCCCATTTCCCTGGGGAATGGTAAACCAGGTCTAGCTGTAGCATTAGCTGAATAATTTCCTTTCAGCTAATTAATGAACAAAACAAACTGATGAACAAAACAGACCCGGAGACATAGAAGTAGGGTACAGACTGACAAACCTCAGAAGAGAGGGTGGGGGGGAGAGATACACCACAGAACTTATATGCGTATGCGCATAACCATGGACATGGACAACAATGCTGTGGGGGGGGTCGGGGGAGGGTGTCAATGGGGGAAAAAGAGGAAACATCTGTAACAAAAATTAATTAATAAAAAAATTTAAATAAACAAATTCCTTTTGCTTCCATGGTGGCAGCTGTAGAATGTCCTAGAATTTTGATAATTACCAATTGCTTTAATTTCTGTGTGACATCTAATAATTCTGCAGTCTATGTTTTATTTTTTATGGGCTGCCTTAGAAAAGTAAGAAGACTGGCTGCTTCCACAGCCTCCTAAAGCTGCGAGCTGCACCAAGGCACAGCTCCTGTCAGGGTAAACACTGGCTGTTTGATCTTTGGCCAACTGACAAGCCCCAATTAGAATAATTAGGCTTATTGGGCAGATTTTATTCAGGTAAATAAGAACCTTCAATTATGTCTCTTTATAGCTAATTGCTGTAATAGGTATGTTGTGTACTTTTGGGAGTTTAGTAATTTTCTAGAACATAAAACAAAATCACCATATGTAGATTAGAATGAAATATTTAAGAAATTTAATGTATTTAAATTAGCTTTTAGTATCTAAGACAATAGGTGAGACTCCTCCTATATCCCTGGGGCATTATTGTCCAAGTAAATCTATAATCTTCCCAGGTGAAACCAAAGACATATTGGTTGCCTTTTTCTACTGGAATGCTGAAAAAGACACTACATAGATGTGTTACTAGATCCTGGCGGTCACAGGGAAGGCTGAAAATAAGGTGTAAGGGTTTGGAGCCACAGGGTGTCTGGGAATAACTAGCTTATTTATAACTCTGAGATTTTGTACAAATCTCTATTTTTTTCCCCTTTTGGGTTCTTTACTAGGTAATTACAGGGGCTTGTATATGGAATTATAATTTATGGTAATTTTAACTCCTCCTAAACTATTACTAAGGAGAAGGGGAAACATCTCATAGTCCTTGGAGCAGCCCTGTGCTTGTTTCTGTTTTGTTTGTTTTCTAAATCCCGTTTCAGTTTCCTATAGTCCTTAACGTGGACAGACTTCTCTGCAGGAGTTTTCTTGAGAACCTTATTTAGTAATCCTGTCGCTTTTGCTCCCAGAAACCAGTAGGTCCATTGATTGGAATAGGTTAGAGGAGCCAGGGCTACATGTTCTAACAGTTAAATTTCTTGGTGAACCATCAGGGTCCCGGATAAAATCGGGAGGATTGCTGGTTCCTCTCTGGCTGAGCCGAGCTTTTCTCCAAAGGGAGCTGTCAGATTCCCAGTCTCCTCCCCCAGGTCAGCAGGAGTGGTCGTGGAGGAGACAGCAGGGGAAGGAAGGAGGGAGGGGCCGGCCGGCTGGGCAAGGAGGCTCAGAGACAAAGGATGTGGTGGAGGAGGGACTGAAGGGGAGGAATGGGGTGTGGGCGCTTATTAGCTTCAGAATGGTTCAGAGACAGTCTCTAAACTTTCTTATTAATTTTCTTAAGAATTTATCTGTGCTCCTCTTTAGAAGCTTCTAATTTATAATCAAGATAGGCTTTCCATTCACTCATTCAGTTTAATTTTAGAGCCAACATTTTTCTTTTATTTTTCTTTTCTTTCTTTCTTTCTTTCTTTTTTTTTTTTTCATGCAAAAAAATTAATTTAGGCACCAAAGACAACTGCATTTTCTCCTTTTTAAGTTGGTATTATTTCTAGTTAAATCTTCCCATTTCTGTAACTCACTTGCAAGTACAGGCTTCCTATGAGGAGCATGAATGAGGGCTGGGGTCTGGAGGTTCCCAGCCTTGGAGCACAACTTCCCATGTCAATGTTAGGGTCCCCCCCCCCTTTGGATATCTACAGTGTCTGAGCTATTTTCAAGGGATGTTATGTAGCAGGTCGAAGTGTGCTGCTTATAGGTTGAGCTCCATGAGGCTGTCACCCCTCAAGTTGCATTCAACCTCTCCCAGCATCTAAAACAACTGAAGAGCTCGGGGCAGGGTGGGGGAGTTGACCAAACCTTAGGTGCTCCTTTGCATGAGCCGGTCAGTTAACTACAGTTGACGGGCTCCTTGAGGAATGACCTCTGATATCTCCACAAAGATTCTTAGTCACCTAAGAATACCTGAAATTCGGGCTGGAGGCAGGGTGTGCCCCTTCAAAGTTGAAAGAGTTCAGCTCTCATTTATCCAGCGAAGGGTTTTGCTCAGACTCTCAGAAAGCAGTTCCAATTGAAAAGCCAACATATGCCCTGGCCAGTTTGGCTCAGTGGTTGAGCATTGGCCTGCGGACCAGAGAGTGCCGGGTTCGGTTCCTGCTAGGGGCACGTACCAAACACACACAAAAAGAAAAGCCAGTTAAAAAACAGCCACCCATTTGTCCTATCTCACCCTAGCCTGGGTTCTGTCAACCCTTAACCTTGAGGGTTTAAAAAAATACAGTTCAAATAAAGTCAAGCTGAGTTCCTGGATCCAAGAGACAACTCCCCCAAGTCCACCCGATGGGCGGGGAGCTGGTGGTATCAATGGGCCCTTTGCTGGATCCCAGCACCCGGCTGGGTGCACAGGTGGTCCTGGGTGAGCTCTTTGGAATCCTGCTGACTACACCTAGGAAATGTCAACGTAAGAAACATTCAAACCTGCGAAGAATTTCTGTGAGCTTATTTGAGCCAAGACTGTTAAACAAGTGCCAGGAAGCAAAATCTCAGTGAATTGAGATAATGCTCCAGAGAATGGCAGTTTTGCTCCTTACTTTATACATGACAATGAAAAGAGAGCCCTGGCCAGCTTGGCTCAGCGGTTAGAGCGTGGCCCACAGTCCAGAAGAGACCTGGGTTCGGTTCCCGCTAAGAGCACATACCTCAGTTTCAGTTTGTCTTCACCCCCCATTGGGGTTGTGTGGGAGGCAGCCACTCAATGTGTCCCTTTCACGTGGATGTTTCTCTTTCTTCCTCCCACTCTATCTAAACAAAAATGGAAAAATGTCCTCATGTGAGGATTTAAAAAAATACAATAAAAAGAAAAGAGAAGGTGTCAGTGTGTTACATGAAATCCACTGGTGACGGATCAGGGAGGTGGGAGAAAGCAGAGCGGGGAGCCTCTGGAGTTGGATGAAAAGTACAATGATAGACACACACATCTTTAACGTAGGAGGGTACAGGACAGTTAACAGTCAACAATTAGCTCAGTAACAATGAGGGGACTTGTGGTCTCGGCAGACTGGTGCCTGTGCTCTGAGGGCTCTGGAAAAAAGGAAAAGTACCCCGACCTTCCAAAAATATGTTATCGTAGATGTAAAAGGACAATAGACAGGCTCAGTTAAAGTAAAGATTGACCTTCGTTAGGGACTAGGACACAACTACCTGCCACAAACTACTTTTTTTTTTTTTTTTTTAATCCTCACCCGAGGACATTTTTGCATTTTTTGTTCAGACAGAGCGGGAGGGAGAGAGAGGAAGAGAGAGAGAGAGAAACATCGATGTGAAGGGACACATTGAGTGGTTGCCACCAGCACGACCAACCAGGACCGGGGACAAACTGCAACCGAGGTACGTGCCCTTAGCGGGAACCGAACCCGGGTCTCTCTGGACCGCAGGCCGACACTCTAACCGCTGAGCCAAACTGGCCAGGGCCACAAACTACTTTTAACTAAAAGGTTTTAATTTCAGACCATCCTGTGGTACTCTAGGTCTCTGAATCTGCAAGGCTGCCACGTAGGCCGTCCCTGAGCCTGTCAGGTCGGCATGTGGCCCCTTTTTGTCCACACCGTCCATTCAGTTTTCTCTTCTATGGAAAGAAGAGAAAGAAGACTGCAATTGCCAGGCTCCCAGATGATGGGCACAGTGACAGCTGCCGGCTTCCAAACGGCAATTCCCTGGTGACAGAGGGACGTCACCTTGGGCGCTCCCAGGGTCGGGGCAGCTGCGAATAGCCACCGGGGTCTCCCTTGTCCCGAGCATAGCCCAGGCGCACTGCGGAGGACACCAGGCAACCAGCCGGTGAGTCTGAGGGCAAAGGGCAGCCAAGGACTTGTCTGCGGAACTGGCTCCAGGGCCTTAACTTTTGCCTCAGCCTTATTCTCCATCCCCCAAGGCTCTTGGCAACCAGTTCCCGGTGGGGAGGTGGTGGACGTCAGCCGGTTGGGGGCACACCAGGAGCGCCACCTGGCCTTTAGCCTCAATATCCTGCAGGGATGTTGGCGAAAGTGAAGGGCCCTGAAAATGGAAAGGAGGCGAGGGAGAGCGGAAGACGATGGGAAAGGAAATTGTATATTCTTGTACCACCCTAAAACTACGGGGGAAATCACGTCCAGGACCGCAAGCTCACTTCCCAAACCAGGTGGACCATTCTGAGGGAGGGAAGATTCTTCTGTGCGGAGAACTGAGCTCGGCCTGAGGGCTTGCACCTGACTTCCGCCCCGTGAGGACCTGCAGATGGCTCACATTTCGGTCAAAATCCACGCGAATTCATTCCCGTTCTAGAAGGAAAAAACCTAAGTGCCTGACTCACCTGATTCATAACGAGCTGAATGCTTTTCTTTATGCAAGATGAAAATATCGGTAAATCTTAGGATAGTAAAAAGGAAGACACAAAAATGGAAAAAAATTAAACGTTTGGCAGGGCGTCATTGGTTGTGTGTTGTCTATTTTCTGGCTGTCCACGCTGTGTCACTGACATGACGCCTGCGGCTGGGCGCCCGGCTGGCGCGCAGTGCGCGCACCTGCTGCGTTGCCGCGTCCGGCGATCTATGCAACATCTGGCTCAATGGATATAAGTTAGAACATTTTTCAGTCTGTCCGTCATTGAGTCTTCATGGAATATCCAGACAAATTGAAACATAAATGCTATGAAAATGGGGCCACAAAAGTGGAAGAGAAAATGTCCAATTCCTCTGACATCTGTGTTACTAGAGGGCGCTCCAGGGGACAAAGCCCTGCAGTGAGGGCAGGACGGCGGTTCTGAGCAGCCACTCTGTGCCACCACCCTTCACGTGGGCTCCTTCGTGTCATTCTCATGCAAGCTATTGAATGCGTTATGTCCCCCACTTTCAGAAGAGGAAGCCGAGGTACAGTGTGCAGAGCTGAGTCACCACAGCTCCAGTTCTGAGACTAGAGCCTGGTTCCCCAGAGCAAATGTCTGTACAAAGTGTACGGCTTAGGGCAGTCCCTCAGTATTGATTACCATCACAAGCGCACGTGCTCTTTGTGCCAACGGTTCTACATGTGCAGAAGGCAGGGCGAACTTCATGAACATACCACGAGGGCGGTTGCACAGGGCCCGGGCTTAGAAGGGGACACTGTGTTTGGGTTTTTATTTTTTTATTTTTATTTTTTTTAAATCCTCATCATAGGACATTTTTCCATTTTTTGTACAGACAGAGTGGGAGGGAGAGAGAGGAAGAGAGAGAGAGGGAAACATCGATGTGAAAGGGACACATCGAGTGGCTGCCACCCGCACGACCAACCAGGGCCGGGGACAAACTGCAACCGAGGTACATGCCCTTAGCGGGAACCGAACCCGGGTCTCTCCGGACCGCAGGCGGACGTTCTAACTGCTGAGCCAAACCGGCCAGGGCTGTGTTTGGGTTTTTAAAGACCTTTGTCACAGTCTTGAAATTCTTAGTAATTTTATTTTTCAATTTGTGCTTTGTAAGTGATGTCCAATGGGACAGTAGAACATGTGCTGGGGGCTTGGAGCCTAGACTCACGCTTGGTCTTGCTTCTGATACCTCTCAGTGTCCCCAGGACTGGTTTTACTCCCCCACCCCTTCCGCAGGAGTCATTGCCACCCTCTCTGCTGCGCTCTCTCAGCCGGGGCCTGGGCGCGGCGCAGGAGCAGCCGGCATCACTCTGGTCTGGCCCAGTGGAGGGCGGCACCCCCCAAGCATGGCTGTCCCTACAGAAGTACAGCACTAAACAGCACAGACAAAACGGTCACCATGCCATGTAGCGGGTGAAACTGCAGAGGACAGGAGAAGGCTCTTTTCCTACGCTTTGCACGAGTCCCCATCGTCTGATTTTGTACTGAGCCCTCAAACTAGGTACCTGCCCTAGCAGACCCCTAGTCCTCGCCAGGTTGCCGTGAGAGCGGAAGGTGGAGAAGGAAGAACCGACGCGACTGCGCTGCGGGCTCGGCTCGGGTGAAGCTGCCGCGGAACCGCCCCACCTCCCCGCGGGCAAGAACTTTGTCCTGCTGCGGGTTTTACAATCAAGGCCTAATGAGGAGCTTGACACGTGGCAGTTGCTGTTAAGTATTTAATATAAATTAACTGAATACATTTTTATTTCAACCTAGTAAAATTGATACTTAAAATTAAAACCTAAATATCCTGAAAAACTAGTTAAGTATAATACATTCATGTAATAAATATTGTGTACCTGTATAAAATATGTTCTTTAGACACTGATATGGAAAAATGTTCAACATGAATTGTTGTTACCAATATTTTTTTTTTTTAAGAAAATAGGAGGAGCCCAGCCGGTTGGCTCAGTGGTTGAGCGTTGACCCTGCACCAAGAGGTCGCGGGTTGGACTCCCAGTCAGGGCACATGCCCAGGTTGTGGGCCTGATCCCCAGTGGGGGCATGCAGGAGGCCAGTCGATGTTCTCTCTCATCGATGTCTCTATCTCTCTCCCTCTCCCTTCCTTTCTCTGTAAAATTAATAAAGAAAAAAATTTTTCTAATGAATAAAAGTACACCAGAGGCCTATTATTGGTGTATGAAAACTGTCTAGCGCAGTATCTGGGGAAGCCTACGCACGGCTGCTCACTGCGTCATAGGGTCACACTGAACAGCATGGGAACTAACATGCACATTTGTGTGTTCACAGCATGTCACTGAACATGCGACTGCGTAGCAGACACCGGCAAAGATGCAGACTGACCGACGTTACTGAGGAGTGCAATGCACACAAGAAACAGCCCGAATCAGATATGCTACACAAAACCCGTTAAAGTAACATTTAACTGCTGAAGGAAATGACCCGTTCTGATCAACAGGTTTGTCCTTGGACACAGCTACTCATGCTCCATGCCCAGCACAACCTGGATGCTCCCACACCCCAGCTTCCTGTAAATGGCAAGGCCGCTGACTTCGTTTTTACTGGTGGCTCCTCTCCTTCCCTTGTTTATATCGCCTTTGCCCAAAGATCAGTCATCCAAAACTGCTCGCCCAGCCCAGGAACTCGCCCCCTTCCCAGAGACCCAGGCAGCGAGGGCGGGAGGTGCTCGGAGCTGCTCCTCGGTGCAGGCGCCGGAGCACTGCTCCCAGCTGGAAAGCCTGGCTTCCGCTCCCAGCTCTGCCGCTCCGGGGCTGGGACCTGGAGTGAGCGAATTCCCTGTGCCTCTGTTTTCTCTGTAAAATAAGAGTGTGCGTGGTAAACGGGAACATGGGCCCTTCCCATGGTCCAACTCCCCTTCCCTCCCTGTGGGGATATAGTGAAGGTCATCTGTGAGCGGACCAGGAGACCTTGGGAACCTGGCCCCAACTCCGTCTAAGAAAGACCTGAGAGAAAACTGCCTCTAGGCGGGAGCTGGGCTGTGAACAGCTGGTGTGCTGACCTTGCACAGCTTGCTCACAAGCACGCTCCCTACCCCCGCATGCCCGGCCGCCCCCACCCCCACTCCTTCCCCCACAGCCTTGGCCCGTCTGCAGGCTGGGTGGGACTCAGCAGTTCATCTTCACTGGTGGCAGCCTGTGTGGTGGTGGCTTCACCATCGGTCACCACCAGTGTGCACGTGAGCCCCAATAACCCGGGTCTTTCACAGCTAGGCCTCGGGGGAATCCAAGAACACGCTGGGGTTTCCAGGATGTCAGGACTTTGCATAACAGAGTGATAACAATTTACCATTTGTTTCATTGTTGTGAGGGTGAAATGAGTTAACACGTGTGGAATGCAGCTGGACACACAAGAACAGAGCAAGGAGGATAGACCAGGTACAGAAGGTCATCAGGATGCCTAGCAATAAGCAAAACTGGGAAAACAAGGACCTTTTCCCCTCCCCACCCCCACCCCCAGTGACCTTTCCTCCCCTAGCACATCACTGGTCCCGTGGTTTATACCCCTCACCTTTCACATCACTGGTGATGTGGCTCGGACCTCCAGGACTCTTCCTCCCCTGGCTGTTGCTAGTAGTTCGAGTGAGACAGACAAATCAGGTCCAAACAAGGTGGCCGGAGAACAGTCCTTAAGCAGTAAGTGTCTGGACAAGGTGGTTCTGATCTGAATCGAATACATGGAGGCCTCAGTTGTGTTTCAGCTCCAGGTTCAGAAAAGCAGCAAAACCGGACAAGCAACACCAAAGCCTGACCTCGAGGCCAGCTCACGGAGGAATGACCCCTGCCCTGGCACTGACCCATCATCAGAGAACACAACCCTGAAAGGACCCACCTGGAAAGCTGATGACTATTCTACGGGGATTCTCCCCTAGGACCTCCCCTAAGATTTCCACCCTTCAAAGCTTTTAGGAGGCGGAGGACCAGGAGCTCTTCCCAGGAGCGAGCCAGTGTCCCGCCAGCCCCCACTCCTACCCCTCCTCACTTTACCTTTACCTCCTCTCACCTAAGTTCCCAGGGCCCTTCTTGGCCTCTGTACCTTCTTTTCTAAGCCCATTGCTTCTATCACTCATTTCTCCCACTTCTGTGACTTTCTAAGTAAATTTTCTCTTATAGTTTGAGTCTTGGCTCTGAATTCTTTCCTGGCCAGAACTCCAGTACCGATGCTGCGGACCCAGCTCCAGTCCGGCCCCACGGGTCTAAAGCCGCGAGCGGCTCCCGACACTGCCAACACACGTGTTATGCAAAGTGCTGAGGTCCCAGACACATCAGCATACTGTTCTTGGATTCTCAGAGAAGTAATCCAGAGGACTGACTGGCTGTGCAGGACATGGGTTGTTGGGAATGACATGCGCACTGGTGACAGCCAACCGGTGACGTGACCACCACACAGGCTCCACCAGTGAAGTAGAACCTCCAGTCCCGCCGGCTGCAGACTGGCCACCCGGGGTGGATGGCCAGTGCTTTTGTTTCACTGCCCCTCAGCCTTTCCCAGCACAAGGCTTTAGAGGCACCGAAAACAGAGAAAAACAGCAGGCAGAGGGAATGTGTTTTCAGACAAGCTGTGTGAGCTCAAAACTGCTAGCTGTTTTCTTGACTGAGGAGCTGGCCGGGCTCCCAAGGTCTCACTGTCCACTTACTGATGGCCTTCACCATGTTGCCACAGGATGGGAGGGGAGCTGGAGCTTGGGACCAGGCCATGTTCCCATTTACCACTCAACATGGAAACAGCTTAGAACAGTGGCACATGGATGTTTTCAATCAGTTGTTTTTGTTATTTGTGTTCTGTTTTGTTTAGAGATGCTGAGATTTCTCCAAATTGGCTTTGATTGTCTGGCTCCTGCTCTCTCTCTGTTCCCCCAACCCTCTGCCCCACCCTGAGCTCGCACTCAGCCTTTGACAGCTGGACTACTGATGGTGATCCAACCACCCCACGACCCCCAAACACTGCCCAGGACAGCGTCCAGTGGGCAGCCCTGCCCCTGAGGCTGGCCGTGTTTGGGGACAAGGCACAGCGGGCTTCTCGGGTGCGGAACGAGACAATCCCTACTTCAGAGGAGGTCAGGCACGCACAGCTCTCCTCCCACCTGACACACCCCTCCCACTGCAACTTTCACCCTCACAGCTCCATAATATCCAACTGCTCGTGCCCCAAATCCAGCTGATCTGCAGGGAGAAAGAAAAAGAAACTCCCAGGCTCTGGAGACCAGTCTGTCTTTCTAGCCGCTGGTGCTCAGCTCAGAGACAAAATGCCTACATCCCAGTCGTGTTCCTAGCCCTTGAATGGTATTGCTCAACAGAATTTTTTGTGATGATAGAAATGGTCTATATTTCTGCCGTCCAATGTATTGACCACTAGTCACATGTGCTACTGAGCATTGAAACACATTTAGTCAGACTTCTGGTCAGGATGGTGGGTAGGTAAGCGGTATTGTGTCCTCCCACAACCACATTAAAATTACAACTAAACTACAGAACAACCATTATTCAGAACCATCTGACATTGAGCTGAATGGAAGTCCTACAACTACAGAATGAAAGAAGCCACATGGAGACTGGTAGGAGGGGTAGAGGCAGACAGGCTGGTCCCACACCCACGTGTGGTGGATAAAATCAGGAGGACACCTCAGCTGGGAAGGTCCTCCCTGAGGACTGAGGGGTCCCCGTCTCATACCAGGTGCCCACTTCAGGGTTCCAGTGCCAGGAAGAGAATCCCCATCACTTCTGGCTGGAAAACCAGTGGGAACTAAAGTTCAGGGAGGCTGAGTCTGAGGGAGCCCCAGGCAGCTCCTCTTAAAGGGCCCGCACATGGACTTACTCTGACTCACTCCCTCCGGGCTCCAGTGTAGGGGAGACAGCATGAAAGGCGCCAGAGACATTTCAGGAAGAACTGAGTTGCTTGGCATCGGGACGAGGGCTGGAGAGGCAGCTTTGTCCCAGACAGACGTGCTAGTGGAGGCCATTGCTCCTTTGGTGAGCCCTCCCTCCACAGGGCAGGCAGATGGCAGCCACATCTGGGACTCCAGCAACCTGGCTCACACTGTTTGCCCCACCCTGGTGATTCCCTGAGGCCCTGCCCCACCCAACTTTCGAGCCCACGTAACCTGTTTCCAGTGGTTTTACCACAGGATTGGCCTGTCTTGGTTCCTGCTTCAGATTTTTCTAAAATCTCTCAAACAAGCAGCATCTGGTCTCAGCGAACCCCACACCTCTCAAGTGGCCCCAGGCCTGGCACTAGAAGCAGCCAGCCTTGGTTCACAACTTGGCTTTTCCTGGGCACCTCTAAGCCCAGTACAAGAAGCAGCAATTGGCAGATCACTTTGTAGCTTATGCCTGGTGGCCCGGGGTAGAACACAGGCAGTGGCTGACCTTGCCCCAAAGCCAGTACACCCAGTGGACAGCTTCAGACCACATCCAAGCACCAGCACCCAACCACCTCCACAGTGACACACTCAAGGAGTGGACTCAGTGGGTACCAGAGCCCTGCTGAAGTAAGTCTTGCTCTGTGTAGTGGGCCCTGCACAGCTGATCCTCCAAGGTAGTCAGAGGCCAGTGGTCAGTGGGCACAGCCCTCCCATTGATGTGCCAACAGTAATCAAGAATCAATCACAACAGAAGGGTGTACAGTCACACTAGGGGTGCACTTCGAGCTGGGTGATTGGGAAGCTGTGCCACTGGACCCTACAGCACACCTACTACAACAGGCCACCTTAGGAAGCCTAGGAGACATAGCAACTCTACCTAATACATAGAAACAAGCACAGGGAAGCAGCTAAAATGAGGAGACAAAGAAACATGTCCCAAATGAATGAAAAGAACAAAACTCCAGGAAAAGAACTAAACAAAATGGAGATAAGCAATCTAATAGATGCAGAGTTGAAAACACTGGTTATAAGGATGCCCAAGGAGCTTAGTGAGACCTTCAAGGAACTTAAGGAGATCTCCAACAAACTCAGTGAGAACATCAACAACATAAAAAAGAACCAGTCAGAAATGAAGGAGGTACTAACTGAAATAAAGAATAATTTACAGGGAATCAATAGTAGAGTAGGTAAAGCCAAGAAGCAAACCATCAATTTGGAATATAAGGAAGCAAAAAACATGCAATCAGAACTGCAAAAAAAAAAAAAAAGAATCCAAAAAAATGAGGATAGTGTAAGGAGCCTCTAGGACAACTTCAAGCATGCCAGCATTTGCATCATGGGGGTGCCAGAAGGAGAAGAGAGAGAGCAAGAAATTGAAAACCTATTTGAAACAATAATGACAGAAAACTTCCCTAACTTGGTGAAGGAAACAGACATACAAGTCCAGGAAGCACAGAGAGTCCCAAACAAGATGAACCCAAAGATGCCCACACTAAGACATAACATCATCAAAATGCCAAAGGTTAAAGACAAAGAGAGAATCCTTTTTTATTTTTTTAATCCTCACTCGAGGACATTTTGCATTTTCCTCAGATAGAGCAGGAGGGAGACATGAGGGAAGAGAGAGAGAGAAACTTCAATGTGAGAGAGACACATCGACTGGTTGCCACCCACACGACCCCAACGAGGGCTTAGACAAGCTGCAACCGAGGTACATGCCCTTAGCGGGAACCGAACCCGGGTCTCTGGTCCACGGGCCAAAGCTCTAACCGCTGAGCCAAACCAGCCAGGGTTTAATTTTAATTTAAATGGCTACTGTGGCTAGAGGTTACTGTGTTAGACATGGTTTAATGAGACATCCTTGCTTTAAGATTGGGAAGTATATTTTTCAAACTTGGTGCTGGTCTCATGCTTCAGTGGTCAGCTGGTCTCAGGAGGCAAGGGGAAAATGTCCATCCCAGATCTCACTTTCCCTAGGACACTGAGCAGACCAGAGAGCAGGGCCCAGGCTGCAGGGTGTGTCTGGCTGCCAGCGGTGTCCTCCTGGCCGTGCTGGCTGAGGGCGGCCGGCCTTGCCAGTACTCCCAGCTCGCCCCTCCAGGCATAGGTGGCCTCAGCTTCCAGGGTGCAACCTGTGGGGCGTCACCACGAGACGAGCTGCAGTGGTGTGTGGATTGTTTTGACTTAAAGGCAAACAAGACCATGGGGCATAAGAGAAACTCTGTCCTTTTATTAACTACCCAGAAGACTTTGAATTGGGGGTCATGTCCATAATAATAGAGTATCAAAGATAACCTTTTCAGCTGTGTACAGGGCAGGGCAAACTTTTAATTCCTGTACATCTGCTGTTCTTATCATTCTGCCAGAACCTTTTAAAGCCCCCAGCGCCTCACCTGCCCCTATCTCAGAGTGCCATACATAGCTCCCCTGAACTTTCCGCCCTGGACGCTCTCAGGGGCCTGGTCTCTGGCTCTCTCGTGTGCGCAGGTTCCCATAGACATGTCTGCCACGAAACGTGGTCATTTCTCTTGCCGATCGACCTCATGTCTATTTGATTATTAGACCAGCTGAAAGAACTGTGAGGGTAGCGGGAGTTTCTTCCTCCCCACAACCCCCTGACCCCTAAATGTATTCTTTGACAGCAAGAAGCTACCCAAGCCCGGTGAGCCGTCACGCCTCTGAACATAAGAGGGGAGTTTGGCTCTGCAGTCGGAGAGGGAAGTGACCCGCGAGGAAGGATGGCTTGGCAGTCACAGCTACGCGGCAAGAGAAAGAGGAAACCAAGGCTAAAGGTTCTTTCTTTTTTAAAAGCCATGCTCCCTCTCCGTTGGCTGACACTAGGAGGACGAGGGTAGAAGGAGCCCTATAGATCACGTGGACAAGCCTCTTCCTGAGGTCCAGTGAGGGAGAGCCGATCCCAACGGGTCAGACCCGAGGAGCCCTTCAAAGCCGGCCTGGCAGGAGGGAGCGGGGTTGGGAGGCCTGGTACCAGGCAGCCTCTTCTCTGCAGCTCTGAGGGGGTGGTGGGGCAAACCCGTCATCGCCGAGGTCTGTGGCCCTTTTGTGTGACTGCCTGGCAGGGATGGCCTGGGGGCCGGCCTCTGAGCACAGCTGCAGCAGGAGGAGGGAGGCGGGCACTGCCCTCCTGCCTGTTGCCAGGCTTGCTCAGCAGTGGGACCTGCACCCCGCGGGCCTCCTCTCAGCCTGGCCCTGCCCTGAGAGTGGAGATGGCGAGTTTGTCAGGCTCCTGTCTGCCCAGCTGCCTCCCCTGCCTTCTCCTGCTCCTCCAGTTGTCTCTTAGCAATGCAGGTAAGATCGATCTTTATCCCTACCCGGAGACCCCGAGAACAGAAAGGCTACTTTTCCTAGGCTAACCTCCTTTAATTCACCCTCAAATTACTATGGAAATTATCTTTCTGAAACATAGATGTGCTGACATTGTTCCTGCCTCAGAAAACTCCCATCGTTTCCTACATTTCCAGAGTAGAACCCTGACTCCTTTTTTTTAATATGTCTGCACTCCCCCCACCGGGGATCCAGCCTGCAACCTGGGCTTGTGCTCTGACCAGGAGTCGACCTCCTCACCCTGTGACCTCCTGGTGCACAGGATGCCGCTCAACACACTGAGCCCCGCCGGTGGGGTGCAAGCCTTCCCGTGACCTTAGCTCCGGGCTCCCCTTGGGCTCACCTCTCTCTTTAGCTCTGGTCTCTCACCTGCCAGTGGGGGTATAACAAGGCGACCTTGGAGCTGCTGCCGGGGCTCAGTGAGACGAGGCGCAGACCGGAGTGGCGCCTACTCCATAAGAAACTGCACGTTTGCTGGACTGTGAGCCTTGTCACATTTGAGGGCTCTGTCCTGCATGACCAGGCGCCATAAGTTTCTGTAGAGGTGCCCTGTGCTCATGTGCTGGGGAGAAAGAAGAGAAGCAGAAGACAGACTCCCAACTTCAGGGAGCCCCCCAGAGAAGAGGCCCGGTCATTGCTGCCCCCGGGAAACCTTTGCAGGGGAACGAGGAAACCAGCCTCGGAAGGTCCAAGTCCAACCGAGGAGACACAGTCCACGTGGGAAAGACCAGGAGCTGACAGGGCGGGTCCAGGAGCCGCGGGGGTGGGAGGAAGGAAGCGGCCGCCTCGGGGCAAGGTCTCGGTGGAGGAGAGTCTGGGCACAGGGCTGAGAAGTGGCAGAGCGTCAGCAGGAGTGACAGAAGCCCCAGCAGAGAGAGGGACGGCCTGGCCACGTCTCAGCAGGGAGGCCCCCCCGAAGAGCTGAGCCAGGCCGGGGGCGGGGGGGGGGGGGACCCGAAGGCTGGGCAAAACCGAGATGGATACAGTTGACAGAGAGGTGAGCAGCAACTGTCAAGAACATGCTAGAATGTTCTGTCCAGGGCACTCACGATATCTCTACAACCGCAGATCTTTTATTTATATAAATATTCAAAAAGAAAACCTGAGCTCTTCCCTGGTTCTAGAATGCCATTTAAAATGAATGGAGCACCGCCCTAGCCATTTGACTCGGTTCGAGCACCCCTCCTGTGAACCAGTCCTGGGTTCCTTCCAGGCCAAGGGGCCAAGGGGTCACGGGCATGTACCTTGGTTGCAGGTTTGATGGGGTTGTGGGGAAGGCAACCAATCTGTGTGTCTCTCTGTCACCCTCCGTCCCTCCCACTCTATCTAAAAAAAAAAAATTAAGGGAAAAATAACCTTGGGTGAGAATTAAAAAAAAAGAATTGAGTGCCGTCTGCCTTTCCTTCCCTGACAGACTCTTCAAGGGTCCCCTGACACTGTTACTCTGCTTTGGTGTCTTGGACAGGACAGTTCAGAGTAATAGGACCAGGGCATCCCATCTGGGCGCTGGTGGGACACGAAGTGGAACTGCCGTGCCGCTTATCTCCAGGAAGGAATGCCACGGGCATGGAGGTGGGGTGGTACCGGCCCCCCTTCTCTCGGGTGGTCCATCTCTACCGAAACGGCAAGGATCAGGACGGAGAGCAGGCGCCTGAGTACCGGGGCCGGACGGAGCTGCTGAAAGACACCATTGGTGAGGGGAAGGCGACCCTCCGGATCAGGAACGTGAGGTTCTCAGATGAAGGCGGTTTCACCTGCTTCTTCCGAGATCATTCTTACCAAGAGGAGGCAGCAATGGAGCTGAAGGTGGAAGGTGAGTGGTGCCCCACAGTGCTGACGTCACCTGCTGGGTGGCCAGGACCTCGCTCTGAGACGTCAGTCATTCTCTTACTTGAGATGAGCTCCTTCAACCCAGATATCTCTCCCCTGGGAACCAATTCCCTAGAAGTATGTACCTCAGTACAGAAGCATTTACATACTTGCGATGTCTGCTGTCTCATTGTTCAAAATGGAAGAGCACCCAGAATCTAACCAATGCCCACAAGCAGGGAGGAGACTGAATACATGTTGTTATCCACACCGGGAATATTATGTAGCCACTAAAAAGACTGTTTTAGGGCTGTAGCAGATGGCTTGGAGGCATTCCACAAGATATAGTTGAGTACTAAAAGCAAGCTACACAATGTAGGAAACAAAAACTAAACTGTTTGTTTGTGAATATATATATATATATATATATATATATATATATATATATCTCAGAGAAAAATATGAAAAGAGATCCATAAGAAAGTTAATATGGTTCACTCTGGGGGAAGAGAGGAGAGGAGAATGGGGTGTGATCCAATCAAAGAACATAAAAGAAAATATCATAATTATTCATATGATTGTTCATATAAAAGTATATGCAATATGTACATTTGTGGGTACTTATAAAGAAAAATTAAATAAAAAAATTTTAAAGAGACCCAAATAGAAAAAAAAAAAAAAAAAAAAAGACAAATGGAGGCAGCAAAATCCAAAATAATCAATTTCTGATTAGTTTATGCCAGTTTAGTGGGGAATATGAATGACCTAAAAGTTGTTTGTTTTTTTTAATTCTACCTGAGGACATTTTTGCATTTATCTTCAGATAGAGTGGGAGGAAGAGAAGAAGGAAGAGAGAGAGAGAGAGAGAGAGAGAGAGAGAGAGAGAGAGAGAGAGAAACATCAATGTGAGAGAGACATCAAGTGGTTGCCATCTACACGACCCCAACCAGGGCCAGGGACAAACTGCAACCAAGGTACATGCCCTTAGCAGGAACTGAACCGGGGACTCTCTGGTCCGTGGGCCGACGCTCTAACCGCTGAGTGAAACCGGCCAGGGAGACCTGAAAGTTATTCAAAGTATGCAAATGGACTTTTTCCTTCTTGTTGCTTTGGAACAGCTCCTTGTTTATTTGTTATGAACAAGGGGATTATCCCTAAAGAGTCAAATTGACCAAATCCTATTACATTGAATTCCAAAGTTGATGTATTTGTGGTGTTTTATTAGATAAGAAATACTGTTGGAAAACACATTCCTGGTAAACACAGTTGAAGTGAGTATACAGATAAACAAATGTCTGGTGTATTCACAGAGACCACCTACAGATCATACTCACGCTCTTCTCCAGAATTCCGGCTTCAAAGTGTTTGTGATGGGTGACTTTCAATTTATGTATTTTTGTTGTTTTATGGCAGAATGGTTAAGATGTGGACAAGATAAGCCCTGGCCGGTTTGGCTCAGCGGTTAGAGTGTCGGCCTGCGGTCCGGAGAGACCCGGGTTTGGTTCCTGCTAAGGGCATGTACCTCAATTACAGTTTGTCCTCGGCTCTGTTTGGTCATGCGGGTGGCAGCCACTGGATGTGTTCTTTTCACATTGATGTCTCTCTCTCTCTCTCTTCTTCTCTCTCCCTCCCACTCTATCTGAACAAAAATGGAAAAATGTCCTCAGGTGAGGATAAAAAAAAAAAGATGTGGACAAGATGAAATGGATGCTTTGAAATTAATTGCTATTTTTTTTCAAATTATTGCTTTTTAGAGAGAGAGAGAGAAAGGTAGAGAGAGAAACATTCATTGATTCTTGTGTGCTCTGACTGAGGATCAAACCCACAGCCTTAGGGTATCTGGACAATATTCTAATGCACTGAGCAACCAGGCCAGGGTGAAAGTTAACTGGTATTTAATTGAAGGATAAAAATGTTCTGAGGGCCGGAGCCTCAGGCCCCTTCCTTCTCTCCTTCCCCCTCCCACCTGCTGCGAAGCATTAGCCCATCCTTCAGACAATAGGCCACTTCTGTACCTCGAGGCAACTGCTGCAGGCGGGGCCAGGCCACGGCTCTGTGCGCCGAGTGAGGAAGCGCTGTCTCCAGAGAAGGCTGCAGGGCTACGAAGATAGCTTTGTGTGTCACAGAAGGCTCTTCACACAGCAGTGGTTTCTTTGGGGGAGGGATTACATGCAAAGAAGTGTGATAATGAGTTTGCAGATACTTCTCCTTCCTAGTTCAAAAACTGCCCCTAGGACATCCTCTCCCCTTGCACCCACCCCTCTAGTAACCTAGAAACTAAAACTTTGCCTCAGGGAAGAAAGCCTTCCTTTGGATTGATTTTCACCCTCTTCTCTCATCTCACAGTCTGCACCCTGAGAGCCTATAAAATGAGTGTTTTACAGTGAAACAAGGGGACCTTCTAGCCTGGGGAGCCAGGAAGCTGAGGCAAATTCAGGACTGAAATGCAGTAACTGCATTATCACAAGTTTCAGATGTCATTACCTCCCCTCCTTCTCCAAAGACTTTTGTTGTCTCTCGGACTTTTATTTCTTTCTTTTCATTTTATTAATAGTTGTCTCTAATCTTTTCTTTAAACTCTTCATTATGAAACTTTAAAATACATACAGAGGTAGAGAGAATAACAGTAATGAGCTTCCAAGTGCCCATCACTGACTGCAACAGTTGACCAAAAGACAAGCTGTTTCACCTGACCCCACTCAACACCACCCTCCCCAACTGAATTTCTGAGGCAAATCCTAGGCTGTATTATCATTTTATTGCTGAATCCTTAAGGGTGTATCATTCAAATACAAAAACACCTTAGGGGGTGGGAATAGGTAGGAGAGGGGAAAGGGAGACTAAATTGTGCCAGAAGCCCTAGCTGGGTAGCTCAGCTGGTCAGAGCATCGTCCAGATGTGCTACGAGGGTTCCATGCCTGGTCAGGGCACATCCAATGAATGACTAGTGAATGTGTAAATAAGCGGAACAACAAACTGATGTTTCTTTCTCTCTCTCAAATCAATCAATATGTATATTTTTTTATGGTGATGGAAGGAGACTTGACTTTGGGTGGTGAATGCATGGTGCAATATACCGATTATAGAGTTATACACTTGAAACCAGTATAATTTTATTAACCAAGGTCACTCTAATACATTCAATAAAAAGCATAAAATGAGAAAACTAATGCTTTAAACTTTTTCACCACAACATTGTTATATATTTTTTAATTAACAAATATTCCTTAATGTCATCAATATCCACTCTGTGTTCAAATTTTCCTGATTGTTTCATAAATATATTTTTACAATTGATTTGTATGAATTGAATCCAAACAAGATCCACATGTTGGTGTTTGCCCTATAGTATTTCCCATGGTCCAGATTTTGCTGATTTCATTCCCGTGTCGTTTAACAGGGTGCTCCATACCTGTACTTCCTGTTAGCCGACCAATGATACTCAAAATCATTCAGGTTTGATTTATTGTGTCAAGTACATTTTGTGGCTGATGCTACATACTTACTGCTTTATATCAGAAGGTTCATAATATCTTCTGTTCTCTCTTTTTTGTGATTCTAATTCTTGGGGAAGGTACAAAAGGTGATCAAAGAAAGAGCTAAAGTGCATGCTTAATAATGATATTGCTACAGGTGACGAGAAAGAACTTCAAAGTAGACTTTGCTGCATTTTCTTCTACGATTGTATTTATACCTAAGAAACTCTCCTAACCCATTTATTAATTTTTTTAGAATAACTTTTTTATTATTGATTTTATAGAGAGAGTGGAAGGGGGAGAGAGAGAGAAAAAAACATTGATTTGTTGTTCCACTTATTGGTGCATTCATTGGTTGCTTCTTGTATGTGCCCTGACTGGAAATTGAACCCAAAACCTTGGCATATGGGGTCGGAGCTCTAACTAACTGAGTTATTGGGCCAGGACTCTCCTGACCAGTTTAATGTTGCTGTGACTTAATTCCTAACTTTGATGGCAGCTCCCGAAAGCAGAGAACAAGAGGAGACCGCAGCCTGGCACACTGAGACCTCGCAGAGCGGGAGCAGCGCCCGCAGACCCGACTGAGACAGAATGGGAACCTAGAGAGCTGAGGCCCCTCCCCCAGGGCCTGCCCCACTCCACAGACACTCAGTTGCCAAATTCTGTGGCTGCTCCTTTCTCACTCTAGAAACGGGATTCCTGACCCTGTGTGTGCATTGCACCCCTTGGACAGACTGATGGTGATGGACCCCTTCTCAGAAGGGTGTTTTAAATGCACAAAATAAAACACATTTTCACTGAAATAGTTACCAAAATATTAAAATAACAGGATATGGGAGGGCCCTGATAATTAGTGTAATTTCAAAATAATGATGGACATAAGTGATATTTTGAGATTTCTGCAACAACTCCATGTCATATGAAAATATTTGTGTTTTTTATTGATGACAAAGTCACAGGTTCTGCTCAAGTATTGTAGTGTGTTGCTTACAAACATAATAGAAAGAAACACTACATTTCAGTTTAAGTGTTACTGAAAATAAATAGAATTTTTTTCCTGTTCAAGTTCACAGACCCCTGACTTCCTCCACCTCCAACACAGCCGTGGTCCGGCTCCTGTTGTTTTCAGTGACTGTTGCCATGACCTCTTTACTGCCCTCCGCGGAGTCTCCTCTACTGCGGTCATGACCCAGGTCTTGCCCCTGCTCAGCTGGGAGTCTCGGTGCACCGGGCTGGGGGGATCTTCCCAAATCCCAGGAGCCGGTCTTCTTTGTTGCCTGCTTTTTAAAAAAATACTTGTGTGTGGTGCGTGCCCCTAGAGGGAACCAAACCCGGGACTCTCTGGTCCGCAGGCTGACGCTCAACCGCTGAGCCAAACTGTCCAGGGCTAAAGGCACAAACTACCTGGAAAAAAACTACATTCTCTTGGCACCACTTTTGGCACCGTTAAGGGGGCTGATACAGAGAAGGCGAGAGGAGCTTGTTAGGTCAGGGCAGCTATTAATCTCTCTTCCTCATGGTTCCTGCGTCTCCCAAGGCCATCCTTAACCCCTTATCTTTATCGTCTTCTTGGGTTTCTCAAGGCCTCGTGTTTACAGCAAGGGCCTGCTAGGGTGCGCGTGCAGGAACCGAGGGTCGGCGTGGTTACTGCGCCTCCAGGACGGGCCTCGGTGACCTCCCTCCCTCCCCGGCTGGGGCGGCCCGGGCGCGCGGTGCAGCCGGCCTGCCTTCTGCCTTGCAGATCCCTTCTACTGGGTCGGGCCCGGAGCGCTGGTCGCCATCGCCGTGCTGCCCGTGCTCCTCCTGCAGCTGGCCGCCGGCCTGCTCTTCCTCCGCCTGCAGCGCCGACTGAGAGGTACCGCCGGGCGGGCCGCGGGGCCGCGGGGCCGGACGGGCGCACGTCACTCCGCCTGCAGCTTCTGGCGGCAGGGCTCAGGCCCCGGTGCCACCTTCTGGCCCCTGCCCCACGGAGCACTTGCGCGCCCCGGGGAGGAGCTTCAGAGTCCAGGCCACTAGGAGGGGGAATGAAACACCGAGCACGAGTCCCTGCACACAGAGGAGCTCAAAACCCAGCTCCCCCTGCGTCCCCCGGGCTCCGCGCCCGCCGCCCCCACCAAGCGTCCCAGAGCCCCGGCCGGCGCTCCGGCGCCTCTTTCCCCGCCCACTCCCTAGAAGACGAAGCCGCACGGAGGACGGAGCGAGTGGGATGTTAGTGGCATTAAAAATGGGGGCTTTTTTTCTCCCTTTGAACTCATCCCACATCAAAGAGGCCTTCAGTCCACGTGCTGAGCAGAAAGAACCTGGTCAGTCAGGCAGGGGGCTTGCGTGCCCCCGGGCTCCCAGCCCCCGCTGCCCTGTCAAGCAGAGCCAACACCCTCCCTCCTAAGTCCGCAAGAAAGGATTAACGGGACAGTGTTATGTAAAGTGCCTGGCACAAAGTAGCTGCTCAACCAATTGCTCAGTTCCTCCCCCTTCCTGTTCGGATGGGAAGTGGTTTTGCATTTACAAAGTGGCAGCCCAGCAGGGTGGAGGGGCAATGAGAACTAAAAGACAAGAAAATGGGCAAGAGTAGCGGGACGGTAATAAAACTTGTTGGTTTGGGGCTTTGCTGTCCACCCGAGGCCCCTCGCATTCTTTATCCCAATATTTAACCCAGACAATAGCAGGCCAGGAGCCCAAGCGCAGGCTCCCGCCCCGTCTCTCCCAGTCTAAAGGGCGCCCCCCTGACAGCCGCACAAAGGCCTGGGCGACGGTGTGGCAGGGCCTGCGGGTACCAGAGCTGAAACTAAAAATGTTGCCTTTTTCTATTTTAGGAAAACTTCGAGCAGAGATAGGTGAGTCCGGACCCCTTCTCTCCTCCATCCCTCCCTTCTGGTTTTTGGCATAACCAAAATGGTCATTTTCTCAGACCATTTTTGCCTCTGTCCCAACACCCCGAGTTCCCTTCAGGTAGAAAACTCCCCAAACAGCCGAGAATGGTAGGGAATTTCATTCCTCTTCTCAGCTGTGAGCCAGGATGGACGCCAAGTCCTGCAGTGTCCCTCTGTCCATCTGACTGTTCTGTGTCACCGTCCGCTAGAAATGACTTTAAGTGGTTAAAACACAAAGGCTCAGAGGAGAAAGTATCACCAACGAGCGCCGTCTAAGCCCCTCTCCATTCGTTCTTTTCAGAGAACCTTCACAGGACTTTTGGTAAGTGCTGGGGTACCAGGCCCTCGCATCAGCTGTTCCACTGGGTTCCAGTCACCTGGGGAAACAAGAACCCCTGGCTCCTGGCTGGTCTCCCTCTTTGTCTTTCTTTGAATAAGTCACCTGCATCTAGGAGGGTAAGACGACAGCAAACGCACACACGTCCAGCCACCGGCGCACTGCCAGGTCACCGTGAACTCGGCTGCAGGGGCTCACCGCGCGCAGTTTCTCTTCTCAGGAAATACCAGGGGAGGGAAACAGAACCTTTGCACAAACACTTGCTGCCTAGTTGGGGACACAAGTTAATGGGAGAACAAAGCACACGTACATCACAACTGAACTCATGAGCACAGGAGTCACTACACGACTAACCAGGGGAGCTTCCTGGAGGAAGAGGGGACACCAAGCTCCACTAGAATGTTGTTCAGGTCTAATCACTTGTCCTTTCAAAATACTGATAAACATAAGCCAATGCTTCGAGATTTCTGCAACATGTCAAGAAACCCCATACACATGCAGAGGTGGGCGGGGCACGGGGTAGAGCACTGCTCATCGTGTCTGTTCTCCGTGGACAATTCAGATCCCCACTTTCTGAGGGTGCCCTGCTGGAAGATAACCCTGTTTGCGATCGTGCCAGTCCTCGGACCCCTGGTTGCCTTGATCATCTGCTACAACTGGCTACATCGGAGACTAGCAGGTACAGTGGTCAGGCGGCAAACAGGACCACGGGCAGCAGGGGGTCCAGTCAGTCCTAAGTGGGAAACAGAAAGATGAACCAAGGCTCCAGACGCCGGGATTTCCTTCCTCTGTCCCCAGGGCCGACCACAGGCTCCTCCGAGAATCCATGGGGTCCCTTAGTGAAAAGGGAAGGGTGGGTCCCTGCAGATCTGCCGAGAGGATGTGGGGAGGGAGCTGGTCATCTCCCACCAGTCACCTATTTCTCTTTGTTTTCAGGGCAGTTTCTTGAAGAACTAAGTAAGTTCTCTCCTCCTTATAAACTAAAAATAAAACCAGAACAGTAGTGAGAAAAAGGAGTCACTAAGGGACGGAGATCCCAGAGGGAGGGGCTGGGCTGCATCCGTGGTGGTGGTGGGGGGCTTCTGTGAGGTAGGAGCCCTCTTGCCAGCCTTATAGGTTACAGGGAAGGAACCTGGGGGCACTGCCACCTGCTGCCTGATTGGCTCTTTTAGTACCCCCGGGGCAGAAACCCCACTCCTTTCCCATTCCCTAGGGAAGCTGCCCTGTGCCTCCACCCAAGATCCTCCATGTAGACAGGCGGACAGGGTGACCCCAGAGGGCTTTTCCTGTCCCTGGTTTAATGGCTCCATGACGGAAACTGCTGACAAACGTTTCAAGCTATTCTCTCCTCCTAGGGAACCCCTTCTGAGCGAGGCTGCACCCTGGCGGAGCGGGGAGAGCCTGGAGTCCTGTCCTTGCGGACGCTGTGCCCGTCAGGTCGCAGGCTCACTGGCCTCTGCTGCGGGACCTTCTAATTTGCCTTCCAGCAATGCTCTAAACTCCAAATGGGAACATTGCTTCTTTTAAAAGAACAAAAAACATTTTTAGAGGAAGGGAGAAACATCGATTGGTTTTTCTTATCTGCGTATCTATTGGTTTCTCTTCTGTCGTCTACCTTTTCCCAGTCGCTGTCTTTTCCCATGTTTGCTCCCTACACCCTTTCAACGTCTGTCGTCCACTGGAGGTCAGGCAGGTGCTCTTCCTCAGAGGACAGCTGTGCTGGAGGCTTGCGCGGGGGTCTCTGTCCGTGCAAACCGCAGCGTGGCAGCTCTGCACATGGGAGTTCCGCCCAAGTCCTCGGTCACCATGGGCTAAAGGGAAGGAACATGAGTCCAAAACATCACAGAGCAGAGTGAGCTGCAGAATGAGGACGTGGGGAGAGACCCTCGGATTCTGGCCTGAGCTCCACCTTGCCCAGCAGCCTGCCAAGGAGACGGAGACAAAGGATGCAGAGTGGCCCCTCGCGTGCTTCAGGAGGCCGCCCGTTCACTTCCCGGACATGTCCAGATGGTCCCTCAGAGTTGCCCCCCCCATCTCCATGCCCATTGGAGCACTGCTGCTTCCTGCAGCGCTTCCTGCTTGATGGTGGGTAAGACAGAGACAAGCCAGGTGCTAACTGATAATGCAAGTTTCTGTGTGCCCCTTCTTGTCCCTTTTCCTTTCTGGACTCCTTCACTGTCCCTCACCTCGCCTCCTCTACCCCAGCCTCCTCACCCTGGAGGTCAGTCCTCAGGAACACCCAACACAAAGAAAGGCCTTAGTCACAACGGCCATTTATTTATGTTCCAAGACCCTCACCGCCTCATCTGCTTCTCCTCTGCATCCCTTCGCCCTGCCCCCCTCCCCCGCCCTGGGTGTGTGGCTCCTCGGAGACCCACTCCCTTCCCTGCTGTAGGGGAGGCACTGGGAGAGGCCAAGCCACTGGCCCAGGATAGTCCAGCATTTGTGGGGACTGCCCAGGCACAGCCCCTTGCCTCTGTAGCTCCCCCAGTGACCCACGAGGTCCTCCCTCTCCCTAAAGCAGACGTCGCAGACAGGGCAGCGGTAGACCTTGTGCTTCCAGTGCGTCCGCTGGTGCCCGAGCAGCCCCGGGAGCGAGGCGAAGGCCTTGCCGCAGCAGCAGCAGCAGTTCGACTGCTCTGCGAGGTGGGCCTCCTGGTGCCTGGAGAGATGGGCCTTCTTACCAAAAGTCAAGGGGCAGGAAGGGCAAGAGAAGACCTTGAATCTTGGAAGCTTAGGTAAGTGAGACTTGGCCCTGCTACTCAAGCAGCGGGCTCTAGGGCTGGCTGCCTGTGTGCTGGGCCCGGGCCCTGGGGTCGTGGTGGCCGGGGTGTGAGCTCTCCCCGTGACCGCCTGGCTCCCAGCTGCAGCTCCCCGCTTCCTGTCTATAGATGGCTCGGTGTGAGCTACAGAACCCTTGGTTCTAAATATGGGTTCTTGGGTCCTGGCCACTGGCGTGTGGTTCCCAGCTGCAAGCCCCTGGCCCCTGACCATGGGTTCCGGGAGCCCAGCCACTGGCGCCTGGTTTGGGTGTATCTTCTGGTGGCGTTTGAGTTCAGACTGGTCCCGGAAGCCCTTCCCGCAGAAGGGGCATGAGTGGGGCCGGTAACCCAGATGGACACGGCGGTGACGGCTCAGGCCAGACGCATCACAGTAGGTCTTGTCACAAAGTGAGCAACAGAAGGGCCTCTCCCCGAGATGTACGCGTCTGTGGTAGCTGAGCGCCTTGGGGTTCCGGAATGACTTCCCACACTTGCTGCAGTTGTTCGTCCCCTTGAGATTGTGGACAAACTGGTGATAGCGAAGGTTGGAGCGCTTGCTGAAGCACCTGCCACAGACGTGGCAGGGAAAGGGAGGCCCCGCCCAGGACGCTGGGAACCCGGGGGTCCTGCCCTCAGACCCTCTGCATCCGGCTTCATCTCTCAAGCTCGGACTGTGCTCTCGAAGTCCCTCCTTGCCTCCTGTAGGGAACGAGGAAGAACAGCACACTGGGGTCACCCTGAGCCCCAGGTGCCTGCAGCACGAGCTCCTTCCCTTCCCGCCCAGCTCGCTCAGCCTCGCCTCGGACCTCATGGGGCTAGACTTCAGGGTGCTTTATTGTTCTTTTCAAATTAAAAGCAAATAAAAATTTAACTGGACTCTTTCAACAACACCAGATTAAAATGTTAACTTATAACAGTTTTGAAATCCACGTCCTCTCATTTTCACATCATGGAAACTGGGACAGAGTGAGAGGGGGCGGGGCTGGAAATCAGAGGGAGTGAGCAGGTGGGAACCCGGGCCCCCACCTGCAGTTCCTCTCCAGTCCTCCAGAGTCGAGAAGTCTCCCTTCCCCAGCTCGGCACCAAGCTCACCCCCTTCATTTCTACCGGAAAGGACTTTCATCAAGGGGGTATCACTGCCATGCAGCCTCCCAGCCCTAGGAACGGGAGACAGTCACACATCCCGAGTGGCTTAGACTTTCATCACCTTGAAGCTGAGGGACTCTGAGCAGATCTCGTACCTGAAGGGAGGCCTTCTCCATTTGGGGGACAGAGGTCTGCTCTCCACTGTTTCTCTTCTTGTTCAAGCTTGGTGATCAGATCTGGATTAGACAGAAAGATTCTGGCTGGAAAGTGGGAAGGAGAGAAGGAACTGAGATCTCAGGCTTGGCTCCTTCACAAGTTTAAGAACCAGAATCTGGGACAACAGATGCAGGGGGAGACACTCACAAGGCCAGCCCCTGGCTGAGCACCCAGTCACAGCAGAAGGACTCAGTAAGGACTGGTTGGATGAACAAGTCAATGTGCACACTTTGGGAACACTGCCATTTGTCATTAGTGTTATCTTTGCCTTCTTGCAGGCTTCCTTTTTTTTTTTTATCCTCACCCGAGGACATTTTTCCATTTTTTGTACAGATAGAGTGGGAGGGAGAGAGAGGAAGAGAGAGAGAGGGGAAACATCGATGTGAAAGGGACACATCAAGTGGCTGCCACCCGCACGACCAACCAGGGCCGGGGAAAAACTGCAACCGAGGTACATGCCCTTAGCGGGAACCGAACCCGGGTCTCTCCGGACCGCAGGCGGACACTCTAACTGCCGAGCCAAACCGGCCAGGGCACAGGCTTCCTTTTTTTTTTTTAATCCTCACCCGAGGATATTTTTCCATTGATTTTCAGATAGAGTGAGAGAGAGGAAGAGAGAGACACACCTATTGGTTGCCTCCTGCACAACCCCGACCAGGGCTAGGGACCAAACCGGGACCAAACCTCAACCAAGGTACATGCCCTTGACCGGAATCGAACCCGAGATCCTTCAGTCTGCAGGCCGAAGTGCTAACCGCTGAGCCAAACCAGCCAGGGCAGGCTTCCATTTCTTTTCCCTTGACCCTGAGTTTAGTGACCCAGATCTTTCACATCTGAGAACCAAGGGTCACTAAAGCAACTCCTGAGCTGACCGACCTGCCCAGGGAAACCAAATGTCACAGGGTCTTGGGACGGGGGCTAGCTGAGGGAAGCCCAGCTTCTTACCCACAGACACCAGGTTTCTGAAGGTCTCCGACATAACATCCTGGTAGAGGACCCTCTGATGGGCATCTAAACAGTCCCACTCTTCCTGGGTGAAATTCACTGCCACATCCTCGAAGGTGACTGGCTTCTGGAAGAGCAGGAGAGGTTCAGGGAGTCTGTACACACAGACAGACATCTGGTCTCAAGGTTCAGAAACTAAGAGAAAAATAAAACCGTGGAAGTAGGGGGAAAACAGGCACATAGCCAGCAACTGTGATGTATAGAAAAGGAAGGAAGGATGGAGAGGAGGGAAGAAAACTATAGGAGAAAAGGAAAGGGTTTATACTAAAAGTAAATAGGAAGGGAAGCAAAGGAAAAATGGCTGCCACTCTGACCAATTTCAGGAAGTGCTCCCTGAAGGGTGCCCGCTGATGTGGGACTGAGAGGCCTCGCGGGCCCTGTCCGGCTGTTGCTCAGCTTGAAACAGCCTGAGATTCCATTCGACCTGGAGACGGGGCAATGGGGGGACGAGCTGCTGGAGTCCAGGACCTGGCCCTGTCTACAGGGCGGTCTGCTCACCTGCGCCCAGGCCTTCCACGGGCACTCTATCTTCACAGCTGCCTGCAGGGCCTCCTGGTCGTCGGCTCCGGTGCTGGTGCTGGTGCCGGTGCCGGGCAGCAGGGTCTGCACTTCCATGGTATCTCTTTCTCGCTTTATCTGCTCCCGGACTTGCCCCTGGGCTTTCTGCTGTCCTGAAGCAGCAGACAGCCAATGGAGAGCTTCACAAAGGCCCCGGGGTTTGGTGTGGCTTTCTATGACCACGTGCTCCCAGGGGCTGCCTTCCTTTGGGTGCCCCCAAGCCTAGGCTACAGAGTGCAGGGACCTGGTCACCCCTGGCTCCGTTGCCACCGTCCAGTAATGCCAGGATGGGACTAGGAAGGCGTTGGCCTGTGTTTCTCCCCACTTCTAACCACTGGCTGGGCTCCTGCCCACCTCTGGGAGCCTAAGGGCAGAGAAAAAACCAACACGTCAGCAAGACCGACACAGCACGTGAGCAAGACAGACACAGAGCACGTGAGCAAGGGGGTGGGGAGGAACGCCAGCTTCCTCACTAGGTCAAAAGCTATCAGCTCCTGCTCTGTGCCAGGGACCCTCTCAGCGCTAACCGAAAGGGCAGAGATGCTAAGTTCATCGAGGACACTCGGGGCCACAGCAGAACCGAGGACGTGATGCTGCTGTCCCAAAGCACGGCCCAGGGCAGCAGGTGCCGCGGGGACAAGCCCTGGGCCAGCACTTCTCTTCATCCTGATCTGGCTTCATTGGAAATGAAATAAGATCCCATTTAGGAGCAAAAATTATGACTCTGGATTTTTAATACATACAGATCTTTGTAAAGAATAACAGCAATGCCCGGCCAGAGTGGCTCAGTCGGATCGACTCCGGGTCAGGGCATATACCCGGGTTTCACCTGCGATCCCCAGGCCGGGCACACAGGGAAAGCAGCCGGCCCATGTCTCTGTCTCCTTCCTCTCTAAGCATGTTTTCCCGTGAGGACTTAAAAAGAACAATAGTGGTAACAGCCCAACATTGAGCACTTACTCCGGGCTCAGGCTGAGCCCAGCACAGGTTGCCTGCCGATACTCCTGCTGACACCAATCCGGCCCCACGCCCTCTGCCTGCTGACAGCACTCACTCCACTTCTCCCTCCTGAGATTGCATGAAAAGAATAAAGACGTAAACATCCGTTGACGTTTTTCTTGCACTCTTTTGGACAGGGGGTGGAATTGAAAATACCAGCAAGGGAAAGGGCACTTGACAGTGGAGTTAACTGGACATTAAGAAGAAAGTTGATAGGAAAGGTGCATTTCTGGGATCTGAACTTGAGTCCCTCTGTCCCTTCCTTTCCTTCAAGACTATCCACAATCATTCTGTGAGGTGTGCACGTCTGGATTGTTCTCCTACTCCAGCGATTTTCACCCGGTTTGCAAGAACTTTTAAGACATGCAGTATCTGACTATTTAGTCAGGGGCACTGACCACTTTTCCCTTAAATTGTCCAATTAAAAAAACTGACAACAGCCAACACAACACTGGCCAACACAACACTATACCTATTTTTGGTCTGAAAGGCAAAACACATGTTTTGGTGTGACCCGGAATTTCAGTAATTAGTTCGTGCTGCCATGAGATGAAGAGTCGCCGTCCTGCTCTCCCAAGGAACACAGTCATGTAGCATTTCCGAACAGTGTGGGGCCTGTGCGCAAGGCCCTGGCTGCCCCCAGCGCACCTCTGCCTCGCACCCGGTCGCCAGAGCGCGCGGACCGGCCAGTGCAGGCAGAGGGGCCAACTCCGGAGCCTGTGGCGGCCTGTCCTGCCCTTCCAGAATGGCAGTCCCCGCGGGAGTGTGTCACCATTTTCCAGTCCTGAGTCCCCCCAGTCTCTCTCTAACCCCAAATCGGTCAACGGTTCCTCATGGCACGTGGGATCGGCCCTCCTGCGTCCACCCAGGGCTCCAACCCGAGTTCCTGTCGTTCAGCGGAACTCAGCCCTCGGGCCTCTTCTCAATCCAGCCCCTCTCAGCCCTGCCGCCCAGTTCCTGGCCCCCGCGGGGTGCCAGCCCGCCCAGCCCTTGCGCCCCCAGTTTCCTGCGCGCCCGGCCCGGCTCCCTGCGCGTCGGGCCCGCGCTCCCTCAGCCGCCGGCTCCCCGCACCCCGCCCGGACCTCCCGCGGCAGGTCGTCTGAACACCCACAGGGTGGGACTTCTGCGCTCAAGTCGACCGTCTGCCCCGAAACTTTCCTTCTGGGACCCCGACTTTCCGAACGCGTGCCAGGACCGGTCCTCGACGCCTGGTCGCACCGCGGCCGCGTGCAGGGCCACACCGCGCGGAAGCTGCTTCTAGACCAGAGGCGCACCGCTCCCCTCGCCGGCCGAGCTCAGGGGAGCAGGCGTGCGGGACAGACACCCCTACATTGGCCTAGACCACGGCGAGCCCAACGCCCCTCTGCCTACTCACCCGCCGAAAAGAACCCACCCGGGGCCAGAGGAGAGCAGACCCGCCAGCGCGCTCCGTCCCGGGCGGCCGGCGAGCGTCCGCGCGGCGCCGAGACCCAGCGGAGGCTGCGGGCCCGCAGGCGTGTTCGCAGGTCCAGGAGTCCTGAACGCAGACTGCCCCGCCCCTAGCCCACCCCTCCTACCAGTCGTAACCGCGGGTGCCACCTAGCGCTAGGATCTTTCCTTATTCCCAACCTTACTTGGAAAAAGGATTAAATTTTACATTAAAACCTCTGCTTTAAGCAACCATCAACCACCATCACCTAGAGCCCACAGGACAAAAATGAGACTCTCACAGGCCCCCAGAAGAGACGTGGAGGCACAGACCATCTTAGAAAAGCAAGGGCCACGGGCAGCATACACAATGGTGACTTACAAGACTGTTCTGGTAGCCCTGGTCGGTTATGCTCAGTGGTTAGAGTGTTGACCTGAGGTCCAGAGAGACCCGGGTTCGGTTCCCGCTAAGGGCACGAACCTCGGTTGCAGTTTGTCCCCGGCCCTGGTTGGGTCATGTGGGTGGCAGCCACTTGACGTGTCCCTTTCACGTTGTTTCTTTCTCTCTCTCTCTTCCTCTTTCTCCCTCCCACTCTATCTGAACAAAAAATAGAAAAAAAAAATCTGGTGAGGATGAAAATAAAATTTCTCTGGTAAACAGTTTGCTCTGTTCGAGGGGCGGGCCACGGGGGAGGGGCGCTGCACAGAGGATGCTGGCACGCGGGGATTTAGGGGGCCTGGGAACTCCAATCCAGCCTCAGGAGGCGGGCTGAGGGCTGCAGTATCTCCAGGCTTTCTGACAGGGGTCCTTTCCTCCCCCCTCCCCCACCCCCCATACAGTAGAGTCAGGGAGCTCCAGGGAGTCTCCTGCACTGGCTAAGATGCTACATAGGGAAGTTCTTTTTTTTTTCTTTTTTATCCTCACCTGAGGACATTTTTCCATTTTTTGTTCAGATAGAGTGGGAGGGAGAGAGAGGCAGAGAGAGAGAGAGAAACATTGACGTGAAAAGGACACATCAAGTGGCTGCCACTCACACGACCAACCAGGGCCAGAGACAAACTGCAGCTAAGGTATGTGCCCTTAGCGGGAATCAAACCCAGGTCTCTCTGGACCGCAGGCCGATGCTCTAAGCGCTGAACCAAACCGGCCAGGGCTACATAGAGAAGTTCTTACACTGAGCTACCAAAAGCTAGAAAGTTAAATGGATAGGGCCTGAGCAGGCCAAAAGCTGGCAAGATAATTGGAGAGAAAAAAGAAAGAAAGAAAAAAGCCCTCCTCTCTGTATCCTGTAAGAACCCCGGCCCGGGCAAGAAAAGGAAATGGTCTTTGAGTTGAGAGTTCACCATTCTCCAAGGTGTCAGCACCTGAATAAACCTCTTTCCTTTTGCACCAGCACCTGTCTTGTGAATTTGGCTTTTGCTTCAGCAGGCAGCTGAACTTGCCTTTACTTTACATGATGAGAGATGACAGAGGTAGGGGAGTAGTGAGAACAAAGCCCAGGTAAAATTCTACTTACCTCAGTCACTTAGCTGAACTAAAATCAACGTTTCTCAGCAACATCTTTTTGTTTTACTTATTTATTTTTAAATTCTCACCTAGGAACATGTTTCTATTAATTAAAAAAAAAATAGGGTAGGGAAAGGGGGAGAAACATCCATGTGAAACAGAAACATCCATCAGTTGTCTCCTGTACATGTCTGGACAGGGATCCAACTGCAACCTAGGTGTGTGTCCTGACTGGGAAATGAACTTGCAACTTTTTTTTTGGTACATGGGAGGATGCTCTAACCAACTGAGCCACCTGGCCAGGGCATCTTTTTGATTTTTTCAATCAGTTCAATGGAACTATTTCACACTGGCATGGGGTTTTACAATTTACAAAACACTTTTGTAAATAGAGCCTCCATTAAATCCTTACAAACACCATGGGATGTAGAAATTGTTATTCTGTCTTTATGTTACCAATGAGTTTGGGTTCTTATCTCTTGATATAAAATAATTTAGACCAGGGACACTGATTAAAAGCAAAGGCAGATTTATTGAGGCTCTGCAGAGGCTGAGGACACTGAGATAGGGCCTCAGGTTCTGCGCCCCAGATGTAGAGCTCAGGGTTTTTTCTGGCTTGAGGACATGGAATTTGCTGGGGTTAATCAATCAGAGAGCAGGTTAGCAGGCTCTTTCTTTTTTCAAACACTGACTTTCAGGTATGTATCAGCAAAGTAAACCATTCTGGGATTATGCAGCACTTATTATGGGATGCAGGAAGGGACTTTTCCAACCAGGTATTGAGTTTGTCTCTGGGGTTTGGGCTTAGCTTTAGATCTGAAAAACAAACTTAAAAGAAGTCAGGGTAGTTCCTGGACCATTGTTTTGTAGCCACCTATTGATAACTGCCATAGTTCTGGCAGGGCTTAGCTTGATGGAGCAATTTGTTCTGGTCCGGCTTGATTCGACAAAGCAATTTTTGGGAACACTGTATTCCACGTTTTACTTAAAGGTGAGGAAACAGGCCTAGAGATGGTGAGCCTTGCCAAAGCCCATATACTGCTATTCCAGGATCTGAGCCAGACCCTCTGCTTTCAAGTCACCACACTGGTATCTGGGCTTCATGGTTAGTACTGGACGGCTGGCAAATGCAGGTTTTAAATCTGTGTTCCCAAGGTACATGACAGTGCTCTGCTTTATGGGCAGACAATTCACGTTTGTGGACTGAGGAGTCTCCAAATAGTAGGCTGGTGGGGGAGAGGAGCAGGAAAAGCATGAGGCTGAAACAATCATGTACATTACCACAACCTTCACACCCAACATGAAAACAGGCTGGGGAGGGGATGCCAAATATGCTTCCCATTAACTATGGACAAACTAAACCCTCCCTTCAAAAAAAGACAGGATCTGACCCTGCACTGGCATGAACCTGCCTTACTTGTTTACCCAGTCACATAGGAAACATTTAAACCTGTAGAGAATTTTTATGAGTTTATTTGAGCCAAACTGATGACAGTTACCAGGAAGCAAAACCTCAGTGGATTGAGAAAATGCTCCAGGGAATGGCAGCTGTGCACTTTGTTTTACAGTCAAAGAAAGAGGTGTAAGGAGGTTACATGAAACCCACTGGTGACAGATTAGGGTGGTAGGGAAGCAAAGCAGGGGAAACCTCTGGGTTTGGGTAAAAAGTAAAAGGAATAGACACATTTCTTTTACATAAGGATAGTTAACAGTTAACAATGAACACAATAATAATAACAATAACAATAACAATGAGGGGTTTTGTGGTCTTTGCTCTGGTGCAGTGAGGGGACCAGAAAAAAGGAAATTACACTGACATTGCAAAGGTAGGTTACTGTAGATGCACGAAGACAACAGACAGACTTAGTTGAGGTAAAGGTTGACCTTTGTCAAGGAAAACGCTGGCCATGACCATGACTTGCTTTTGCACCATTTGGGCAACTGTCTCAGAATAAACTTCCTGGTTCTCGGTCTTTAAACCATTGCCCCAATTCTTTCTCATTAATAGGCAATAAAATGGAAGACTGCTACCCCATTGCCACACTCTAGCAAGCTGTGGCAAGTTTTTTACCCCTGAAGCTCCCCAAACCTTTGAGCTACTGTTGGAGGAGGTCACTGAGCGGCCATGACAGCCAGCTGACCCATCAGCTGGACTGGGCAATCAGAGGCTCCATAGGTCTCCTCTCTTGTTCTTGGAATGTACGTTTTGCCCACCATTCCCACACTAGGGGCTGTGTTAAGGCCATCGCCTTGAGAATAAGATGCTGAGACCATCTGGACTGAATATGTGACTGAACTTAGTTAAGACCTCTAAACAAACTTTTACGATTCTGACGGGCAGGTGTGAAGATCTACTTGTTTGCAGCCACCTAAGACAAGCTTTATATGGAAGGTCCTTTGCTTATCAAACTTTCCGCCTACCCATCTAGGGTGGTCTGCCTCTCAGTCTTAGTGCCAGTATGCAGAACCCAAAGTGGATGCTGTCACTCTATTTGGTGGCCAGAACTCAAGGCCATTTTATTTTTCTTGTTTTGGTTAATCCTCACCAGAGAATATTTTTCCATTGATTTCTTAGATTGAATGGAAGGGATGAAGGGGGGAGGGGGAGGGGTGGAAGGGAGGGAGGGAGAAAGAAACATTGATGTGAGAGAGCCACATCAACTGGTTGCCTCCCCCCAACCCCAACTGGGGCTGGGGATCAAACCTGCAACCCAGCTATGTGCCCTTGACTGGGAATTGAGCCTTTGACCGGGAACTGAACCCTTAACCCTTCAATTCACAGGCTGATGCTTCAACCACTGAGTCAAACTGGCCAGGGCAAGGCCATTTTTATAGTTCTCATCAATACTCCCTTGATCAATCTTCCCATAGTTTTACTGACTCTTGGGCTGTTAGCCCATGGCCTACTTGGTCTGACACTTGAAACACTGGCCTCTGGACATCCCTCGTTGGAGCCTCAAGCTGTGGAGACAAACCACAGCGGCTGCTCTGACCATCGGGCCCGCAGCAAGAGCCTGCTCTCCGAGGAGACTGACCGGAGTCAGGCTGCTGGCAGAGCCTGCTTTGCACAGATTGCCCCACTGCTGCCTGGGTCCGTCACTGCACTGGGCACGGCAAGAAAGTCACTCTCATAGACTGGGCACAAAGTAAAGGACTCGGTTTGACTTGGACTTCTGACTACTGCCAAGCTTGGTCCATTTTTCTGAGGAAGGCCACATAGCAAGGGGCAAAGTCCACACCCACTGAGCTGCAGCGGATCTGACCCACCTCAGGGGTGGCGCCTCAGTACTGCTGACATTTCTAAGGGCCCGGTGTTATTTTGGTCCCACCATCCTACTCCAGCCTTACCACTGTGGCTCTGGAAACGAACCTGGGCCATGTTCTTGGCTTTCCAGACTATGTTTAGTTTAACAGTGGTGTGCCTTTTATTGCGAAGCTTCTGGACAGTGGGCTGTTAGGGCATCCGTGGATTTTCCATGCTTCCTAAAATCATTCAGAGGCTGAAACAGTCTTCTTAAAAGCTGACTCGTTCTTTCTCACCTCTCCTAGGCCCAGATTAGTCACTGAATGCTGTTGTCCCTGCAAAAGATCATCTCCTCATGGCCACTTCCTGAGTAATAATCAGGATGAAAGGAATAGGAGGTTATATAGACCTGTTTTGGATATTCCTGAACATCATGCTCCTTCTTTTTCCCTAAAAGCCTGACAACCCCAAGCTGGCCTGGCTGGTACATCCTCTGGGTGGGATAGCCCAGCCAAAAGGGCAGGGGGGTGGGCTGAGAGATTCAAACTTAACTCTGGGCCAGTTGTTTGGATTCTCTTATGGATTTACTCAGTCCTAAATTATAAAGATAATGACCACTTGATTGAGTACATTGCTCACTATCTTTATTGATTTTTTTTTTATCCTCACCTGAGGACATTTTTCCATTTTTTTGTTCAGATAGAGTGGGAGGGAGAGAGAGGAAGAGAGGGAAGGGGGGGAAGAGAGAGAGAGAGAGAGAGAGAGAGGCATCGATGTGAAAGGGACACACCGAGTGGCTACCACCCGCACGACCAACCAGGGCCGGGGACAAATTGCAACCGATGTACATGCCCTTAGCGGGAACCAAACCCGGGTCTCTCCGGACCACAGGTCGACGCTCTAACAGCTGAGCCAAACTGGCCAGGGCCATTGCTCACTATCTTAAGTTCCACACAGACCACAGGGGGTGGCATAATGGGTCTTTGTTTGTTTGTTTTGAGAGAGAGAGGAAGGGAGAAGGAGAGCGATTTTAGAGAAAACATCCATGTGAGAGTGAAACATCTATCAGCCGCCTCCTACACACAGGACACTCAACCAACTGGGCCACTGGGGCCAAGATTCTTTGTGCATTTTTGTTGTTGTTGTTAATCTTCACCCAGGATACCATTGATTTTATTTTTAGAGAGAGTGAAGGATGGGGAGAAACATTCATGTGAGACACGTCAATTGGTTGCTCCTGCATGCGCCCTGATGGGGGCCGGTGACCAAACCAGCAACCAGGTACCCTTGACTGGGAACTGAACCTGTAGCCCTTCCGTGTGCAGGCAGACACTCTAACCACTGGCCAGGGCTCTTTGTACCTTTTATAGAATTGTTCTTGGTCCCATCTGTTGAAACAGGGAAGGGCTGATTGGTGCCATCAGGGCCACAATCCAATTACTGTAGCCAACCACTGGCTATACTGATCTCAATCATTATAGCCAAGAGCCCTGGGCATTATGATTGGTTGGAACTTGCACGAGGGCAGGGACGCTGTTCTCTAAAAGGAGGGTGGGATTCTGTTTACCTGAAAAAGGGACATTGGACAAGAACTACAGAAAGAAGAAAAAAAAAAAAAACCCCACACTTAAAGAACACAGCTTTAGGTATATAAAATATAAAAGAATATCTAGATATGTCATATTCACATCCTAGAAAATCTGAAAAATCCGCTGGCTAAATTTTTTTTTCCTTTTTTGGTACATGCCCTCAGTGAGAACTGAACCTGAGACTCTCTGGTCCGCAGGCCCACACTCCAACCGCTGAGCCAAACTGGCCAGGGCCACTGGCTAAATTTCTTCATCCTCTTAATAGAAGTTCTGTCACATGGGAGACTTTAGACAGCTCACCCCAGCAGGACCCACCAGTCCGCATGGGCTGGTGGCTACATGGGAAGTGAGCGGTATGCTGGCCCGTGGCGGCGCCTGCACCTTGCTCCTCCCTTCTTCCTGCTGTTGGTCAGCAACAAAACGAGTCGTAGCAGATGAGGTGGTTTATTCAGTATTTATTTTTATGTTTTTATTTATTTTTAGAGAGAGAATAAGGGAGTGGGAGAGACAGACAGAAACATCAATGACAGAGAAGCACTGCTGGGCTGCCTCCTGCATGCTCGCTACCAGGAATTGAGCCTGCAACCTGGGCGTGTGCCCTGACCAGGATTGAACCAGCAGCCTCTGGGTGCTGCATGGGTCAAAGCTCAACCACTGGGCCATACCAGCTGGGCAGTTTATTCAATATTTAAGTTGACAGTAGGTAACAGGTGAATTTTACTTTTTTTTCATCCTCACCTGAGGACATTTTTCCATTTTTTGTACAGATAGAGTGGGAGGGAGAGAGAGGAAGAGAGAGAGAGAAACATCGATGTGAAAGGGACACATCAAGTGGCTGCCACCCGCACGACCAACCAGGGCTGGGGACAAACTGCAACCGAGGTACATGCCCTTAGCGGGAACCGAACCCGGGTCTCTCCGGACCACAGGCCGACGCTCTAACTGCTGAGCCAAACCGGCCAGGGCTACTTTTTATTTATTTATTTATTTATTTTTAATACTTATCACTTTATTCTTTTTTTTTTTTTTATCCTCACTCGAGGACATTTTTTTATATTTTATTCAGATAGAGTGGGAGGGAGCGACAGGAAGAGAGAGAGAGAGAGAGAGAGAGAAACACCACGTGAAAGGGACACATCCAGTGGTTGCCACCCGCATGATCCAACCAGGGCTGGGGACAAACTGCAACCGAGGTACATGCCCTTAGCGAGAACCGAACCCAGGTCGCTCCAGACCACAGGCCAAAGCTCTAACCGCTGAGCCAAACTGGCCAGGGCGAATTTTACTTATTTTTAATTTTAAATTATTTTTTATTGAGGGAGACAGAGACATAGACTTGTTGTTCCACTTATTGATGCATTCATTGGTTCTTTTTTTAAAAAAATCCTCACTCCATTTATCTTCAGATAGAGTGGGAGAGAGAGAGGGAGGGAAGGAGAGAAACATCGACATGAGAAAGACACATCAACTGGTTGCCTCCCACACAACCCTGACCAGGGCTGGGGACCGAACCGCAACCAAGGTATGTGACCTTGACAGGAATCAAACCTGAGACTCTGGTCCATGGGCTGACGTTCCAACCACTGAGTCAAACCGGCCAAGGCCATTGGTTGATTCTTTTATGTGCCCTAACTGGAGTTCAAACCCACGACCTTGGCATATGGGGATGATGCTCTAACCAACTGAGTTACCTGGCCAGGGCCCGAACAGGTGAATTTTAGGAAGCCTATGCTACTATACTATCATGGCACTGCTGACCTGCTTACTACCCACCTTCAGGGATAAAAAGTACCCTTGTTCATCAGCCTAACTATAATTCATGATGCTAATTCAACAAGACTTTATCATGAGATCTACTTCAAACAAAACACCAATCTTCTACACCTTAAATCCTGAGGCTCAATTTTCAAGCACTTCAACTTTCATGGTTAAGATAGTATCAGGCAGCCCTGGCCGGTTTGGCTCAGCCGTTAGAGCGTTGGCCTGCGGTCCTGAGAGACCCGGGTTCGGTTCCCGCTAAGGGCGCGTTCCTCGGTTGCAGTTTGTCCCCGGCCCTGGTCAGTTGTGCGGGTGGCAGCCACTCGATGTGTTCCTTTCACATCGATGTTTCTCTCTCTCTCTCTGTTGCTCTCTCTCCCTCCCACTCTACCTGAACAAAAAATGGGGAAAATGTCCTCGGGTGAGGATAAAAAAAAAAAAAAGATAGTATCAGGCATGTCTTAATGAGTTCAGCCTTATCTCATGAACCTGGTAGAGTATAAGGGTTATAGTAATTATCTTGTCTCCTGTCCCTGTAACCTGATAATGTTCCTATGTTGGGCTTTCTTAACCCTCAACTGTTGGATTAGCTCAGCCTAAGACTAAGACTTGCCCCATCCCTAGTGGAACCCAAATCAACAGACCTGGTTTTGTCAGCATTTCTTTTCCTATTCTGGTTCTTTATCTCGAGCCCTATCACTGCTTGCGCATCTTGTTCCCTTGGCACCCTTGCCCAGTCCCTTGAATGGTCCACTGGCCCCTGCCTGACCTCCAGCCCCTCAGGTTCACCAATGCCCTTGCCTTCTTGTTTCTAGGACGGGATTCCTACCCTTGAATTGTTGATCCCTGTCCCGTGCTGCCTTTGCTGCTAAATGCCTGTCAAGTCTTCTGCTGTCCTTTCCCCACCCACTCTACCTGTCCACTGGACTCAGCCACATGGAGCTCTTCCATGACTCAGTGAAAGGGCACTGAAGCCAGAATGCAGACAGCTGCTACAAACTCTCTAAGACACCTAACTTTGAAGGAATGCAGACAGCGTGGTAGCTTATTTAAACGGGAAAACCTTGAGCATGTTTATAGGTCAACAGGAATGATCCAGGTGAGAGGGAGCAGTTGGATACACTGCAGAGAAAGAAAGCCGATAGCATGAGGTCATGAGAAAGAAGAGAGCCCCGCCCTGGCCGGTTTGGCTCAGCGGTTAGAGCGTCGGCCTGTGGTACAGAGAGACCCAGGTTCAGTTCCCGCTAAGGGCACGTACCTCGGCTGCAGTTTGTCCCCGGCCCCTGGTTGGTCGTGCGGGTGGCAGCCACTCGATGTGTCCCTTCACATCGATGTTTCTCTCTCTCTCTCTTCCTCTCTCTCCCTCCCGCTCTATCTGAACAAAAAAAATGGAAAAATGTCCTCGGGTGAGGATAAGAAAAAAAAAAAAAAAAAAAGAAGAGAGCCCCCATCTCCCATTATGAGAACCAAGACACAAAGGAAAGGAGTGAGCAGAACTGAATGAGCAGATGCAAGAACAGGAGCAGAAATACGAGTTGGTAGTGGAAGTGACTGCTTGGGTTCCAATCTCCTATGAGGCCTAATAATGTGAAATATCTTAAGATGCTGCCTACTGATTTTCCCTTTTCTTTATACTAACCCAAGTAAGTTTCTAAGGCTTGCAAACAAGGAATTTTGACCACGATGCTACTGTACTTTTTTTTTTATCCTCACCCGAGGACATTTTTGCATTTATCTTCAGATAGAGCAGGCGGGGAGGGAGGGGAAGAGAGAGAGAAACATTAATGTGAGACACATACATTGAGTGGCTGTCACCCACATAACCCCAACTGTGCTGGGGACAAACTGCAACTGAGGTACGTGCCCTTAGCGGGAACCAAACCCGGGCCTCTCTGGTCCACAGGCTGACGCTCTAATTGCTGAGCTAAACTGGCCAGGACAATAACAGGCTCTTGACTCTAAGAAATTCCAGACCTTCACTGCTCGCTGCCTGCTGCTCCTTGCCTGTCCGTTCCCGGCAGAAGCCCTGGGGAACTAGAGCGAGAAGCCAGGACCATGTTCTGATGCAAACTGATGGCCTTCGACTACCACAATCCTGCGGGCTTCAACTGTGAAGATGGAACAGAATTTAGAAACTTCATTGTTTGGCTTGAAGACCAGAAAATCAGACACTACAAGATTGAAGACAAAGGTAATTTAAGAAACATCCACAGCAGTGACTGACCCAAGTTCTTTGAAGAGTATCTCACAGATGTTAACTGTCCTTTCAAGATTCAAGATCCGCCCTGGCTGGCTTGGCTCAGCGGTTAGAGCGTCGCCTGCGGTCCAGAGAGACCCAGGTTCGGTTCCCACTAAGGGCACATACCTTGGTTGCAGTTTGTCCCCGGCCCTGGTTGGTCGTGTGGGTGGCAGCCACTCGATGTGTCCCTTTCACGTCGTTATTTCTCTCTCTCTCCCTCCCACTCTATCTTAACAAAAAATGGAAAAATGTCCTCGGGTGAGGATAAAAATTTAAATGCTTCTGCTTGGGGAGAAATTTATAGCACAGCATGAAAGTAGAGAAAGAAAACCCATAGTAGGGCAGTAATTCATATTGTGGCATTTTATGCTTATAAAGCACTATTTCTCATCTCATGGGAACAACTGGGTGAGAAAGGTTTTATTATCCCAATTGTCATCGTAAGGGCAAGAGCTTCCTCATATCAGCCAGCCAATATATGGTTGAGTTGGGACCCAAAACAAATCTCCCAATTCCAAACTCACTGCTCCACTGGGGCTAAGTCATAGAATACTTGAGAGCTAAGAAACTCAGACTCTTGTCCAGCAGACACCAGGAACTGTTAGAGTCCATGGTACGCCAGGGACTTGAGCACCAATACCACAGGAGAACTCCCAGTACTCCTTCTCTGGAACCCTTTTGTTTAGACTTACTGAAACTTTATAATGATGCCAGGTGTCTTCACAGGACACGTGGGTGACCGTGTCCAGAAGGCATTGAAGAAAGAGTTTTGGGGAAGGGAATAGAGGAAGAAACAAATCCTGAATTTATTAGAAGGGTATTAAAAAACAAATCAAATAAATATATTTTAGTATCTCAACTAAAATAGAAATAAAGGCTGACTATGACTGTGCACAGACAGGATGTAAGAAGGCATAGTGGTATATTGGCAGCTGTTTTTGTATTCTGAGCCTGGATCTCTTGGACACAGCTGTTTCCAGGAGTTAACAAATGTCCTTTCCCCCCCAAAAAAATACTTACTCTGTGTAGTATGTGCCAGACTCTACAGAACAAACCTGAAGGTATAAAACCACAATGGAATAAAACCCTAACAAACTCCAGGACCAAGCTTGTAATAATGGATATACCACAACTTACAAACCTTGGAGAAACCCTTGCACACCTGCACCAGAAACATGTTAGAGGAAGGGTTACAGAAGTATCATTTGTAAAAGAAAACAAAAGCAGTAATGAAAATAACCCGAAGGACAACAACAGGTCATTCAGCTGTGGCATATTTCACGTCATGAAAACAAACTACACTAGAAACACGCATTTGGATCATTGGTGCATTAGCGTACAGATGTATTAAAGCCACGAGACAGACTAACGAGAGAGCGAGTGTAGAGAAGAGGTCTGAAGGCAGCTGGAGAACTCCAACAGACTGGGAAGATGAGAATCAAAACAAAAAAAAAGAACTACAGGGCCACACATCAACATAAATGAACTAAAAAATGTTAACAAGCAAAGAAAGTAAATTAGATACAATATATTTCCATTTATGAAGGACATAAAGAGGCAACTATTAACAATCATGTCAGTTACAAATACAGTTGACCTATGAATATGGTTTTGAACTGTTGGGTCAACTTTTACGTGAATTTCTTTCCATACATACAGTACTGTAAACATATTTTCCTTATTATTTTAATAACATTTTCTTTTTTTAGCTTACTTTATTGTGAATACAGTATATAATACATATAACATACAAAATATGTGTAAATCGACTGTTTATGCTATTGATAAGGCTTCTGGGCAACAGTATGCTATTAGTAAAGTTTTGGGGGAGGGAAAAGTTATACGCAGATGTTTGACAGTTTGGGGTAAGGGTTAGTGCCCCTAACCCCTTCATTAAGGGTCAAATGTACCTGCATAGATGGTAAAAACTGTAATAAGGTGACAGTTACCACACAGTTCTGCAGAGTGGCTGCCCCTAAGGAGGAGGAAAGGGATGTGAGTGGGGAGAGCCACAGGGCTCGGGTATGGTGAGGGCCCACTTCTCAGCCTGAGGAGTAAGAACCTGGACATCTCTTACTGTGCTTCCAAATGCACATACACATTTTCATTTGTATATTACATTTCTCAATAAAAAGAAAACAGAATATAGGACAAAAGAAAAGCATTAAGTGTGACTTATTATTATGGTATCATTTACACATCGTATATTAAAAAAGTCTTGCTTAAATGGGTGATAGAAAGTACCAAAATGGCCTGGCTGGTGTGACTCAGTGGACTGAGCGTTGCCCCATGGACTGAGAAGTCTCAGTTCGATTCCCGGTCAGGGCACATGTCCAGGGTTTCAGCCTCAATCCCCAGTAGGGGGTATGCAGGAGGCAACTGATCAATCTCTCTCTCTCACATCGATGTTTGTATCTCTCTCCTTTCTTCTAAAAAATCAATAAAGACGTATTTTTTAAAAAGTGCCAAAGTGTGGAGCTGGAAGAAAACCGAGAGACTACCACACTCCCTTCTCTGACTTCCCTTTTCACTCTGCTCACCTAGTCCAGGTTAGGTGACCCTCTTCTGTACATCTCCTCTGCACACTTCTACCATAACCCTCACCACATCTTATTATCTGCTTAGAGTGATCTATGCCATGAGTTGTAAACTCAAGGGCAGAGACTTCTCTTTATTCACTCCCAGAACTAACAATGCCTGGCACAAAAGAAGTTCTCAAAATTAAGTTTCATACAAAATGGCATGGTGCACATTAGACTTTCTGGGCACGGTTAACAGTTCCCTGATAAAGGAATGAAGGGGAAATGAAAGACTATATACTTACCTACAGCAATTCCATCAAGATAATCTTCCAGGGTTGGGAGCAAGGGGAATGGGAGAAGCAGATGAGAACAATTCCTTATTCACCTTCATTGTCCAACCCAGGTCTTGCCAAGTGGAGAAACTAACATTTATGAAACATATGCTTCACAGAAATCATAATCCACCCAGAAAAATTATAAAACATTATTAACCCCACTTTAGATGATAAAACTGAACATCAAAGAGAATAAAATCAACTTAACAAACTAAAAATACCTGAGCTAGTGTTCAAGGCCAGAGCTATCCGGTATTTCTGTAGCTGAGACAAATAGGACTATTCACTGAACTCTGGGGACAGGTTGAGAACTAGCATTAAAAAAAAAGGTTCATTTAAGAGACATGATTTTATCAGAAAAGCACGGAAACTTGACTAATCTTTTGTCTTATTTGACTTTTCAGAAAGGGTGACAGAGTTAAGAATTTTCTTTGATAAGGTTTTATACTTGTATTCTCTTCTTTATTCTGAGACTTTTTCATTAAGAACATTCACTTTAATCCGACTTCCACATGGCTGGAAAAGGGGGTATGCGGTAACACTTTTAAACCCTTTGACCTTTGTCTTCATCCTCTCGTGCTTCTCGGCTGTGCACAGCTGGTTCTGGCTTCTTCTCAACACTCTCTCCTTGAACCTCTGCTCCACCAGTTCTCGTCCTTGAATCATGCGTTCCTGGTGACCTTTCATTTGTGCCTGCTCCCTCTCATTTACCTATTTTCTTCTCTGTGCATTCTGGACACCATGCCCTTCTGGCACAATGTCTGGGAACGTTGTTTCAGTAGGAGGTCGTAATTGTCTAAACGTTTTCTTTGTTAGTTCCCTGACCTGTCCTGCTCCATGCATGTGCCCCTCTGTGCGTCTCAGCTCTCTCTCAGGCACCAAGTGGTGCCGTTTCTGTCTCTCTGTGCTTTGGGTTGGCTTCCCCTCCCATTTCTTTTCAATTCCATTGCCTGTCTCTTGCTCCTTCATCATTTCCACCAATCTTTTATTATAATAAGACTCCACTTGGACAAGCCAGTGGTCAAGGGAAAGATCTTGCTCCCTACAGAGTGTCTGAAACTTTTCTTGATTTTTTTGAGTTATCAGTTGTCTTGCTGCTTTTGTAAGTACACCACCAAGATTCCATCAGAGGGGAGGGACAGAATTTGATAGTGTGACCATTTTTTTACATTGAACATATATCTGTATTTTTTAAATATGTTTTTATTGATTCTTAGGGAGAGATAGAAATACTGATCAGCTGCCTCCTACACGCCCACTACTGGGGATTGAGTCTGCAATCTGGGCATGTGCTCTGACAGGGAATTGAACTGGGACCTCAGTCCATGGGCTGACGCTCAGTCCATTGAGCCACACTGGCTGGGCTACATTAAACATATTTAAACAGGAGCTTACCCTGACTACGGACACCAAGAAAAGATGAGTGGTCTTTTATTTACTTTAGTGTAAGAACAGTGATCTTACTCCCATCATTCCTACATGAGCCTGTGAGCTCTGAAAGCTGAAGCACCTTCTACCAAAATCAATAACAAATTTTTGAAAAACATAGTATTGGGACTTTTCAAAAATAATACTTTGTTTTTCAAATATGGATAATAGCTAGAAAACAGTTACCAGTGTAGACATACTACTTGAGGGTGTCACTTCAGCAGAAAGATTGTGAAGCTAAGGTTCTTTCTTAGTAGTTCCAAACTGTGTGATGTGAAGATAATTTATCTACCAATATTTTTTCTCCAATGGGGACTGCTGATCTGAAGCAATCCTAGGGTCTCTAGATGCTTTAACTCAGGCCAATCTAAAAGATAAAAAAGCAAAGGTAGATTAGAATGTGGGAGGTGTCAGAACATATCTCACACAATGACTGAACAAAAAAAATCCAACTGTCTTGGCTCAGGCCAAGGATATTTCTGCTTAGAAAGAGTAAACCTGCTAACAGGCAAGACTACAGCAGGGCCATTTCCCCGTGGAAACCACTGCATTCCTGTGGTGGCCAGTGAAACGAACGCTCTTTTAATAAGGGCATATCATCCTGTCATATAAATTAAAAGTGTAATTCTCTTGTGGACTCAACACAAACCATTCTGAATCTTGTATCATGGGAGAGGGGAGACAGGCTCCTTGGTGAAGCACTGTCCAAGCACATCTATGTCAGACTGCTCAGTCCCCCAGCCTCTGTCTTCTGAGATAATTCTAGACTTAGACAAAAGTCTGCCTCTTGAGTAAATAAAGAAATGTAAACTAGATTGAAGAGCTTGGTATAATGCTTGATGTATGATAAGTTCTCAGAGTAAATACTAGTTGTCTATCCTCCACAGGTCAAGCCCCTAACTCTATAAAGTCTTTCTGTTTTACTTTATCTGATCGTGGTTCTGTCTTCTTCTGAATACTTAACATTTTTACTTCTACAACTCATTTGAAAATCAATCATGGTTTACATTGTGGTATCTGTATTCATATATCACTTTAAAAATTCTGACTGAGCCCCTGGCCGGTTCGGCTCAGCGGTCTAGAGAGTCCCAGGTTCGGTTCTCCCTAAGGGCACGTACCTTAGTTGCAATTTGTCCCCGGCCCCAGTTGGGGTCGTGTGAGTGGCAGCCACTCGATGTGTCTCTCTTACGTCGATGTTTCTCTCTCTTGCTTCCTCCCTCTCTCCCTCCTGCTCTATCTGAAAGATAAATGCAAAAATATCCTCAGGTGAGGATAAAAAAAAAAAAAATGACCACCATACTTTTATTTCTCAAAATATAGCATCTAGCACAGTATTTAACATTAGTCTGTGATCCTAAGTTCTTGTAATTAATGATTTGTTGATTGGTGATTATCCTTATCACATAGTATCTGAGCATCTTTCTCTCTTACGTTCCCCATAATATTGTATCTATTTTTTATTAAAACATTTACCAGTCTTCCTTGAAGTATACAGGCATATTTGTTTTAGATGACTGTCTTGGGTTCTTACATTTTGCCCTACTAGTATACTTTCATTGTATTTTAGTTATTCATTTGCACTTTTTAAGATCCGAGAACAGTTTGCAACTTTGCCACCGAGTCCCAGCTCAAAGACTGGCACAGTGCTAAATAAATACTAACTGAACAGACCGTGAGCTTTCACTGGAAAAGGACCATACCTTATAATGCTTGTGTTCCTTTACTGCGTTTTAGGACAGTATTCAACTCATGGTTGATCTTCAATGAAAAGGGAAAGTTGGTGAGGGCAGAGCACTAACTTCAATTTCCATGTTCAAAAGAGACAGACACACAGAGAAGTAAGAACAGCAATGGCCTCCCATCTTGGGCTCAGCAACAGATCTCTCTTTGTGAGACAGACAGAAATTATGGGGCTTGTCACTCTCTGGTGTCTTGTTCAGAGCTGTAACCCCTTCACTATCGTATGTCTTTCCATTACTGCAGAGAAGGAAGACCACAGTCTTTTTCAAGGGAGACCACAGCTTATCTCTTTCAGGGGACAAACAGTGATGGCTCCAGAACTTTTATATGTAGAGCTTAAAACAGCTATATGGTTGGGCAAGGATGGAAGGGCAGACAGGGAAGTAAGAAACTCATTCAGAAGCTGTCCCTTCAGGACAAGTTTCTACTGTAGATTGTACTCAGGGACGATCGAAAGAAGCAAGATTTTCTAAAGCTGTTTGTTCTCATGTCTTATAAAAAAAAAAAAAAAATCTGAGCCCTGGCTGGTTTTGCACAGTGGTTAGAGCATCGGCCTGCAGTCCAGAGAGACCTGGGTTTGGTCCCCGCTAGGGGCACGTGCCTCAGTTGCAGTTTATCCCCGGCCCTGGTTGGGTCATGCAGGTGGCAACCACTCGATGTGTCCCTTTCGCATTGATGTTTCTCTCTCCCTCCCGCCTTCCCTCCCACTCTATCTGAACAAAAAATGGACAGGTGTTCTCGGGTGAGGGAAAAAAAAAATCTGAGAAATGTCAACTGTCCACCTAATGCTTGATGATGATTTAGAATTGGTTGGACAGGAGGTGAGGGACGAGGTAACTGGAGATAGGTGTACAAATGAAAGCCAAACTCGACCTAAGCCTTAGTGAAATCCTACCCAAAGCTGACCTTTGACTAATGCTAGCTTCTGAAGAGGGGTGGTCCAACCCGTTTCACCACCTACAAAGTCCTGAGTCTATCCCATGCATCATTGCTTCCTTTCACGACCAGGGACTAAGCACTCCTCCGACTTCACCCTAGCACCCCCGCCACTTCTTGCCTCCTAAGAAGCCGGCCCACCCCTTCCGCAGGCCCCAGACAGCCCTAGAGCACGAGAGCCAGGTTGGGCTCCACAGAAAGTCTTTACTGGGCCCGCTAGGCCCAAGGAACGTTAAAACTCTAACTCCCAAAATGCTTAGCTTTCTTTGTTTATAACCAGCGCGGAACCGCGAAGGGGAAATCCGGCTCAAGAACGGCGGGAGTGTACTTCTGCATCCCTAACACAGTAATACTCAGTAAGGTTAGTACGACTTTCGAGGACACCCCCCCCCTCCACGGGGTCCCTCTGAGATGCGAGACCGAGGAAATAAATGTCCCGGGTTTGGGTCCTAAGAGGAAAAGTAGCGGAGGCGCATCGATTACCCGCTCTCTCACCCGAAGCCGCAGAACCGAGCTGAAGGTGACGCCACGGTCTCCCCTCGGAGACGTTCCACTCCCGAAGGCGCTCGGGGTCTGTTTGCGACTAATCACGACGTCTCAGCTCAGCGTGGGCCGGGACGCCGACGCTCTAGCCGCCTCGCGCTCGCTGCCCGCTGCCCGCGCCGAGCCGGCGCTCTAGCCCGCGGAGTCCCGGGCTCCCTTCGCCTGCCCCACGCAAGCCCCCAAGCCTGGGTACCCGACGCGGGCTGGGCCTTCCGGACGCGGGGCGCCGTGGTCGCAGAGGCACGAGACACGCGTGGGAGGAGGGCTTGAGTTATATACGCTAAGGTCCAGGAACGGAATAGGAATGACCCCTGAGTGCAGAGGGGGCGACTCTCTCTTTTATTAATAACCTTCACATCCCCTTCCCAGCTCTTGACCCGTCTGCCATGGACCTCGCCGGCAGCTGCTCCAGCTTCCAGTCGGACCTGGATTTCTGCCCGGAGTGCGGCTCAGTCCTGCCTCTACCAGGGACTCGGGATACAGTCATCTGCACTCGCTGTGGCTTCTCCATCAACGTGCGAGGTGAGGGGCCCCCAGGCAGCGGCCCCGGCCGAGGTCCCAGGGTGGAAGGGTCGCAGGCTTGGGGCAGTCCAGCTCAGTTCCATTGGAGTGGGACGCGAAGGCGGATCAGGCACCAATACATTTCGTCTGGGACGAAACCTGAAGGGAAGGGTGTAAGGCCACCCGGCCTGACCCCGAGGGGGCTGCGCGCGCCAGCCCCTCTGCTGTTGGTGTAACCGGTTCTTACTGCCTGCGCAGACTTCGAAGGGAAGGTTGTGAAGACCTCAGTCCTGTTCCACAAACTGGGGACAGCCGTGCCCGTGTCGATGGAGGAAGGACCCGGATTCCAGGGACCCGTGGTAAGTTAATGACACCAAGGACGGGCCCCACAGGGAGGGTGGGAAAGAAACGGAGGAGGGATTGTTAAGATCTGGAGAGTTTTGTACCCAATTCCAACACAGAAGAGGGCCTTTGGAGCAGCGGTGCCCAGGCAGTGTAACAACAGCTTCTGACAAGTAGGGGTATGACTCGGCCTCCCTAACCCACCAGTTGCTTCCCAGATTGACAGGCGCTGCTCTCGCTGTGGTCACGAGGGAATGGCATACTACACCAGACAGATGCGCTCAGCCGACGAAGGGCAAACTGTCTTCTACACCTGTACCAACTGCAAGTGCGTACCCTTTTCCTTGCCTCCGCCCTTTCTCGTCTGTTTGCTAGCTAAACAAATCTAAGCATTCACTTTTTGGACCGAATAAACAATTGTTTCTTTTGGTCCCATCCATTTTTTGTACAGGTCTGGCAATAGGGAGATTGGTCATTTTTATTTTTTAAAATTACACTTTTCTTGTCCTTTTAATGCCAGTGAACTAAACCTTTTAACATATTTAAAAGGAAATGAAAAATGCAGAAGGCAAGTATTGCTTAGTGGTCAGCATGTTATGTTAGAATCTTCCATTACACTCAAGGAAGTTGTACTTTTGGGAGAATTAGCCCTGCGTGATTTAAAGAACACAGGCTCTCTGAATGGCTTTAAGAACTTCTCTTTGTCTTTGGTGTTCTGCAGCTTTACTGCTTTACATCAAGACGTGGCTTTTTAAAATTTGTCCTGTTTGGGATTTGTTGGACTTTTCAATATGGAGGATTGCTTCTTCTTTTTTCCCCATCAACCTTGGAAAACTGTCAACCATTATCTCATTGAATATTGCTTTCCCTCGTGTTCTCAATTGTCACATGCTGGAATCTAATTAAATTAGTTGTTTATTAGACTGTCCTCTATTTCTCCCACCCTGCCTTTCATATTTCCCATCTTGTTCTCTCTGTGCTGCTTCTGGGTAACTTCTTCAGGTTTCTCTTCCAGTGTCACTAATTCTGTCTTCAGTTTATTTCAGCTATACCTTAATTATTATTATTATTTTATCCTCACCCGAGGACATTTTTCCATTTTTTTGTTCAGATAGAGCGGGAGGGAGAGAGAGGAAGAGAGAGAGAGAGAAACATCGACGTGAAGGGACACATCGAGTGGCTGCCACCCGCATGACCAACCAGGGCCGGGGACAAACTGCAACCGAGGTACATGCCCTTAGCAAAAACCGAACCCGGGTCTCTCTGTACCGCAGGCTGACGCTCCAACCGCTGAGCCAAACCGGCCAGGGCTATACCTTAATTATTTTTTGAATTCTACTTGATTGCTTTTTAAATTGCCTCAGTCATTTTTAATAATTCCCAATTCCTTAACATATTTTAAATTGCTCCTTTGTTCTTAAAATATATATTAAATATATTAAACAGTGCCATTTATATTGTGTCTCATGGTTCCAATACCCACCATTTTTGTGGGTATGATGCTGCTGTCCATTATTTCTGCTGACTCTCCCATGGTAATTTTTTCCTGTTTTGTGATTTTTGACTGTAAGTTCAGTTTTTTAGAATCTGAACTATGGTAATTCTTTGAGGCGTGAGGTGAATGCTGTATTCTCAGCATTTGTGTTTCCTGTTCAGGTGCCTTGAGGCATTACCAAGCCAAAATCACTTTAAATAAACTTGGTTTCCATTTTTTTTGGACTCTGTAGGTAGTATGAATTTGGGCTGCAAATTCATGCAAGGGCCAGCTTATAGTTAGAAAATCTCAGGAGAGATTTTTTTCTTTATCCTCACCCGAGGACATTTTTCTATTTTTTGTTCAGATAGAGTAGGCGGGAGAGAGAGGAAGACAGAGAGAGAAACATCGAGGTGAAAGGGACACAATGAAGGCTCCCACACGACCCAACCAGGGCCAGGGACAAACTGCAACCAAGGTACATGCCCTTAGCAGGAACCAAACCCAGGTCTCTCTAGACCCCAGGATGACGCTCTATCCGCTGAGCCAAACCAGCCAGGGCTCAGGAGAGATTTTTCTTCCTCTACCTAGAGACACAAATTCCCCTTCTGCAGTGTTAGATTTTTTTTCTTGGTCACTTTTACACAGAGGGGTAGTCCTTTGTCAGTCCCAGATTTATGTAGAGTTATCTCCTATCAGACATTGTAGGTCTGTCTCAGGTTCCTCCATTATGGCTGTCAAAACAGCAAGAGGACTATGGTAGCACGGGTTTAGTTTTCTGGTTTTATATCATTTACCCATTGTGAAGATTGCCTTTACTTTTTTGCCATCTCATCAATGGATTAAAAATATGTATTGTTAGCCCTGGCCGGTTTGGCTCAGCGGTTAGAGCGTCGGCCTGCGGTCCTGAGAGACCCAGGTTCGGTTCCCGCTAAGGGCGCGTTCCTCGGTTGCAGTTTGGCCCTGGTCTTGGTTGGGTCGTGAGGGTGGCAGCCACTCGATGTGTTCCTTTCGCATCGATGTTTCTCTCTCTCTCTCCCTCCCACTCTACCTGAACAAAAAATGGAAAAAATGTCCTTGGGTGAGGATAAAAAAAAAATATATATATATATATATATATATATATATATATATGTATTGTTAGCTATATCTTTTGAGAGTATATTCCCCAGTCTTACTTATTTATTTCCTTAACTTTTAAAAAATAGCCCTGGCCGGTTTGGCTCAGCAGTTAGAGCGTCGGCCTGTGGTCCAGAGAGACCCGGGTTCAGTTCTCACTAAGGGCATGTACCTCGGTTGCAGTTTGTCCCCGGCCCTGGTTGGGTCGTGCAGGTGGCAGCCACTCAATGTGTCCCTTTCACATCGAAGTTTCTCTCTCTCTCTCTCTTCCTCTTTCTCCCTCCTACTCTATCTGAACAAAAAATGGAAAAGTGTCCTCAGGTGAGGATAAAAATAATAATAATAATAATAAAATAAACAAAAGTTTTAAATTTTTATTAGGTCCAGCTTATCCTTTTCCCACCCTCATTTTATGGCTAGTGCTTTTTGCATTCCAAGACATCTCTGCATACTTCTAGGTCATAATTCATTAGATATATTTTTATTCCCAGCATTTTTAGTTGGCTCGAAGTTGGAAGATTGTTTAGGGGAGCTAGCCTTCCACAGTGTGATAAGTAAAAGTCCTTCCTTGATTACTTGAGTATTTCATCTTACACTGCTAGAACCTCTTCCTTTGGTCCAATATAATAAAGAAATCCTTTCTTTTTCCATAGGTTCCAGGAGAAGGAAGACTCTTGATTTTTTTTTTTCCCCTGGGTGACTCAACAATCTCTCCCTCTCCTCTTCCTTGGAAGGTGAAGGATATTGGGTTCCTAGATCCTTGTCCATCCCCTGGTTGCAATATTTGCTCCCAGAGGAGAAGCAGATCATCACATGGGGATTACTACTGTCCCCAGGGTGCTCCTATTCCTACTTGAGTTTTCCTATTAAAGCTATATTTTTCAACAAGACACAGACAGGTGTACATTACTTATAATCTGTCTTGTTCCAAATGGAATTTAAATGAGTTCATAGAGATATATTTGTTCTTTCAACAAGTATATCAACTACAAAAAGAGTACAAATTAGATGATTAGAAAGAAAAAGGAGAGCCTGGCCTGTGTGCTTCAGTGGACTGAGTGTCACCCCATGGACTGAGAGGTCCTGGTTTGGTTCCCGGTCAGGGCACATGCCCAGATTTCTGGCTGGGTGTGCAGGAGGCATCCAATTGATGTTTCTATCTCTCTCTCCCTTTGTCTCTCTCTCTCTAAAAAAAAAAAAAAAAAAAAAAATCAATAAAAACATATTGAAAAGAGAAAAAAGCCAAAAAAATGAAGCAAACATGAGGCGAATATAAACAAATATATATATATAAGTATTTTCTCACTATCTAAATCTACTTGTTTCCTAAATTTAAGGAAACAAAAAATGAGAGTTTTGCACTGGCTGGTTTGGCTCAGTGGTTAGAGCGTCACCTGTGGACCAGAGAGACTCGGGTTCGGTTCCCACTAAGCAGTGGTTTGCAACCTTCCTAATGCTGTGACCCTTTAATACAGTTCCTCATGTTGTGGTGACCCCCAACCATAAAATTATTTTCATTGCTACTTCATAATTGCAATTTTGCTACTGTTATGTCTTAGGCGACCCCTGTGAAAGGGTTGTTTGACCCCCGGGTTGAGAACCGCTGCCTAAGGGCATGTACCTCGGTTGCAGTTTGTCCTCTGCCTGGTTGGGGTCGTGTGGGCGGCAACCAATTGATGTGTCTCTCTCACATCAATGTTTCTCTCTCTCTCTCTCTCTTCCCCCCTCTCTCCCTCCTGCTCTATCTGAAGATAAATGTGAAAATGTCCTCAGGTAAGGATAAGAAAAAAAAGGGAACAAATATATACAGTCAGCCCTCATTTATCACGGTTAATCAGTTCCAGACTCTACAGCGATAAATGAATTTCTGTGAAGTAGGATTCTTTATTTATACACAGTCATGCCCTGGCCGGTTTGGCTCAGCAGTTAGAGCATCAGCCTGCGATCCAGAGAGACCCGGGTTCGGTTCCTGCTAAGGGCACGTACTTTGGTTGCAGTTTGTCCCCGGCCCTGGTTGGGGTCATGCGGGTGGCAGCCACTCAATGTGTCCCTTTGTCGATGTTTCTTTCTCTCTTCCTCTCTCCCCTCTTCTCTCCCCCTCCCACTCTACCTGAACAAAAAATGGAAAAATGTTCTCGGGTGAGGATAAAAAAAGAAAATATATATATATACACACACACACACACACACATTCATCCCTTGCCACTTCATGCTTTCGCGGCTTCACTCTATCGGTTTTTTTTCAAATACTAAAAAACCCGCCATAGAGTGAAGTGAAGTGGTCAGGGACGACTGTAGTCCAGGCACAGTAAACATTCAAATTGTAGTCTGGGAATCAGTATTCCTGCATGCCTTGGCTTAAAGGTGAAAATGATTATCTGGTAATTGTGTGACCCTTTGTGTATTCAGAGTTTTCAGACATGTATCTTGTCTGACCTCCTCAGCAACTTTGAGGGATGGGCAGGGTGGTCTTCTGCATTGTGCCTATGAACTGTTCTAGCAATTGACTTCCCTGCCCAACTGGAAATCTGAAACAAATCTGTTCATGTTTCTGCGCTACCATTAAGCCTTTCCCTGACCCTTAACATTGACTGGATAAAGTCCAAGTTTCTCAGCAAAGCATGTAACCGAGCCCATCTGTCAAGCCTCCTTGGCACTCCCCTTACACCCCAGCTTTATACATCCCCACCGCATGCCCTTCAGTGCACACACCTGTCTCTGAAGCTGCTCTTTGTACCCCCCCCCAAAAAAACCCCATGTGTCAGCCTTCGGGTTCCCTTTTCACTACTCTTGCTCCCTGAAAAACAAACATTTTTATCAGAGTGTAAACTGTCCTGTATTGTAATTTACTATTTCTCTGCCTGCTCTTACTCATTACCCCAGAGAAAGTGTTGGCAGTATGCGGGTAAACTCCGTTCCACAGATGAGATTTACATCTACATTACTACCCCAACGTGCTGTGCTTTTTAGTGCTAAGCATGCCACTCTCCCCACCAGACTGCGAGCTAACGGGCAGGGTCTGAGTGTCTCGCGCCTCCATCTCCAAGGCCTAGTGCAATCGCAGGAAAACGTCCAGGTTGGACGCGCCTGAAGTGCCCACTCGAACACTTAAGGCACAGGACGAGTACTAGAACCCAGACTTTCTGTTTTTTGGAACCCAGATTCTCAATCAAGTGTGTTTCCAACTGCTCCTAGGTCCGGTTTCTGTAATTCCCAGACGAAACAATAGGGAAGCAGAACGGACCTCTGTAGGTCATTACCCTGGCTCCTTCGTTTCCCCAGCCGGGGAGGGGCGCCTACCCCAGCGCCCCCGTCGGGACCGCCCTCCCGCCTGACGCGGAGCGCGCCGCCCTCGGCCGCCCTCCCCCACCGCCGCAGAGCCCTCTCTTCCGCCGCGTCCCGGGGCGCCTGCGCACTGCTACGTTACGACGGAACTGATCCGGCGACGCCTGCGCTTTGACGCACTGAGTGCCGGGGAACAGAAGAGGGGGACTACAGACTGCGTCACACCCGGAAGCGGAGAGCCGGAAGTAGGGTTGGACAGGTTATCCCCAGGGGTGGGGAAGCGGAGGCCCAGGAGGAGGGGAAAAAAAGAAGGTGGAGGATCCTGGCTGCTACTTTGATCCCGATACCGGCCCTCTTAGATCCCAGAGGCACAGAACAGGGGAAGGGCGCCTCATCCCCCCTCCTCCCCACCTCCCTTCCCTCAGCCTTAGCCATGGCCGAGGCAGGGCCCGGGCTGAGTGAGACCGTCACTGAGACAACGGTTACCGTGACAACCGAGCCCGTGAGCAAGGCCGGGGGCGGTGCTCTTTAGGGGTCTGGGAGATACCCGGAGGGAGGGGACAGGGCTTTGGAGAGTTGCTGGAAGGGCTGGGCTGGGGAATATGGGAGGAGTGGGGTTGAATATCTGGGGTTGGGAGAATCTCAAGGTTTTGGGGGTATTTGTAGTGGCAGAGATTGTGCAGAAGGCCGGTCAAGCGACATGGGAGGATGTAGGTGATGCTGCTTGGGGGGTGGTGGTGTGTATAATGAAGAATGGGAACCTGGGACTTAGGAGCGAGGAAAGTGTTAGGGGAAATGAAGCGCTGTGTAAGAAAACATGGTTGGAGGCCAGCTGTGGGGGAACTTAGAATACTTATCAATAAGTATTTGTCCAAGGGATGAATGTAAACAGAAGCAGAGAGCCCCTGGTGTGGCTCGGTGGTTGAGCGTGGACCCAGGCACCAAGAGGTCATCGGTTCAGTTCACAGTCAGGGCAAATGCCCAGGTTGTGGGCCCGATCCCCAGTGGGGAACATGCAGGAGGCGGCCAGTGGATGTTCTCTCTCATTGATGTTTCTATCTCTTTTCTTCTCCCTTCCTCTCTCTGAAATCAATAAAGGTAAATTTTAAAAAAAAAGGAAGCAGAGAGAATGAGGGAACAAAAAAGGAGATGAAGGTAATATTTTGAAAAATCAGAGATGTAAATAGAGAAAAAGTGGCATTTTTGCACAAACAAATTAAATTGTTTTCAAGGGGGGAAAGTTGTGTTGGACTTAATAACCTCTGGAGTAAGAGAGTTCATAATAATAGTTACCAGAGATTCCAGGTTGCTAGAGAATAGGTGGATAAGAGGTAGGGAGGGCTCAGCTTGAGGATGACAGAAGTGAGAATGGACTTCTTTATTTAATGGGAAAAAGAATAGGGGGTTCTTGAAAAAGAGATTATAGATTAGGCATTGGGATTGAGAAAATATGTTTCATGTTAATACCACCAAGGATAATTTGGGGAAGAAAATGGAGAAACAACAAGGGTTATATTTTCCCTTGAAGATTTGCTGGAACCTTCCCTTGATTAGGAATTGTGACTTTGTATACCAGTGGTTATCAAGAACAATATTACTTCATGATTCCTCAAGGAGGACAGAGACCTGTTCTATTTCACCTTCTCCCACTACTCAGCTGTTTTGGTGCTGTCTATGATACTTAACTGAGCTAGGATAGAGCTTTGAGGGGGTCCTTGGGGGGGAGTGGGAATGGTCCATGGGAGAGAACTACAAAGGCATGCCCATCTCTATTAACCTAGGAGAACCGGAGCCTAACCATCAAACTGCGGAAAAGGAAGCCAGAGAAAAAGGTGGAATGGACGAGTGACACTGTAGACAACGAACACATGGGGCGCCGCTCATCGAAATGTGAGTGATTATTGGCCCACAGTCACCCTGGGGTTCTAGCTCCCGTTCACATGCCTTCTACCTTCTCACATCCATTGGCCATCCTGAAGCCCCAGATGCCCCAGTCCTGTCGCTGCCTTGGTGGTTCTCTGGTATCAAGGAGAGGAGGTTAGAGGAGGAAGAGGTGCTAAAGGGCTCAATTTGGGATGGGATGTGACAAAGCTTGAAGGCAAGGGGTATCAGAGGTGAGAGAAGTGGAGCTTCGGGTTCCTGGCTCTCTAAAAGGATAAGGGGGTTGAGTGTCTGTGTGCCAGGGGGTGAGCCTGGGGAAGGCGGATTCTGGAAGGTAGTAGGAGATGGTGATGGAAGTAGGAATTCTTACTGAGATCCAATGGGAGTGGAACTGACTCTATATCTTACTCGTCCTCCTTTTTAACTGGGCTCCTCCTTCCAAATCTAGGCTGCTGTATTTATGAGAAACCTCGGGCCTTTGGTGAGAGCTCAACGGAAAGTGATGAGGAGGAAGAGGAAGGCTGTGGTCATACACACTGTGTACGGGGCCACCGCAAAGGACGGAGCCGTGCAACCCCTGGACCAAGCCCCTCCACCCTTCCCCAGCCCCCTGACCCTTCTCAGCCCCCTCCAGGGCCAATGCAGCACTAAACTCCTCCCCCGCCATTCTTGTGTCTGTGTGGCCCTGACTGTGTTCATGTGGCTACTTGGGGACTAAACCCATGGTTTGATTATTCTGCAGTGCCCTCCTCCTCTGCCTTTTAGAGTGAAGGATAGGAGAATGGTCAGAGATCCTGGAATTCTGGTTTGCTGCTATTTTAGAACCCAAGCTTCTGGGTTGCCCCAGCCTCATTGTTTGTTCCTCAATACTCCTCCTCCTCTCCCCAGGGTCCAGGCATCTTGGTCCCAGTCTCTTCCCTTTGTCCCCACTGCCAAACTGCCTGTCCTGGGGTCCAGTTATCTTGACTGTCTGCACTCTGTACTTGAGTCCTAAACACTTAGATTGGGTTTCCACCAGCCCCAACTTTCACTGCCAGGGTCCCAGTCCGATTCCAGGCAACCTTGCCCCAGCTGTGCTTGTTAATCCTGGCCTTGAGCTCTTGCGCTAATGTATTTACAGTCCAGACTCTTAGTCCTTGCCTGTGGTGCGGGAGGTGCTATGGGAGGCTCCCAGCCCTTCCGCTCCACTGCTCCTGCCCACTTCTCATGCCCTCAAGGGGAGCTGGGGGAGAGAAAGATCTGTCATTCTCACCATTAATGGAAAATGAAAACAGTCGTGTCCTCCCACCTCACCCTTCTCATGTGGTCTAGGATTTCTGATGAAGCTGTCTTCGGGAGTGGACAACTCTCTCCTCAGCCTTTGTTTGGGCTTCCAGCTCTGGAGACAGATCCAACATAGTCCCAGGGAGAGGAAGGAAAAGAGAGAAAAAGATGGGGGTGTGTCCCCACACTGCACTCTCACCACCTCCTTCCTAGGCTTTGATGTCTGCCAGGCCAGATGTCCAGTCCCTTGGCCTCCCCCACACCTCACTGGGATCTGAATGTCACTGTCCAGGCCTCTTGCAGGGATCAGTCAAATGCAGACCACCACGGAGATTTCATTTATTGCCACAAGATGCACAAAATAAATAACCCAACATCACAAAACGTGTTAAATATGGGCCCATTTATACACATGGGGGAAATGTGAGGCTATATACAAGATGCCTTCAGGGTGTCTGGGCCTTCCCAGGTGGAGGAAAGGAGAGGTAGCACCACTGGTTTCTTACTGTGAGCATGTGCAGGTGGTAGTTTAAAGAAGGCTCTTAATGGAAAAGACTGAATATGGGAATTAGTCACCATGGAGTAGGACCACCCCCCCAAAAAAAACACACCTCGATATTAAGCTTCCTAGAGAATCCTAAGGCCAGAGCCAAGCCTCTTGCTTTTCAGGGGGAGGGTACTGTTTCTCTTGAGAAACCTGAGAATGGGGGGGGGGGGGGGGAGCTGGAGCCTTACGGCTGTGGGGGAGGCACTGGGCTCTTCTGTGAGACTAGCAGAGACAGAAGTGGAAGGGAAATACCTGAGGAGCAGGGACTCTGTGTAGTAAACATGACCTGTTGACCAGTTCCAATGGGGCAGGGCTTGTTCCCCAACTCAGGCCCGAGCAGTGTAAGATAGAAGGGGGGAGACCAGCTGGGAGGTACTGGGATAGCTATGGGGGAGAAGTATCCCAAAAGGAGTGGGTGGGAATGGATTGGGCTTTGGGAGTGGATGTGGAAACTGGAGGCCAGTTGAGGTCTCACTATTTGGGAGAAAAGAGACAGTGTAGGCGGGTGGGGTGGGGGCTGCTTATCAATACTCTGGCTGGGATATGTGGACATGACCCCTGGCTGAGTAGGGATTTCCGAGCCAAGAACAAGGCTAGCTGCGGGCAGAGCTAAAGCAGGCCAAGCTAGAATGAGGTTATGGGTGAGGTTCTCATCCTTCGGCAGGCACAATGCGCAGAGGGGCGCGAGGGTCTCGTGTGCAGAGCAGTGGGAAGACACGCTGTCCCAAGGGCCCGGGAGCCTGGAAGGCGAACAGTAGGTCGAGCGAGCGGCCATCGTAGAAGGCCACGCGACCCCGTTCCCAGTCCAAGTCCACACGAATCCGCAGTGGTGAGGGCCGGGCGCCACCCAGCGGGGTGGGCTCCGGTGCCGTGAGTGCCCACAGGCGGCCGCCTCGGCCCTCAACAGCCCACACAGAGCCCGCGGGGCACAGCCCTACACGTCCCTTGCGTTGCACCGATTCCCCAGCTGCACCCAAAGCATAGTGACTTTCCATGTCCTCGTCCTCCCCACCAGGGTCTCTGCAAGAGGCGGTGCCCACGGTCTCCACCTCCCAGCAGTGGCGGCCAGCACCGAAGCCCTGCGCGCCCAGCACTGCTGGGAGCTGATCGAAGCGCGCTGGGCTGTCAGGAGGCTCCGGTGTCCCTGGTGGGGCCAGTTGAACGCTGCGCCGATCAGAGGAGATGAGCAGGCGGCGGTGTGCAGTGCTTGGGTCCAGGGTCAGGTCGGCTGGGGAGCACAAGTCAGGGAGAGGACCGAGTGAGAGGGGTTCCTGAGTTAGGGGTGGGACAGGACAGGGAATACACAGCAGAGGGCACTTCACAGGTCCCAGAGCAGCTGAGATGTGGGATCAAAGACGGTGAAGGTGTATGTAAGGTAGACTTAGGCAAGACCCAGCCTGTGCACTGATGCACCATTTCTGTAGAACTGGACTTGGAGAAACACTGGCTGGCCCAGGGCAGGGCGCAGTGCAGAGACCAAAGGCCAGATCGCCAGATTTGTCGGGTGGGGGAAGAGTGAAGTTGATCTGACAGGGAGGGAGGAGGGAGGATGATACTTCAATGTGCAGTATCTGGGGTGGGGCCCCGGAGCTGGGTCAGCAGGATGGGGAAGGTGGATCTAAAGAGAGAGACTGATACCAGATACCGGAACGTGTCAGAGGGGAGGGGCAAGGGAAGGAATCCTAGGTATCCGGAGAAACCAGCCCACTCACCCACAGGAATAGGTGGGAGTGAACAGGCCTACTTCTACGGAAGAGTGTGGCAGAGTTGGGCGGAATTTGGTAATAGCCAAAGGGGCCAGAGAACTAGTTATTGTCCTTGAGTATATGGAGTGCCTTGAGAAAAGATTTCTGGATTCGGGGTACTAGAAGTAATCTAGGGTGGGTGGGATGGTGGGTGACCAAGAGGGTGGAGCATCTTCTCCAGGCAGTGTAAAGAGGGATGGAGGCCAGCCTTGGGAGTGACTGAGGAAGGAACTCTGAGAAGCCGCAGAGAAGGCCCCAGAGTCCAGGGCAGGGAAATGCAGGGGTCCTGGGTCCTTCTGGAGAGTAGTGAGCAGTGGTGGAGCAGAGATTCCTGGAGGCAGCTGACTCCTGGGGTCTGCTGTATGATTGTTTGAAAAGGTAAGAGGGGAGAATGGCTGGAATATGAGGATTTGAGGGTAGACATTGTTATGGGTTGAATTCTATTTCCTCTCAAAAAGATCTGTTGAAGTTCCCCAGTACCTCAGAATGTGACCTTATCTGGAAATAGTCTTTACAAAAGTAATCAAGTTAAAATGAGGTTAGTAGGGTGAGCCCTAGTCCAATATGACTGGTGTCCTTATAAAAGGGAAGTTTGGACCTAGAGACCAATGCGGACAGAGGGAATGTGACATGAAGACACAGGAAGAATACCACCTACAGGCCAAGGAATGTCAGAGCTACCAGAAGCCAGGAGAGAATCACCGGCCAGATTCTCACAGCCTCGGAAGGAACCCAAACTGCCAACACCTTGACTTCTACTTCCAGAGCTGTGAGACAATAGGTTTCTGTTGTTCAAGCCACTCAGTGTGTGACGCTTTGTTGCAGCATCCCTAGGAAACGGTTACCTCAAAAAGGACTTGATTATTTTTGAGAGAGAAAAGGGGGCAAACCTAAGACAGAGTCTCATTCACTTTCCTCCCTTCTGCCCTCCTTACCCGTCAGTCTGTGAAGCATGTTTTTGACCACTGGGTAATCTTCAGGGAGATCGTCCTCTGAGGTAGATGACTTGGGTGTTGGGGCGTCAGATCTGGACAAATGAGGGACAAAGGTCAGGAAACCAGCAGACACCCTCTACCCTCTGCTGCCCCCTCTCCTACCCAACTGGCATTTCTGGAGCAGAGAAGGGCAAGGCACCTCTAGGGAACCCGTCTGAGTGGGCACAGAGGGGGGCCCAGTGAGAAGCCGATGGGTGTGGCAGATGGTAGTAGAAAGGAAGCAACAGTAACAGTGGAACTCACCTTCTCCATGTCTTCCTCATATCCTGGATGGGCAAAAGAAAACATGGATGTGAGCTCTGAGCTTTACACTGTGGGGAGCCCCCTCCCCAGCTCAGGTGAGGGCCCCTCCCTTCCCTCTGCACATCTCCTTGTTACCCCTGTGCTCTGTTCCTGTCTCCTCCTCCTTCACAACGCTCCTTTCTTCTCCTCACTCCTTCCTGCCTTTTGTTCACCTAACACCATCTGCACTGTGCCCCCCCATTTCCCAGGGCCCTCAGTGCCCAGCCGCATTCATGCTCTCAGAGTCCTTACCTTTCCTTGCTGCCCCCACAACCCCATTCTCTGTCTCTGACGCTGTCCTTATCCACCTTCCTGTGGGTGTATCCCCTTACATCATACAGACCAACACACACACACACACTCAGAGCCCCTGGGCTAAGGGCTGGTATATAAAAGCCTTATAATAAAGTTGCTTCACTTCTTGCCATAAAAGCCCAGTGGCGTTTATTGAGCCCTTTGCTTTGTGGTCGCTCTACTTTGGCCAAGGAGGCCGCTGGACTTGTGTCTCAGGAGGCTCAACAGATCTGCAGGAACCCGTAGGAGCCAAGAGAGAGCGTTGATTACCGCCCCCCACGCCTCCAGATGCGGGGATTCCTCCTTCCCCCTTCCCTGTCCAGGGAGAGCCGCGGGAGCGGACCAGTGTGTGTTGAGGGGGAGAGGAAAGGCTTGGCCTAATTATGCCAATTACACCTGGGGAAGCAAGACCCTAGATGGTTTAGCTGCTGGGGACAAGCCGAGGGTCGTGCAAGGGAATGGGTTGGTTGACCGCCAAGGAGTGGGGGCCCAAGAGGGGCGCAGCCGGTGGGTGGGTGATAAGGCTGGGAAGTAGGGGAGCCAGGGGCCCCAAAGGCAGTTCTTCCGGACTTCGCCTCCACCCGACCGCCTCTGCCGGGGGCCCTGGGAGGAGCCGAGGACAACAATAACAAACAGCGCCGGGCTCGCCGGGGCCTGGGCCCGCGGCGCGGCGGGGGCTTTTGGATTTGCTCCCCTGGCCTTCCGTCTCCCCTTTACTCGGCGCCCTCTTTCCTCGGCCTCCATCGCGGCTTTTTCTCAGCCCCCGCCCCCGGACTCCCCCACCGGCCTTAGTTCGGACCCCCGCACCCTCCTCCCAGATCCCCGCTCGCCTCGCCCCAGTCCGCGGCTCCCTCTGCCCCGCGGGTCCCCTCCCGCCGGCGCCCGCGCGCCCCGCAGGGCCTCCGAGGGATCCCGCATCCCGTCCAGCTCTCACAGGACTCGGGCAAAGTGACAACTCCTTCCCACGGTCCTTCCGGCCACCTCTGACTGAACCGAGAGGACCCGCGGTCAGCTCCCGCCCCCTCGTCCTTGGCTCGTCTCTCCTCAGCCCCATCCTTGCCTCAGCTGCCGTGGCGGCCCCCGCTCGGGAGGTGCCGTCCCCGGAGCCCCCCGGCCTCACCTCTCCCAGCGGGTCCAGGCTGCCCATGGTGGGGATGCGGCCGCCGCGGCGTCTCCCCGCGCGCGCCCCGGGCGCCGCCAGCTTCTCGCGCAGCCCGCGGCTGATGCGCACCTCCACCGCCAGCCGCACGTTGGACCTCAGGCTGCGGCGGGGGCACGGCAGGCCGCAGCGGGGGCAGGCGGGGGGCGACGCCTCGGGGCCGCTCGCCGGCGGGGTCCCCCAGCGGCGGGCCAGGCACGCGCGGCAGAAGCTGTGCTCACACGCCAGGAGCACCGGGTCCTCGAAGGGGCCCCCGCACAGCGGGCACGTCGCCAGCTGCTCCAGACGCTCCACCAGCCCGGGGCCCAGCGCGGGCGCCTCCATGGGAAGCCGGTGTCCGAGCGCCGTCCCTGCCGCGACCGCCGCGACCGCCTTCGCGCGCGCAGATGGCCGGCCGGCCCCGCTGCCTGCTGAGTCGATGCCCTCCTCCCCGTCTCCCGCATTAACTTTCTGACGCTCTCTGCCCCTTTCCTGGGGTTCCTCTCTCTCCCTTCAGCCCCAATCTCCACTCTCCACTCTCCGCGCGACGTCAGGCTTTATAGGGAGGGAGGCGGCCCCTGCGGGAGGTAAACACCGGGCCTTGCGTAACACCCCCTCTGCTTCTCCAGCGTCCCGAGTAAGGTTTGGGGGAGGAGGTCGCGCCGAAAGGACACCTGGGGGCCTCGAGCCAGGAAGGTGGTCACTAGGGAGCGCTCTGGGAGCAAGGCAGCCATTTATGGGGAAGGTAGCCCCCTCTCATCCCCTGCAGAGCCCAAATCTCACCTCCCCCTTCAACTTGTGGTGTGCGGGTGGGCAGGGTGCCCAGGCTCGCTTTTGGCATGTGTGCCCACATCGCCAGGGTGTGAGTCATCCCAGGTGGCTGGCACACCTACATCTCGGGGCTGGCGCCGGAGCACGGATCCTGGTCTGTGTGGCTTTGGCAGGCCTCTGAGTGTCGGTGTGTGGCTGTCATTCCAGGTGCCCCTCTCTTTTCAGCTTCCGGCCTTACCTATTAAGGGCTTAAGGACACTCTGAAGCTTTGGGGTGAGGGGTGGGTAGCAGGCTCCCACACTGCTGCCTCAAGGAGTCAGGGTAGGGTTCTCTCAGCTCTACTTCTGGCTGGCTCCAAGGGCCTCTCTCCTTACTGTCTCCTGGTGTCCTTCTTTCTGTTTTTCCCTATGTGTAATTTTATATCTACTTTTTTTCTCTCTCCTTCTTTGGGATGTATCCAATGGTTATCTATTTCAAATCTCTAGGTAAACTGGGACCCAGAGAGCTGGTGTTGCCAAGGCCACCCAGTAAGTGGAGACATACCCAGACCTTCTCATTTGTGTCCTTTCTGTGACTCCATCTGCCTCTCATTTATTTCAGATTCCTAGATCTCCCTTCTGCTTTCTGATTTTTTTTCCCACGATCTTTCCTTGTGCCCTCTTTCCTCTTCTCTCTCTCCGTCTCTTCCGTCCTTTCCCCTCCCCTAGCTCTCTCTACTCCTTTCCTCTCTGCTCCCTCTTCTTCCTCGCTCTTCCACCTGTCTCCAGCTAAGTCTTTCTATCTGGGCACCCTGAAGGGTTTGTGAATAAGTAAACATTTTTATGTCTACAACTATGACCATTCACACCATTGTACAAACATTCATATATCGATGTCTAGTTCCTCAAAGTGCACAGACTTACAGACAGATATATTCACATAATGCAAACATCACAGACACCAAAATAGCCTCACACACACTGAATATTACAGGGACAAACACCGGGTGTTATTCAGGGACAGATAGACATAGTCAAAGAAAACATGCAGACACACTCTGTCATTAGTTTTATTGTCACTAAGAACAACAATACACCCGCAGTGCGCCTTTGGGAGCAGCAGCTCTGTGTTAGGGATCCCCTCCAGGCATTCTTCTACCCCTGCATACTTAACAGGCAGACATTCAAATATGACACCCTGATAAACTAACACAAATAAACACACGCACATTCATCTTGAAACAAACATCCCAGCTCAATGCTCATAAAACACTCAGCTACCCAAGTAAAAGACTACAAATATGACCAAATCTATTTTATAAAGGTGGACTTCTGTGTCCCCCAAAGATGTCCACATCTTAATTTCTGGAACATATGAATATGTGACCTTACATGGCAAAGGGGAATTAAGTTTGCAGATGGAATTAGGTTGCTAAGCAGTTGAATTTAAAGTAGGGAGATTATTCCAGATGATCTCAGTGGCTCTAATATAATCACAAGGGCCTTCCAGGTGGAGGACGAAAACAGAAGAGGACAACCAGAGAGGAAGCATGAGAAGTACTGTGCTGGCACTGCTGGCTTTGAAGACGGAGGAAGGGGGTGAGAGCAAAGGGAGTGGGCAGCCTCCGGATGCTGCAAGGAGCAAGGGGAAAGATTCTCTACTGGAGCCTCCAGCAGCACCCCAGCCCTGCTGACACCTGACTTTAGACTCTGAGACCTACTTCAGACTTCTGATCTCCAGAACTGTAAGAAAATAAATGTGCATTGTTCCACACATTTCAAATACAAGTTTGTGAGCATTTGTTTTGTTGGGTTTTTTTATCCTCACCTGAGGACATTTTTCCTTTTTTTTTTTGTTCAGATAGAGTGGGAGGGGGAGAGAGGAAGAGAGTGAGAGAGAGAAACATCGACATGAGAGGGACACATCAAGTGGCTGCTACCCACATGACCCAACCAGGGCCAGGGACAAACTGCAACCGAGGTATGCACCCTTAGCGGGAACCAAACCCAGGTCTTTTTGGACCTCAGGCTGACGCTCTAACCACTGAGCCAAACTGGCCAGGGCTTGTGATCATTTGTGACAGCACTGAAAAGGAAACCACTGTGCAGATTTCCCTCTCTCCCCGTCTCTGGCTCCTGGGACGGTCTGCACTTGTTTGCCCTTTGCAATTTATCTGGATTTCTCTGAATTTCTCTTGGCCTTCTTGTCTATCCTCTTTTGTCTCTTTTGCTTTGTATTGCATTATTATTGTTGTTGTTGTTGTTATTATTATTATTATTTGGCTCTATCCCCACCCCAAGGCCTCTTAGACATTGGGTTCTTTCTTGTTCTGGGCCTACAGTATTGGGGAAATGCCTTTAGGTTTTTTTCTGTCTGCCCCTGAATAATACCTGGTGCTTGTCTCTGTGATATTCAGTGTGTGTGAGACTATTTGGGCATCTCTGTGATGTTTGCATTATGTGAATGTACCTGTCTGTAAGTCTGTGCACTTTTGGGCACTTAGACATTCAACCAGATTGACCAAACAGCCCAGGTGCCTAGATACGTGACCCAAGTCATAGGAATGTCATCTTCAAAGCCCAGTCTCCTGTTTACCCCTTTAACTGCCATGGCACCAAGAGTCTAACCATTTACAATGAGAACTGGGATTTCCACGTGGTGAGGGGTTTGCCTCAGCTCAAAAGGTAGGCTAGAGGCAGAGCCAGGGCTGAAATTCAGACCTATGGCCTGCAAATTTGGTGCTCTTTCCCTTAAACATGACTTCCTCTTTCCTCTCGTCCCTCCTGTAAGCCTCCTTTGCCCTTTCGCTTTAAAGCCCTGCTGAGGGCCTATAGCTTCGTCAGAGAAGTTTATCCTAGATGCTCATTTGTTCTCTTTCCTTCTGACACCCCCTATCAATGTCACTGATCTTTCTTGATCCACTCTGTATTTTCTTTAGGAACTGTTTATTTTCCGTCAACCTTCTTTCCTTTCTGTTTGAGAGTTGGTAGAAGAACAGCTGACGACCACTCAGTGGTCGTTCCAACCCATTGGGCGGCCTGCGCAGTGGGGGCTGCAGACCAGTGCTGGTGGCCGCTGAGCGCTGGCTTCGGGAGGAAACTGCTCAGTGCGCACAGAGGGCGCCTGCGCCTTCAGACCGGCTGCGACCTCAGGCTCAGCCGCGAACGTGGGAGCTGGAGCAGTCCTTTCCCCCTGAAACGCCTTCTTGGTCACAGCCTTTCCGGCAGGGATCTGCTCTTCCTTTTCAATCTCTTCAGGGTCTCTGTAGAAGTGGAGGTCAGGCATGACTTCCCATGGGTGTTCAAGGGGATGGTGCCACGCCTGTGCAGAACTTCCCAGGCCAGCCTCCCCCACCCCAGACACCCTGAGTGAGCCCCTTGTTGTTGCAGGGATGGCACAGAGGAGAGGGGGTTACACAGAGCTGTGGCAACAGGCTGGCAGAGGACACCACTTAGAGAGGCTGGTGCTCAGCCCCGGCATCAGTAGCCAGCAGAAGTTGTGGCTCCTGGAAGGAAGGCTGCCTGGCCCTGGTTGGTGAAGGTTCCAGGAGGGAAGTGGCCACAATGGGAGTGGCTTCCGTGGCAGCAGCAAACTTCAGCACAGCTCACTGGCCAGGTTCCTGGACGATGTGACTGACAGCAGGGTTCCAATGGCAACAACGGCGCAGGCTGCCATCAGGAGCTTCTCCCAGGCTCTCTTCAGATTTATGATGTAGATGCTATCACTTTTCCTTTGGTAGATGAACTGTTCCATTTGGAAGTCAAGGTTGGTGCCACCTAAGTGGGTTCCTGCTGCAAGGTATTTGGGGACATCCTTCTTCATTTTCAGGATGTCAAGGGCTCCAGATATTGTGCAAGTTTCCCTTTAAGTTATGTGACAACCACAAACAATGCCATGTGGACCCCTCTCTGGGTAGCACAGAAAGGCCCTCCACCCTTTAAATTCCCCTTTAAAATTTACTAAGCCTTCTCTTCTGAATGTTCCCTAGTCCTACTTATCCTTCACCCCCTTAGCAGTGTTCCTTTAGAAGCTGTGCATTTGTTCATTTAATCACTCGACAACTGTTGATGAAGCACCTACCATGTGTCAAGCACTGTTCTAAGAGTCAGGGCACAGCAGTGAGGAAGCCAGCCATGCTCCCTTGTCCTCTGGCCATTTAGATTCTATTGGGAAAGACTAACAGTAAGCAGAAGATAATTATAGATGTGACAAGTGTTTTGAAGATAATAAAGGGGGTTATATAAGAGGATTTAAGTGGAGGAAGTATGCACTACTTGTAATAGGGTGTTAGAAAAAGCTTCTCTGTGGATGTGACTTTTTTAAAAAACATTTTTTATTGATTTTTTTAGAGAGAGAAACACATTGATGTGAGAGTGAAACATGAATTGGCTGCCTCCTGCATGCCCCCTACGGGGATGAAGCCCACAACCTGGGCATGTGCCCCAACCAGGAATCAAACCTGCAACCTTTCAATGCACTGCATGACATCCAACCACCTGAGCCACACCAGCCAGGCTTGAAGTGGGAAAGATCTTGATGAAGCATGAGGTGTGATGACAATGGTTTGACATGAGATTGGAGAGGCACTAGGGCCAGGCTGTGCAGGCTCTTAGGAACCAGGCTAAGGCGATGAGTTTTGTCCTAAGAGCAGTGGAATGCCACTGAAGGACTCAAATGGGGAATTTACATGGTCCAATGTAGGTACTTAGACACTCACTTTGTCCTACTAGTCTCTTCTCCATGTTCTTGTCTAACTCTTATCTTCCTTTGCACATTTACTTTCAAGATGAGCCTCCCATTTTCATGCTACTGTCCCAGGGGAGAGATGAGTCTCCAGACAAACCGCTTATTAATTAACCTCTGCAGCAAATGTGGCTAACTCGATTCTGGTTCCCATCTCTATTAGGTCAAAGAATCATGGATTTGCGGAATATTAGAGTCGAAAGGAACACTAATGAAATGTAATCTAGTTCTTACATTATGGATAAAAAAATAGAGGCCCAAAGGGATGACCTAGCTTCTGAAGATAACTCCTATGTGAAGTGGGGGAGTGTTTACCCCTAGGAATACAGAGCAGGTTGTTTCCTGTCTCTTAAACACTCATTTCAGTTTAAAAAGGTGTTAACTGACCACTTACTATATGTCCAGAATTAGGGCCCATCTTCACAAGGAACAGAGGGAGCGAATGACGAGGTCCACGGACAGCCACACTGGGCTATGTTGGTGAGCGTAACAGCCACCCATTGCCCTCAAGCAGCTTAGAATTTATAGGCAAGAGCGACGCGCTGCAATCACACAGTGTTCACAAACCGTGCTGTGAAGGCAGGTACAGGGTGGTGAGGACTATGTCAGGCAGGCCTTAGTACAGGAAGCAGAAATCACTCCTGATGTGTTAAGCAACAAGGGAACCAGATCATAAGAAAATTGCTCTAAGGTTTGGTCCTCACAGGACCACTTGACTTCAAGGTCAATTGTCATAGGTCAGAAATGCTGCAGCGACTCCTAGCATAATAGGTACTCCCCCACCCCCAAACTGTCCTGCTTGCACGGGCCTCTCATATTGATGGAGCTTGTCTACCCAATCTGTTAGAGGAAAACAGCCTCCACCTCATTTCTGCCTTTAAAATCTCACAGATACATCTAATTAGCAGAACTTCATTTCTGTGCGGACCTAGCTGCAAAAATTTCTGAGAAATAAAAGGTTTTTTTTTACTTTCCAGCCTCTCCAATAGGAATAAAGTCAATCCATATATCTACAGTTGCCAGACAAAATACAGATGCCCAGTTACATTTGAATTTCAGATAAACAATGAAATTTTTTTCAGTATAAGTAGCTCCCCAAAACTGTATGGAGCATATTTATACTAAAAAATAAATCATTATTTACTTGAAATTCAAATTTCAATAGGTGTCCTGTATGTTTATTTGCTAAATCTGGCCTATACAAAAAATCCAGCACAGAGACTAATAGCAGGGTGCCCTCAGTTAGATTGGGGTGACCTGAGAGATGAAAAGGAGTCACCAGGCACAGAAAAAAAGGGAAGGGCATTCCAGGCAGAGGGAACACCTCTGCAAAGACTCAGAGGCAAGAGCAATTTGGGCAATTCAAACAAAGCTGTCTCATGGTGAGTTGGAGGTAAAAGTGGTACAAAGTAGATGAAGACTTAGGCAGAGACCAGATCATGCAATGTCTGAAGTTTTGAGTAGTGAAGTAAAACAAGTCTAAAATGGGAGAGACCCAGAGGCACTACATGCTAGTGGCATTCCCCGATCTGTGCAAGATGGTCATCCTGAAGAGAGAAAATGATTCTAGTGATTTAGGTGAGAGATAATGACGGCTTAAGTCTGGTGGGAGCCAGTAAAGCTGAAAGTGAGCAGGCCAATTGGAAGTGTATTTGGTAGATAGAACTGACAAGTATTGGAGTGGTCACTGGGAGGAGAGGACGAGGAAAGTCAAGGGTAAATCCCTAGTTCCTGGAAGAGACTACGGGGTTGACACAAGTGCTGTTACAGAAATGGGAAGCGCTCTTACGGAGTTCTGGGTGTTGAAATGGGATCAGGGAGGAGGCAAGGGCAGAGTGTCGAGCCCATGGTCTGCTGGAACATCCCTGCCCTGCACGCACCTGCTGCTCCTTCTTGCCCTCCCTCCCAGCCTTTTTTTCTCCTCCATCATTTTCACTTTCTGATTCTCTCTCCTTTTTTGGGTGCTATAGTCATTTCATTTTCTGGAGAGAATCAAAGGCTCAGCCAATGAGATGGATGGAGTGTAGGAAGCTAGAAATAGAAAGGTCTGCCATGATTCTGTAGTCTGCAGTTTCCGAGCGGACCTGGTAAACTATTCAGCATCTCTTCCCCAGACCCAGGCAGGGACTGCTGGAGGGGCCAAGAACTAGACAGAGCAGCTGAGGAGACATCATCCTTTAGCAGAGGGGATTCCACTCGTCCAAACTCCTCATTTCACAACTGAGGAAACCAAAGCCTCAGGCCATTCTGACTGAACGGGGTAAGAACCTGTGCAGTAAGAAGGAGCATACCCACCCGGAAACTGGGTTTCCAACTCCTGCTAGTTTTGTGACTATAAGGTGAAACAATTATACTTACTTTGAAGAATTGTTTTAAGGATCAAAGAAATAATTTACATTTATTTACTCAACAAATGTTTTTTAACTATATGCCAGATACTGTGCTGGGTGCTGGGGACTCAGCAAAGAACAGAGCAGACAAAAGTCTGCCCTCATGGGAATTACATTCTAACGGGGAAAACAGATAAGTGACATGTAGTATTGGTGCTGGATAGAGGGGGCAGGATCACAATTTTAACAGGTAATTTTGAGCAAGGATCTGAAGAAGGTGAAAGAATTATCTGGAAAGGAGTGGTCCACTTTGAGGGAAAGACAAGGCAGTGGCCAGGGGGCCTAAGCGGCTAGTATGTGAGATTTAACACGAAGGCCGTGCGGCTGCACCAGAGGGCGCAGCGGGGAGCGTGGGAGGAAGTCGGAGAGGCCGCCTCTGCCAGTCCGGGACTTGCTTCCGTGCGGTGCGGTGAGCCTGCTGGGCGTGGAGGTGGCGAGAAGCCGTGTGGGAGTTGATGGAGAGCCGCGGGATTGGATATAGGAAGCTCCAAGGGTTTGGCCCAAGCACCTGGGAGGCCCGAGTGCCAGTGACCGAGGTGCAGAGGACTGGGAGGGCGGGCTTGGGGGCAGGTCAGGGGTTAATCTGTGGACCGGTGAAGCCGATGCCTGTCAGGTGTCCAATAGCTCTGTGAGCTGCGCGGCCCCGTAAGCATATGTCATTATCAGTACATAGCTGCAGAACCAAAAAGAACAAGAATAGGTCACATTTATATAGCCATTTATAATCTTCAAAGCTTCTTATTTTTATTTTTTAAATTTCACTAATGACTCCAGAAGAGTGTATATCGTCATTACAGGGAAAAACTGGGTCCAAGGTCAAAGGCTGCCAGGGACAGAGTCAGGGCTGGGACCCAAGTGCTTCTTCTGCAAATACAGTGTTTGAGCCCTGACTCCGGACTCCTAGGGACGCAGAGACACAAAGAGAGCCGGGGACATGGTCTATGACTCAGAGAAACCGAGTCAGAAACATGAAAGGGGGGGGGGGGCAGCACAGAGAGTGACCTAGAAAAGCTTCCCGAGCTGGAGAGCGAGCTGCGAGGGGCCCACGTGCTTCTCCCACAGGACAGATTCCACTTCCCTTCCTTCCTGCTCCTGGTGACCTGTCACCAAAACATCACTGGCATGGCGCTGGCATCCAGCCTGCTAACTCGTTCCAGAGCTTCTCCCGGTGACGCCCCGAGCCTCAGGTGTTCTGGCCCCAGCACACCCCTCCGCCCGGTCCTGGTCCTGCCCCGCCCCGCATCCAGACGGGACGCCGGCCCGGAGACCAGCCCCGGTTCTCGGCTCCCTTCATCAAGCCCCTCCCCGCGCACAGGCCTCTCGCGCCCTTTTATCTGTCATCTCTGAGCACCTTTGCAAGCGTCCTTGAAACCAGTGCTGGGTAGAGGCCTCCACGCCCACGCCAGGCGTCCCGCTGCCCCGGGTGAGTGTGGGGGTTGGGGTGGGTATGGCAGGGAGGGCGGTGGCGGGGGTGGAGGGGTGGAGGGGTGGCGGGGAGGGCGGTGGCGGGGGGTGGAGGGGTGGAGGGGTGGCGGGGAGGGCGGCGCGGGGGTGCAGGGGTGGCGGGGGCGGCGGGGGCGGCGGGGGCGGGTTGGGGACTGAGGAAACTCCACACTTGGGAGGAGGGAGGAGGAGGCTGCAGACACCCGGCCGCAGGAGCAGCTGGAGGAGAGCTGGGCCCCGGAATTAGGTGAAGAGGGAGGGTGGAACACCAGAAATGGATGGGGCATAGATGGGGAGGAGAAAGATGGTCTCACAGAAGTGTCTGGACTGGGGAGAAGATTGTGTCAGAACTAAAGTAAATTTCCAAATGAGTTTGGAGAAGACGGAAGAATACTCTTCACATATTAGAGCATCTTCATATACTTTATTTCATCCTTTGAAGTAGAAATCCTGACCCCATTTTGCAGACCTAAGCAAGCAGAGTGTGTGTGTGGGGGGGGGGGGGTTCCCCGGGACAAAAGAGGGTGTGATGGGACTGGACAGAGAGCAGAGACACTTAATTTCTGACCTATTTAAAACCACTGCATAGCTGTCCAGGGGTGAGGAGCGATCCTACAACTGGAGTGTTACCAGATACCAAGGGTGTTTCTCCCTTGTGTTGGGGTAATGGGAGCTTAAGCGAAGTAAAGAAGCACTCATTGAGCGCACAGTTTCCATACACGCGTGGGGTTTCATCCATGCAGCCCCTGAGAGGAGTGAGGACGACCCGTTGGACGGATGAGAAGGTCTCTAAGACCAATGGGTCAAAGGAAAAATAAGTGCAGGATGTTTCGTGCTATGAGTTATAATACATAATAAAGAAGCACACAGGGAAGGGCTTGGTTGGCAAGACCCGGGAGGACAGCCAGGCAAGCCAGAGAGAAGGCCTGTCTGGAGAAGGGCAAGCAGCCCCCCTGGAGGAGGATTCCGTGTGTGCCAGGGCCGGGGTGCGCCTGAGGCCGCAGCTGGCACGGACCGGGGCTCGCCATGCTAGGGCTCCGGGTCAACCCTGTTCTCCTGGGTGCGTCTCAGAGCATTTTTCAGTGGGGAGAAACACGCTCTGATTAAACACGTTACAGGGATGGTGCTGTCCGCAGGTGGAGAACCGACTGGACGGCTGCGCAAGGCCGGCGGCGGAAACTGAGAAGGGGTGTGAACCGGCTGAGGGAGAGCGGGCAGCACACCTCACATGGCCGACGGGGAAAGGAGCACGGAACAGATCGTTTCTCAGCTTTGTATTTGAAGTTATACACACACAGGAAGAGTCAAATAATTAGATGAGTTAATGAGAAAATGAGTGGCCCCACCCCCATCTTCACCACTTTCAACTCTTTCAGCTGATTTGCTTTCTGGTATTTGTCCTCTGTATCTGTAAACACCAAGATTATATTACTACTGCATGTGCTATCAATTTCAGGCATTATGTAATAATTTGCTTTTATGAAAGATACCTTTTTAATTTTTATTTATTTTAAAATATCTTTTATTGGTTTGTTGTTGTGTGTTTTTTTTGTGTTTTTTTTTTTTGAGAGAGAGAAGAGAGAGAAATATCCATGTGAGAGAGAAGCATCTCTCCTGCACGCCCCCTATTGGGGATGGAGCCCACAACCCGAGCATGTGCCCTGTCTGGGAATGGAACCGGCATCTCTCAGCTTATGGGACCAGCTCCATCCACTGAGCCACACCAGCTGGGCAAAAGACACCTTTTTAAAAGCACCAATATCACTTGATTCACAGATATCCTCACCATCTCACCATGCTTACTTTATAGCTATTTCAAGAATACATGCACACACACCACATATACATTTCCTATGTACATAAATGTGTATGTAAATGCACAGAAAAATGTCCGGAAGGACCACATGAAATGAGGATTCAGGGGGACACTGACTAAAAGAGAACTTCATTCTACCTGTCTGGTTTAAATTCTTTACAAATGAATGTACACACTAATTACTTGTGTAATAAAAACAAAGCAGGGCAAACCTAATCCACACAACAAAACAAAAGGGTAATTATTACCCACAGTTTACAGATGCAAAAACTGAAGCCCAGAGACTTAAGGAATTTGTTCAAGGTCTTACAGCAAGCAAGTACAGCTGGTAAAAACAAAAGGCTTTGAACCTAAGGGAAGAGGAAGCACAAGCAGTAGGGCAGAACAAAACAAAAGTGAGAAAGAAAGCCAGGCTTGGGGTGGGGGTGGGGGACCGGGAACCTTTCCCAGGAGGGCTGCCCTCTCTGGTAGAAAGGGACAAAGAAAGCAGAAGGTGGAAACACTAGAGCTGTTGGTTTGAAGGAAATTTAAGGGCTCTGTGGAGGAAGGGGACTCAGTAATAGAAGTACTGGACTAAAGGAGAAAAGGTCATGACCCCACATCAATCCTTAGAGAGCATCCCCAGAGAGCTCAGATGCCAGGCACCTGCAGAGAGTGACTGGATCCCAGAAACTGACAGCAAGAATGAGATCATCACCCCAAAAGGCAGGGAGCAGAGACAACAGGGAACTTGACCCATCTGGTCTGAGGCCAATGTCACAAAATCAACAAAGAATTCATATCTAATAGGATTTCTTCAAGGCCCAAATGAGTAGGTATGGGAGTCACTGGGAGGCTGTGATACCGGCAGGATGACTCACAGAAACAGCCGGGCAAGCAAACAAGCTGCAGTCTCTGCCCTGACAGAATAGGAATGCTGGGGAGGAGTGGGCTGGGAGAGGTCACAGCCAAGGCCACCAAGACAGCTGGCTCCTCCCTAACCACGACTCAGCTGCACCAGTGCTCAGGGGCACCTGGCCCTCCCATGGCCACGGGGTGGTGACTATTAGGGCTGAAAACAGCAGCCCTATGACCTGGGATAATAGGACTAGGTGGGGGTTGGACACTGGAGATAAACTCAAGACTTGCTCTATTTGAAAAGTGATTTCTGTATAGACATATACATATACCCCAACCCTCCCAATTCATCCTTCCCCTCCATTTCCCACCTACACACTGAGAGAGAGAAAAAGAGCAGCCTCAGACACTCAGCCTCTAAACCATGTCATTCTCCTATTAGGCATAAACTACCTTACAGAACACCAACCTCAGATAAGTTTACTCTGAGACTATGATAAAGAGGCAAAGTAAGTCTAGTTCATAATTCTGTGTGAACATAGACAAAAACAGGTCACTCTGCCAACCATAAAATAGCAAACATCCTTTCTCTTGACCAAAAAGAATTGTAGGTGGTGGAATGACGCCAGCTGTTAGACCAGTGGGGCAAGGCCGGACTTGGGTTCAGCACCTCAGTACTTGAGTTCTGGCTAGGAAAGAATTCAGAGACAAGACTCAAACTATAAGAGAAAATTTACTTAGAAAGTCACAGAGGTAGAAGAAGTGATTCATAGAAGAAATGGGTTAGAAAACAAGTTATGGAGGTAAAGGAAGGGCCCTAGGAGCTTGGCAGAGAGGAAGGTAATGGTGACGCACCTGGGGGAAGGGGAAGGGACAGGCGAGGGTGTGCGCCCAGGAGGGAGAGCCTCTGGGTCCTCCATCCTAAGGGTTTTAGGGGTGAAGATTTTAGGGGACGTCCTAGGGGAAGGTCTCAATAGAATACTCATCAGCTTTCCAGGTGTGTCCTTTCAGGGTCTAGGTCTTCACTGATTGATTGGTCAGCACCAGGGCAGGGAGTCATTATCTAATGCAGCTGATCCTGAGGTCAGCCATGGTGTTGCTGGTCTGGTTTTGCTGCTTTTCTTTATGTTTTTCCTTTATTGATATTTAGAGAGAGGAATGGAGAGGGAGAGATAGAAACATCTATGAGAGAGAACATTGATTGGTCGCTTCCTGCATGCCCCCTCATTGAGGATTTGGCCCACAACCTGGGCATGTGCCCTGACCAGGAATCAAACTGGTGACCTCTTGGTGCAGGGTCAACACTCAACCACTGAGCCACACCGGCCAGGCAGATTGTGCTGCTTTTCTGGGACTGGAGCTGAAATACAACTGAGGTCTAGATGTTATCTCTAGGAGAGAAGGGTCAGAGGTCCAAACCTCATGACCAGCAATATGCTAGGGGAGGAAAGGTCACCCTGGGGACAATGTCCCACCCCCTGCAATTGTCCTTTGCTAGGCACCCAGGGCTTTCCACCCTGGTGACCTTCTGTACCTGGCCCACTGTCCTTGCTCTGCTCATGTCTGTGTAACTGCCTACCACAGAATGACTGCTACTTTTTTTAAAAAGCATATAAAAAAATTACAGCTTTATTCTCATTCTAGTTTTCCCTACCTATAGATAGGATTAATTGGCATTACCAGTCATAGAATGTTCTCTGCTTTCTGACAGTATTCAATCTAGAGCAAATCCCTGCTTTCTTTAGACCCTCCCCCAAATCACCAAACCAAAGCCCAAATCTTATAATAGGTATTTTCCCTAACACTCTGTTACTGAGATGTCCCACAGTTCCTTGTGGTATACACCCACTCTTGCTGCAAAGAGCAATAAACCCAACTTGTTCAACTGCAGGGGTCTTTGGCTGGATTCTTACCTTCTGGGATCTACACTGAGAGTCTGGAACCAGGGTGTGTGGGGAAAAAAATGGTACAAAGGCAGAAGGTGCTGTCAGAAGGGACGAAACAAGTTATGCATTCACTCAACAAATATTTACTGGGCACCCACATGTGCCACAGACTGTTCCAGGTGCCAAGGGCAATAGACAAATAAGGCAGGACCCATGATTATCAGGAAGTTCTCAGTGGGCAGCAGGAGTGGGTAGATACCTGAACAGATCACTATGACTCATGGAGGTAAGTGTAATGACTGAGGTGTGCCCCGGGGACAGTTCCATCTACACTAGTGTGCTACTGGAGGTAGTGGAAATAGAGAATCAAGAAAGGTTTTCCAGGAAGGGGGTTACTTGAGGCCCTGCAGGCTGAGGACAATCTCATGAGAATGGACAAGAGAAGGTCAGGGAGATGATAAACGAGATGGTGAGTAGAGAATTTTACATGCAATTGATCTAATTAGAGTGAAAAACTGGAGGCAGGTTAGGGGAGGGGTTAGGCTGGAGGCACTTACGAATCATAATATGTAGTTTGGGCTTTATTCTTTAGCAAAGTGGGCATTCATTGAAATCCTATTGAAAGTTCAGTAAGCCCTGACATTACCATATTATGTTTTAAAATTTTTATTTTTAATTACAGTTCACAATCAATATTATTTATATTAGTTTCAGGTGTACAGCACAGTGCTCAGACATTTATATAATTTATGATGTGATTCCCCCGATAAGTCTAGTACCCATCTGGCACCACACATAGTTATTACAATATTATTAACTATATTCTCGATGCTGTAATTTACATTCCCATGACTATTCTGTAACTACCAATTTTTACATCTTAATTTCTTCATCTTTTTTACCCATCCCCACAACCCCTCTCCCATCTGGCAACCATCAGTCCAGTCTGTTTCTGTTTTGGTTTTTTGTTTATTTTTGTTCTTTAGCTTCCACAAATAAGCAAAATCAATTGGTATTTTATCTTTCTCTGACTTATTTTACTTAATACCTTCTGGTTCAGATGGTAAGATTTTTTTCTTTTTGTGGCTGAGTAATATTCCACTGTATATATGTACCACCTCTGCTTTATTCAGTTGTCTATTTAAGGTCTCTGTTTTCTTGTTAATTTTCTATCTGGATGATCTATTAATTGATTTCAATGGTGTATTAAAATCCCCTACTGTGACTGTATTACTGTTGATCTCTTTCTTTACATTCGTCAACATTTGCTTTATGTATTTAGGTGCTCCTATTGTAACTGAAACCCACATTCGGCTGCTTGCCTCAAAGAAAGCCAAACTCGTGAGATGGGCACTAGTGAGAAGGAAAAAGGTTTATTTAAATGTCGACAACCTAAAAAGATAGGGGCTGTTGTCCCAAAGCCTATCTCAACATCTCAGTGCAGGCAGAGGTTTTTATAAGGAGGGAGAGGGAAAGCAGAACAAAGACATTAAGGGGAGGGGGCTGAAAAATTCTCTACATGCAGACCAGCACAGTCCATTCTGATAAGAATCTCAAAACTGGTCAAGTGATGGTCTGACGTGCATCATCCAGGTCTTCATCATCCTGGTTTTATGGTTGAAGGTCAGCAAATCTTCCATAGCTGTGACAACTGAAGGTCGGAGTCTGTATCTTTTGAAATTAATTCCTACAATTCTTATAAAAACACGTTGTTTATCTACAAGCTACATATTAGTCAGTCAGCATTTACAGAAACAATGTTAAAAAAATGGTGGGGTGGTCCAGCCAGTGTGGTTCAGTGGTTGATCGTCAATCCATGCACCAAGAGGTCGCTGGTTTGATTGCCAGTCAGGGCACATGCCCAGGTTGTGGACCTGATCCCCAGTGGGGGGCATGCAGGAGGCAGCCAATCGATGTTCTCTCTTGTAGATGTCTCTATCTCTCTCTCCCTCTCTCTTCCTCTCTCTCTAAAATCAATAAAGGGAAAAAAGTTTAAAAAAAAAAAAAAAGAAGAATGGTGGGGTGGGTTACAATTCCCCACTATTACACTATGTTGAGTGCATAAATGTTTACAAGGGTTGAATACTCTTGTTGGATCAATCCTTTTATCATTATGTAGTGTCCTTCTTTGTCTCTTATGATAGTCTTTGTTTTAAAGTGTTTTGTCTGATATAAGTATTGCTACCCCGGTTTTTTAAAGAATTTCTATTAGCGTGAAATATTCTTTTCCATCCCTTTACTTTCAACGTGTGTACATCTTTCATTCTGACATATGACAGCATAAATATGGGTCTTGTTTTCTTACCCATTCAGCTACCCTCTGTCTTTTGATTGGAGCATTTAATACATTTAAGGCATTTTTAAAAAATTTTTATTAATTTATTTTTGTTACAGATGTTTCCTTCTAGACACCATCTTAAAGCAATTATTGATAGTTATGTGTTTATTGCAATTTATTCTTTATAACTATATCCTTCTCTCTGTGTTTTTTTTCTTCCTCTTCTTAAAGAAGACCTTTTAACATTTCTTGTAATACTGTTTTGGTGGTAATGAACTTCTTTAGCACTTTTTTAAAATTTTTTATCCCCACCTGAGGACATTTTTCCATTTTTTGTTCAGATAGAGTGGGAAGGAGAGAGAGAGAGAAACATTGACGTGAAAGGGACACATCAAGTAGCTGCCACCCACACAACCCAACCAGGGCCAGGGACAAACTGCAACCCAGGTACATGCCCTTAGTGGGAACTGAACCCAGGTCTCTCTGGACCACCGGCCAATGCTCTAACCACTGAGCAAAACTGGCCAAGGCTAGCTTTTTTTTTTTTAAATTGACACTATTACAGATGTTCCCATTCCCCACCCTCCCTTTGCCTGCCTCCACCTTGCCCCTGCCCCCACTTCCTTCTGGCCATCACCACACTGTTGTCTTTATCTGTGTGCTATGCATATGTGTTCTTTGGCTAATTCCTTCACCTTTCATTCAGTCCCCTCTCCTACCTCCCCTCTGATGGCTGTCTGTCTGTTTCATATATTCATGCCTCTATTTCTATTTTGTCCATCAGTTTATTTTATTTTATTGAATATTTTTATTGATTTTAGAGAGAGAAAAATGGAGAGGGAGAGAGAAACATTGATCAGCTATCTCCTGCATGCCTCCTACTGGAAATTGAGCCTGAAACCTGGGCATATGCCCTGACCAGGAATCAAACCAGTGACATTTTGGTGCATGAAACAACACTCAACCAACTGGCCACACCAGTCAGGGGCATTCATCAATCTATTTTGTTCATTAGATTCCACATATGTGGAATCATATGGTATTTGTCTTTCTCTGACTGACTTATTTCACTTAGCATAATAATCTCCAAATCCATCCATGCTGTCACAAATGGTAAGAGTTATTCCTTTTTTTATGGCTGTGCAGTATTCATTGTGTAAGTGTGCCATAGTTTTTTTACCCACTCATCTACTGATCTTTATTTCACCTTCAATTTTGAATGATAGCCTTGCTGGATAAAGTAGTCTTGGTTGTAGTTCCTTGCTTTTGATCATGTTGAATATTTCATGTCAATCCCCTCTCACCTGAACTTTTTCTGTTAAAACATCAGCTGACCCCCTTGTAAGTAACTAACTGTCTTTTTATTGCTTCTTTTAGGAATCTCTCTTTGTCTTTAACTTTTGCCATTTTAATTATGATGTGTCTTGGTGTAGGTTTATCTTGTTTGGGACTCTCTGTGCTTCCTGGACTTGTGTGTTTTTTCTTTCACAAGATTAGGGAAGTTTTCAGATATTAATTTATATATGTTCTCAATCCCTTACTCTCTCTCTTCTCCTTCTAGTACCCTATGATGTGGATGTTGTCATGCTTTATATTGTCCCAAAGTTTCCTTAAACTCTCCTAATTTTTTAAAATTCTTTTTTCTTTTTGCTGCTTTTTGGGTGTTTTCTGCTACCTTATTTTCTAAATTGTTGATTCAGTCCTCTGTTTCATCCAACCTACTGTTTATTTCTCAAAGTGTATTCTTTTTATAAAAAAAATATATTTTTTTTAGAGAGAGAGGAAGGGAGAGAGAGATAGAAATATCTATGTGAGAGAGAAACATTAATCAGCTGCCTCCTGCATGCTCCCAACTGGAGACTAAGCCCGCAAACTGGGCATGTGCCCAGACCAGGAATTGAACTGGGATCTCTCAATCCATGGGACTGATGCTCAACCCACTGAACCACATGGGCTGAGCTAGTATATTCTTTTTTTAATATCGTTTTTTAGAGAGAGAGAAAGGAGAAAGAGAGAGAGAAAAACTGATGTGAGAGTGTAACATTGGTTGGATGCCTCCTGCATGGTCCTTACAGGTGATTTAGCCCACAACCCAGGCATGTGCCCTGACCAGGAATTGAACCAAAAACCCTTCGGTGTATGGCATGTCACCCAACCACAATGATCAGGGCTAGTGTAGTCTTAATTTTAGTTATTGTAGTCTTCATTTCTGACTGGTTCTTTTTTATGGTTTCTATATCATTTTTTATACTTATTATTCTTTTGTTAAAGTTCTCACTAAATTCATTGAGCATTTTTATAACCAGTGCTTTGAACTCTGCATCTGGTAGATTGCTTGTCTCTATTTCATTTAGTTATTTTCTGGAGAGTTATCCTGTTGTTTCAATTGGGACATGTTTATTTGTCTCCTCCTTTTGGCTGTCCTTCTGTGTTTGTTTCTGTGTATTAGATAGAGCTGCTATATCTCCCATTCTCGGTGGGGTGGCCTTATGTAGTAAGTGTCCTGTGGTGCAGTGGCACAGTCTTTCTGATTACCTGAGCTAGGTGCTCTAGGAGTGTCCCTGTGTACATGTGTGCCCGCCTATTGCAGTTGAGCCTTGATTGTTGTTGGCATGTCAGTGGGTGGGATTGTCCCTCAGGCTGACTGGCTGTGAGCATTGGCCATGATGACAGAGTGGCAGCTGATCCCACCGAGCAAGACTAGTCCCAGCAGGTTTTGGTGCCTGCCTAGACCACCTCTGGGTGCTCCACTTGTGGAGATAATTGTGTGGTACTCTCTTGTGGTCTGAAGCTGGCCACCAGGTGTGTTGGTTTGGGGATCTCTTGGTTGGGATTCTGATGCAGGTCAATGTCAGATGCTGCCTGTGACCAGCCCAGCACTTCCTGGTAGGAGCTACAAGGTGATCTGTGATTGATAACTGTTTATTCTAGACCTGGATGCATGTGAGAGAAGACACACTGTGAACCAAGACTTCCATCAGTACCAGGCCCAGGGCAGGTCAGCAAAAAACATAGGGTGCCCTGAGGCCTGCCACCACCTGCCAGCTGTCTATAATGCTCAGCCACTGAAAGAGCCTCAGATATATATGAATTCACTGAAGCAGGGTCTCAGGGTGTCACCAAGGTGGGGCAAGTGGTGCTCATCAGGTTAATGCAGATTCAGATCTGTTACCAGCGCTGAGTCTGAGGCTACTCAGTAAAAGTCGCAGAGTACGCCAAAGCCAGCCACCACCTGCCTGAGGCCTGAAGACCTTTGTGTGGGGTGTTTTCTCAGGGATTGTCAGGGTTGAGAGAGTAGAAATCACCAGATTTCTAATGTAGATTCAGATTTGGTCATGTGGGGGAGGGCTCAACACAGGAACAATAGAGGCCATCCCTCCAGCCCTCACCCTGAAGCCACACAACTGAGTTTCTCCCTGTATGTCTCGGGTACCCCCTGAGCCCCTGACCCTCCCCCAGAGCCCAAATGAGTGCCTGTATGTGAGAGCCTTTGGGCACTTTAAGAGGATGCTTGTGTTTCCAGCAGCCTTCTGTCTTAGGGGGACACATTCCCCACTGATTTTCACACCCATATGTTTTGTTGCTCCTCAGGGCTCCTCTGTAACTGCAATGTCCCTCCAGATACTCCACCACCACCTGTGCCTGTGGGCCAGTTTGTTTTGTGTCTCCACCCCTCCTACCAGTCTCAATGTGGCTTCTTCTTCATACCCTTAGTTGTAGGACTTCTGTTCAGCTAGTCTTCAGATGGTTCTCCAGGTTAATTTTTCTATAATTTGGTAGTAAATTTGACAATGGTCATGGGAGGAGGTGAACACAGAGTCAACCAGCTTCACCATCTTAATCAGAACTTTGATCACATTATGTTTTTAGAAATCACTAGAATGTCTGAACTTATCTGAAAATGCATAAAATTATAAGATGGGGTCGTGAATGGATAAAGGGAAGGATAGATGGAAACATTTGATAAATCAATTAGTAAAATAGAAATAATAGAATCTAGGTGGTAAGTATTTGGGTGGTTGCCATAAAATTCTTTCAACTCTTCTGTCTAAAAATGTTCATAGTACAATATTGGAAAAATGTTTAGTTTAGCCTCAGTCACGTAGGATGGACTGGACAGGTTAAGTCCAGAGGCAGACAGATGAGGGAGGCAACGGTTATCATAATCTAGATGAGGTCAAGAAAACAAAAAGACAAACCATGGGATGGGAGAAGCTATTTGCTAATGATACATCTGATAAGAGGTTAATATGTAAAATGTATAAGGAACTCATGCAACTAACACCAAAATTACACACCATTTGATTAAAAATGACCAAAGGGCCTGAACAGATACTTTTCCAAAGAGAACATACAGAAGGCCAGCAGGCATATGAAAAAATGCAAAAAATCACTAATCATCAGGAAAATACAAATTAAAAGCACAATGAGCTATCACCTCACACCTATCAGAATCAATAATAAATCCGCAAACAGCAAGTATTAGTGAGGATGTGGAGGGATGGGTACATTCCCCTCATGCACTGTTGGTGAGATTGTGAATTGGTACAACCATTATGTAAAATAATATTAAGGTGCCTCAAACAATTAAAAATAAAACTACCATATGACCCAGCAATCCCACTTTGGGGTTTTTATTAAAAGAAATCCAGCCCTGGCCAGTTTTGCTCAGTGGTTAGAGCATCGGCCCATGGACCAGAGAGGCCTGGGTTTGTTTCTGGCTATGGGCAAGAACCTTGGTTGCGGTTTGTACCAGGCCCTGGTTGGGGTTGTGTGTTGGCGGCAGCTCGATCTGTCTCTCTCACATTGATCATTCTTTCTCTCTCTCTCTCTCTCTCTCTCTCTCTCTCTCTCTCTCTTCCTCCTCCTCTCCCTCCCGCTCTATCTGAAGATAAATGCAAAAAGTGTCCTCAGGTGAGGATTAAAAAAAACCCAAGAAATCCAAAATACTAATTTTAAAAGACAAATTCACCCCTATGTTCAATGCAGCATTATTTACAATAGCCAAGATATGGAAGCAACATAAGTGTCCATCAATACACGAATGGATAATCAGGATGTGGTACATGTATACAACAGAATACTACTCAGCCATAAAAAGAATAAAATCTTGCCCTGGCCAGTTTGGCTAAGTGGTTAGAGTGTCAGCCGGAAGACCAATGAGTCATGGGTTCGATTCCGGTCAAGGGCACAGACCTCGATTGTGGTTTGTCCCCGGCGCTGGTCGGGGTCATGTGGGAGGCAACCAGTCAATGTGTCTCTCTCACATGAATGTTTTTCTTTCTCTCTCTCCCTCCATCCCTCACACTCTATCTGAAGATGAATATTTTAAAAAATATCCTTGTGTGATGATTTTATTTATTTTTATCCTCATCCAAAGACTTTTTATCCAAAGACTTTTTTTTTTTTTTTTTTTTGCATTTATCTTCAGATGGAGTGAGAGGGAGAAAGAGAGAGAGAAGCATCCATGTGAGAGAGACACATCGAGTGGTTGCCACCCACACGACCCCATCCAGGCCGGGGACAAACTGCAACCAAGGTACGTGCCCTTAGGGGGAACCGGAACTCTCAGGTCTGCGGGCTGACACTCCAGCCGCTGAGCCAAACCAGCTAGAGTCGCATGACCGGGAAATGCGCGGCCAGAGGCGAAATCGGAACCTGACTCGGAGGCTCCGCCTTACCCGGATGCGGCTGAGGGACACTCCCGGTCACGTCCCACCACCTTCCCAGCCAATCAGCATTCCCACACCCGAGTCTCCCCAGCAGCCAGCCAGTCACCTGCCGCCACGCCCAATCACCCCACCCAGGTCCCTAACGCCCCTATAAAGCTTCCCGGGTGACAGTAGCAGGCGACTTCCCTGGGCCCCACCACGTGGACAGTGAACCTCGCCTGGGAAGCTTCACTAAAACTTTCTTGTCCGCTTTTGCAGCCCCGTTTCTCCTTCTTCCTGGGCGAGACACCTTACACCTAGAGCATATTATGCTCAGTGAAATAAGTCAGTCAGAGAAAGACAAGTGCTGTATGAGTTCACTAATATGTGGAATCTAAAAAACAAAACAGAAAAACAGAAACAAACTCAAAGATACAAAGAATATTTTGATGGTTGCCAGATCGAAGGGGTATCAGGGGATGCATGAAACAGGGGAAGAGTTTAAGTACAAACTGCCAGTTATAAAAACAGTCTTGGGTATATCTAATCACTACATTGTACACCTGTAACTGATATAATATTATGTGTCTACTGTAATTGAAAAACTTTTTTTTTTTTTTCATTTAGAAAATGAGAACTATAAAAGGAAAAAGGAACAATCCAGATGGCCTCATCTAGGCAGTGGCAGGATGAGGGGCTGAGAGTGAGGAGGAAGGAGTTGAGGGTGACACTCAGGTGAGGGCGACTGGTGGGAATCGGTGGCATCAAATGAGTAAAGAACAGGGCAGTGGGAACAGATCTGGGGATGGGGACAATCTGACTTGAAGATCTTGAAGTGTCTGCAGGAACATGCTCTGGGACTCACAGACTCCTGGTCCCTCCAGGGGGCCTTGTTTGAGGTGGAAGGAGGGCTCAGCACTGTGGGTTTCCTTCTCTAGGCACTTACCCAGCTTTTGATGGACTTCCCTAAGGGTGGGGTGGCTCTTGCTCACTCTCCTTCTCTGGGGAGCAGCTCTCCTGCCCTCCTAGTGCCTCCTCAACTCCCACTGCACTTTCCTTTTCTGCCTTTTGAAGTCTATCTCTCTCCTTTCTCCAGTCCCCAGATGCCCAAACTTGACTCTCTCTGGAGAATACATCCTCTACTCCCACTGCCTTGTCTTCCTTTGTCTTCATTTTAGTCTTTTTCAAATCTTATTCTTGGCTCTCTTACCCAGTGTCATTGTCTTTCTATTCTTTCACCTATGCTTCCCAGTGGGTGATAGATAAAGTTATATGTTGAATTGTGTCTGCCTGAAAGATATGTTGGTCTTAACCCCTGTGACCTATAAATGTATCATTATTTGGAAATAAAGTCTTTTCAAATGTAATCAAGTTAAAATGAGGTCTTACTGGATTAGGGTGAACTGGATATCTGGTCCAATATGACTGGGGTCCTTATAAGAAGATAAAAATGTGGACACAGAGATGGGAGAAGGCCATGTGAAGATGGAGGCAGAGACTGGATTGATGTGCCCACAAGCCAAGGAGCACCAGCCACTGCCTGCACACACCAGACGTGGGGAGAGTCGAGGCACAGCTCTTCTCTGGAGACTTCTGGGGAGCACAGCCTTGTTGACACCTTGATATCAAACATCTAGCTTCCAAAACTGTGAAAGAATAAGTTTCTTGTGTTTTAAGCTACCAGTTTGTGGCAATTTGTAATAGCAGTTCTAAGAAAAATAACACTGTTAAGGGTGTCAGGGTGGAAGGCAACACCATGGAAGGGTTATTCTTTGCTACAACCACACTGTAGTACAGTTTGTGGGATTTTATATTTTCAAGATGGCTTTGTATGTGCTTCGTTTTAAAAGACCTGAGTTTGAACATCCCTGTCATATCTGGAACCGGAGGATGTGATAATACCTCTTTCAAGAGGTTGAGAAGAGTAATGGTATAACATCTATCAGACTATTTAGTAAACTATTGGGGTGTGTAAACACATGATTATTAGTACATTATAACCCTGTGGAGGAGCAGAAAACACAGAACTAGATCATGGAAATCTAGGCCCTTGGCCTTAGTAACTTGATTTTCCAGCCATATCACTGAATGAATGGCTAGGACCCTCTTCAGGTATATCAGCTTCTGAAACGTTAAAACAATGCTCCCCCAGGGACCAGAGTCGGAATGGACACAGTCCAAAGTTAAGGACCAGGTAGGAAGACCTCCCCAGATACCTTGCCATAAAGTATCCCTTCTTTCATTCACTAAGAACTGCCAGGCCCTGGCCAGTTTGGCTCAGCGGTTAGAGCATCGGCCTGTGGTCCAGAGAGACCCGGGTTCGGTTTCTGCTAAGGGCAAGTATCTTGGTTGCAGTTTGTCCCCGGCCTGGTTGGGTTGAACAGGTGGCAGCCACTCGTGTCCCTTTCATGTGAATGTTTCTCCCTCTCTCCCCCTCTCTCTCCCTCCCACTCTATCTGAACAAAAAAATGGAAAAATGTCCTCGGGTGAGGATAAAATAAATAAATAAAAGAACTGCCAGGAGGGTGGAACAGTGGAACCCGATGAGGCAAAGTTGCTTCTGCCCTCAAGGAGCTCACAGCCTCCTGGGTCGGAGGGTGGCAGGCTGGGGGCCTTGGGAATGTGGAGGAGCTGGGAACCCCGCATGGGGAAGGCGGCCTGGAGGACGGAGGTGAAGCCGGGCTACCAACACTGAGAAGGAAAGAGGAATCAGGAGATGGTTTCAATTTAGTAAATATTTATTAATCGACTACCTCCTTCTCAGGTCTGTGCTCAGTGTCAAGGATTAGGAGAGGAAGAAAGAAAAGTATGAAATCAACATAATTCAGTCGGGGAAGACTATCTCCCTTTTAGTAAGGAAGCTAAATCTGCATACGGTTAAGGGAAGTTAATATAAGTTATGTGACGTCAGTGACTGGGGCCCTGCGTGCCGGAAATGAGGAATCTGTAGCGATGGCGATGATTCTGGATCTTGCATGTCCTGGTCCGTCTGTCCCCAGTCCGTGGTTGTCACCTGACGGACAGGTGAGCGCTGCTTCTGTAACCCGCCGCACCGCCAGCGGGCGAGGCCGGATGGGGCGCGGGCAGGCCGACTGCGCCCCCGGGAAGCCGCGCTCGGCGTTGGCCCGGCCCGGCCCCTGCGCCCCACTCTGCGGGGGTCCCGCCAGCGCCCCCGGGACAGGGCGGCAGGGGGCACCTGGGAGCCCGCCTGCCGCCTGGCTGAAGGGAGCCCAAGACCAGGGAACGTACTGACTACGCCTGAGGTGCGCGGGACCCTGCCTCCTGCTCTCCGTCCTCCTCTTGTCTCCGTGGGCTCCGGGTCCACAAGCCCTGCCCCTTCACTCTTTCGGGATCTCCATGGAAACAGAGGCAGTCCTCTGAGTTTCCTTCATCCCTCACATGGCAAGACCAGAAATGATCGAGACCTTGGTTGCGGGCGGTGGTGCCGGCGAGACGGAGGGAGCAGCCCCTGCCCTCGCTGGCTCCCGGGTCAGGAAAGCGGACCGGCCGGGAGAGCAACTTCACCCACTCGCCCTCCAAGCCTACAGGCGCCCGTGAGACTCCACAGCTTCTCAGCGTCTTTGAAAGGATGTTGACTTCTGAGTCAGGTTCTCTCCCAAATAGTCACTGTAGGAGACCATACTTAGAGGACGTCTTTTTAACTTTTTTAAAGTGTAAACTTTTTTATAATGGAAAATTTCAAACATACATAGAGAAAATAATATGATGAACTCTTGTGTACCAGTTACCCCCTTTAACAGTGACCAACTCAACCGAGTTTTGTCAATTACCACCCACTCACCCTCCTACATTCCCACTGTTATTTTCTCGTTGTTGTTTTTTATAATTTTATTTTTTTATTATTTATTTTTGTTTTTTTTTTTATTTTTTCAATTTTTATTAATTTATTTTTGTTACAGATGGTTCTTTTCCCCCCAGACCTCCCTCCTCCCCATCCTGCCTCCCCCCACTCCCCTAGCATTGTTGTCTATGTCCATTGGTTATGCATACATGCACATAACTTCTTTGGTTCATCTCATCCACCCCCCCCCACACACACACACACACACTCTGAGGTTTGTCAGTCTGAAACATACTCCTTTCTATGTCTCTGAGTCTATTTCATTCATCAGCCCACCTTGTTCATTACATTCCACAAATAAGTGAGATCATGTGGTATTTGTCTTTCTCTGCTTGGCTTATTTTGCTCAGCATAATACTCTCGAGGTCCCTCCATGTTGTATCAAAGGATAAGAGATCTTTCTTTCTTACAGCTGCATAGTACTCCATTGTGTAAATGTACCACAGCCTTTTTACCCACTCATCTACTGATGGACACTTTGGCTGTTTCCAGATCTTGGCGATTGTAAATAGTGCTGCTATGAACATGGGGATACATATATTCTTTCTGATTGGTGTTTCAGGCTTCTTAGGGTATATTCCTAGAAGTGAGATCACTGGGTCAAATGGCAATTTAATTTAATTTTTTTTTTTTTTTTTTTGAGGAAACACCACAATGTTTTCCATAGTGGCTGCACCAGTTTGCATTCCCACCAGCAGTGTACTAGAGTCCCCTTTTCTCCGGACCACAGGCGGGCGCTCTAACCGCTGAGCCAAACCGGCCAGGGCTAGAGTCCCCTTTTCTCCACACCCTCACCAGCACTTATTGTTTGATGATTTGTTGATGGCTGCCATTCTGGCTGGTGTGAGGTGAAACCTCATGTTGTTTTATTTTTTTATTTTATAATTTATTTTTGTTACAGATGTTTCTCCTTTTCCCCCCACTGACACCCTCCTCTCCCTCCCTCCCCACCCTGTCCCCAGCTTTATTCTCCATGTCCATTGGTCATGCATACCTACATATAAGTTCTGTGCTTTATCTCCCACTCCAACCCCATCTTCTGGGATTGTTAGTTTGTACCCTACTTCCACGTCTCTGGGACGAGCCTGTTCTTCAGACTGTTATATTCATTATGTTTCACAAATAAATGAGATCATATGATACTTGTCTTTCTCTCTTTGGCTTGTTTCGCTTAGGATAATAGTTTCCAGGTCCCTCCATGTCATCTCAAAGGATAAGAGCTCTTTATTTCTTACATCTGCATAGTATTCTATTGTGTATATGTACCCATCGTTGTTTTAATATGCATCTCCCTGATGATTAGTGATGTTGAGCATTTCTTCATATGTCTCTTAGCCATTTGTATGTCCTGTTTGGAGAGGTGTCTCTTTAGGTCCTCTGCCCATTTTTTAATTGGGTTCATTGTCTTCTTTTTGTTGAGCTGTATGAGCACTCTATATATATATATTGGAAATTAACCCCTTATCTGATGAATCATTGGCAATTATGCTCTCCCATAGAGTGGATTGCCTTTCCATTTTGGTGGCTGTTTCTTTTTCTGTGCAGAAGCTTTGAGTTTGATGTAGCCCCATGTGTTCATTTTTTCCTTTGTTTCTGTTGCTTTAGGTGATGTATTAATGAAAATTCTGCTGTGTATGACATCTGAAATTTTGTTGCCTACATTTTCTTCTAGGATTTTTATGGATTCATGAGTCACATTTAAGTCTTTTATCCATTTTGAATTTATTCTTGTGTATGGTGTAAGTTGATGGTCTAGTTCATTTTTCGCATGTAGCTGTCCAATTTTCCCAACACCATTTATTAAAGAGGCTGTCTTTGCTCCACTGTATGCTCTTGCCCCCTTTGTCAAATATTAATTGAGCATATTATCTTGGGTCCATTTCTGGGTTCTCTATTCTGTCCCTTTGATCTATCTGCCTGTTCTTGTGCCAGTACCAGGCTGTTTTGATTACAGTGGCTTTGTAGTATAATCTGAAATCTGGTAATGTGACCCCTTCAACTTTGTTGTTCTTTTTCAAGACTGCTGTGGCTATTTGGGGTCTTTTTTGGTTCCATATGAACTTTTGAAGTATTTGTTCTAGTTCTGTGAGGTGTGTCATTGGTATTTTGATGGGGATTGCATTGAATCTATAGATTCCTTTGGGTAGTATGGACATTTTAATGATGTTAATTCTTCCAATCCATGAACAAGGTATGTGCTTCCACTTTTTTATATCTTCCTCTATTTCTTTTTTCAATGACCTGTAGTTTTCTGTGAATAGGTCCTTTATTTGTTTGATTAAGTTTATTCCTAGGTATCTTAATTTTTTTGCCGTGATGGTAAATGAGATTGTTTTTTTAGTTTCTCTTTCTGTGAGTTCATCATTAGTGTATAAGAATGCCATTGATTTCTTGATGTTAATTTTGTATCCTGCTACTTTGCCAATAAATGAATTCATTTAAGTCTAGTAAATTTTTGACAGAGTCTTTGGGGTTTTCTATGTATAGTATCATGTCATCTGCGAATAATGACAGTTTTACTTCCTCCTTTCCAATATGGATCCCTTTTATTTTTTCTTCCTGTCTGATTGCTGTGGCTAAGACTTCCAGTACTATGTTAAATAAGAGTGGCAAAAGTGGGCATCCTTAACTTGTTCCTGTTCTTAAGGGAAATGCTTTTAGTTTTTGCCCAGTGAGTATGATGTTGGCTGTAGGTCTTTCATATATGGCCTTTATTATGTCGAGATATGATCCCTCTATTCCCAGATTGCTGAGCATTTTTATCAGAAATGGGTGCTGGATTTTTTCCTAATGCTTTTTCAGTATCTATTGATATGATCATATGGTTTTTATCTTTCATTTTGTTTATGTGGTGTATCACATTTATTGATTTGTGAATATTGTACCAGCCTTGCCTCCCTGGGATGAATCTCACTTGGTCATGGTAAATAATTTTTTAAATGTATTGCTGGATTCAGTTTGATAGTATTTTGTTCAGGATTTTGGCATCTATGTTCATCAGGGATATTGGCCTGTAGTTTTCTTTCTTTGTAGTGTCTTTTTCTGGTTTTGGAATTAGAATTATGGTGGCCTCATAAAATGAGTTTGGAAGTCTTCCTTCTTAAATTTTTTGAAATAGTTTGAGGAGAATGGGTTGGTTCTTCTTTGCATGTTTGGTAAAACTCCCACATGAAGCCATCCGAACCTGGGCTTTTGTTTGCTGGGAGAGTCTTGATTACCTCTTCAATTTCCTTAGTTGTTATTGGTCTTTTCAAATTGTTTATCTCTTTTCGGTCCAGTTTTGGGGGACTATGTGTTTCTAGAAATTTGTCCATTTTGCTTAGATTGTCTAATTTGTTGCTTTATAATTGTTCATAGTATTTGTTAATGATCCTTTGTATTTCTGTGGTGTCAGTTGTGACTTCTCCTCTTTCATTTCTGATTTTGTGTGTTTGGGTTCTCTCTCTTTGTTTCTTGGTGAGTCTAGCTTAGGGCCCATCAATCTTGTTTATCTTTTCAAAATACCAGCTCTTTGTTTCATTGATTCTTTGAATTTTTTTTGGTCTCTATGTTATTAATTTCTGCTCTGGTCTTTACTCTTTCCTTCCTTCCACTTGCTCTGGGGTTTTCTTTTTGTTTGCTTTCTAGTCTTTAAGTTGTGAGGTTAGATAGTTTATTAGGAATTTTTCTTGTTTCTTGAGGTAGGCCTGTAGTGCTATGAACTTCCCTCTCAGAACTGCTTTCGCTGCATCCCATAGATTTTGTGTTGTTGTGTGTTCATTTTCACTGGTTTCCAGGAATTTTTAAATTTCTTCCTTGATCTTCTTGGTAACCCATTCATTGTTTAATAACATGCTATTTAGCCTCCATGTGTTCCAATATCTTTGCATGTTCTTGTTGCAATTAATTTCTAGTTTCATGCCATTGTGATCTGAGAAGATACTTGATATGATTTCAATCTTCTTGAACTCATAGAGACTTAGTTTGTGCCCTAACATGTGGTCTCTCTTTGAGAATGTTCCCCATTGTTATTTTCTTTTAATATTTTTTCTTTTTTTTTTTTTTTTTTATCCTCACCCGAGGACATTTTTTTTTTTCCGTTTTTTGTTCAGATAGAGTGGGAGGGAGAGAGAGAGAGAGAGAAACATCGACGTGAAAGGGACACATCGAATGGTTGCCACCCGCACAACCTAACCAGGGCCGGGGACAAACTGCAACTGAGGTACGTGCCCTTAGCGGGAACTGAACCTGGGTCTCTCTGGACCGCAGGCCGACGCTCTAACCGCTGAGCCAAACAGGCCAGGGCTTAATATTTTTTTCTTTATTGATTTTTAGAGAGAGAGGAAGGGAGAGGGAGAGGGAGAGGGAGAGGGAGATAGAAACATCGATGAGAGAACATTGATTGGCCCCCTCCTGAATGCCTTCCATTGGGGTTCAGGCCCACAACTTGGGCATGTGACCTGACTGGGAATTGGACCTGCGTGCGACCTCTTGGTGCAGGGTCGATGCTCTACCAGTGAACCACAATGGCCAGGCTCCCACTGTTATTTTTTAATAAGAGAAAAGAAAACATCAATCTGTGCCCCACCCCCACCCCAGGCACTGGGGACAAGACGAACCCCTAACCTGGCACCAACCCAAAACCTAGGTAGGTTTATGCCCTGACCTGAAATTGAACCCAAGATTTTCTCAGTCTTTTTGTGTATGGAATGGTGCTCCAACCAACTGAGCCACGCTGGCCAGGGTTCCCACAGCTATTTTTAAGCAAATCCCAAACCTCACATTTCATTGGTAAACACATCAATATGTAAAAAACTTTTTAAAAAGAATATTTTGTGAGTTTATTTGAGCCAAACTGACAGCATATGCTAGGACGCAAGCTCTCAAACCCTCCAGAGAATAATCATTTTGCAGTTTCTTTTATACATTTGGAATTAAGTAGGAAAAAAAAAAAAAAAACTCCTTTAAAAAAGTACATTGATCACATCTTTAAAATGCACAATTCTTTAATATAAATGTACAATGTTCAAATTTCTGTTTCATAATTTAAAAAATTAGACTGCAGTTGATTTGTTCAACCCACACGATAAACAAGACCACCACTGCATTTGGTTGATATGTCCTTTAAGTCTCTTCTAATCTAATAGGCTCCCTTTCTCACCCACCACCTCTTTTTCTTCTTGGCAATTTATTTGATGAAGAAAACTGGCCCTTTGTCCTGTGAATTTCCCCAAACTGGATTTTCTTACTGTGTCTCAGCAGTGGTGTTAAAGTGATGCTGCCAGATCAAGAATCCTGATGGGTTTCACTTTCTTTATATTTGGCAAGTACGCATCAAGTTGTTACATCCTGTTGTTTTACACTGAGAGATACATAATGTTGGGTCATCTCTCTTTTTATAATGCTAGGGTTGATCCATGGGCTCAGGTATTGTCAGCTTGGTCCAACATTACAAGATTCCCCATCAACACATTACATGTTTCTAGCAGCTTTTGATGATTATTGCCGAGGTCCATTATTTCATTTGGCATTACCCAAAAATAATTTTCTTTCAACCTTTTTTCTCTTATTACAAAGTGGAGTTTGTAATAAAGAACTGTTCTTCAACCATTTGGTTACCCCAGATATGTTTGTACAAGAACTATAGCAATAAATACGGAGACTTCCTCTTTATTTACCAGTTTTCAGAAAGTTGAGTGTGCTCCTAGCATTCTCCAAAAATGACCAAGGAATTTAATTTTTAGTTATTAAAATGAACTAATGGAATTTTTTACATATTTGATATGTTTCAATCAGTTGCAGTTATTATCCTTAATGATGATAAAATGATCCTGTCTTTGACATTTCAAGTTGTCTCCTGAGTCATTTTTGACATGACCCTGGTGGCTTTCTCACAACCCAGTGTGTCAGGGTGTTTTAGAGTCGTCTTGTATCTTTCTCCTCCCGGACCAAAGCCAGTTCCCCAAGGAGCCTTTTCCTTTCTCTGGACGATGATGTTTGGAGACCACCACCCAGGCATAAGCAGTGCTCACTCTGTGCTCTAGTCAGGCCACTCTGCCTTCTCTGTGGACAGAGTTAAGGCATATATTTTATTATTTTAAGAGAAAATACATCATGAGTTTGTATTGCTTTTCCAATTCAAATTTGTGATTACCATTTTTATTTCTGTTCTTTTATGTCATATTCATATGAGAAAACCTAATCTTTTCTTTTAGGTCGAAAATCTTGGATCCTAGTAATATTAACCTAATTACTTATTTGCTTTGTCCTACTATAAAGGTGTATATATGTATATGCACAAGCATATTATAGATTCAGAATAACAACATTATTACCAAGATGACAACAGAAACACTGGTTTTATTTGCAATTCTTTATGTCATTAGGATATATTCCACTAAGAATATATATAGTCAGTTACAGCATTTTAAAGTCACTTAAAAGAACTCCTCTCAAATAAATGTTTTATAATGATGTAAAACATATACACAGTTCCAAATAATGTACATTCAGAAAAAGCTAGTTTTTATTCTTTCTACCTGGTTTTTCTTGCCCCCTCAGGTGTTTTGTTAGGTTTTGGTTTATCCTTCTACTTAAAAATAAATATAAGAGATAAACCAAAGAACGTATATGCATGTACGTGTAATCAATGGTCATAGACAACAATGCTTGGGGGGGGGCAGGGTAGGGAGGAGGGTGTCTGGGGGGAGAAAGGAGAAACATCTGTAACAAAAATAAATTAATTAATAATAAAAAATTATTAACCTTAAAAATAAATATAAGCAAACAAATATGTACTTTTACACTCCCCTTTTCTTGGGTAAACTGTAGCATGCTATGTGCACAATCCCTTCCCCCTGCCTTTTCACTTAACAGTATATCTTGGAGGTCATCCTATAATACTATATAAATAGTCCTTACCTGCAAAAGGAATGGAAGGCACAGGGAGGGGCCCGAGTTTCCTGGATATACCATGTCCCCGGAAAGGAAGAGGTCCAGATGGGCCAAGGCCACTTTCAGGGTCACAGAGGATTCGGGGAAATGAAGTGGAAAAGGAGAAGGGGCAGCCCCGAGTCAGCTGTCCAGTTTTGTGTCTGAATCTCAACCAAGGCACAGCTGGCTGCTTGCCTACTTTGTCATCGCATATTTTTCAACCACCACCTGTTGATTGACATTCGGGTTCTTTCCAGTCTAGACCTATTACAAATAGTGCTGCGATGAATAGCCTGTGCGGAGGCTTTTCACGCATTTGAGGCTTTTGTTTAGACTTAAGTATTCTGGGGGAAGAAGGTTGAGTGAAAGAAGGAAAATGTGAAGCAGGGCCAGAGACAGCAGAGAAGCCCAAAACTGTAACCTCCCTAAAGGGCTCCTGGAAGTCTAGCTTCAATCCTACCAGGTACAGGACCTGTGCCAAAGTGAGGGGTAACGGGGAAAAGCGAAAGGCAAAGGAACAATTCTAAGGACTCAGGGTGGTGTGGGTGCCGGAAAACGGGGAAGATCTGCCCCCGGAAAGGAGTGTGGGAAATGTAGATGCAGTTGTTCCAGGTGGCATCGTAGGAGACGACCTTCCGCACTCGCGATCCACGCGGACACCCACTTTTTTTGGACGGACCGGGAGATCTGCCCGGGTGCCGGTCCAGGTGAGCGCCTGGCGCTGGGAGCCGCGCTGCGCAGTACCCAGAAGCTGGTCAAGGGCCCGGTGCGCAGGATGCGTCCGCTCGGGTATAGCTCCGAGACCCCGCCCACCACGCAGGCCCCGCCCCCCGCCTTGTCTCCCGCTGCACTCAGGGTCCTGGAGGCTGCGAGAAGACGAGGAGGAGAAAGGGGGCAGCCCCTGGTCAAGTCGTTCAGCCTCTACTTCTGAGCTCCCCCTGGATATAGCCTGAGGAAGGCCTTCTCTTCCCAGTCACGCCCCGGTGTCCTCCGAGCAGCCGTAGCCCCATCCTCCTCCTTGAAGTAAATACCCAAATTTCACCCTACGCTGCTCTGTGGATGCGGACCGGGAGCTCCCCACAGATGGGGGTGGGGTGTCATTTCAACACCCAAAGCTGAGACTGTCTCCTCTTCCTTCCCCTGTTCCTATGGTCCCTATTCTTTTTTTTTTATCCTCACCCGAGGACATTTTTCCTTTTTTGTTCTGGTAGAGTGGGAGGGAGAGACAGGAACAGAGAGAGAGGGAGAGAGAGAGAGAGAGAGAGAGAGAGAGAGAGAGAGAGAGAGAGAGAGAAACATCGATGCAAAAGGGACACATCGAGTGGCTGCCACCCGCACAACCAATCAGGGCCGGGGTATGGTCCCTATTCTTGTGTTTTAAAAGATTAGGGTCTAAAGCATGCAGAGGCTAGACTTGCTAAGCTCGAGTGACTTCCTGAAGGAATGCCACTCGCAAGCAGAAATGAGTGGCCAGCGCCCCCGCACCGCACCCCCTCTTCCAGGCGTTTGGACGCGCCTGGTGCCCCAGCCCCAAGCCTGCGCGGTGGTGGGTCAGTCTCTGCCAAAGGCTGGGCTGGGGGCCTCTGCTCGCGCCCTCTTACTGCGGTGTTAACGCATTTTCCCTTGCTGGGTGCGGGTGGTTGGGAGAGATGGAGGGTGGGGATGTGGAGAGGAGGAGGGCTAGGGTCCACGGAGATGGGTTAGGCGCAGCGTGACTCGGGCAGGCCTCACTGTCCCTAGACCCCAGCCTGGCTGAACAGCTACCTTAGTAAATATTGGGGGTGGGGGGGTGCTTGTTTTGTTTTTTTATTTAATCTTTATTGTTGAAAGTATGTGGAGCAGAGAGGAGTCAGCTCTGGGGACTTCCTTTATCCACCGGGGGCCCCTACAGCCAAAACAAGAAGACCAAAGGGCCAGCGCTGGGCGTCCCAGGGGGTCTTCTCCTTTTGCTCAAGAACACCCCCATCTCTTCTCCAAGTCTTCGCCACCTCCACCCCACCCATTCCGCAGCCTTCCTCAGTATTCTGGCCTCTCCTGCAGGCTCCACCCTCGGCCGGCTCAGCTCACGCAGCGCGCGGCTCCTCCCGGGTCTCAGAACTGGCTGAGTTTAGGGAAATCTCCAGCCAGGAGCCGTGCTGGAGAGACGGTTTTCCCTTGAAGGGTAGGGATTTGGTGACGCCGGTGTTGTTCTGTCAACGTTGAGAGAAATAACGGAGAAAAGAGAGATCAATGGAACCTATAACCCTCCATTCCCAGAAAGCGCTGCTGAGCTCCAGACGCTGCAGGAGGGATAAGGGTTAGACTCAAGAAAGTTCCCCTGAACAAGTTAGGAGTTGATCAGGGAGTGAATTATTTCTCAGGGGAGGTATAATTGGGAAGGTGTAGAGATGGACGCGATGCCCCTATCTCCACCCCCTATACGCCATCTCAGCAAGGTCAGTCTTCAAGAACTGCAGTTTCCACAATTCTTCCCTTTCCTCTCCCAATTTCCACTCCCTCTTACAGTCTCTCTAAACCCCTCTCTCTGGTCTGTCCCTATTCCCTTTCATCTCTGGCTGGACAGGAAAGGTGTCACTCATCCCCACCTACCCACCTACCTCTGCATTTGTACCTCTTCCTGCAGGAAGGTCTCCCTCCCTTCAGTGCCGGTTCCTGGTAGTCCCAACTGTGCTTTGGGTGGAGAGGGCACTTGTGGGCTGAAGGTCCCCCCTCTACACCACAGGACCTCCTGTCTGGAGAGGGCGGCTCAGGCTCTGAGGTTTTGTTCATTTTGGAATATCTGTCTTTGACAAGCACCCTAGGAATTGAGGAAAGGAAACCAATTTTGGTCTTGGTAACTAGAAGCTGCAAATTAAAAAACAAAAGGAGCCCTGGCTGGTTTGCTCAGTGGTTAGAGCGTCATGAGTTCAATTCTCAGTCAAGGGTATTTACCTGGGTTGCAGGTTCAATCCCTGGCCCCAGTCTTGGTCTTTTGGGAGGCAACCAATCAATGTGTTTCTCTCATGGCTCTGTTTGTTTCTTTCTGTCTGTCTGCCTCTCCCCTCTCTCCAGCCCCCTCTACTGTATCTAAAAAAAATCAATGGAAAAATATCCTCGGGCAAGGATTAACAACAAAAACAAACGAATAAGGACAGTCAGTGGTTCTCTTGAGCTCCGTCCCTATGCTGAATGAAGTGTGGAAGCCTTGGGTTGTCTCAGGACAGCTGGCCTGTGTGATTTCTGGGGCCTGGGATGGGAAACAGTCAACAGGGCACAAGGTAGTGAGCATAGAGAAACACTGAAATGGATTCCCTAAATCTTGTTCTGTACCTCTGGAATGCATTATGTCCTTTCTGGCTTCAGTAAAATAAATTCTAAGTCTATCACTTACATGACCTGGGAGACTTCCCTCACCTCCCTGCAGTTGTAGGGACCTCACTTAGCTGTAATTTTCAGATAGTAACACCACTCTGGGTTAGCTGTGGGACTCTGAAATATTGAATGCAGGGAACTTCACACATAGAGGGTCTTTAAGAAATGGTACTTCTAGTGTTACCATCTCCAGTGGCAGAATCCTTGCTGATGACTTTGGCATTGGCTACTGTTACACTGAGTCTCCAGCCCCTGAAGTGGCCTGACCTCACTCCCAGAAAGGTTTACCCAGAAGCCCAGCATGTGGCGGAGAGCAGCTAATACTAGAGATTGAACTTGTCTCACCATTTTCCCCTTTACTCTGAGGAATGAATAAATAAATGTATACTTTTCTATTACTTTTGAATACTTTAAAATTTTGGGATTAGTCACTGTTTTGTGAGTTACCTGAGTTTCAGGTAATAAAACATACCCATATTTCTGTTCTTCTCAATTGGCTGAGGAAAGGGAATGCACTATATCTGACCTGCCTGTGATCATAGAGACAGAATTCTTTGCCTTTGATTTTCTCTTTCTCCAAATGGCAGAAAGAAACATTGGTCTCCACTTATAGATCTTTGTGTAGGTTTCATTCATGCCTTTGAAAAATCTGCTTTTATCTTTCTTCCCATCAGTCATCTGTGGGGAAAAATAGAATGAGATGGAGCGAGTCCAGAGAGGTTGAGCCAGGAACCCAGAATCACACAGCAAGACACAGATTTGAAATGCTGTGGAGAAGTGGAAGCTGAATTTGTCTCTCACTTCCTTGGTGGACTAAGGAATAAAACACTGAGATGCCCCTTGCACCCCCCTGAGGGGCCATCCAGCTCAGGGGTGTCCACAGAAAAATAATCTGAGCCACAAATATCATTAACTGTTTTCTAGTAGCCACATTAACAAAAGGGAAAGAGAAACTGGTAAAATTAATTTTTATTATATATTCTATTTAACTTAAAAATATTGTCATTTCAACACACAGTGTAAGAATTATTGCTATATTGCACATTCTGTTTTCACACTAGGTCTTTGACATCCAGTGTGTGGTCTTTGCTGGCAGCACCTTGGATTTGGACTGTCCACATTTCAAGTGCCCAACCATACATGTGGCTAGCAGCCACCAAAGTGGACATTGCGGATCCTGTCCCTTCCTCGCTATCTGAACCCAGGAGAAAGGGCTGCAAACCAAAGGTGCTCAGTGACCTCACTCTTTAGCTTCAAAAGACGGCCTGCTGTGGTGCCAGCCAACCAGAAGTGGGTGTGTTAAGAGGGATCCCACCCTCCTCCCTCTACCAGAGGGCTTGAGGGGGAAGGAGACAGAGGTCCTGCAGCCTGCTTCGTGCCCTTTCTCTCCCACTGCAGAAGGGGAGGGCTGTGGACTTCGTTGCACCTGCCAGAATTAGAGGCAGAGGTGAAAGGCTGTGCAGTTGGCAGATGAGCCTGGGACATGGGGACAGTGACTGGATTTCCTGCAGGGTGCTGTACTGGGCAAAGAGCTATAGAGTATAGCCCTCGATGGTGGCTGCCCCTCAGCCCTGTGCCCTTCCAGTGCCCTGCCGTTCTGAGCAAGTCACCAGCCGAGCCATGGGGACATTCAGCAACCTTCTTATGAAGGGTCCACGTAGCTAGAGCCAGAGCAGAAGAAACATGGGGAGCACTTTGGTGACAAGTTCTTTCAGGGTCAAGATATTACCAGAGAACCTCCTGAGTCAGAGGGGACTCTCCCTTCCTCGGCTCTTGTCACATTCACAAGAAATAATTCCGACGAGTGACAGAAAGCAGTGTTGAAGCAAAGTGAGCAGATTTCTTAGGCATACACTTGGGGGTTGTGTACTGGGATTTGCCCTATCTTGCTGCTGGTAACCTTTTGCTATCAGGTGAACAAGCCTAGGAGGTCTTCCTGGAGACCATGTGGAGAGAGGCCTCAGCCACCCTAACAATCCCTGCCATGCCAGTAGAGGCCTGGACAGAGAGGAGGCAAGATGGCTGAAGCCTTAGGAAGATCTGTCCACTTGCTCCAAGCACAGAACCGGACTTGTTGCTAAACTGCAGAGCATTCAACTTGAAAAGCCACCCAAAGATAGCTGATTGGAAATACTGCACATGGAAAGCATGGAGAGAAGGCAGGAGAAGACTGGAAGGGGGTGAGTGAGCTGGGAGGCAGGAGGAAAGTGACAGCCCTGCACAGAGATCCCCACACAAGAGCAACAGAGAAGGGAAGGGGAGCCCATGTAACATTGGGTGGAGGGAATCAGAGATGACTTGGCTCACCAGGGGGACTCAGCACTATCCCAGACTGAAAGTCAGTGCATGGTTGCAGCGCCAGCCTGGGAAGCTCGCCCTGACTATGGGAGCCCGAGGGGCCGCAGAGCAGAGTGGCTCACCTGAGGAGGGGTGAAGATCAGAGGGGCTGGGTATTTGCTGAAAGAACTTTGACTGGGGCTAGCCAGAATGCTCAGGGAGAGGGGGGGCTAGCCAGAATGCTCAGGGAGAGGCGGGGCTAGCCAGAGTGCTCAGGGAGAGGCGGGGCTAGCCAGAGTGCTCAGGGAGAGAGGCGGGGCTAGCCAGAGTGCTCAGGGAGAGGCGGGGCTAGCCAGAGTGCTCAGGGAGAGAGGCGGGGCTAGCCAGAGTGCTCAGGGAGAGGCGGGGCTAGCCAGAGTGCTCAGGGAGAGAGGCGGGGCTAGCCAGAGTGCTCAGGGAGAGGCGGGGCTAGCCAGAGTGCTCAGGGAGAGAGGCGGGGCTAGCCAGAGTGCTCAGGGAGAGGCGGGGCTAGCCAGAATGCTCAGGGAGAGAGGCGGGGCTAGCCAGAGTGCTCAGGGAGAGAGGCGGGGCTAGCCAGAGTGCTCAGGGAGAGGCGGGGCTAGCCAGAGTGCTCAGGGAGAGAGGCGGGGCTAGCCAGAATGCTCAGGGAGAGAGGCGGGGCTAGCCAGAGTGCTCAGGGAGAGAGGCGGGGCTAGCCAGAGTGCTCAGGGAGAGGCGGGGCTAGCCAGAGTGCTCAGGGAGAGAGGCGGGGGCTAGCCAGAGTGCTCAGGGAGAGGCGGGGCTAGCCAGAATGCTCAGGGAGAGAGGCGGGGCTAGCCAGAGTGCTCAGGGAGAGGCGGGGCTAGCCAGAGTGCTCAGGGAGAGAGGCGGGGCTAGCCAGAGTGCTCAGGGAGAGGCGGGGCTAGCCAGAATGCTCAGGGAGAGAGGCGGGGCTAGCCAGAGTGCTCAGGGAGAGAGGCGGGGCTAGCCAGAGTGCTCAGGGAGAGGCGGGGCTAGCCAGAGTGCTCAGGGAGAGAGGCGGGGCTAGCCAGAATGCTCAGGGAGAGAGGCGGGGCTAGCCAGAGTGCTCAGGGAGAGAGGCGGGGCTAGCCAGAGTGCTCAGGGAGAGGCGGGGCTAGCCAGAGTGCTCAGGGAGAGGCGGGGCTAGCCAGAGTGCTCAGGGAGAGAGGCGGGGCTAGCCAGAGTGCTCAGGGAGAGAGGCGGGGCTAGCCAGAGTGCTCAGGGAGAGGCTTGTTCCTCCCCACCTTGAGCAAGAGGCGGCACCCCCCACCCCCATCTGTGGAACAGCTCTGGGCTGGGAATTGGCACCCCAATGGCAGGACTTGGCAGTGTGGGGACACAGATGTCTGGCTGGAAGGGAGCCTGGGCAGAAGCCCCACCTAGCGAGAGCTGGCTATGCTAAAAGATTAAAGACCCAAGAAGGGCAATTGTTTTCTTTCTCCTTTCTTTTTTTTTTATTCTCCCCTGCTTGGGGTGGTGCCAGGGGTGCCAGGAACCCAGGCAGAGCTGAGGCATTAGAAGGAGAGGAAGAGACTGCCTGCCCCTCTTGTAAGCTACAGGCACCACCCCCAACACAGATCTGAGAAAACCACCCAGACTGGTCGGGATATCCCACAGAGCCCAGTGCCATGGGGGAGGGGAAAGCAGCCCAGAACAAATACACACAAGTGGCTAGCCCCAAAGAGACCCAGCCTCTGGGCTAGGGAAGCCTGCCCTTAAGACTACCTGGGTCCCCACCCCCACAAGGCTTCAGCCAGGAGGCCCAGGACCAGACAGGGACAGCGATTCACAAACCCGCACCAGACAGTACCCAGGACGACAGGGACCCACAGCCAAGGGGTCAGATTCAAGATAGTGGAAAAAAATGTAGTGAGCTCCATAAATAGCCAATCTAAGTTTTTTGTAGTTGTGGTGGTGATGGTGATTTGGGTTTGTATGGTTTTATTTATTTATTTATTTATTTATTTATTTATTTATTTATGTGCTCCTAGCGGGAACCAAACCCCAGACTCTCTGGTCCGCACGCCGACGCTCCAACCGCTGAGCCAAATTGGCCAGGGCTTTTTTATTTTATTTTTATTTTATTTATATATTTTTTATCCTCACTCGAGGACATTTTTTCATTTTTTGTTCAGATAGAGCGGGAGGGGGAGAGAGAGAGAGAGAGAGAGAGAGAGAGAGAGAGAGAGAGAGAGACATAGATGTGAAAGGGACACATCGAGTGGCTGCCACCCACACGACCCAACCAGGACCGGGGACAAACTGCAACCGAGATACGTGCCCTGCCCTTAGTGGGAACCGAACCCGGTGTCCCTGGGCTGCAGACTGACGCTCTAACTGCTGAGTCAAACCAGCCAGGGCTCATTTTTATTTTTAATTCAATTCTTTTCTTCTTTTTTCCCTTCACATTTTTACTTTCCTATTCTATATTTTATTCAACTTAGCAGTATTATTGTCTAAAATTATTATTATTATTATTTCAGTCATTATTTTCTTTATTATTATTATTATTATTATTATTTTAATCCTCACCCAAGGTTATTTTTCCATTTATCTTCAGATAGAGTGGGAGGGAGGGTGAGAGAGAGAGAAACATCGACATGAGAGGGACACGTCGACCAGTTGCCTCCCACATGACCCTGACCAGGGCTGGGGACAAACTGCAACTGAGGTATGTGCCCTTGACTGGAATTGAACCTGCGACTCTTTGGTCTGTGGGCGGATGCTCTAACTGCTGAGCCACACTGGCCAGGGTTCTACCTGTTATTTTTTATACATACCCTCTTGCCGGTCTCTGCCTTCTTTGCTTTCCTGTTCTTTTTGTTTTGTTTCTGTTTTTGTTTTTCCCTCTCATAACCCTTTTGGTCTCATGCCTTCTAGTACTCTTTGTGTGTGTGTGCATGTGTGTGCATGTTTTCTGTTTGTTTGTTTTTTATATTTTTTCAAGGTGCTCTTTGGTTTGGTCTTGCCTTGCCTTCTTTTCTTTCTTTCTTTCTTTCTTTCTTTCTTTCTTTCTTTCTTTCTTTCTTTCTTTCTTTCTTCTTCTTCTTCTTCTAATTCTTCTGGTCTCACACCTTCTAGTATTCTTCTTTGTATTTGTGTGATTTTTTTTTTCCATTTTGTTTGTTTGTCTTTTAATCTTTTTGCTTTTATTATTGTTAGTGCTGATATTTGGGGGGAGGGTTCTTTTTGGCTTGGTCTGGTTGCTTTGTTTTGTTCTGTCAGCACCTATATAATAGTTGGCAGGACAGAGTCAACAGGGTCAGGGTTGAGACTCATAGTTGCTAACCCTGAGGACTGAGTCTACCCATGAAAGGACAACAGTAATCAAGATTCAAATTCAACAGGAGAGCCCACATAACACAAACAAGGGTCATTCCTAGAGGACCCACATCAGAGGATCAAGGAGACATCACCACTGGCCACCCCACCAAGACTGGGAGTCAATAGCAGTGTTATCTGATATACACAAACTTGCCTATGCATCCCAACATGCTTCGCCTGACTCCGAACTACCAGCCTGCTAAAATTGTGAGACAAAGAAACGACCCCCACATGAAAGAAAAGGAGGAATTACCAGAAAAGGAACTGCATGAAATGGAGGCAAACAATTTGTCAGATAAATAATTCAAAGCAATAGTTTTAAGGGTGCTCAAACAATTCAATAAGAATTACAAGCAACTGAATGATAACTATACCAGCATTTTAAAAAAAGGTAGAGCCTGGCTGGTGTGGCTCAGTAGTTGAGCATTGTCCCATGTACCACAAGGTCACTGGTTCAATTCCCCATTAGGGCACATGCCCAGGTTGTGAGCCCAATTGCCAGTGGGGGGCATGCAGGAGGCAGACAATCGATGTTCTTTCTCATTGATGTTTCTATCTCTCTCTAAAATTAATAAAGAAAAAAAAGAGGTAGAAACTATGAACAAAAATCAAGTAAAAATGAAGAATGACACAGATAATATAAAAAATACCTTAGAAGGATTCAATAGTAGATTAGAAGCTGAAGATAAAATCAGCAAGGTAGAAGACAATATAGAAAGAAAAAAGGACACACCAAATTAGAACAACAAATGGGGAAAAATTTAAGAAGAAGGAGGAGAGTTTAAGGAAACTTTGAGACAACACAAAATGAAAAACAATTTGCATCATATGGGTACTAAGAGAAGAAGAATTGGAGAAAGGAATAGAGAGCCTATTTGAAGAAATAATGACAGAAAACTTCTCTAACCTGGTAAAGTAAAAAGTCACACAAGTTCAGGAAACACAGAGAGTCCGAAAGAAGATGAACTCCAAACACCCACACACAGACACATCATAATTAATATGGCAAACATTAAAGACAAATAAAGAATCTTAAAGGCAGCAAGACAGAGGCAGAAAGTTACCTACAAGGTAGCTCCCATTAGACTGTCAGCTGATTTCTCAATAGAAACACTACAGGCCAGAAGGGAGTGACATGAAGTAAACGAAGTAATGAAAACCTAGGGTCTAAATCCAAGACCACACTATTCAACAAGGCTATAATTCAAAATTGAAGATGCAATAAAAAGGTTCTAGAACAAAAAAAAAAAAGGCTAAAGGAATTTACTATCACAAAATAGTTCTGCAAAAAATGCTGAAGGGACTGCTGTATGAAGAAGAAGAAAAAGAGAGAGAGGGGCAAGGAGAACACAGGCATAAAGAATAAAAATAGCAACAAATAAGTACCTATCAATAATAAGTTAATGTAAATGGCTTAAATGCTCCAATCAAAATACATAGGGTGGCTGATTGGATAAGAAAACATGACCCATATATATGTTGTCTACAAGAGACCCACCTCAGAACAAAAGACTGACACAGGATGAAAGTAAAGGGATGGAAAAAATGTTCCATGTGAATGTAAATGAAAATAAATAAATAAATAAAGCTGTTATAGCAATAATAATACCTGATAAGATAGACTTCAAAATGAAGGCCATAATAACAGACAAAGACAGTCACTACATGATATTAATAGGATAGATAAAAAAAAAAAAAAAAAAAAAAGATATAACTTTGGTAAACATAGGACCAAATGTAGGAGCACCAAAATATATTTTAAAACTTCTGGAGGACATTAAGGGAGAGACTGACAGCTATACAAGCATAATAGAAGAATTTAACATCATGCTGACATCACTGGATACAACTTTTAGACGAAAAATTAACAAGAAAACAGAGAATCTAAACAGCACATGCGATAAGATGGATTTAATTGATATTTACAGAGAATTACATCCCCAAATTGAAGAATATACATTCTTCTCAAGTGTACATGGGACATTCTCAAAGACAGACCACATATTAGGACACAAACTAAGTCTCTACAAGTTTAAGTAGATTGAAATTATACCAAGCATCTTTTTGGATCACAATGGCATGAAGCTAGAAATCAGATACAATAAAAACACTCAAAAACATTCAAACACATGAAGGTTAAATAGCATGTTATTAAGCAATGGATCGATTACCAGTGAAATCAAGAAAGAAATAAAAAAAAACTTCCTGGAAATTAATGAAAATGAACACATAACAACACATGGGATGCAGAGAAAGCAGTTCTGAGAGGAAAGTTCATAGCAATGCAGCCTACCCCAAGAAACAAGAAACATTTCTAATAAACTATCTAACCATACAACTTCAAGATTTAGAAATAGAACAAAAAGAAAAACCCAGAGTTAGTAGAAAAAAGGAAATAATAAAAATCAGAGTAAAAATAAATGACATAAATACTAAAAATATATAAAAGATAAACAAAACCAAGAGCTGGTTCTTTGAAAACGTAAGCAAGTTGATCAACCATTAGCCAGATTCACCAAGAAACAAAGAGAGAAGATCCAAATAAACAAAATCAGAAATGAAAGAGGTGAAGTAACAACTGACATCACAGAAATACAAAGGCTTATAAGAAAATATGCTCACAAATTCGACACAAGTTTAAATGAACAAATTTCTAGAATTATACATTCTTCTAAAAGTCAACCAGAAAGAGTCAGAAAAACTAAACAGACAAATAACAACTAAGGAAATAGAAGTGGTAATCAATAAACTCTCAGCAAACAAATGCCATGATCTGGACAGCTACACAGGGGACTTTTACCATTCAAAGGAAAACTAACACCTAATTCTCCTCAAACTACTCCAAAAAATCTAAGAGGAAGGAAGACTTCTAAGCTCTTTTTATGAGGTCAGCATAATCTTAATCCCAAAACCAGATAAAGACAGTACAAAGAAAGAAAATTGCAGGCCAAGATTCCAGATGAACATAGATGCCAAAATCATCAACAAAATTTTAGCAAGTTGGATCCAGCAATATATTACAAAAATTACACACCACAATCATGTGGGATTTATCCCAGGGATGCAAGGCATTCACAAATCAAAATGTGATACACCACATAAAAAAAAGAAAGATAGTCTTGGCCAGTTTGGCTTAGCAGTTAGAGAGTCAGTTCGTGGACCAAAGACTTGTGGGTTCAATTCCGGTCAAGGGTATGTACCTCAGTTGCGGTTTGGTCTCCAGCCCTAGTCAGGGTCATGCAGGAGGCAACTAGTCAATGTGTCTCTTTTGCATCGATGTTTCTCTCTCTCTCTCTCTCTCTCTCTCTCTCTCTCTCTCTCTCTCTCTCTCTTCCCCCTCCCCCAGTATGTCTAAAAATAAATGGAAAAATATTCTCGGGTGGGGATTAAAAAATTTTAAAAAGAAAGATACAACCCATGTGATTATATAAATAGATGCTGAAAAAGCATTCAACAAAATTCAGTACCATTTTTTTTTTTTGGTATGTGCCCCTAGCGGGAACCAAACCTGGGACTCTCTGGTCCACAGGCCAACACTCTAGCTGCTGAGCCAAATTGGCCAGGGCTCAGTACCCATTTTTTATAAAACTCAACAAAGTGGTAATACAGGAATCATATCTCAGTAAAATAAAGGCCATATATGACAAACTTAAAGCCAACATCACACTCAATGGGTAAACACTAAAAGCATATCCCTTAAGAACAAGAACAAGAGAGGGATGTTCGCTTTTGCCACCCTTAGTCAACATTGTACTGGAAGTACAATGATCACTTAGCTACAGTGATCAGACAAGAAGAAACAATAAAAGAAATCCAAATTGTAAAGGAGGAAGTGAAACCATCATTATTTACAGATGACATGATATTGTGCATAGAAAACCCTGACGGCTCCACCAAAGAACTACTAGACTTAATTAATGAATTAGGCAAAGTAGCAAGATACAAAATTAACATCCAGAAGCATTAACATTTTTATACACTAATACCGAATACTCAGAAAAAGAAACCAAGAAAATGATTCCATTTATCATTGCAACAAAAAAATAAGATACCTAGGAAAAAAACTGAACCAAACAGGTAAAAGACCTGTTCTCAGAAAACTACAGGATATTGAAAAAAGAAATAGAGGAAGATACAAAAAATGCATGCATATACCATGTTCATGAATTGGAAGAATTAACATCATTAAAATGTTTATACCACCCAAAGCAATCTATAGATTCAATGTAATCCCCATTTAAATACCAACAACATATTTCACACATCTAAAACTAAAACTCTAAAAGTTTATATGGAACCAAAAAAAGACCATGAATAACCACAGTAATCTTGAAAAAGAACAGAGTTAGAGAGATCACAATTCTAGATATCAGATTATATTACAAGGCCATTATAATCAAACAGCCTGGTACTGGCACAAGAATGGGAATATAGATCATTGAAACAGAACAGAGAACCCAGAAAGCAACCCAATGCATTATGCTCAATTAATATTTGAAAAAGAGGGCAAGAGCATACAATGGAATAAAGACAGTCTCTTCAATAAAAGGTGTTGGGAAAATTGGGCAGGTATATGCAAAAAAATGTAGCTAGACCACCAACTTACACCATACACAAGAATAAACTCAAAATGGATAAAAGACTTAGACGTAAGTTGTAAAACAATAAAAATCCTAAAAGAAAATGTAATCAGCAAAATCTCAGACATCATATGCAGCAGAATTTTCACTGATATATCACCTAGGAAAAGAGAAACAAAGGAAAAATTAATAAACAAAACTATATCAAACTAAAAAGTTTCTGCATGGCAAAAGAAACAAGCATCACAAAGAGAAAAGAACCCACTGTATGGGAGAATATATTTGCCAATGGTACATTAAATAACAGGTTAATTTAAAAATATAAAGAGTACTCATTCAACTCAACAAAAGAAAGACAAAGAACCCAATTAAAAAATAAGCAGAGGGCCTAAATAGACACCTCTCCAAACAGAACATACAAATGGCCAAGAGACATATGAAAAAATGCTCATCACCAATCATCAAAGAGATGCAAACTAAAATGACTATGAGGTATCACCTCATACCTGCCAGAATGGCTGCCATCAACAAATCAAAGAGTTTGTGGAGAAAAGGGGACTCTAGTACACTGTTAATAAGAATGCAGACTGATGTAGCCACTATGGAAAACAATATGGTGTTTTCTCAAAAAATTAAAAATGGAACTGCCATTTAACCCAGTGATCCCAGTTCTAGAAATATATCCTAAGAAACCTGAAACACCAATCAGAAAGAATATATGCACCCCTATGATCACAGCAGCACTATTTACAATAGTGTAAATAAGATCTGGAAACAGCCCAAGTGTCCATCAGTAGATGAGTGGATAAAAAAGATGTGGTATATTTACACAATGGAATACTATGCAGCTATAAGAAAGAAAGATCTCTTACTCTTAGAGACAATATGGAAGGATCTGGGGAGTATTATGCTAAGTGAAATAAGCCAATCCGGAAAAGACAGGTATCACATAATCTCACTTATTTGTAGAATACAATGAACAAAATAAGCTAATGAATTAAATAGATCCAATTACATGGAAGTACAGAACAGACTGACAAACCTCAGAGGGAAGGAGTGTGGGGGAGTGGGAAGAGATAAACCAAAGAAATTATACACATGTATGTGTGAGCAATGGACACGGGTGAATGAAGGTTGAGACCAGCAGAAAGGAGGTGTCAATGTGGGGAAAACAAAGGGATATTTGTAATAATATAATTTTCTTTACTCTTTATTGTTAAATGTATTACAGATGTCCCCCTTTTTTTCCCATTGACCTCCTCCTCCCCAATCCTGCCCCTCCTGCCTTTCCCACACTATTGTCGGTGTCCATTGGTTATGTATATATGCATAGAAGTTCTTTAGTTTACCTCATCCTGGCATCCCTCTCCCCTTCCCTTTGAGGTTCATCAGCCTAACAACCAATTTGTACTTCTTAATCTCTTCATTTTTTTCACCCATCCCTCCAACCCCCATCTGGCAAGCAACAAAAAGTTCTCTGTATCTATGAGTCTGTTTCTGTTCTGCTTGCTTATTTGTTTGTAGATTCAATTGTTGACAGATATGTATTAATTGCCATTTTATTGTTCATATTTTTCTTCTCCTTCAAGAAGACCCTTCAACACTTCATATAATACTGGTTTGGTGGTGATGAGCTCCTTTAGCTTTTTCATGTCTTGGAAACTCTCGATATGTCCATCAATTCTAAATGATAGCTTCACAGGAGAGTGTAGTCTGGGTTGTAGGTCCTTGCTTTTCATCACCTTGAATATCTCTTGCCATTCCTTTCTGACCTGCAAAGTTTCTTTTGAGAAATTAGCTGACAGTCTTATAGGAGCTCTGTTGTAGGTAACAGACTATTTTTCTCTTGCTGCTTTTAAGATTTTCTCATTATTTAACCTTTTCTCATTATTTAAACATCATTTTGATGATGATGTGTGTTGGTGTGGACCTCTTTGGTTTCGACTTGTTTGGGACTCTCTGTGCTTCCTGGACTTGTAGGTCTGTTTCTTTCACCAAGTTAGGGAAGTTTCCTGTCATTATTGTTTCAAATAGGTTTTCAATTTCTTGCCTTCTCTTTTCTCTTTCTATGATGCAAATGTTGGCACACTTAAAGTTATCCCAGAGGTTCCTTACACTATTCTCTTTTTTTTTTTTAATGCTTTTTCCTTTTTGCTCTTCTGATTGGGTGTTTTTTTGCTTCCTTATATTCCAAATTGATGGTTTGCTTCTTGGCTTTACCTACTCTATTATTGATTCCCTGTAAATTATTCTTTATTTCAGTTAGTGCATCCTTCATTTCTGACTTGTCCTTTTTTGTGTTCTTGATGTTCTCACTAAGTTCATTAGAGATCTCCTTAAGTTCCTTGAAGGTCTCACTAAGTTTCTTGAATGTCTCACCAAGTTCCTTGAGCAATCTTATAACCAGTGTTTTGAACTCTGCATCTGATTGATTGCTTATCTCCATTTTGTTTAATTCTTTTCCTGGAGTTTTGTTCTTTTCATTCATTTGGGACATGTTTCTATGTCTCCTCATTTTGGCTGCTTCCCTGTGATTTTCTCTATGTCTTAGGTAGTTGCTATGTTTCCTAGGCTTCGTAGGGTGGCCTATTGTAGGTGTCTTGTAGGGTCCAGTGGCACAGCCTCCCTGATCACCCCAGTTGGGCCCTCGAGGTGCACCCCTAGTGTGGAACGTCCACCCTTCTGTTGTAATTGAGTCTTGATTGCTGTTGGCACGTCAATGGGAGGGATTTACTCAGGCTGATCAGCTGCAAGGACTGGCTGTGCCCACTGACCACTGGCCTCTGACTACCTTGGAGGATCAGCAGTGTAGGGGCCACCACACAGAGCAAGACTTACTTCATCAGGGCTCTGGTACCCACTGAGTCCATTCATTGAGTGTGTCACTTGTGGAGGTGGTTGAGTGGTGGTGTTTCGATGTGGGCTAAAGCTGTCCACTGGGTGTGCTGGCTTTGGGGCAAGGTCAGCCACTGCCTGTGTGTTCTATCTCAGGCCATCTGGCATAAGTTACAAAGTGATCTGCAGATGGCTGCTCTTTGTGCTGGGCTTGGCGGTACCCAGGAAAAGCCAAGTTGTGAACCATGGCTGGCTGCTTCTAGTGCAAGGCCTGAGGCCACTTAACCAGACATATGGGGCTCACTGAGACCAAATGCTGCTTGTTTGAGAGATTTTAGGTAACTCTGAAACAGGCCAATCCTATAATAAAGCCTTTGGAAACAGCTTGGGTGGGCCCAAAAGTTGGGTGGGGCAGGGCCTCAGGGAATCACCAGGGTGGGGGAAACATTGTGAGCCAGGTTGCTGGAGTCCCAGATATGGTGGCCATGTGCCGCCCCAGGGAAGGGCTCACCAAAGAAACATCAGCCTCTGCCAGCACGTCTGTCCAAAAGAAAGCTGCCTCTCCAGCCCTTGTCCCAAGATCAAACAGCTCAGTTCTTTCCTGTATGTCTCTGGTGCCCTTAAGCTGCCTCCCCTCTGAGCTTAGAGTAAGCAAGTCTGAGTAAGTGCATGTGTGGACCCTTTTAGAGCAACAGTCTGAGGCTCCAGCAGCCTCAGCTTCCCTCAGCCTCAGTTCCCACTGGTTTTACAGCCAAAAGTTATAGGGATTTCTCTTCCTGGCACTGGAACCCTGAGCTGGGTGCCTGGTGTGGGACAAGGACCCCTCACTCCTCAGGGAGAACCTTCCCAGCTGAGGTGTCTCTTCTGATTTTTATTCACCACGTGTGAGAGTGGGACCAGCTTCTTCATACCTCCACCCCTCCTACCAGTCTCGATGTGATGGCTGCTTTAATTTTGTAGTTGTAGGACTTCCTTTCAGCTCTATTTCAGGCAGTTCTGAATGATGGTTGTGTTGTAGTTTAGTTGTAATTTTGATGTGATTGTGAGAGGAGGCGATATTGTGTTTCCCTAGCCATCATCTTGACCGGATGTCCTGTAATAATATAATTAATTTAAAATATTGATGTCCAAAAAGAAAGGATACACTTGGCATAAAGTACAAGTGGGTAACTCAGCTACTCTGAGTGTCCCACCTGGTGGAGGTTGAACAGTTTTATACTTCCCCTGCTCCCATAGGCTTCAAGGGTCTCCTACCAGATACACTAGATTTTGAAGTCCCCATTTTATATTTTTGCAGCTTTTCCAAGAATTTATGAGAACATCCAGTGATTTTATCTTGGCAAGTCCCAGCACTGCTTTCTTGAGTGGGTGAGATAAACTCCCTTCCTCTACCTTTCCCTTATCCTGTGCTAGCAGCTATTTATTCTGGCTAACACAGCCATCCCAACTCTTGTTGTCCCCCAACAGGGAGTAATGGCCCTCAGATTAGGGAACTATAGGATTGAACCAGATGTATGTGTAGACTCCCCAGTATCCCTTTCAGTCCCTGGTGAGAGTTGGGAGATTGTGTGTGTACAGGGGACGCAGAACAAACAGACTATGCCCAGCTCCAGCACCTACTGTGACTTTATAGTCCTCTTCCCCATGCCAAATCTGTGATAAAGTGAAGGGCAGGGGACCCCTTCATTGGAATTCTAAACTGAAACCAAGCTATTTTAAAGCTGAAGTGACTATAAAGTTGCTGGATCAAATGAGATTGCACTCAGTGAGATGAGAGGGCTGGACAAAGAAGTGCAGTTACTAGGAGAAAAAAAGCTCACATAACAACTCAAAGACCCAATAAACAACACTGTAACCTGCCTGGTGAGTGAAAAGTCCTGATGGAGTGAAGTTCTTGGAACATTGCCCTCATCCTTTTGCACAGATGCATAGGAGCGCATGTGCACGCACACGTGTGTGTATGATATTTCCAGGAAGAAAACTCCATCCAGCTGTCTTTACCCCTGTCATAGACAAGCATAGCTCTTGCAGTGAAGGGAGTCTTTAAAAAACTGAACATTCTTCTTAGTTGCAAACCCAAACAACTTTTTGAAAACTTTCTGATCAAACATTGATGTGCTCTCTCTCCCATGCCTTTCCCCTTCTCCATTTCTTCCCTCAAGGCATGTTATCTTTATCTTCCTCCCTTTTAAGTCCCAAGGGCTCTTCTTTTACATCTACAATTTGTTTCCTGAACACATTTCTTCTACAGCTCACTTCTTCTACCTCAGTGACTTCCTAAATAAACTTTATTTTATAGTTTAGGTCTTGTCTCCAAATTATTTCCTAGCCAGAACTCAAGTTCCTTGCTAAACACAGGAGTGGTCTAACCCCACAGGTCTAACAACTGATGTGGTTCTTGCTGCTTCTAACAGATTAAACAAAGCTCTGCCCTCTTGCAGCTCACATTCAAACTTCCCTACAGTTCATATTTAAGTCCTCCTGCAGCTCACATTCAAGAAGCCCCTGCAACTCACATTCAAACCCTTCTTCAGCTCACATTTAAGTCCTCCTGCAGCTTATATTTAAGCCACCTGCAGAAAAATGTATCCATGGGAGGATTCCAAAATGGCGGCAGAGTGAATGGAAGCTACAAAGACCATCACCCAGAACCAAACTGAAATTACAACTAAAATAAAAACAAATCATCAGGAGAAAACAACAGAAAAGTAGCTGAAGAGGGCCTGTATAACCACAGACAGAAAAAGGACACTAAATCAAGCCTGGTAGAAACTTTGGAGGCTTGTGAGGGTGGGCTGGGAGCCCACAGACAACAAGCTGTTTTAGCTATGAGCAGCTCCTTTGAGGTTAAAATCCCAAGCCCACTCCATATTGCAGAGGGCCAGGACAGAGCAGTAAATTAGCTACAGCCACTCACCTTGGGCTCTGGTAGAGGAAGGGCAAACTGGTTCGGAACTGTGTGGAGAGACTCAGGATTTGGAGAACTGGGATAGCAATGGGAGCTTTGTGTTAAAGCACTCCCTCACATTGCCCTGGCCAGTTTGGCTCAGCGGTTGGAATGTCGGCCTTCGGACCAGAGAGTCCAGGGTTCGGTTCCCCCTAGGGGCACGTACCAAAATAAATGAATGAATAAATAAATAAATAAATAAATAAATAAATAAATAAATCACTCCCTCACAGGACAGTAGCCATATTACTCAAAGAGACCCTTCCCAGAGCCCTGGGGAGAAGTAACAGCCCCTCTCTTAGGAATTTAACACCACCCCCTAGACCAGAATGAAAATTGAGGCTCCTTAACAGCCAGCAAGCATCTGCCCCACCTGCTGGAAATCCTCTTACCCTGAACACTAAAAGATTTTTTCATTCAGTTGAGGGCTACAACCCAAGGGTCATCAAGTAACTGAGACTAATAGCCTCTAGGCAAAAAGCTAGAGAATAACTGAACCTTTCCTGGGCTTATGCATCTAACCAGGAAAGTAAGACATGGCAGTGGTGTCTAACGTGGGTCCTCCCACACTCATCCAAACCCAGTAGAGGGAACCACAACCAGCGGGACACCAACACCCACAAGGAAAAGTTGGCAAGCTCCAAAATCCACTGAGACAGCCAAAATGGTGAAAGTAAGAAACAAATCCCAAATGAAAGAACAAGATAATTTGACAGGAGATGAAATAAATGAAAGGGAATTGAGCAAGATATTAGAGGGAGAGTTCAGAGTAATAATCATGAAGAAGCTCTATAGCATGAGTAAAGATATAGAAGCATCGAAAAACAACCAATTGGAAATGAAAAATGACATAGCAGAAATAAAGAACACATAGGAAGGAATAACCAGAAGAGTACAATAGGCTGAGGATCAGATCAGTGAACTAAATGACAGGGTAGAAAAAAATCACCCAATCAGAGAACCAAAAAGAAAACACAATTAAAAACAGGAAGACAGCTTAAGAGAACTGTGGTACAACGTGATATGTAACAACATCCGCACCAAAGGAGTTCCAGAAGAAGAAAAAAATGACCAAGGGTTAGAAAATATATTTGAAGAAATAGTGACAGAAAACTTCCCTAATTTGGTGAAGGAAAAGGCATACAAGTACAAGAAGCACAGAGAGCCCCAAGTAGGAAGAACCCAAACAGGCCCACACCAAGACACATACTGATTGAAATGCCAAAAATTAAAGACAAAAAGAGAATTCTAAAAGCAAAAGAGATGAGCAACAGGTTACCTACAAAGGAACCCCCATAAGGCTATGAGCTTACTTCTCAACAGAAACACTACAGGCCAGAAAGGAATGGCATGAAGTAATCATGGTAATTAAAAACAAGGATCTGAATCCAGGACTACTCTATCCAGTAAGGCTATCATTCGAAATACAAGGCAAAATAAACAGCTTTCCAGACAAAAAAAAAAAAAAGGCTAAGGGAATATATTAGCACCAAACCAGCAAATGCAAGAAATGTTAAAAGGACTGCTGTAATTAGTAGAAGAAATAGAAAGAAAAATAGAACCACAATAAGCAAAAATGGCAATAAATAAGTACATATCAACAATAATCTTAAATGTAAATGGGTTAAATGCTTTGATCAAAACCCACAGAGTAGCTGAATGAATAAGAAAGCATGACTCAAATATATGTTGTTTACAAGAGACCCACCTCACAACAAAAGACTCACATAGGTTGAAAGTGAAGGGATGGAAAAAAATCTTCCAAGCAAACAAAAAGGAAAAAAGAGCTGGGGTAGCAATACTGATATCCAATAAAATAGACTTCAAAATGAAGATCATAACTAAAGACAAAGAAGGCCACTACATAATATTGAAAGGATCTATCCAACAGGAAGATATAACCTTGATAAACATATATGCACCCAATATAGGAGCACCAAAATGTATTTGAAAACTTCTGGAGGACTTCAAAGGAGAAATCGACAGCAATACAATCATACCAGAAAACTTCAACATCCCACTGACATCACTGGATAGATCCTCTAGACAAAAAATTAGCAAGGATACAGAGACTCTAAATGATGCACTAGATCAAATGGATTTAATAAATATCTACAGAGCCCTAGCCAGTTTGCTAAGCGGTTAGAGCATTGGCCTGCGGTCCAGAGAGACCCGGGTTCGGTTCCTGCTAAGGGCACGTACCTCAGTTGCAGTTTGTCCCTGGCCCTTGTTGGTCATGCGGGTGGCAGCCACATCCCTTTCAAATCGATGTTTCTCTCTCTCTCTCTTTCTCTCTCTCCCTCCCACTCTATCTGAACAAAAATAGATAAATAAATAAATAAATAAATAAATAAATATCTTCAGAGAATTACACCCCAAAACTGCAGAATTCACATTCTTCTCTAGTGTACATGAGACATTCTCAAACATAGACCACATGTTAGGACACAAACTAAGACTCTACAAGTTCATGTTATGAAATCATGTCAAGTATCTTCTCAGATCATAATGGCATGAAACTAGAAATCAATTACAGCAAAAACATTTAAACACATGGAGGCTAAATAGCATGTTATTCAACAATGAATAGGTTACCAAGATGATCAATGAAGAAATTAAAAACTTCCTAGAAACCAATAAAAATGAACACACAACACAAAATCTATGGGATTAAGTAAAGCAATCCTGAAAGGGAAGTTTATAGCACTACAGGTCTACCTCAGGAAACAAGAAAAATTTCTAATTGATCAATCTCACCTCACAACTTAAAGAACTACAAAGCAAACAAAAAGAAAACCCCAGAAAAAATAGAGGAAGGAAATAATAAAGATCAGAGCAAAAATAAACGACATAGAGACAAAAAAGAAAAAGAAAAGAAAAAACAATTCAAAAGATCAATGAAATAAAGAGCTGGTTTTTTGAAATGGTAAACAAGATTAAGGGGCTCTTAGCTAGACTTATCAAGAAACAAAGAGAGAGGACACAAATAAACAAAATCAGAAACAAATGAGAAGTAACAACTGACACCACAGAAATACAACTGATCGTTAGCAAATAAATACTATGAACAATTGTACACCAACAAATTGGACAATCTAGGCAAAATGGACAAGTTTCTGGAAACAACATAGGCTTCCCAAACCGGAAAGAGTTAGAAAACTTGAACAGACCAATAACAACTAAGGAAATTGAAAATGTAGTCAAGAATCTCCAAGCAAACCAAAACCCAGACCCAGACAGCTTCACAGGGGAGTTTTACTGAACATTCAGAAAAGAACTAATACCCATTCTCCAAAAACTATTCCAAAAAATTCAAGAAGAAGGAAGACTTCCAAAGACAAAAACACTACAAAGAAAAAAAAACTACAGGCCAATATCCCTAATGAACATAAATGCCAAAATCCTGAACAAAATACTAGCAAATTGGATCCAGCAATATATTAAAAAAATTATTCACCATGACCAAGTGGGATTCATCCCAGGGATGCAAGGCTGGTACAATATTCGCAAATCAATAAATGTGATACACCACATAAACAAAATGAAAGATAAAAACCATATGATTTTATCAATAGACACTGAAAAAGCATTCGACAAAATCTAGCACCCATTTCTGATAAAAATGCTCAGCAATGTGAAAATAGAGGGATCATATCTCGACATAATAAAGGCCATATGTGAAAAACCTACAGCCAATATCATTCTCAGTGGGCAAAAACTAAAAGCATTTCCCTTAAGAACAGAAGTAAGACAGGGATGCCCACTTTCACCACTCTTATTTAACATAGTACTGGAAGTCTTAGCAACAGCAATTAGACATGAAGAAAAAAATAAAAGGGATCCAAATTGGAAAGGAAGAAGTAAAACTGTCATTATTTGAAGATGACATGATATTGTACATAGAAATCCCTAAAAATGCCATAAAAAATCACCTAGATTTAATGAACAAATTTGGCAAAGTAACAGGATACAAAATTAACATAAAAATTGATGGAATTCTTGTACACCAATAATGAACTCACAGAAAGAGAAACTAAAAAAACAATCCCATTTACCATTGTGCCAAAAAAATTAAGAAACCTAGGAATAAACTTAACCGAAAAAGTAAAGGACCTATTTACAGAAAACTATAGGACATTGAAAAAAGAAATAGAGGATGATATAAAAAAGTGGAAGCATAAACCTTGTTTATGGATTGGAAGAATTAACATCATTAAAATGTCCATATTACCCAAAGCAATCTATAGATTCAATGCAATTCCCATCAAAATACCAGCGATATATTTCACAGAACTAGATCAAACACTCTAAGAGTTCATATGGAACCAAAAAAGACCCCGAATAGCTACAGCAATCTTGAAAAAGAAGAACAAAGTAGGAAGGATCACAATACTGTATATCAGGTTATACTGCAAAGCCCTTGTGATAAAAACAGCCTGGTACTTGCACAAGAACAGGTATATAGATCAATGGAACAGAACAGAGAACCTAGAAATTGACCCAAGCCCTGGCCAGTTTGGCTCAGCGGTTAGAGCGTCAGCCTGCGGTCCAGAGGGACCCGGGTTCGGTTCCCGCTAAGGGCATGTACCTCGGTTGCAGTTTGTCCCCGGCCCTGGTTGGTCATGTGGGTGGCAGCCACTCGATGTGTCCCTTTCACGTCGATGTTTTTCTCTCTCTCTCTGTTCCTCTCTCTCCCTCCCACTCTACCTGAACAACAACAACAACAAAAAAAAAAAATGGAAAAATGTCCTCGGGTGAGGATAAAAAAAATAAATAAAATAAAAGAAATTGACCCAAGACACTATGCTCAATTAATATCTGACAAAGGTGGAAAGAGCATACAATGGAGTAAAGACGGCCTCTTTAATAAATGGTGTCAGGAAAATTGGACAGCTACATGCAAAAAAAAAAAAAAATGAAACTAGACCATCAATCAACTTACACTATACACAAGAACAAACTCAAAATGGATAAAGGACTTAAATGTGACTCGTGAATCCATAAAAATCCTAGAAGAAAATGTAGGCAACAAAATTTCAGACTTCACACGCAGCAGAATTTTTACTGATACAACACCTAAAGCAAGAGAAACAAAGGAAAAAAATAATACATAGGACTACATCAAACTAAAAAGCTTCTGCACTGCAAAAGAAACAAGGATCAAAATGGAAAGGGAACCCACTGTATGGAAGAGCATAATTGCCAATGATACATCAGATAAGGGGTTAATCTACAAAATATATAGAGTACTCATACAACTCAATAAAAAGAAGACAAAGAACCCAATTAAAGAATGGGCTGAGGACCTAAATAGACACCTCTCCAAACAGAACATACAAATGGCCAAGACATATGAGAAAAATGCTCAACATCACCAATCATCAAAGAGATAAAAATTAAAATGACTATGAGGTATCACCTCACACCTGCCAGAATGGCTGCCATCAACAAATCATCAAACAAGTGCTGGCGAGGGTGTGTAAAAAAGGGCACTCTAGTACACTGTTGGTGGGAATGCAGACTGGTGCAGCCACTATGGAAAACAATATGGTGTTTCCTCAAACAATTAAAAATAGAACTGCCATTTGACCCAGTGATCCCACTTCTAGGAATATATCCTAAGAAGCTTGAAACACCAATCAGAAAGAATATATGTACCCCCATGTTCATAGCAGCACTATTTACAGTTGCTAAGATCTGGAAACAGCCCAAGTGTCCATCAATAGATGAGTGAATAAAATGCTGTGGTACATGTACACAATGGAATACTGTACTGTATGTAAGAAAGATCTTATCTTTGAGACATCATGGAGGGTCCTGAAGTTACTATGCTAAGAGAAATAAGCTAATCAGAGAAAGACAAATACCACATGATCTCATTTATTTGTAAAATATAATGAACAGAAAAAGCTGATGTATAAAACAGACCTAGAGACATAGAAAGGAATATGGTTCAGACTGACAAACCTCCAAGGAGGGTGGAGCGGGGGTTGGGGACGGGGCGAAGGAAGAATGAAATAAAGAACTTATATGCATGTATGCATAGCTATTGGACATAGACAACAATGCTTGGGGGTGGGGCGGATCAGAAGGAGGGTTTCCGTGGGAGAATAAGGAGAAACATGTTTAACAAAAATAAATAAATAATAACGAAAACCCACCTGCAGCTCACATTTAAGTCCTCCTGCTGCTCATATTCTAGTGCTTCTGCAGCTCACATTCAAACCCACCTGCAGCTCACAATCAAACCCACCTGCAGCTCACATTCAAACCCACCTGCAGCTCACAATCAAACCCACCTGCAGCTCACAATCAAACCCTCCTGCAGCTCACAATCAAACCTTCCTGCAGCTCACAATCAAACCCTCCTGCAGCTCACAATCAAACCCTCCTGCAGCTCACAATCAAACCCACCTGCAGCTCACAATCAAACCCTCCTGCAGCTCACAATCAAACCCACCTGCAGCTCACAATCAAACCCTCCTGCAGCTCACAATCAAACCCTCCTGCAGCTCACATTCAAACCTTCCTGCAGCTCACAATCAAACCCACCTGCAGCTCACATTCAAACCTTCCTGCAGCTCACAATCAAACCCACCTGCAGCTCACATTCAAACCTTCCTGCAGCTCACAATCAAACCCACCTGCAGCTCACATTCAAACCTTCCTGCAGCTCACATTCAAACCCACCTGCAGCTCACATTCTAGTCCTCCTGCAGTTCACATTCAAGAAGCCCCTGCAGCTCTAATTTAATCCCTCCTGCAGCTCATTTTAAAGCCTTCCAGAAGCTCACATCAAGTCCTGCAGCTCACATTCAAACACCCCTGCAGCTCACATTCTAGTCCTCCTGCAGCTCACATTCAGGTCCCCCTGCAACTCACATTCAAGTCCAAACACAAGCAATACACAAACAGAAAATATAGACTACAAAGCCTGGGAGTGCTGGGTGCTTCAAAGGAAAACAAACCCAGGGCCCTGCTAAAGTTCTTGCCCTGAGGCCCTGACTGGATAGCTCAGTTGGTTAGAGCTTTGTCCCAATATGCCATGGTTGTAGGTTAATCAACCAGTAAATGCAAAAATAAGTGGAACACAGCTGATCAACCAAGGTAGTCGGAGGTCAGTGGTCAGCCGGTCCTTGCAGCTGATCAGCCTGAGTAAATCCTTCCCAGTTGATGTGCAAACAGCAATCAAGACTCAATTACACCAGAGGGGTGTAAAGTCCACATGAAGGTGCACCTCCAGGGCCCAGTGGGTGACCAGGGAGGCTGTGCACTGGACCCTACAGGCCACCTACTACAACAGGCCACCCTAGGAAGACTAGAAAACATAGCAACTCTACCTAATACATAGAAACAAACACAGGGAAGCAGCCAAGATGAGGAGACAAAGAAACATGGCCCAAATAAAAGAATAGAACAAAACTCCAGGAAAAGAACTAAAGGAAATGAAGATAAGCAATCTAAGAAATGCAGAGTTCAAAACACTGTTTATAAAGATGCTCAATGAACTTAGTGAGGGCCTCAAGAGCATAATAAAGGACCAGTCACAAATGAAGAATGCACTAACTGAAAGAATAAAGAATAATTTACAAGGAATCAATAGTAGAGTAGTTGAAGCCAAGAAGCAAACCATCAATTCGAAATATAAGGAAGCAAAACACACCCAATTGAACAGCAAAAATAAAAAAGAACTCCCCAAATGAGAATAGCATAAGGAGATTGTGGGACAACTTTAAGCATACCAACATTCTCTTCATGGGAGTGCCAGAAAGAGAAGAGAGAGGGCAAGAAACTGAAAAACCTACTTGAAAAAATAATGACAAAAACTTCCTGAACTTGGCAAAAGAAACAAACATACAAGTCCAGGAAGCACAGAGAGTCCCAAACAAGATGAACCCAAAGACATCCACACCAAGAGACATCATCATCAAAATGCAAAAGATTAAAGACAAAGAGAGAATCTTAAAAGCAGAAAGAAAAAAGCAGTTAGTTACCTATAATGGAGCTCCCATAAGGCTATCAGCCATTTTCTCAAAAGAAACCTTGTAGGCCAGAAGGGAGTATCAAGAAATATTTAAAGTGATGGAAAGCAGAGACCTACAACTAAGATCACTCTATCCTGTAAAGCTACTATTTAGAATCAATGGACATATAAAGAGTTTCCCAGACAAGAAAAAGCTAAAGGAGTCTGGCTGGTGTGGCTCAGTGGTTGAGTGTCGACCCATACACCAAGAGGTCGCTGGTTCAATTTCCAGTCAGGACACATGCCCAGGTTGTGGGCCAGATCCCCAGTGTGGGACATGCAGGAGGTGGCCAATCAATGTTCTCTCTCATTGATGTTTCTATCTCTCTCAGCCTCTCTCTTCCTCTCTCTCTAAAATCAACAAAGGAAAAAAAAATTTTAAATAAAAAGCTAAAGGGGTTCATCACCACCAAATCAGTATTATATAAAATGTTGGCAGGTTTTCTTGAAGAAGAAGAAGTAGAGGAAGAAGAAGAAGCAGCAGCAGCAGAGGAAAAAATATGAACAATAAAATGGCAATAAATACATATCTATCAACAATTGAATCTACAGCCCTGGCCAGTTTGGCTCAGTGGTTGAGCGTCGGCCTGCGGACCAGAGAGTCCCGGATTCGGTTCCCACGAGGGGCACGTACCACCGGAAAAAAAACAACAACAATTGAATCTATAAAAAAAATGAGCAAGCAGAACAGAAACAGACTCATAGATACAGAGAAGTTTCTGTTGGTTGCCAGATGGGAGGGGGGTTGGGGGGATGGGGGGAAAAGGTGAAGGAATTAAGAAGCACAAATTGGTTGTTAGAATGAACTTCAAAGGGAAGGTGGGAGGTGGGGCGGGAAGAGAGAAACTAAAGAACTTATATTCATATACATAACCAACAGACACAGACAATAGTGTGGGGAAAGCAGGAGGGGGGTGGGAGTGGAAAGGAGGGGTTCAAGGGAAAAAAAAGAAGAGACATCTATAATACATTCAACAATAAAAATAAGTTTAAATAGAAAAAAAAAGTGCAACAACAAATCAGTGTGTGTGTCTCTCTCTCTCAATTAAATAAATAAATACCAAGTCATCACTTCTGTTCTCGATTTCTGTCTCCCTGTAAAAGTGGCAGAATAATTTCCCCAGAATTGACTTTGAATCCACTTTCTTTTCTTCTGTAGTCAGGAAAAGACAGAGTGCCAGTGGGCATCAGAGAAGTCAAAGCCTCGTACAGTAGGCTGCACGTTCTCTAGGCAGGGCCCTGAGTCCCACACCCTGACAGCCACCGCACTAGGCGGGGCCCTGAGTCCCACACCCTGACAGCCACCGCACTAGGCAGGGCCCCACGGGGTCAGGCTGGCAAACTGCTAGGTATGATGAAGACAGTGTAAGAGGTGCCGGAAAGCACATGATGAGGACAGTGTTAAGAGGTGCCAGAAAGCATGCACCAGGCTGCATGGCGTGTGCTCTGCAGAGCCTGGCATTTGAAAGGCCCAGGGGTTATTACTGGCATCAGGAGTTACAGTCGTTTCCAGAGGGTGACAGGAGAAGAATCCCCTAGAAGTAGATGAATTGAGGACCCATTCTTTTCCTTACCTTTGGATTTCTTCAGGTTCTATGATGGAGTCATGTCTTGATTTTGCTTCATGGAGTTTTTCCCTCCAGGTCCAGAGAAACAGCAGTCAGACTGAGAAAGTGAAACCCTTTAACACTACAAAGTATGGCTAAGCTGGGTGGTGAGATCAGGGGTTGGGGTTTAGGGAAGAAGGAGCTACAGCAAGAAGATGGGGTGAGGTGGTGGAGTCCTGGGGGTGGGGGAAGATGTTGGGGTGGTGAGCTGGCAGCCAATCAAGAGCAGGGCTAGGGATGTGAGGCCCGGGCAGGTGGGGCAGAGTAGGACATGGAAATAAATATGGGAGATGAAGCTAGAGAGGAGAGAAGATCAGGAGGGTGTGAGGAAGGGGGCAGGGAAACAGTAGGGGCCCCAAGAGTCATCCATTTCATCAAGGGGCTTGCAGTAGGTGCAAGGAAATAGAAGAATCTGTACTGAAGAAAACAGTTATCCTGTTTAGCAAACAAACTACTTGCTACTATGCTTTCCTGTCTGCAGCCTAAGTATTCGATGGCAAAGTTCAACAGAGTGTACAGGAATTCGGGAGGGAGAAACGGTGTGTTTATGCTGAGCATTGTTGGATGAGCAAATCAGTAGGCAAATGCATTTGGGATGACCCATCATACCTGCACAAGACAACTTCGAAGTCCCAGAAGAGCAAGGGAAACAGTCTCAGCGTCTGGCTGGGTCAGGGGAGCCAGCGCGGAAGTGCACACCCTGCTGGGCGCGGCCTGCAGCGCAGGGAGAACCCTCCAGACCCTTCTCTCTTCCCACTTGCCGGGAAGGGCTCCTCTAAGAAGTGTCTGATATGCCAGTAGGCAGGCAAATCGTTAGACCTCGAAAGGAACTGAGTGAAGAGGAGGGAAAGTAGGAGGAGATTTTGGGAAAGTAGGAAGAATTTTGTCTCTGAGATTAAACCAGAGACAGGAGAGGGGCTGGAGTGGCTTCGCCAGGTATATCTTGAAAGAAGGAAATGGATTCCTGAGCTGGTGCGAATGGATCCCAGATGGGTCTCAGCTTACTTCGATCATCAGCCAGATCCGCACTGTCTGATAGGGTAGCACACGTAGCTACCGAACACTCCAAATGTGGCTAGCATGACGAGAACAGAATTTTTAATTTTACTGAATTTTCACTAATCCAAATTTAAATGTAAAAACTGAAGCAGTTGTCCACTGAACATGTTTTGTCCACTAAACATAGACTTGGTAGGACTATATTTTACCTCAGCCATTGAAAATGTAGTGTGCAGCCCGACTGGCGTGGCTCCGGTCGGGGGTCGTCCCGGACCGAGGGCTGCAGGAGGCAGCCGCCCGATGTTGCTCTCTCACATCCATGTTTCTCTCTCTCTCTCCCTTCCTCTCTCTCTCTAAAAAATCAATAAAAACATTTAAAAAGAAGAAGAAAATTTAGTGTCCAAGTTGAGATCTGCTGATGGACAGGTAAGATATACACCAGATGTCAAAGACTCAGTACAAAAAAAAATGAGATTATAAAATATTTAATTAATACCTTTTAAACATTGATTTTAGAGAAAGAGGAAGTGAGAAAGAGGGAAAAAATTTGATTTGTTGTTCCACTTATTGATATATTCATTGGTTGCTTTGACCCACAACCCTAGAGTATCAGGACAATGCTCTAACCAGTTGAACTACCCGGCCAGGGCTTTAATACTTTTCAGATTTGGTTAACAGATTGAAATAACATGTTGGATATATTGAATTAAAGAAAATGTTTTATTAAAATCAATTTTATCTGTTTCTTTTTACCTTTTTAATGTGACTGCTAGAAAAAAATTTAATGACATATGTGGCTTGCAATATAGTTCTAAATTACATTGGGTGCTCACATTATATTTCTAAATTGCACCTGTGACATGCATTAGACTCTGAATTACACACGCGTTCACACCGTGTTTCTGTTGGCCGGCCCTGGCGAGGGGAGGGTGGGGGTTCCTGACAGTCGCGGCGGAGTGAGTTTCTTCCCCCCTCGCTTGCTCCTGGCCCAGCCAGTTTGCGCCGGACAGCAGGAAAATCTTCCTCCCCCTATGACCTGATAGGCTGCTTGAATCCTGTGAGGATCCTTTGCTTCTCAAGCCCACCTGTGCCTGGGAGCCAGCAGCCAGGATGCTTAGGAGAGGAGACAATGGCCGGAAGGTCTTTCTAGCCCATTCATTTCCGTTTTCAGTTTTTCCCATTTGTGCTGAGTCCCATGAAGAACCAGGCGTGAGCTTCATAAAGCATCGCCTCTGCGCTCAGTTTTACCTTCAGGTTACTTCTTTATGCTTTATCACTTTTTGCCTTTGAGGACTAAGTAAGTAGTTAAGATACTACCTAAGTATCAGAGTATCCTCACATTTCCAAAAGGCTTTTCTGTTTACAATCTGCTTTCACATACGTTTTTCCTTACACACACACACACACACACACACTCACACTCACACAGGTAAAGATGTTGGGTGGGCTTATCATGGCTTCATTTTTTTTTAATCCTCACCCAAGGACATTTTTTTTTTTTTTGCATGTATCTTCAGATAGAGTGGGAGGGAGAGAAACATCGATGTGAGAGAGACACATCAACTGGTTGCCACCCACGGGACCCTCACCAGGGCTGGGGACAAACTGCAACTGAGGTACATGCCCTTAGCGGGAACTGAACCCGGGACTCTGTGGACCGTGGGCTGATGCTCTAACCGCTGAACAAAACCGGCCAGGGCACCATGGCCTCATTTTCTAACTGGGGAAGCAATCTCCAGTTAGTAAGGGGCTGTGGGGGACAGCGCAGGATCTTGAAACTGGTATTTCTCATTCTCAGACCGCGCTGGTTTTCCTTCCACTAACTGTCGCCAGGTGGAGGAAACCAAAGCAGCCGGCCCAGGCCAATATGACAAGGCTGAACGTGGACGGTGCCCCGCATGGTGAGCCCCGGGCTGGGGAAGGGGTCCGAGCGCACCCCCCACAGCGCGTGGTCCCTCCTGCCCGCGAGGGCCAGTGCGGGGCAGCCCCCGGGCCGGCGCAGCATTTCTGTTTCAGAGCTCGCGGGACAGGGACATCCGCACATGAGTTGAATTTTTTCTTACCACAAACACGTTGGTCCTCTGCTTGCCCTGGGCCTTCACTTGTGCTATCGGCCTTCTTTTGCTGCAAGGCTTTGACCTGCCATTGTTGTGCCCCTGTGGGGAGCAAGTTGTTTTGGGAAGCTGTACCGGGAGTTCTCGCAGCCTGGTCTGTCAGGATGGTGGGTGGGACTCCCCAGGGTAAACCTCCTGCAATGGTCAGCAGGGTCCCCTTGCTGTTCAGGTGGGGGAGGAGGGGAAGAGGTAGGATGGGGAGGGAGAGATCTGGAGCCTGAGTGGCCTACAGGAGGGAACGGTCATAGATTACAACTAACACACATGCTGAAGGTTTGGATGGTGCTTTGGGATTCTCAAAGAACACCCACAAACTGTCCCTCATTTTTCTTACCCACACTCTTGTATTTCTTTTTTATTGGATTTATCGGGGTGACAATGATTCACAAAACAATACAGGTTTCAAGTGTACAATTCAACAAAATATCATCTGCACCTGCATCATGTGCCCATCACCCCAATTAAAGTCTCTTTCCACCTCCCTTGACCCCCCTTTGCCCTCTTCATGCCACTAACTAACTTCTCCTAAGGGGTATGTTTTATTGGCCCCATTTGAAAGATGAGGCATCTAAAGCTCAGAGAGGTAAGCGATTCCTTGAAGGTCGTACAGTAAATTCAGGCTTCTGAACTTGAGCCCAGACCGTCTGACTCAAAATCCCACATTCTTTCTGTTTTCACTGAGCCTTGATTTCAGCAGGCAGCAGTTCTCAGGCGTGGACATTCAACTCTCTGTACGTGCCTGCAAGCAGCACCCAGTGCCAGGCTGGGCAATGGGCAGCAGACTCAGAGGGAGGAGGTGACATTTTTCAGGTGCCACACATCCATTGTGGAATGTGTGTTCTTCTGACCCCTGGCACACCAAACGGGAGCTCCCAGCATGCTACAGAAGTGACCGAACTTCTCCCCGTGCCTTACACAACACAGCTCGCTCCTTTCTGGCTGCATTTCAGAGGGACTACATGTTGGATTTTCTCTGTCAGAATCACCAACAGCCAGTTGGGCCTCACAGGTTTGTGCAGGGGGACATCCGAGAATACTGTCTGATGCTCCCCACGGTGAGCAGTGCATCTGAGGCACAGACTCCGCAGTCAGTGGTGGCAGAGCCCTGCAAAATACCCAAGGAGAGGGGTACACTTCTTCCTGCAGGTTGCTGGTAGACTGCTGACCGGCCATCACCAGGTAGAGGGCTGCTTCGAGTCTAGAAGTCTGCTATGGACACGGGTTCTAGAAAGGGAGAAGGAAACAGAGGAGATAGAAGTCAAAGATTCTACCAATTCGAGAAGTAGGGAGGGATGAAAAGAAAAAAAAAAAAGAATAATAGAGTAAAAATTAGAATGTAGGGAATATTATAAACAGAGGAAAACAGATGGGCAGTCCTAGCTCACTGCCTCTTGAGAACAAATGTATACATGCTGCTTATAACAAGAGGCAATAGTCCTGAACCTTGGACGAAGTAAGGCTACATATATAAGGCATTTAATGAGATTAGAAGGGCCAGAGCACCCAAGTCCACTCACAGAGGTTCAGGTAGGGGGTGGAGGAGCTAGAAGACACTTCCCAAAAGGTCACAGCTAATTCCTTAATGATGCTTAAACCGGACAACAAATGGGTCCAGCCTGCCTGTCACTTCTTGAGCTCATTAAGCAGAGACAAGGCTGAGCGTTTATTCCAATATTGCCGGCAGTGTGGGAGAGCAGCAGGTCATCCCTGGAAAATCTGCTCTGAACTCCCTCAATAGCCGGTTGCTTTTATTGTGTAGCTACTTGGGGAAGGGCAGGCAGGCAAAGAGGAATAACAATGGGTAAATGTTTACAGATCACAGGCATGGAGAAGCAATGGGGGCTGGGGAATGTGGGCTGAGGGCTCTGAAGGGTGGTCTCCAATGCACCGCATGCAGGGCTCCAAGGCTGTTAAATTCTCTGTGGTGCTGAGCAGCCTTCCCTTGTTCTCAGATAAGGACAATGGACAGCACTCCCGAGGTAGACTCCCAGGGCTACAGCTCCCAGCCAGGTCAGAGTGGGCTTTCTCTAATCAGAACAAAGCAACCACGATGAACAGAGCAAGGCTGTTTAACATTTCTTATAACTATGGCTGACATTCCAGTGTGACCAGTTCTCCGTATTCTCGCCCACCCCTTTCAGTGCTTTGAGTATCTCTTGCGCGCAGAGCCCGAAACTTGGAAACGCGCATGAAAAGTTAGGAAGGGAGTAATCCTCTCCCTTTCATACTCTGCTTCACACTTGGGAGAGTTTTGTGAAAAGGTGGCAGCTGTGATCACCCACCTCAGAGAACCTTCAGTGACATATAAGAAGCGATGGTTCTTCCTAGGGAGGATTCCTAGACTAGTGGGGGAAGCAAGGATCTGCTGTGCTGAGCGTCATTCTCCGTTTCTGTCCTTGTTCTTGACGCTGGTGGAGATTCTTCTCCCCACAGCACCTGCACCTGCCCATCAGGCCTTCCGTTTTTTCCTTGTCTGCAACACTCTGGTGTCTCCCTGCCCATTCTTTATGTCGAGGTCAAAACATCCACACCTGTAGAGAATTTTCATAAAAATTTATTTAAGCCAAATACAGGATATGTCTGAAGCAAGATCTCAGCAGACTGAGAAAGGTGCTTCCTAGAATGGCAGGTTGCATCTTCTTTTATGCATTTTTAATTAAGGAGGGGACTAAGGAAGCCCACGTGAGGGTGGGGGAGAGCAGGAGGGGCATTGTGTCCCAGGACACTTAAGATTATGAGCTCTCACACATTACAAAGAGGGGTTTGCAAGGTGGTGAGGTGTTAGAAGGAAAAGTCTGAAAGAGGCATTTCAAAGGTATGTTAACCTAGAAACAATAGGCCGGGCTTGCTTGAGGCAAAGATAAACTCACTGAAGAAGTTACATGCTGGGTGTGACCACACCACGACCTGCCCAGTTGGGAATTTATGATCAGATCACCTTGTGAGGTTACATTCTGTGGAACTTCCTTTCGTTCCACAATTGTTAGATAACACATCATTCACCAAACTACATTTCTGTTGTTTTGTTATGGTAAAAACATTAAAGATGTATTCTCATAGCAACTTCCAAGTATACCATACAGTGTTGTTGCCAACCACAGCCTCCACTCTGTGCACAGGCCCTGGAACTCCTGACTCACACCTGGAAACGTGTACCTCTGACCACCAGCGCCCCTCTCCCTGAGCCCTCCGCCTCTGGCCGCCACTCTGCTCTCTGTTTCTACGTTTGATGTTTTTAGATTCCACATATAAATGAGATCATATAGCACTTGTCTTTTTCTGCCTGACATTTCATTAGCATAACACCCTCAAGGTCCATCCATGTTGTTGGAAGGGCAGGATTTTCTCTCTTTTTTTATGGGATATATTCTCTATCCACTCACCTATCAATGTGCACATAGGTTGTTTTCATGTCTTAGCTACAGTAGTACCCATGGTTTCGCTTTCTATTACCAGAGGTCATAAAATATTAAATGGAAAATTCCAGAAATAAACAAGTTATAAGTTTTACATTGTACTCCGTTCTGGGTCATGTGATAAAATCTCTTGCTGTCCTGCTCCATCCCACCTTGGACATGAGCTACCCCTTTGTCTATCATACCCAGTCTGTGTAGCTACCCACGATGAGTCACTAACTGGTACTCTAGTTATCAGATTGGCTGTCAGGATGGCACTGCCTGTGGTCAAGTCACCCTCACTTTACTTAATAATGGCCCCAAAGTGCAAGCGTAATGATGCTGGCAATTTGGATATGCCAAAGAGAAGCCATGAATTGCTTCCGTTAAGTGAAAAAGTGAACATTCTCAACTTAATAAGGAAAGGAAAAAATCACATGCGGAGGTTGCAAAGATCTATGGTAACAATGAATTTACAGTGAAATTATAAAGAAGGAAAAATAATTTTGTGCTAGTTTTGACCCTCCTTCTGACTTATCATCAGAACCTCAACAGCACCCTAACGCGACATCACAGTGCCCCTCCTTCACCTCTCTTCATCTCAACACATCGCAACAAGAGGAGGGCGGCACAGTGAGATGTTTTGAGAGAGAGAGACCACATTCACTAACTTTCATGACAGTATCATTAGTTATCATTCTTAATCTCTTACTCTGCCTAATTTATAAATTAAACTTTATCATAGTATGTACAAAACATAGTATATACAAGGTTAGTACTATCTGTGGTTTTAGGCATCTACTGAAGGTCTTGGAATATATTCCCAACATGGTGAATAATGTTGCAATAAATATGGAAATGCAGGTATCTTTCTCTCTCTTTTTTTATCCTTACCTGAGGACATTTTTGCATTTATCTTCAGATAGAGTGCAGGGTAGGGGGAAGAAACATCGATGTGAGAAAGACACATCAACTGGTTGCCACCCACACAACCCCAACCAGGGCCGGGGACAAACTGCAACCAAGGTCCCTGCCCTTAGCAGGAACTGAACCTGGGACTCTCTGGTCCACAGGCTGATGCTCTAACTGCTGAGCCAAACCGGCCAGGGTAGGTATCTCTTTGAAATACTTCTTTCACCTTTTCCAGATATATACCCATAAGTGGGACTGTAGGTCTATTTTTAATTATCTGAGGATCTCCCATACTGTTTTCCACATGGCCATACCAATTTGTATTTCCCCAGGGGTGCACCCGGGTTACTTCTTCTCCACATCCCGTCAGCAGGTATCACTTGTCTTTTTTATTATAGTTTTTCTAATAGGTGTGAGGGGATATCTTATTGTGGTTTTGATGGGCATTTCTCTGATGTTTAATGACGTTGAACATCTTTTCATATACCTGCTGGGCATTTATATGTCTTCTTTGGAAAAATGTCTATTTAGTCTATTGAATAGACCTTTTAATCAGATTATTTGCAATATTTTGCTGTTGAGTTGTATAAATTCCTTATATATTTTGGATATTTACTCCTTATCAGATATATAGTTTGTGAAAATTTGATCACAGCCCATAGGTTGCCTTTTCATTTTGTTGATGGTTCCTCTTGCTGTGCAAACACCATTTTCTCTGATGTAGCCTCACGTTTTGATTTTTGCTTTTGTTGCCTTTGCTTTGGTGTCATATCCAAAATAAATTATTGCCAAGAACACGGTCAAAGAGCTTTCTCCCTGTGTTTTATTTTAGGAGTTTCATGATTTCAGGTCTTACATTTAAGTTCTTAATCAGTTTTGAGTTAATTTTTGTGAGCTGTTAAAGACAGAATCCAATTTCATTCTATTGCATGTGGGTATTCAGGTTTCCCAACAATGTTAATTGGAGAGACTATCCTTTTCTCGTTGCATATTCTTGGCTTCCTTGTCATATATTACTTGGCTATATATACATGGGTTTATTTCTGGGCTCTCAATTCTGTTCCATTGATCAATGTGTCTGCTTTTATGCCAGTACCATGCTGTTTTGATTACTATGCCCTTGTAGTATAGTTTGAAATCAGGAAGCGTGATGCCTCCAGCTTTGTTTTTTCTCAAGTTGCTTTGGCTATTTGGAGTCTTTTGCAATTCCATACAAATTTTAGGACTTTTTTTTTCCTGTTTTGGGGTAATATGAACATTTTTAACAATATTAACTATTCTGATCCATGAACATGGGGTATTCCTTCCACTTATTTGTGTCTCAATTTTTTTCATCAATGTCTTACAGTTTTTGGTGTATAAAGCTTTCACTTCCTTGGGTGAATTTATTCCTGTTTTATGTTTTTTATGCTATTATACATGGTATTGTTTCATTTCTTTTTCAGATACTTCACTGTTGGTGTATAAAAGTGCAACTGATTTTTGTATGTTGTTTTGTATCCTGAAACTTTACTAAATTCATTTATTAGTGCTAACAGAGTTTTTTCAGTGCAGTCTTTAGAATTTTCTACATACAAGATTATATCATCAGCAAACAGACAATTTTACTGCTTTCTTTTCGACTTCCATGGCTTTTCTTTCTTTTCTAGATAAGTTGCTCCGGCTACAACTTCTAATACTATGTTGAGTAGAGGTGGTAAGAGTGGGCATCTTAGAGGGAAAGCTTTCAACCCTTCACCATTGAATTTGTTAACTGTGAGTCTGTTACATATGGCCTTTATTATGTTGAGATATGTTCTTTCTATATCTAACTTGTTGAGAGTTTTTATCATAGAAGGATGTTGACTTTTGTCAAATGCTATTTCAGCATCTATTGAGATTATTATATGATTTTTGTCTTTCATTCTATTAATGTGGTGTATCACAGTTATTGATTTGCATGTGTTGATCCATCTCTGTATCCCAGAGATAAATCCCACTTGATTATGGTAAATGATTCTTTTAATGTGCTGTTAAATTTGGTTTGCTAGTATGTTGTTGAGCATTTTTGCATCTATATCTATCAAGGATGTTGTCCTGTAGTTTTCTTCTCTTTTAGTATTTTTTATTTATTGTTGAAAGTATTACAGATGTCCTCCTTTTTTCCCCATTGACCCCTCCTTCCCGCTTCCACCCCCCTCCTGCTTTCCCCAAGCTAATATCTGTGTCCATTGGTTATGCATATATGCATATAAGTTCTGTGGTTTATCTCTTCCCACCCCTCCCACCCACCTCTTTTAGTATCTTTTTTTTTTAAATCCTCACCCAAGAAAATAAATGCATATATATATATATATATATGCATTTATCTTCAGATGGAGCGGGAGGGAGAGAGGGAGGAAGAGAATGAGAGAAACATTGATGTGAGAGAGACACATCGACTGGTTGCCACCCACACAACCCCAACAGGGGCCAGGGACAAACTGAAACCGAGGTGTGTACCCTTAGTGGGAACCGAATCCAGGACTCTCTGGTCTGCAGGCTGACGCTCTAATCGCTGAGCCGAACCGACCAGGGCTCTTGTGGTATCTTTATCTGGCTTTGATATAAGTGCAATGCTGGCCTCATAAAATAAGTTTGGGGGTGTTCCATCCTCTTCAATTTTTTTGGAAGAGTTTGAGAACTGGCATTTTCTGCCTAGATGATCCACCCATTGTTGAAACTGGAGCATTAAAGTCTCTTACTATTACGGCACTGTTGTCTATCACTCTGTTCATATTTTTAGTGCTTAATACAGTTAGGAGCTCTGATGGTTGCATATAAATCTGAGATTCTCATATCCTCTTGATAATTAAACTTTTTATATTATATAATGGCCTTTATGTCTAGTTACCAATTTTGGCCTAAAGTCTATTTTGTCTAAGCAGAGGTACCCCTGCCCTCTTCTGGTTTCCATTGGGTGGAATATCTTTTCTATTCTTTCACTTTGAGCCTATGTGTGTGTCCTTGAAGCTGAAGTCTCTTGTAGGCAGCATATAGTTGGGTCTTCTTTACATATCTATTCAGCTATTCTGTGCCTTTTTACTGGTAAATTTAATATATTAGGACTTACTATTGCCATATTGTTCATTGTTTTCTGGCTACTTGGTAGTTCTTTTGTTCCTTACTTCCTCTCTTGTTGCCTTCTTTGTGAATTAATGATTTTCTATAGTGGTATACTCTGATTCCCTTCTCTTGTCTTGTGTGTGTCTACTATAGATTTTGTTTTAGGGTTATCCTGAGGCTTATTTGAAAGACCGTATAGATATAACAGTCTATTTTAAGCTAATAAATACAAAGCTCTACCCTTACCTCTTTATGTTTTTGATGTCACAATTTACATCTTTTTTTTTACTTTATTTATTTTATTAATTAATTTGTGTTACAGATGTTTCTCCTTTTCCCCCCACCCCCCTCTCCCTCCCTCCCTGCCCTGTCCCCGGTTTGTTGACCATGTCCACTGTTCATGCATACATGCATATAAGTTCTGTGGTTAACCCCCTCTTCTGGGGATTGTCAGTCTGTACCCCACTTCCACGTCTCTGGGACTGCCCTATTCCCCAGACTGTTATGTTCATTATATTCCACAAATAAGTGAGATCATATGATATTGTCTTTCTCTGTTTGGCTTCTTTCACTTAGGATGATACTTTCCAGGTCCCTCCATGTAGTCTCAAAGGATAAGAGATCTTTCTTTCTTACAGCTGCATAGTACTCCATTGTGTATATGTACCACAGCTTTTTTATCCATTTGTCTACTGATGGACACTTGGGCTGTTTCCAGATCTTAGCTATTGTAAACAGTGCTGCTACAAACATGGGGGTACATATATTCTTTCTGATTGGTGTTTCAGGCTTCTTAGGGTATATTCCTAGAAGTGGGATCACTGGGTCAAATGGAAGTTCAATTTTTAATTTTTTAAGGTAACACCATATTGTTTTCCATAGTGGCTGCACCAGTCTGCATTCCCACCAGCAGTGTACTAGAGTCCCCTTTTCTCCACACCCTCGCCAACACTTGTTGTTTGATGATTTGTTGATGGCGGCCATTCTGACAGATGTGAGGTGATACCTCATTGTTGTTTTGATTTGCATCTCTCTGATGATTAGCATTTCTTCATATGTCTCTTAGCCATTTGTATGTTCTGTTTGGAGAGGTGTCTATTTAGTTCCTCTGCTCATTTTTTAATTGGGTTCTTTGTCTTCCTTTTGTTGAGCTGTATGAGTACTCTATATATATTGGAAATTAACCCCTTATCTGATATATCATTGGCAATTACGCTCTCCCACACAGTGGGTATCCTTTTTGGTTTGATGATAGTATCTTTTGCTGTGCAGAAGCTTTTGAGTTTGATGTATTCCCATGTGTTCATTTTCTCCTTTGTTTCTATTGCCTTAGGTGATGTATCAGTGAAAATTCTGCTGCGTATGATGTCTGAAATTTTGTTGCCTACAGTTTTTTCTAGGGCTTTTATGGATTCATGAGTCACAATTTTGGTTCCTTGAGTTCTGGTGACCAGTGTTTTTCCAATATTTCTTATATTGAACATAGGTGGTGCTTTCACATCATACCAATCTTTCTTAGAAAATGGATCAACCACTTTCTTCTTGACTCCCTTTTTGCCACCTTTCGTAAGGTGCTTGTTCTTGCCCACTGCCATGGTGCTGCAGAGAGAGCCAAAAGGCTACATCTTTTTATATTGTGTACCCATTAACAAATTAATGTAGCTATAGCTATTTTAATACCTTTGTCCTTTAACCTTTATACTAGAGTTACATGGTTAACACACCATTGTATTATAGCATAGAGAATTTAAAATCTGACCATATATTTACCTTTACCAGTATGTGGTATATTTTCATATGTTTTCATTTTACTAATTAGTAGCATTCCATTGAATAATGCCAGTTCTTCTTTCAGCTTGAAGAACACCCTTAAGCATTTCTTGTAATACAGATCTAGTGGTAATAACCTCCCTCAGCTTTTATTCTTCGGGGAAGTCTTTATCTCCATTTCTGAAGGACAACTTTGGTGAATAAAGTATTTTGGGTTGGCAGGTTTTTCTTCTTTCAGCACTTTGAATATATCATCCCATTCTCTCCTGGCCTGCAAGGTTTCTGCTGAGAAATTGGCTGTATCCTTACTGGGGTGGAGGTGGGGGATCTCTTGTATGGGAGAAACATTTTTACCTTGCTGCTTTAAAAATTCTCTCTTTGACTTTTATTTTAGACAATTTCATTATAATATGTCTTGGAGAAAATCATTTTGGATTGAAATTTTGGGGTGAACTGTTAGCTTAGTGAAGTTAGATATCCTAATCTTTCCCCAGGTTTGGGAAGTTCTCACCATAATTTCTTTAAATAAGGTTTCTGTCCCATTCTCCCTCTCTTCTCCTCTTGGGATTCCAATGATAAATAATTGTTTTTCTCTTAAAGGTGTCCCATAAGTCCTATAGGCTTTCTTTATTTCTTTTCATTCTTTTACTTTTTGCTCCTCTTACTGAATAATTTCAAATGATCTGTCTTTGAGCTCATTGATTCTGTCTTCTGCTTGGTCCAGCCTGCTGTTGAAACCCTCTGCTGAATTCTTTAGTCATATTATTTAGCTCTGAAATTTCTATTTGATTCTTTTTTATGTTTTCTCCATTCAACTCCTCATTTTGTTCTTGTAATGTTCTTCTGATTTTGTTAAATTGCTTATCTGTGTCCTCTTGTAGCTCTCCGAGCATTTTGAATTCTTTGTTGCACAATTCCTCTATCTCCATTTCTTGGGGTCAGTTATTGGAAGGTTACTGTGTTCCTTTGGTGGTGTCATGTTTTTATGAATCTTCATGATCCCTGTAGCCTTGTGAAGAAGCAGTCACCTCCTCCAGACTTTATGAACTGATTCAGTAAGAAAATACCTTTCCCTGAAGGTGGGGACATGCTGTAGCATGCTGTCACCCTGGGTCTAAAGATGTAGCCTATTGACCTGGCCAATTTGACTCAGTGGTTGGAGCATCAGCCTGTGGACCAGAGGGTCCCGGGTTCAGTTCCCACTGGGGGCATGTACCAAAAAAAAAAATAGGCACGTAGCCTATTGAGGGCGGGGGTGTGTGGTGGTTCTGGGTTCAGGAGACATGACAACTCATTGTCTGGGGTTTGTATTGTCAACAACTGTGTGGTCCTTGACAAGTGTTGTAGGGGGTTTCCAGAGGCAGGCTACAAGAGCAGTTGGGGTCCCCAGAAGCACCTCTAGGTTTAGTAGACTGAGATCAGGGCAGGCAGTGGTCATGGCCAGAGCTGGTTGTATGGGGCCAGCTACAACTCTGTGTAGTTGCAGAGGCTGGTAGCAAACACACTAGTGGGACCAGGGAAAGCTGCCAGTGCTGGGGTCAACTATGGGCATGCTGGTTGCTGCAGGAGCCCTGGTTGTTGGCATTTATTACATGTATTACTGCCAACCAACTGCTGGGTCTTGCCATAGAGGCACAGAAATGTCAAGCCAGGCCAGCAGCATGTAGGTGCACAGCTGGAGGGTATAGCCACAGATGGATCCAGTGTTGCAGGCCAGGGACAAGAGATAAAGCTGAATATGAGCCCACAAACAGCAGCTGGGGCCTTAGCTATTGGTGTGCACTTGCATGGCAGCAGGATCTTGCCACAGATGTGCACATGACAGCAGAAGCTGGTGAGAGGCATCAGGCCAGCTATCCCTGAGCATGTGCACAGCAGTGAGGGTCAGCTGTGGGGGGGTCTATGCTGATATCTTATCCTTATGCAGCTACAGTGGCCTGGGCTGGCTGCTGGTGCAAGGATGGGCTCAGCATGAGGTTGGGGGACCCATTCAGTGACCAGGGAGTCAGCTAACGTGAATACCTGTGGGGTGAAAGATGATGAAATCTGCAGGGGGTCCACAGCGGCTATACTAGCTGTTGGTTCCATGGTGACAACTGCTGGAGTTGTCTGTAGAGCAGGAACCATCATCAGTCCTGCTTTGTGGCTGATACTGGGAACCCTGCTTTTCTTCCTCTCGCCCAGCTGTTTCCATGTGTCTCAGCTTCGCAGGTCTCTTGGGGGAGTGAAGCCAAAGAAGATCCTTTATGCAGTGCCCTGAAAGGCTGGGGTAGCTGGCTGCTCACCTTGTCCTCCCTTTCCCAGCTAGGGGAACTTTCTCTAGATGGGTGTTCCCTTTTGGCACCAAGCAAAGCCGGCTTGCAGGATTGGATGATGCAGGCAGAATGAAACCCTTCTTCCTTCCCTTTCTGTGCAGTTATTCTCGTTTTGTCCTACTGCATTGCTGAAGTTTCCTAAGTGGACTGCAGGGTATCTCAGAGCTGTTTTATTCATTATAGAATCTAATTATTGATCTTTGTAGAGGGGCCAAGGCTGGGCTCTTCTATTCTGCCATCTTGGTGATGTCAACATATTTGAACATATGACCCTTATTTACAGATTTCTTTTACCTATGGTACCTCCTTTATGTCTCATCTGTAAAAAATTATCTCTTTCAATTTGCAAACAAGAAACCTAAGTATGCTTCAGAATCACCTGGAGAGCTTATGAAAATACAAATTTACTGGGCCTCAGTAGGGACTTTCTGTTTACATATGGCTAGCATGGCCCTGGCTGGTTTGCTCAGTGGTTAGAACAATGGCCCACAAACCAAAGGGTTGCAGGTTTGATTCCCAGCCCCAGTCCAGGTCATGCGGGAGGCAACCAATCGATGTGTCTTTCTCACATCGATGCTTCTCTCTCTCTCTCTCTCTCTCTCTCCCCCCTCCCTCCCTATCTCTCTATCTATTTCTTTTCCACTCTATCTCAAAAAAATTATTGAAAAAATATTCTTGGGTGAGAATTAAAAAATCTTTATAAAATGTGACCGGGGTGGAGCCTGGTAATTTACATTAAAATTTTCTAGTGCAACTGATGCTGCTGAAGGGCCCACACATTGAGAACCACTGGTTTAGACCAGTGATTTTCAACCTTTTTCATCTCATAGCACACAGAAACTAATTACTAAAATTTTGCAGCACCCCCAAAAATATATTTCTTGTCAACCTGACAAAAAAAAGATATAAAATTTATTCATTCACACCAGACTGTTATTGTTGTGTTAGTTGTTGTCATTTTTTTATCTGACAACCCAAGGGGAAAGAGGCCAGCACCCCTGACTAAATAGTCGAATACTGCATGTTTTAGAAATTCTTGTAGCACACCAGGTGAATATTACTGATTTAGACACACTGCAATTGCTCTAGGTCATCCAACTGAAAAATGACAGAGCTGAGATTCAGTGCCAGATTTTCATTCCATATTAAGTGCTCTTTCTTCTGCACATCAAAAATAAATAGTAATTTTCAAAAACAATGAGCAAATTCATTAAAGAACATTGGTATTTTAATGAGGTTGGGCAAGCCAACAGAGAGAGGGAAAGTACTCATATGAGAACCATTATCATCAAGTATACCAACAGCTTCATGTGAGGGGAAACTTAAGATAAAAAGTAGGAGAATGTATGGTGTTCCAAAGATGTTCTGTCTCTTAGAGTTATTACTGTTATCTTGGGTTATCCAACCCAAGATATGAATGGATATTTTAAACTATTAGCTGGCTCAGTTGTCTGAAACCAAAAGACCTTCAATTTGTAGGAGTGTTGAGAGGTAAACTGGTTTAGTTTCAAGGGGACTGTGACTTCCAAGCACATATCTATAAACACGAACCACAGGGAGGAGATGAAGCAGAGCTGATTCCCAGGTAGTCACCATGCACCAGAGGACAGTTAGGAGCCAACAGCACTGGGTGCTCAGATCCAGAAGGGGCTCTGCCAACACTAATGGGGTGAGACGCCTCATCAGAGACCAGTGGGGGCCAGAGGTGGCACCTTGACTAGACATCACCACCCCTGTCCCACAGTATCACATACACTTCATCTGCTTCAGGGATCCAACTCAGGGATGAAGACAAGAAAGGCAGAACCATCGGCAGCTGCATTTGGAATTGAGTGATTACCAAAAAACTTTTTCATCCGGATGAGATTGTGTGACCTCAAAATGCAAGACAGTTTCCTATTACTGAGTGGAAGTGAGGGATTATGCACAATTTGAGCTTCAGAAGTAGAGAACAGAAGAAATAGCAGAGGAGCAAAATAGGAAGAGAAAAAGTTTATGGTTTTTTGTGTGTGTTGTTTGTTTTGTAATTTAAGAGTCCCCTGGAAATACACCCAATATCAAGCAGAACAATTGAAAAATAATTTCACACTGAAAACACTCTGAATGGAACTGAAGGAAATTGAAGATAAAGAGAAATCCTAAAACCTGTCAGAAAGAGATGGTGGAGCACCCACCAAGGATAACAAGGAAATCTTTAGAACTGAGATTAATATTCTACGTGATTGGGGAAAATTGCCAAACTAAGATGTCTATATTCAGTTAAACTATGAGTCATAAATGAGGGCAAAATAAGGATATTTTTGGACATGAAAAGAGTAAAATAATTTACCACAAAGGGATTCCTTATTCTTGCTGCAAAACTCAAACTATTCTTTATTAAAAAAAAAAAAAAGGAAGCCCTGGCCAGTTTGGCTCAGCAGTTAGATCGTGGGCAGGTGGACCAGAGAGACCCGGGTTCGGTTCCCACTAGGGGCATGTACCTCAGTTGCAGTTTGTCCCCGGCCCCAGTTGGGGTCATGTGGGTGGCAGCCAGTCAGCATGTCTTTCTCACTTAGATGTTTCTCTCTCTCTCTCTCTCTCTCTCTCTCTTCCCCCCTCTCACCCTCCCACTCTATCTGAAGATAAATGCAAAAATGTCCTCGGTTAAGGATTGAAATGAAATGAAATAAAATAAAATAAATAGCCCTGGCCAGTTTGGTTCAGTGGTTAGAGTGTCAGCCTGCGGTCCAGAGAGACCCAGGTTTAGTTCCCACTAAGGGCACGTAACCCAGTTGCAGTTTGTCCCTGGCCCTGGTTGGGTCGTGCGGGTGGCAGCCATTCGATGTGTCCCTTTCACGTCAATGTTTCTCTCTCTCTCTCTCTTCTTCTCTCTCCCTCCCACTCTATCTGAACAAAAAATGGAAAAATGTCCTCGGGTGAGGATAAATAAATAAATAAATATGTGTGATGAATGAATCAAAGAAAAAATAGTTCAGTATATTTTTTGGTAAATACAATAAACCTTTGATTGTAAAAGATTAGAAATAAAAGTTTTGTCTTCAAAAAAGTAGAGCTAACATTTATTTATTTATTTATTTATTTATTTATTTATTTATTTAACTTCTACCAATTTGAGAGAGACAGAGGAACATCAATGTGAGAGAGAAACATCAATCAGTTGCCTCCTGCACTTACCCAGACTGGGGATGGAACCTGAAACCTGGGTATGTGCCCTGATCAGGAATTGAACCCACCACCTTTTGGTGTACAAGATGATGCTCCAACCAACTGAGTCACACCAGCCAGGGCTAGAGATAAAATTTAGACAACTATAATACAGAAATTAGAAGCAGGGGCAGTTTGGAAGACAGCTAAAGACCTACCCAAGGGACCTAAATTTTAGGGGTTTAAAGATACTTAATAACTTTACATTTTGTTACAAAAATATAAAGTTAATGGCATAAGATAAAATTTTAAGATTACTAAAGGAATAGAAATAATATTTATAACTTCCAAAGCAGCAAAAAAAAAAAAAAAAGAAAATTTAACCAATAAAACAGAAGGCAAGAGAGTTGGAGGAAGTTATAAATAATGAGGAAAACAGAAAAAACAGGTAGTGGCAATAATTGTGTCCAGTGTATCACTACCAATGTATATATATTAAACCCATCCATTAAAAGACACAAATTCTATTATATATTATCGGACACTGAACCACTATGTCTCCAAAGCAATATGTGATAACATGAGCCTTGTATGTGTGGTATCAGAAATTTATGAGTCCAACATTCTGGTGATGAATTCTCTGAATATGCAATTAGCCTTACACATCTTCCTCAATGTAGTAAAGAGAGTTCTATTGGAAAAAAACTAATATGTTAGCTATATGTTGCTTATAAAAGAAAGTTAGAAAATAATAAAATAGGAACGCCCTGCAAGTGTGGCTCAGTTGCTTGGGCATTGTCCTGGGCGTGCGAGGTGGCTGGTTCTATTCCGGTCGCGTGCCTGGTCCGCGGCACAGGTGTGCAGGAGGCAGCTGATCGACGTTTCACTCTCACATCGACGTTCTCTTTCTCTCTTCTCCTACCTTCCTCTCTCTCTAAAAATTAATAAAAATAGTTTTAAATAAACAAACAAATTCAATAGGAAGACTGAAAATAAAGGAATGGAAAAAGAAATAGACAAATATTGACTCATGTGACATAGCAATATGAATATCAGACAAAATTCAAGATAAAATATCAGGAAACAGAGAGAGGGGCACTGTAGAATGCTAAAAAGAACAAGTCTTCAAGAAGATAGAACAGTCATGAACTCTGTGTACTTGCCTAGAAACACAGCCTCAAAACGCATAAAGGAAAACCAGGAGAACATGACACAGAAAACCCACAGTAATGAGAAATTTTAATGCATCTCTTTTAGAAATGGAAAGATTGAGCAGATAGAAAATTCTTAGTGATCTAGAAGATTTGAGCAACATAGCTTGATATTTTTACATGAAATTCTGCACCCAACATCCATTTTATAAATTGATCGCTCACAAAAATTCAATACACACCAAAGCATGAAGGAAGTCGCAGCAAATTTCAAAATATTTCTATCATGCAGATCATATTCTCTGACTATAATTTAAATAAAAATTAGCAATAACAGCATAAAAAATGATAATAAAAAAACCTCAAACTCATGTTTAGAAACTAAAACATGTGCTCTTAAATAACATGTTGAAATTATAAAATATTCAGAAGTGACTGATGAAAGAAATACTCCATTTATTAAAACTTGTGGAGTTCATTAAAGTGGTGCAGAGATATAAGTTTATAGCTTAATATGCAATTGCTTAAAAACAAAAAATACTAAATACAAATAAGTTAGGACTTCAAAATAAAAAGCTGTAAAAAGAAAGAGAAAAAAGGTAAACTCTAAGAAACTAAAAGGCAGGGCACAAAAATAAGGGTAGAAATTAACAAAGTTTTAAAAACCACATAGAGATGATCCATGTCCAGGAGAGACCATGCTCCTGTCACCGCTGATTCACTCTGGCTTCTATGTTCAGTTCCATCGACCTATTTGTCCTCTTACTTTTGTGGTGATGCCACAGTCTTTATTACGAGAGCTTTGTAATAAGTCCCGGTAGCTGGTAGGACAACTCTCCAGCTCCTTGTTCCCACTGTGCGCCTGGTCTGACCGATTTCCTGCACAGGAGGAGCCAGAATTTGATCCATATCTTACTCCACGTGCAAAATTCTAGATGTTTAAAAACTAAAATCGGAAAATATTTTTATTTTTGTATTTTTCCAATTTTTATTTATTTTTGTTACAGATGTTTTTCCTTTTTACCCCCTAGACACTCTCCTCCTCATCCCACCCCCATCCCAAAAATTTTGTTTTTTTATGATTGGCTTATTTTACTTAACATAATGTCCTCAAGGTTCATCCGTGTTGTAAAATGTGTCAGAATTTTCTTCTTTTTTATCCTCACCCAAGGACATTTTTCCATTTTTTGTTCAGATAGAGTGGGAGGGAGAGAGAAGAGAGAGAGAGAGAAACATCGACGTGAAAGGGATACATCGAGTGGCTGCCACCCGCACCACCCAACCAGGGCCGGGGACAAACCGCAACCGAGGTACGTGCCCTTAGTGGGAACCGAACCCGGGTCTCTCTGGACCACAGGCTGATGCTCTAACTGCTGAGTCAAACCAGCCAGGGCCCAGAAAAATATTTTTAAATTACAGACTAGAAAGATAGATTGATGACTCTTTATATAGCCATCAAAAAAAGGGCTAAAACCCAGAATTTATAGTGAACTATAAATTGATAAGTAAAATCAAATAACCTGTAAATTAGTCCAAAAATTTAATGTGACCTGGAAAAAAAAAACCCCAGGATATTTTTAAGAAGTTCAAAGGCAGTTTTTAAAGGTAATAGGGTAGCCCTGGCTGGTTTGGCTCAGCGGTTAGAGCGTCGGCCTGCGGTCCGGAGAGACCCGGGTTCGGTTCCCGCTGAGGGCACGTACCTCAGTTGCAGTTTGTCCCCGGCCCTGGTTGGTCGTGCGGGTGGCAGCCACTCGATGTGTCCCTTCATGTCGATGTTTCTCTCTCTCTCTCTCTTCCTCTCTCTCCCTCCCACTCTATCTGTACAAAAAATGGAAAAATATCCTCGGGAGAGGATAAAAAAATAAATAAATAAAAAATAATAATAATAAAGGTAATAGGGTAAAATAAAAATAGCCAGAACAAAGAGGTATCATGGTGAGGTAGGTGTGGGGAAAATGACCTCATTATTAATACCCAAAGCCAAGTGGTGTGGCGTGAACATGAGAGAGACAGGTCATAAGCAGAGCACAAAGTCCAGAAACAGCCACACAGACACCGACAAGGATGCCAGCTCACAATGACGAGTCCATAGATAGTGTTGGGACCAGGCAGCCAGTTAAAAAAATAAATTAAATTCATTCTCTAGAACTTAATCTAGGATTCATGCTAAACAAGGCACATATTTAAAAGTAAAAAATGAAAATGTAAGAAACCCACAGAATATTATATAACTTCAGAGTAGAGAAGGTCTTTATAAATATGACACAAAACATAAAATATTGATAAATATGCCTAGAGAAAAATGTTTCTGCATGACAAAATTCACAAAAACAAATTCAAAAACAAAAACTGGGGGAAATATTAGCAATTTATAATATAGATTAATCAAAGATTAAAAGGCCAATTTCTTCAAGATATAAAAGAGCTGCTACAAATCAGTAAGACCAACAATCTCATAGAAAAATGGTCAAAGGGTAGGAATAGACAGTTCACAGGAAATGAAATACAAATGACCTTTGAACACATGAAAAATTCCCAGCCTCATTTATAATGAAAGAAAAGCATTTTAAAATGACATTGAAATACAATTTTCTACCTGTAAACATCCAGGAGTCTGATAACACAGTGAGGTTTCCACATGGCTGGGCCACGGGAAATGAGTACAGTTTCTATGGAGGTCAACATTATACTATGTTTCAAAATTATAAGCACTCATTTCCTTTACTCTAAAAATTCCTCCTCTAAGAATTAATCCTACAGATATACTCACACACATAATGTTACTTTGGGTTTTGTGGTAATGTTTATATCAGCGAGAGGTTGGAAACAACCTAAATGTCCATTGGTAGAGAAATGTTTAAATATAGTCCAGCTCTATAATGGTATAGAAATAAAAAAGAGTGAGGAAGTTCTGTATTTATAGATAGAAAATATCACCAAGATATGTTGTTACGTGACAGAAAAAAAAACACAGTGATGCAGAACAACGTATGTATGATGCAACCATTTGGATAAAAATGATACGTGTTTTCTTGAACACGCCTGTGAGCTCTCTGGAAGGACTGGATGTAACAACACTGGTTACCTCTAGGGAGCGGCCTGGCAGTGGGGAATCAGGGTGGAAGAGAGACCTGTCATTGTATACTTTCTTACATTCTGTGAATTTTTAACATTGTAAATACATTATGTTTTCAGAAACCGAATAATACAAAAAATGAACAGAGACTGAACTGGAAAATGTACAGGGTAATAAAAATCAATTGACAATAAACATATGAAAACAGTAATTTTGAAAATGCAAACTAGAACATAATTTTATACCTTAAATTTAAAAGTCTGGGAATATCACCCTGGCCAGTTTGGCTCAGCAGTTAGAGCATCAGCCCTTGGGCCGAAGGGTCATGGTTTCGATTCTGGTCAAGGGCATGTACCTTCGTTGATCCTTGGCCCCGGTCGGGGTTGTGTGGGAGGCAACCAATCAATGTCTCTCTCTTACATTGATGTTTCTCTCTCTCTCTCTCTCTCTCTCTCTCTCTCTCCCCCGCCCCCCCCACGTCCACTCTCTCTAAAAAATCAATGAAAAAATATCCTTGGGTGAGGATTAACAAGAAAAATAAATAAAAGTCTGGGAATATCAAATGTGGCCAAGGACATGGGGAAATGGGGACTCCTATACCCTGCTAGTGAGAGTATAAATTACTGAAATTGGTTAATATTTGGTAGAATTTAAAATATAGCCCTGGATAGAGTGGTTCAGTTTGTTGGAGCATCGCCCTGCATCTCAAACGGTGGTGAGTTTAATTCCTGGTCAGAGCACATGCTCTGGTTGTGGGCTCCGTCCCCGATCGGGCAAGTGCGGGAGGCCACGGATCCATGTTTCTTTCTCACATCAGTGTTTCTCTCTGTCCCTCCTTTCCATGCTCTAAAATCAATAAAATGAAAAATAAATAAATAAAATGTATAATTTCATTTCAAGTTTATATAATAATGATGATAATGATACTGGGAATACTACTACTTATAATAGTAAATAAAAACCAACACTTATTGAATGCTTACAGGGCACTGAAGAGTTTCAAGCATTTTGCATACATTATAGCTCATTTACGTAGAAAAGTATTATTATTCGTGTTTTTATGACAAGTCAACTGAGGTCAAGAGAGACTAAGTAATTTGCCCAAGATCACTCAGTAAATGGTGGAATGTGGACTTGAACCCCAGTATATTCAAGCCTCCTTACATCCTATACAATTCTGCCCTCTAGAGAAAATCTACATTGTGGTACATTTACCACCATCCCTGGCCACCTGATTCTAGTAGGAATCCCTGCCCTGGGTTGTGATAAACAAAAATGTCGACAGTCGTTACCCAAGTCCATGGTTGAGAGCCTCTGGTTGAGAAACATGGATCTATGTGTGTGCACATGGCTAGGACTCGAAATGATGAGTGTGAGGTCCTTTATGTACATTTAAAAACACACTAAGACTTCCGGTCAAGATGGCGGGTAGGTAAACGCGGTATCGCGTCCTCCCACAACCACATCAAAGTTACAACTAAACTACAGAACAACCATTATTCAAAACCGCCTGAAATCAAGCTGAATGGAAGTCGTACAACTACGGAATAAAAAAAAAAAAAAAAGCAGCTACATCCAGACTGGTAGGAGGGGTGGCGGCCCAAGAGGAGGCAGCGGCGGCGGGCGACGCGACTGGCTGGTCCCACACCCACGTGTGGTGGATAAAAATCAAGAGGCTCCCGTGGCTGGGAAGGTCCTTCCTGAGGACTGAGGGGTCCCCGTCCCACACCAGGTGCCCCGTTCAGGGTTCCAGTGCCAGGAAGAGAAGTCCCCATCACTTCTGGCTGGAAAAACCAGCGGGAACTGAGGCTCAGGGAGGCTGAGGCGGCTGGAGCCCCAGGCAGCTCCTTAAAGGGCCCGCGCACGGACTTATCGGACTCTCTCCCTCTAAGCTTGGAGGGGAGGCAGCTCGAGGGTCGCCAGAGACATACAGGGAAGAACTGAGCTGTTTGGCACTGGAGCGAGGGCTGGAGAGGGGGCTTCCTCGGGGACAAACGTGCTGTCAGAGGCCTTTGTTCCTTTGGTGAGCCCTTCCCGGGGCGGCAGACAGAAGCCATATCTGGGACTCCAGCAACCTGACTCACACTGGTAGCCCCGCCCTGCTGACTCCCTGAGGCCCCGCCCCGCCCCACCCAACTTTCAAGCCCACCCAAGCTGTTGCCACTTGCTTAACCATAGGATTGGCCGGTCTTGGATCCTGCTTCAGGTTTTTCCTAAATTCTTTCAAATGAGCAGCATCGGGTCTCAGCGAGCCCCATACCTCTCATTAAGTAATACACTGAAACAAACACAGGGAGGCAGCCAAAATGAGGAGACAAAGAAACAGGTCCCAAATGAAAGAAAAGAACAAAACCCCAATAAAAGAACTAAGCGAAAGGGAGATAAGCAACCTAACAGATACTGAGTTCAAAATACTGCTTATAAGGATGCTCAATGAACTTAGTGAGAACCTCAGTGAACTTAGGGAGGGCCTCAAGAGCATAAAAAAGGACCAGTTAGAAATCATGGATACACAGTTAGAATTGAAGGAGGCATTACTGAAATAAAGAATAATTTACACACAGATTCAATAGTAGAGTATGTAAATCCAAGGAGCAAACCATCGATTTGGAATATAAGGAAGCAAAAGATCCCCAATCAGAACAGCAAAAAGAAAAAAGAATCCAAAAAAATGAGGATAGTGTAAGGAGCCTCTGGGACAACTTCAAGCGTGCCAACATTTGCATCTTGGGGGTGCCCGAAGGTGAAGAGAGAGAACAAGAAATCGAAAACCTGTTTGAAACAATAATGGCAGAAAACTTCCCTAACTTGGTGAAGGAAACAGACATACAAGTCCAGGAAGCACAGAGAGTCCCAAACAAGATGAACCCCAAGAGGCCCACACCAAGACACATCATCATCAAAATGCAAAAGGTTCAAGACAAAGAGAGAATCTTAAAAGTAGCAAGAGAAAGGCAGTTAGTTACCTACAAGGGAGTACCCATTAGGCTGTCAGGTGATTTCTCAAAAGAAACTTTGCAGGCCAGAAGGTAGTGGCAAGAAATATTCAGAGTGATGAAAACCAAGAACCTACAACCAAAATTACTCTATCCTGCAAAGCTGTCATTTAGAATCGATGGACATATAAAAACTTTCCCAGACAAGAAAAAGTTAAAGGAGTTCATCACTACCAAACCGTTATTATACGAAATGATGAAGGGTCTTTTTGAAGAAAAAGATAAAATATATGAACAAACAAAATGGCAATGAATACATATCTATCAGCAATGGAATCTACAAACAAAATGAACAGGAAGAACAGAAACATTCTCATAGATACAGAGAACATTTTGTTGATTGCCAGTTGGGAAGGGGGTTGGGGGAATGGGTGAAAAAGGTGAAGGGATTAAGAAGCACAAATTCATTGCTAGACTGACAAACCTCAAAGGGAAAGGGGTTGGGGGGGGTGGGAAGAAATAAACCAAAGAACTTATATGCATAACCAATGGACACAGACAATAGTGTGGGAAAAGGTGGGAGGGGGGCGGGAGTGGGGAGGAGGGGGTCAATGGGGGAAAAATGTGGAACATCTGTAATACATTTTACATCCAACAATAAAGATTTGAAAAAAAATAAATAAAAATAAATAAAAAAATAAAAAATCAATAAAGAAAAAAAATAAAAATTAAAAAATAAAAACACACTAGACGACACTCCATGTAGTTTGTGGGTCCGTACGTGTGACAGAGAATGACACATGGCCTGGAAGGACACACAACAAGTTTAAATAGTTTTGCTTCTGGGAAAGACGGGCAGGAGTAAAACAAAGAGGCCTAATGGATAGAAGGAACCTCAAATTTATCTGTAGCATTTTATTTTTTTTAATCTGAAGCAAATATGGCAAAATGTTTACATTTGTTCACTCTAGGTTACCAGGGTGCTTGTTATATTATGTTCTATTATTTTCCATGTTAATTTTTTCCAAATAAAACAATTAGTTAAAATAGGAAAATATTAAAAAGAACAATGGATATGGATATTCAAAGCAATTCTTAAATTCTAAAATAAATTAAAAAAAAGGTTCAGCCTCCCTACTAAGGGAAATGCAAATAATGAGACACAAATACTGTACAATGAGATGAAACTTTGTGCTCATCACACCAGCAATTTTTTAAGTGTCCGAAACTGATGAGAATATGGGGAAATGCACTGCGGGTGGGAGTGGGAACAGTCCCTGGTTTTGGAAAGCATCAAAGCCAGTGACATGAAGCACAATCAACTAGTGACTAAAAAGCATATTACAAAAAAAGTAAAATGTAAACAGTTTTTCTAAAAAGTTTTCAGACTTTAAGGTAAGTCAAGGACTTCTTCCTCCTTCCCTTCCACTCTATCTAAAAAAAATCAACAGAAAAATATCCTTGGGTAAGAATTAACCAAAAAACAATAAAAGGTAGGAATCGGGAGGCTCAAGAGGTGGAGACGCGCCCTCTGGGGGCCGCTGGGTCGCCAGCAGCTTCTGCTGGGTCTGGTGGTCCCTGCCCAGAGGACCCCCCTGAAGCACCTGCCTCGCTGTGGCAGGCCTGGGCTCCAGGCAGCTGGCGTCCCCACCACTAACTCTCCTGAACAAGTAGTCGGTGATCCTCTGGCTGATGCTGCCGGCGGCTTTATGCCGGGCCGTGTGGGAAGTGAGAGGCCCACACGATGCTGGTGCGCAGAGCGGAGCCACAGGACAAGAACACGAACAAGTCCGCAGAGCTCCTCCGCGTGCTCTCGAAGGGGACTTCGTGCGGACGGCTCAGCATGGCCATCCTTGGCTGGCTTGGACCACAAAAAACTTTGATTCTCTAGAGCCACTTATTTCAGCAATTCAAGGTGATATTGAGGAAGCTACGAAACCACTAGATTTACCAGAACACTTGCAACTCAAAGAAAACAAATTTTTCCAAGTTCCTAAAAGCAAAATAATGACACTGCTGAAAATCATTGTATTCATTCACTGTTTTCTAGTATTCCACTGCTCAGCACTATGCAGTCTCATCTTGACCGGAAGCCGAAGTTGTTTTGGATGAGATTACTGTGTGAATCGGTGACTGTGAGGAAAGTTCCCCCTCCCTCAGGTTTCCCTGGGAAAGAGGGAGTTCTGCCTCCACTGCACTGCCCCTGGTCTCCGCCTGCGGCTGCCCTGCAGAACCCCGCCTTGCCGGTCCCCACAATCGCTTGAGCCAACTTCTCAAAGCCCTCGTGTACTGCATTCCTATTGGTCCATCTCAGAGCCCCTAGCACAGCCTGTCCACCTCCCAGCCATGCTGCGTGTGCACTGACATCAAAGGAATCGGCAAGAACACAAACGCAGTCGCAAAAAGGACTAAACACACCCCATCAGCAGACATCTGCCCTGCGGCGCTGTGTGACACAGAGCACGGTGCCCATGCCCCGCGCACAGAGCGCCGCACAGAGCACTGTGCCCAGAGCTCCTCACAGAGCCCCGCACAGAGCACTGTGCCCATGCCCCGCGCACAGAGCCCCGCCACAGAGCCCCGCACAGAGCGCTGTGCCCAGAGCCCCTCACAGAGCCCCATGCACAGAGCCCCTCACAGAGCCCCGTGCACAGAGCCCAGCACAGAGCGCTGTGCCCAGAGCCCCTCACAGAGCCCCATGCACAGAGCCCCTCACAGAGCACTGTGCCCAGAGCCCAGCACAGAGCCACATTTTAATAGACACCCAGTGCCTTCCGGGGGCTGTAGGATGGGAAATGAGCTTGGAAACCTCATTGCAGGAGGCTGCAGTGGGGGTCTGGTGCTGGCCCTGAGACTCGGGCACAGGACAGCTGCCTTCTGAACCTTATATCTGCGGTGCATGCCTACCCCTCCTATGGTCTTGACACGTCCATGCAGATTGTCATGGGCTGAATTGTGCCCCCCAGATCCATATGTTGAAGCCCTAACTCCTGGTACCTCAGAATGTGACTGTATTTCGAGATAAGGCCTTTAAAGAGGTGAGTAGAAGTTAAGATAGGAATGTTAGGGTGGGACCCGATACAATCTCACCATGCCCTTAGAAAAGATTAGGACACACAGAGACGTCAGAGAGGCTGAAGCTGGCCAAGGACACACGCCTCGAAAGAAATAACCTTACCTGAAACTTTTAGCCTCCAGAACTGTGAGAAAATATTTGTTGTTTTCACCCCCAGTCTGCAGTCCTAACAGATATGAATTAACTCCCATGTGGTGCGATGGTCAGGCTCCAGTTTTCAACAGGGTGGTCAAAATGGGCCCAAGGTGGAGATCACTGGACAAGAACTTGAAGGCTGCTAATAGCAAAGTGTCAACAGCTGCTTTTGCTGGTTCATAGAATGATGGCTAATTGTTTTCTTTTACACGTTTCTGTACTTTCCAAATATATTACAATTAATACACTTACTTCTACAATATAGAAAAATCCCCAATAAATATTTTTAGAAATCTTCAGGCAGTCCTCATTTTCCAAGGGACAGAGTCTAAACTGCTGATATGTAAAGTCTAACCCAAGGGCCTCCTGCTGTCTACCTAAATTTATCTTCTGTTCCTCAAGACAGTCTTTTCCAGTCACACTGAGACTCTGTGACCCAAATATTCTAAGTACGGTTGCCAGAGTTAGGAAATCAAAATACAGGACACCCAGTTAAGTCTGAATTTCAGATAAACAATGAATAACGCAATATTTGGACCATACACTAGAAACTTACCTAGAATTCAAGTTTAACTGAGCAGCCTATATTTTATCTGGCGATACTACAAATTTCTTCCCCACCTGCTGGAATAATCTCTCTTTCCATCTTCCCAAATCTTCGGGTTCAAGCAGAGTGTGGGAGGCGAGGAGGGGTTGGGACTGAAAGACCAGCGGCTGCGCTCCGCCGCTGTAAGGTGCAGGTGGCTGCTGGTGGCTGTGACTTTCTGGTCACAGAGGATGACCCTTGGATTAGAAGCCCCTGGCCCTGGAGTCAGGTAAAGAGGTGAATGCCCAAAGGCTCTGATGTTCTCCCCCAGAAACAAACTACTTTAGTTTACAAGACATTTATTCCTTCCAGCCATTTTAATTCAGGTAAAATGTTCTTAGTCATTTTTTAACCCATGAGTATTAAAAACATGACATTTTTATGGTTATTTTAGACGTTGACTAACAAGGCTTTGAAAATGGAAACCTTGTTCCAGACAAGGGTGCAGAACTTGATTGACCACCTGTGCTTCACACTGTCTGCCACCCGCTCATGAGCCCCTCCGGGACCTCAGAGCACCCTACAGATGATCTCTGTGTCAGACTCATGGTCAACTCTGAGTTTCTTCTGAACCTCCGGGGACAAGGCTGATACCCCCCTTCTCCCGGACAGCAGTGTGCCCTGGCCCGAGCCCGCCCAGAGCTGCTGGCTTCCATGCAGCGTGTCCAGCAGGTGGAGCTCCGAGCATCGGCCGCTGCCCCAGAGTCCACATCACGGCGGGCGGAGCAGCAGGGGGTGCACGCCAGGGCAGCAGTATAACCCCTCCCAAAGCCAAGTTCTGGGGGGAAATTCCCTGTAAGGCTGTAATGACCAGGTTTTTCTTGATGTCCTCAGAACTTACCTGGTGCAAAATTGCTAATTTGTGTTGTCATATTAAACTGAGCCATTTTATAGAGGCTATAGGTATTGATGTGACAAAAATCTTTAGGCTACATTGTTAAGTGAAAATAAAGCATTGATTAGCATGCAACATTTTGCTTTCAAAGGGGGAGAAGTATGCACACACACTTGTTTCATTCCTTACACAAAGACTGAATGTACACAGGAACTTCGAGTGCTGGCTGCAGGGTGGGGGAGGTGAGGCTGGCAGGTGGCTGCAAAACTTCCTGATTTACATGACTTTATAACTTTAGCACCTGTCACTCAGTCTAAAAGTTATAATTTAAAAATATCTGCTATGCCACTTGTTATAATTTCTGGTTCTCTGTCAGATGGTCCAAACTTGTCTTTTGCTTCCTTGAAGACAACATATACATTGTTGTTGCACAGTGTCCAACAACCCCAGCGTCTTAGCATGTGTGGCTCTGATCCTGCTGTCTGCTGATCCTACTGTCCTAACCAGCGGTCTCTTCTTTCCGATGCCTGCTGACTGCCTGCATGTTAGATGTATTTGAAAACGTTTTTGTAGAAATAATGCAGGGCCCAGGATGCTATTAGCTACTTTGTAAAAGGATATTCATTTCAACACTAGCAGTCTAGTCATCTTAAATAAGTTCAACACGTGAGATGTGGGGGCCTCTGACCAATTTTCTAGTTCCTTAAGCCTTTAAAAGCTGCCAAAAATGCGACTGGGAATCTCGGCAGCCTGCAGGAGGATCTCAGCAAGGTCCGGGACAGAGCAACCCCCGTGCCAGGCTCGCCTCTACAGATTCCTTTCCTTCCCCAAATTTTGGCCTAACAATGAATTCCTCAGTAGTCCTTTGAATATTTTAGATATTTAAAAACATATTTTATCCAGCATTTTCAGTCATTTTTACTTGGAGGAGATCAGAAGTACTCAGACTTGGTGGGAGCAGGCACCCTTTTCATCCAGCCTCCTGTTTTCAATGATCTCTTCTCTGGACCTCAGCCTTCAGAAAATATTTTTTCCTTTTTTTTTTTTTTTTCTTTAGCAGCAAAGTCTACACGAGTCTTGCTTGCGCACACACTGCCCCCCCCCCCCCAGGTAGGCCCGGGGTACATTTTGCACTCTACATACTGACTATCCCAGAAGAGAGGGAGCCCGCGCAGTCCTCTCCAGGCTCAGAAACGAGAGGCCTGTGCGCGGGCTGGGCCTTCGCAGGGCAGGCCCAGCAGCTGCCCACAGGATCAGGCTTCGGGCGGCGCCCTGGCGGGTCTCTGTGCAGACCCGGATGGGACTGGCAGCTCGGCGCTGCAGCCAGTTCCAGCGAGAAAAAAAACAAACAACGGCCCCACTTGGAAACAAAGCTTTTTCATTCCGTTAGATTGGGATGAACTGGTCCTAGGTGGTGACTTGAAGGACTGGGGTCCCGCAGGGATCACGTTCACAGGCTGGATTTCTGCGGCTGCTGTGCTGTAGGAAATCAAGTGTTCATCCCCCCAGAGTCACTTACGGTTCTTGCTTTGGGTGACCATTCTCAGGGGTCTTTGGGCCTCGGCTTCTCCGTCTGTAGCAGGGAGATGGTACTCTGCCTGAGGTCGGAGCGCGCAGGGCCGACGTGGGGGCGGCGCCCTGAAGTCCGCAGGGTCAGGAAGGGCCAGAGGGAGGCGGCGGGACTCTCCAGGACCAGCTGGTGGTGGGCGGAGGGCAGCTGCCCCCCCCCTCAGGGCCTGGGCCGGGGTGCTGAGGGCCGCGGCCGTTGGGGACCGTTGGGGGCTAGCGCCGGGAGCCGGGAGCGCGCTCTGGAATGAGCCACGCGCGCCCCAAGCCAGAGGGACTGTCCGAGGTTTGAGAAGCAACTGATGAGGGGTAATCCTGATGGTATCGCCTCACTTTCAGTTGAGGTGGTATTTTTAATTTTGTTTTGTGTGTGTTTTCAAAGCACATGTTCTATCATGAAAGCCATAACAAGTTTGGGGAGCCGGGCCGGTGTGGCTGGGTTGGTTGAGCGTTGTCCCACGGACGGAGAGGTCCCGGTGACTAGGGTCAGGGCACAGGCCCAGGTTTCGGGCTCCATCCCCAGGAGGGGGCGTGCAGCAGGCAGGCACGGTCTCTCTCACAGAGAAGTTTCTCCCTCTCGCTCCCTTCCTCTCTCTCTCTCTCTAAAAAATCGATAAAAACGTATTTTCTTAAAAAGTTGGGGAAGGTGGGGTCGGAAACACCCGAGGGCCCCCACTGTGCTGGTGACGCTTTTCTGCAAACCGCGCGTCTGACAGTCCCGAGCCGCTGCAAAGACAGGGAGGGAAACAGCCCGCGGCGCGGTCGCAGCGCTCGGCCGGGACTCGCGAGCGGCCGCTGGGCACCCCGGGCCCGCCCGAACCCCGCCCTCGCCCGCCCGAACGCCGCCCTCGCCCTCCCCATCCGTTGAGCCTCACCAGCCAGGGCTCCCAAGCAACCTCTTCTCCTGTCAGCTCTCCCGTGGGGCTTCCTGATGAGACCCGGCCCCCTTGGGCCCTGCGCCTCTCCCTCTCCGCCCCAAACTCCGGGGGGGCTGCGGAAGCTATGGTCCAGGCTCGTGGGGCTTGAAGCTCACATTGTTGAGCCCTTTTTAAGAAAAAGGATATTTCAAAAAAATCCAGAAACTTCCTGACCATGGCGATATTTTTTCTATGGTTTTAGCTTCACACCTTTTTATTTCCTCTTTACAACAGTTTTGTGATACATTTTCTCTGGTGAGAAGGAATAATTTGGTATTTCATCTAGCATAGCTAACAGAAAATTTTTAAATTGACAATTCAGAAAAGTTAATTTCAGTTTCATAACCATCATTGCTAATAATGTCAATTCTCAGGATTTTAACTTTGGGGAGCCATCTATCGAGTTTCTCATGTGAGCTCTCACATTTCAAAGCGGTTCAAGCTTCCTTGGGCAGTTACTAACCTTAAATAACTTTTTAACCTGCCAAAGGTTACTGATGTGTTTACTGATAATTCTGTGTTGTAAAAGTGTATCATGAGTTCTAAGTCATCTTTGTAGATGCTAGTATTTCATGCCAAATCAACAAGAAATTTTAAAAAGTTTCACTGTGCTTATAGGTTTATTTCTTTTCATCAACTGAGTATCAAAAAATCCAGGAATCTATTCTTTTATCTTATCTTTATTGGTGAAAGCATTACAGATGTGAGGTTTATCTCCTCCCTTCCTCCTGTGCCCCTCCTCTGAGGTTTGTCAGTCTGCTCCCTACTTCCATGTCTCTGGATCTATTTTGTTGGTAAGCATATTCTGTTCAATATATTCCACAAATAAGTGAGATCATATGATACTTGTCTTTTCTGGACTGGAATATTTCGCTTAGCATAATATTCTCCAGGTCCCTCTATGTCGTCTCAAAGGGTAAAAGCTTTCTTTCTTACAGCTGCATAGTACTCCGTTGCGTATATGTACCACAGCTTTTTAATCCATTCGTCTACTGATGGGCACTTGGGCTGTTTCCAGATCTTAGCGATTGTAAATAGTTCTGCTACGAACATAGGGGTTCATATATTCCTTCTGATCGGTGTTTCAGGCTTCTTAGGGTATATTCCTAGAAGTGGGATCACTGGGTCAAATGGCAGTTCCATTTCTAATTTTTTGAGGAAACACCATATTGTTTGCCATAGTGGCTGCAACATTCTGCATTCTCATCAACAGTGTACTAGAGTCCCCTTTTCTCCACACCCTCACCAGCACTTGTTTGATGATTTGTTGATGGCAGCCATTCTGGCAGGTGTGAGGCAATACCTCATAGCTGTTTTAATCTGCATCTCTCTGATGATTAGTGATGTTGAGCATTTTTTCATAGATCTCTTGGCCATTTATATGTCCTCTTTGGAGAAATGTCTATTCAGGTCCTCTGCCCATTTTTTAGTTGGATCATCTTCCTTTTCTTGAGTTGTATGAAAACTTTATATATTTTGGATATTAACCCCTTAGCTGATATATCATTAGCAAACATGTTCTCTGATACAGTGGGTTCCCTTTTCATTTTGATGCTGGTTTCTTTTGCTATGCAGAAACTTTTAGTTTGATTTAGTCCATTTATTAATTTCTCCTTTGTTTATCTTGCCCTAGGAGATGCATTAGTGAAAATTCTGATATATGTGAAGTCTGAGATTTTGCTGCCTACATTTTCTTTTAGAATTTTTATGGTTTCACAACTTACTTTTTTAAAAAAAAAAACACTTATCTTTATTCTTGAATGTATTATAGATGTCCTTCTTTTCCCCCTCATTGATCCTCTCTTCCCCAATCCCACTCCCCTCCTGCTTTTCCCTCACTATTGTCTGTGTCTATTGGTTATGCATATATGCATATGTTCTTTGGTTTCTCTCTACCCACCCTATCTTCCCCCTTCCCTTTGAGGTTCATCAGTCTAACAACCAGTTTGTACTTCCTAATCCCTTCATCTTTTTCATCCAATCCCCTCCCATCTGGCAACCAATAAAAAGTTCTATATATCTATGAATCTGTTTCTGTTTTACTTGCTCATTTTGTTTGTAGATTCAATTGTTGATGAATATGTATTTATTGCCATTTTATTGTTCATATATTTTATCTTCTTCAAGAAGACTCATATAATTCTGGTTTGGTGGTGGTGAACTTATTTAGCTTTTTCTTGTCTGGGAAACTCTTTATATGGCCATCGATTCTAAATGACAGCTTTGCAGAATAAAGAAATCTTGGTTGTAGGTCTTTGCTTTTCATCACTTTAAATATTTCTTGCCACTCCCTTCTGGCCTGCAAAGTTTCTTTTAGGAAATCAACTAACAGTCTTATGGAAATTCCTTTGTAGGTAACTAATTGCTTTTCTCTTGCTGCTTTTAAGATTCTCTCTTTGTCTTGAACCTTTTGCATTTTGATGATGATGTTTCTTGGTATGGACCTTTTTTGGTTCATCTTGTTTGGGACTCTCTGTTCTACCTGGACTTCTATGTCTGTTTCCTTCACCAAGTTAGGGAAATTTTCTGTAATTATTTTTTCGAATAGGTTTTCAATTTCTTGTCTTCTCTCTTCTCCTTCTGGCACTCCTGTGATGTGAATGTTGGTGTGTTTGAAGTTGTCTCACAGGCTCCATACTATCCTCATTTTTTTGGATTCTTTTTTCTTTTTGCTATTCTGATTGGGTGTTTTTACTTCCTTATATTCCAAATTGATGGTCTGCTTCTTGGCTTCGCCTACTCGACTGATTTCCTGTAAATCTTTCTTTATTTCAGTTAGTGCATCCTTCATTTCTGACTGGCCTTTTTTTTATGTTTTTGAGGTCTTCACAAAGTTCCTTGAAATTCTCACTAAGTTCATTGAGTGTCCTTACAAGCAATGTTTTGAACTCTGCATCTGTTGGATTGCTTATCTCTGTTTCATTTAGTTCATTTCCTGGAGTTTTGTTCTGTTCTTCCATTTGGGACATGTTTCTTTGTCTCCTTATTTTGGCTGCCTCCCTGTGTTTGTTTCTATGTATTAGGTAGAGTTGCTATGTCTCCTAGGCTTTCTACGGTGGCCTGTTATAGTAGGTGTTCTGTAAGGTCCAGTGGCACTGCCTCCCTGATCACCCAGCTAGGCCCTCGAGGTGCACCCCTAGTGTGGACTTTACACCCTTTTTTTGTAATTGAGTCTTGATTGCTCTTGGCACATCAGTGGGAGAGTTTTACTCAGGCTGATCAGCTGCAAGGACTGGCTGTGCCCACTGACCACCGACCTCTGACTCCCTTGGAGGATCAGCTGTGCAGGGCCCACCACACAGAGCAAGACTTACTTCAGCAGGGCTCTGGTACCCACTTAGTCCACTCCTTGAGTGTGTCACTGTGGAGGTGGTTGAATGGTCATGCTTCACCATGGTCTAAAGCTGTCCACTGGGTGTGCTGGCTCTGGGGCAAGGTCAGCCACTGCCTCTGTTCTACCCAGGGCCACCAGGCATAAGCTAAAGATCTGCCAATGCTTGCTTCTTGTGCTGGGTTTGGGGATATTCAGGCAAAGCCAAGCTATGAACCAAGGCTGGCTGCTTCTAGTGCCAGGCCTGGGGCCACTTAACAAGAGGTACGGGGCTCACTGAAACCAGGTGCTATTTGTTTGAGAGACTTTAGGAAAATCTAAAGCAGGAGCCAAAACAGGCCAGTCTCATGGTAAAGCCACTGGAAACAGTTTGGGTGGGCCTGAAAGTTGGGTGTGGTCAGCCTTCAGGTAATCACCAGGGTGGGGCTAACAGCATGAGACAGGTTGCTGGAGTCCCAGATATGGTGGTCCTCTGTCTGCCCTGTAGGGGAAGGGCTCACCAAAGTAACAATGACCTCCACCAGCACATCTGTCCAGGAGAAAGCTGCCTCTCCAGTCCTTGCCCATATGTCTCTGGTGCCTTTCAAGCTGCCCACCTCTGCACTAGAGCTCAGAGGGAGTAGGTCTGAGTAAGTCCTAAGTTCATGCGTGGGCCCTTTAAAAGGAGCTGCCTGGGGCTCCAGAGCCTCAGTCTTTCTCAGCCTCAGACCCCGCTGGTTTTTCCAACCAGAAGTGATGGGGACTTCTCTTCCTGGCACTGGAACTTTGAGCTGGGTGCCTGGTATGGAAAGGGGACCCCTTACTCCTCAGAGAGAACCTTCACAGCTGAGGTATCCCTCCTGATTTTTATCTACCACAGGTAGGTGTGGGACCAGCCCGGTTGCACCTCCACCCCTCCTACCAGTCTCGGTGTGGCTGCTTCTTTAATTTTATAATTGTAGGACTTCCCTTCAGCTTGATTTCAGGTGGTTCTGAAGATGTTTGTTCTGTAGTTTAGTTGTAATTTTGATGTGGTTGTGGGAGAAGGTGAGTACCATATTTACCTATGCTGCCACCTTGACTGGAAGTCTCCACAACTTACTTTTAAGTCTTTTATTCATTTTGAGTTTATTCTTGTGTATGGTGTAAGCTGGTGGTCTAGTTTCATATTTTTCCTGTACCTGTCCAATTTTCCCAACACCATTTATTGAAGTGACTATCCTTTCTCCACTGTGTACTCTTACCTCTTTTGTCAAATATTAATTGAGCACAATGTATTGGGTCAATTTCTGGGGTTTTTGTTCTGTTTCACTGATCTATAGGCCCATTTTTGTGCCAGTACCAGGCTTTATTGATTACAATAGCTTTTTAGTATAACCTGATATCTGGTATTATGATTCCTCCAACTTTGTTCTTCCTTTTCAAGATTGCTGTGGCTGTTTGTGGTCTTTTTTTTTATTCCATATAATCTTTTGGAGTATTTGTTATAGATCTGTGAACTATGCTTTTCATATTTTATTAGGGGTTGCACTGAATCTATAAATTGCTTTGGGTAGTATGAACATTTTAATGATATTTATTCTTCTAATCCATGAACATGATATTTGCTTCCACTTTTTCATATCTTTCTCTGTTTCTTTTTTCAATGTCCTGTAGTGTTCTAAGAAACAGGTCTTTTACCTCCTTGGTTAAGTGTATTCCTAGGTATCTTATTTTTTGTTGTTGCAATGGGATTTTTTTTTTATTTTCTCTTTCTGAGTGTTCATTATTGGTGTATAAAAATGCCATCAATTTCTGGATGTTAATTTTTTATACTGCTACATTGACAAATTTATTAATTAAATCTAGTAGTTTTTAAAATCTTTATTGTTGAATATATTACAGATGTTCCTCATTTTTCCCCCATACACCTCCTCCCCACTCCTGCCCCCCTCCCGCCTTTTCCCACACTATTGGTTATGCGTATAAGTTCTTTGGTTTATTTCTTCCCACCCCCCAACCCCTTTCCCTTTGAGGTTTGTCAGTCTAGCAATGAGTTTGTGCTTCTTAATCTCTTCACCTTTTTCACCCATTCCCCCAACCCTCCTCCCAACTGGCAACCAACAAAATGCTCTCTGTATCTATGAGAATGTTTCTGTTCTGCCTGTTCATTTTGTTTGTAAATTCCATTGTCGATAGATATGTATTCATTGCCATTTTGTTTGTTCATATATTTTATCTTTTTCTTCAAAAAGACCCTTCACCATTTCACATAATAACAGTTTGGTGGTGATGAACTCCTTTAACTTTTTCTTGTCTGGGAAACTCTTTATATTGCCATTGATTCTAAATGACAGCTTTGCAGGATAGAGTAATCTTGGTTGTAGGTTCTTGCTTTTCATCACTCTGAATATTTCTTGCCACTCCCTTCTGGCCTGCAAAGTTTCTTTTGAGAAATCAGCTGACAGCCTTATGGGAACTCCCTTGTAGGTAACTAACTGCTTTTCTCTTGCTACTTTTAAGATTCTCTCTTTGTCTTGAACCTTTTGCATTTTGATGATGGTGTGTCTTGGTGTGGGCCTCTTGGGGTTCATCTTGTTTGGGACTCTCTGTGCTTCCTGGACTTGTATGTCTGTTTCCTTCACCAAGTTAGGAAAGTTTTCTGCCATTGTTGTTTTAAACTGGTTTTCAATTTCTTGTTCTCTCTCTTCTCCTTCTGGCACCCCCAAGATGCGAATGTTGGCACACTTGAAGTTGTCCAAGAGGCTCCTTACACTCTCCTCATTTTGGGGGGATTCTTTTTTCTTTTTGCTGTTCTGATTGAGTGTTTTTCGCTTCCTTATATTCCAAATTGATGGTTTGCTTCTTGGATTTACATACTCTACTATTGAATCTGTGTAAATTATTCTTTATTTCAGTTAATGCCTCCTTCATTTCTGACTGTGCATGCATCATTTCTGACTGGTCCTTTTTTATGCTCTTGAGGCCCTCACTAAGTTCATTGAGCATCCTTATAAGCAGTATTTTAAACTCTGTTAGGTTGCTTATCTCCATTTCGCTCAGTTCTTTTCTTGGGGTTCTGTTCTGTTCTTTCATTTGGGACCTATTTCTTTGTCTCCTCATTTTGGCTGCCTTCCTGTGTTTGTTTCTGTGTAATACTTAACGAGAGGTATGGAGCTCTCTGAGACCAGATGCTGCTTGTTTGAAAGAATTCAGGAAAACCTGAAGCAGGATCCAAGACAGGCCAATTCTATGGTGAAGCAACTGGCAACAGCTTGGGTGGGCCTGAAAGTTGGGTGGGGCGGGGCCTCAGGGAATCATCAGGCAGGGCTACCAGTGTGAGCCAGGTTGCTGGAGTCCCAGATATGGTGGCTGTCTGCTGCCCCAGGGAAGGGCTCACCAAAGAAACAAAGGCCTCTGACAGCACGTTTGTCCCAAAGAAAGCCCCCTCTCCAGCCCTCACTCCAGTGCCAAACAGCTCAGTTCTTCCCTGTATGTCTCTGGCGACCCTCGAGCTGGCTCCCCTCCAAGCTTAGAGGGAGAGGGTCCGATAAGTCTGTGCGCGGGCCATTTAAGGAGCTGCCTTGGGCTCCAGCCGCCTCAGCCTCCCTGAGCCTCAGTTCCCGCTGGTTTTTCCAGCCAGAAGTGATGGGGATTCTCTTCCTGGCACTGGAACCCTGAGCAGGGCACCTGGTGTGGGACGGGGACCCCTCAGTCCTCAGGGAGAACCTTCCCAGCTCAGGTGTCCTCTTGATTCTTATCCACCACACGTGGGTGTGGGACCAGCCCGTCTGCCTCCACCCTCCTACCAGTCTCAATGTGGTGGCTGCTGCTTTAATTCCGTAGTTGTAGGACTTCCATTCAGCTTGATGTCAGGCGGTTTCGAATGATGGTTGTTCTGTAGTTTAGTTGTAACTTTGATGTGGTTGTGGGAGGACGTAATACCACGTTTACCTACGCTGCCACCTTGACTGGAAGTTCTCTAGTAGTTTTTTGGTGGAATTCTTGGGGTTTTCTATGTACAATACCATGTCATCTGCAAATAACAACAGTTTCACTTTCTCCTTTCCAGTTTGAATGCCTTTTATTATTGTTTCTTTTTTGCTGATTACTGTGGCTGACTTTCAGTGCTATGTTGAATAAGAGTAGCAAAAGTAGACATCCCTGTCTTGTTTCTGTTTTTAAGGGTAATGCTCTTAGGTTTTGACCATTGAGTATGATGTTGGCTGTAGGCTTGTCATATATGAGCTTTTTACATTGAGCTATGATCCATCTATTCCCACTTTGCTGAGAGTTTTTATAATAAATGGGTGCTGAATTTTGTCAAATGCTTTTTAAGCATCTATTGATTTGATAATATGATTTTATCTTTTATTTTGTTTATGTGGTGTATCACATTTATTGATTTGCAGATATTATACCAGCTTTGCATTCCTTGGATAAATCCCACTTGGTTGTGGTGAATGATTTTTTAAATATATTGCTGGACCCAATTTGCTAATATTTTGTTGATAATTTTGGCATCTATGTTCATCAAGGATATTGCCCTGTAAATTTTTTTCTGTGTGGTGTCTTTATCTGGTTTTGTAATTAAGATTATGCTGGCCTTGCCTTGGCCAGTTTTGCTCAGCGGTTAGAGCATCGGCCTGCGGTCCAGAGAGACCCAGGTTCAGTTTCCACTAAGGGCATGTACCTCGGTTGCAGTTTGTCCCCGGCCCTGGTTGGGTTGTGTGGGTGGCAGCCACTCAGTGTGTCCCTTTCACGTCGATGTTTCTCTCTCTCTCTCTCTCTCTCTCTCTCTTCCTCTCTCTCCCTCCTTCTCTATCTGAACAAAAAATGAAAACATGTCCTCAGGTGAGAATAAAAAAAAAAAAAAAGATTATGCTGGCCTCCTAAAAAGAACTTGGAAGTCTTCCATCCTCTTAAATTTTTTGGAATAGTTGGAGGAGAATAGGCATTAGTTCTTCTTTGAATGTTTGGTAATACTCCCCTGTGAAGCCATCCAGACCATGGCATTTGTTTGCTGGGAGTTTATTGATTACTGCTTCAATTTCCTTAGTTGTTATTGGTCTGTTCAAGCTTTCTAACTCTTCCTGGTTGAGTTTTGGAAGATATATGATTCTAGAAATTTGTCCATTTTGCCTAGGTAGTACAGTTTGTTGGCATATGATTGTTCATAGTATTTTCTTATGAGTCTTTATATTTCTGTAGTGTCAGTTGTTACTTCACCTCTTTTATTTCTGATTTTAACTATTTGGGTCCTCTCTCTTTGTTTCTTGGAGAGTATGGCTAAAGGTTGATCAATCTTGTTTATCTTTTCAAAGAACCAACTCTTGGTTTCACTGATCTTTTGTGTTGATTTTTTTCTTTTTTCTTTTGTTACGTGCCCCTAGTGGGAACCGAACCCAGGACTCTCTGGTCCGCAGGCCAGTGCTCCAACCGGCCAGAGCTGTGTTGATTTTTTAGTCTCTCTGTCATTGATTTTTGCTCTGATTTTTTCTTCTTCTCTTTATGTGACATGGGAGGTAAAGAAATAGAGCGATGCTTTCTATCCAATCATCTCCCCTAGCCTGTGTTTCAATGTCCCAAAGTTTAATTATCAGAATAGGCTTCTCTAATCTTTATTATTTCTTTCATTCTACTTACCTGGGTTTTTCTTTTTTGTTTTCTTTCTAATTCTTTAAGTTTTAGGGTTAAGTAGTTTATTAGAAATCTTCCTTGTATTCGAGATAGGCCTGTAATGCTATGAACTTCCCTCTCAGGACTGCTTTCACTATGTCCCATAGATATTGTGTTGTTCTGTGTTCATTTTCATTAGTTTCCAGGAAGATTTTTATTTCTTCCTTGATCTTGTTGGTAACCCTTTCATTGTTTAATAACATGCTATTATCCTCCATGTATTTTAGTGCTTTTATTGTAATTTATATCTGTCTTCATGCCATTGTGATCTGAGAAGATGCTTAATATGATTTCTAATTGAACTTGTAGAAACTTAGTTTATGCCCTAACATGTGGTCTATCTTTGAGAATGTCCCAGGTGCACTTGAGAAGAATGTATATTATGCAGTTTTGGGGTGAAATGCTCTGTAAATATCAATTCAATCTACCTGATCTAGTGTGTGCATCTGTTTCCTTGTTAATTTTTTGTCTAGAAGATCTATGCAGTGATATCAGTGGGGTATTAATTCTTCTACTATGATTGTATTGCTGTTGATGTCTCCCTCAAAATCCTCCAGAAGTTTTAAAATATATTTTGATGCTCCTATATTGGGTGCAAATATGTTTACCAGGATTATATACTCTTGTTGAATCAATCCCTTTAATATTATGTAAATAATATTTGTCTCTTGTTATGTCCTTCATTTTGAGGTCCATTTTATTAGATAGGTATTGCTACCCTAGCTTTTTTTTTTCATTTCCACTTGCATGGACAATTTTTTTCATCCTTTCACTTTCATCCTATGTGAGTCTTTCATTCTGAGGTGTATCTCTTACAGACAACATATATTGTTTTTATTCATTTTTTTTAGAGAGAGGGAGAAAGATAGAAACATCAATGTGAAAGAAATATGGATTGGCTGCTTCCTGCACCCCCTCACTTGAGATCAAGCCAACAACCCAGGCCTGTCCCCTGACTGAAAATTGAACGAGTGACCTCTTGGTGCACAGGACAATGCTCAACCAACTGGGCCACACTGGCCAGTCTGGGTCTTGTTTTCTTATCCATTCAGCTACCCTGTGTCTTTTGATGGTAGCCTTTAATCTATTTACATTTAAGGTTATTATTGATAAATACTTATTAATTGCCATTTTCTTCATTATGCCTATATTTCTCTCTATATATTTCTTATTATTATAACTGCAGTCCCTTTAACGTTTCTTGAAATGCTGGTTTGGTGCTAATATATTCCCTTAGCCTTTTTTTTTTTTTTTTTTTTTTTTTTTTTTTGGTCTGGGAAGCTCTTTATTCCACCTTTTATTTTGAATGATAGCCTCACTGGATAGAGTAGTCTTGTTTTCAGATCCATGTTTTTTATTACCTTGAATACTTTATGCCATTCCCTTCTGGCCTGCAGTGTTTCTGTTGAGAAATCATCTGATAGTCTTATAGGAGCTCCTTTATTGGTAACCCATTGCTTTTCTCTTGCTGATTTAAAAAAATTTGTTTTCTTAATTTATTTTTGTTACAGATGTTTCTCCTTTTTTTCCCTATTGACACCCTCCTCCCCATCCCCCCCACCACCACAAAACCAGCTTTGTCACCCATGTTCATCAGTTATACGTACATGCGTATAAGTTATGTGGTTTATTTCTTCCCTCCCCCCCTATTCTGAGGGTTGTCAGTCTGTACCCTACTTCCACGTCTCTGGGTCTACCCAATTCCTCAGACTGTTATGTTCATTATATTCCACAAATAAATGAGATCATGTGATATTTGTCTTTCACTGCTTGGCTTGTTTCGCTTAGGATAATACTTTCCAGGTCTCCCCATGTTGTCTCAAAGGATAAGAGATCTTTCTTTCTTACAACTGCGTAGTACTCCATTGTGTATATGTACCACAGCTTTTTATCCAATTGTCTACTGATAGACATTTGGGCTGTTTCCACATCTTAGCTATTGTAAATAGTGTTGCTATGAACATGGGGGTACATATATTCTTTTTGATTGGTGTTTCAGGCTTCTTAGTGTATATTCCTAGAAGTGGGATCACTGGATCAAATGGCAATTCAATTTTTAACTTTTTGAGGAAACACCATATTGCTTTCCATAGTGGCTGCACCAGTCTGCATTCCCACCAGCAGTGTATCAGAGTCCCCTTTTCTCCACACCCTCACCAACACTTGTTGTTTGATGATTTGTTGATGGTGGCCATTTTGACACGTGTGAGGTGATAACTCATTGTTGTTTTAATTTGCATCTCTCTGATGATTAGTGATATTGAGCATTACTTCATATGTCTCTTGGCCATTTGTATGTCCTGTTTGGAGAGATGTCTATTTAGCTTCTCTGCCCATTTTTTAATTGAGTTCCTTGTCTTCCTTTTGTTGAGTTGTATGAGTACTCTATATATTTTGGAAAATTAACCCCTTATCTGATATATCATGGCTGTCTTTACGCCACTGTATGCTCTCCCATACAGTGTGTTGCCTTTCTATTTTGATGATTGTATCTTTTGCTGTACAAAAGCTTTTTAGTTTGATGTAGGCCCATGTGTTCATTTTTTCCTTTGTTTCTGTTGCTTTAGGTGATGTATCAGTGAAAATTCTGCCACGTATGATGTTCGAAATTTTGTTGCCTATATTTTCTTCTAGGATTTTTATGAATTCACAGGTCTCATTTAAGTCTTTTATCCATTTTGAGTTTATTCTTATGTATGGTGTAAGTTGATGGTCTAGTTTCATTTTTTTGCATATAGCTGTCCAATTTTCCCAACACCATTTATTAAAAAGGCTGTCTTTACACCACTGTATGCTCTTGCCCCCTTTGTCAAATATTAATTGAGCATAATGTCTTGGGTCCATTTCTGGGTCCTCTGTTCTGTTCCACTGGTCTATATGCCTGTTCTTGTGCCAGTACCAGGCTGTTTTGATTACAGTAGCTTTGTAGTATAACCTGATATCCAGTATTGTGATCCCACCTACTTTGTTCTTCTTTTTCAAGATTGCTGTGGCTATTTGGGGTCTTTTTTGGTTCCATATGAACTTTTGAAATATTTGTTCTAGTTCTGTGAAGTATGTCGTTGGTATTTTGATGGGGATTGCATTAAATCTATAGATTGCTTTGGGTAATATGGACATTTTAATGATGTTAATTCTTCCAATTCATGAACAATGTATGTACTTTCACTTTTTTATATCTTCCACTATTTCTTTTTCCAATGTTCTGTAGTTTTCTGCAAATAAGTCCTTTCCTTCTTTGGTTAAGTTTATTCCTAGGTATCATAATTTTTTTTTTTTTTTTTTGCTGTGATGGTAAATGGGACTGTTTTTTTAGTTTCTCTTTCTGTGAGTTCATCATTGGTGTATAAGAATGCCATTGATTTCTTGATGTTAATTTTGTATCCTGCTACTTTGCCAAATTCATTTATTAAGTCTAGTAGATTTTTGGTGGAGTCTTTAGGGTTTTCTGTGTATAATATCACATCATCTGCAAATAATGACAGTTTCACTTCCTCCTTTCCAATTTGGATCCCTTATTGTTTCTTCCTGTCTGATTGCTGTGGCTAAGACTTCCAGTACTATGTTAAATAAGAGTGGTGAAAGTGGGCATCCTTGTCTTGTTCCTTTCTTGAGGGAAATGCTTTTAGTTTTTGCCCATTGAGTATGATGTTGGCTGTAGGTCTTTCATATATGGCCTTTATTATGTCAAGATATGATCCCTCTATTCTCAGATTGCTGAGCATTATTATCAGAAATAGGTGCTAGATTTTGTAGAATGCTTGTTCAGCATCTATTATTATGATCATATGGTTTTTATCTTTCATTTTGTTTATGTGGTGTATCATATTTATTGATTTGCAAATATTGTACCAGCCTTGATATCCCTGGGATGAATCCCACTTGGTCATGGTGAATAATTTTATGATGTATTGCTGGATTCAATTTGCTAGTATTTTGTTCAGGATTTTGGCATCTATGTTCATCAGGGATATTGGCCAGTAGTTTTCTTTCTTTGTAGTGTCTTTTTCTGGTTTTGGAATTAGAATTATGCTGGCCTCATAAAACAAATTTGGAAGTCTTCCTTCTTCTTGAATTTTTTGAAATAGTTTGAGGAGAATGGGTGTTAGTTCTTCTTTGCATGTTCGGTAAAATTCCCCCATGAAGCCATCCAGCCCTGGGCTTTTGTTTGCTGGGAGAGTCTTGATTACCTCTTCAATTTCCTTAGTTGTTATTGGTCTTTTCAAATTGTTTATCTTTTTCCGGTCCAGTTTTGGGGGACTATGTGTTTCTAGAAATTTGTCCATTTTGCTTAGATTGTCAAATTTGTTGCCATATAATTGTTTATAGTATTTGTTCACGATCCCTTGTATTTCTGTGGTGTCAGTTGTGACTTCTCCTCTTTCATTATCTGATTCTGTATATTTGGGTTCTCTCTCTTTGTCTTTTGGTGAGTCTAGCTAAGGGTTCATCAATCTTGTTTATCTCTTTGAAAAACCAGCTCTTTGTTTCATTGATCCTTTGAATTGTCTTTTTTGTTGTTGTTGTTGTTGGTGGTGGTGGTTTTTTTTGTTTCTATGTCATTTATTTCTGCTCTGATCTTTACTATTTCCTTCCTTCTACTTGCTCTGGGGTTTTCTTTTTGTTTGCTTTCTAGTTCTTTAAGTTGTGAGGTCAGATAGTCTATTAGAAATTTGTCTTGTTTCTTGAGGTAGGCCTGTAATACCATGAACTTCCCTCTCAGAACTGCTTTCGCTGGATCCCACAGACTTTGCGTTGTTGTGTGTTCATTTTGATGGGTTTCCAGGAAATTTTTAATTTCTTCTTTGATCTCCTTGGTAACTCATTCATTGTTTAATAACATGCTGTTTATCCTCCATGTGTTCCAATATCTTTGCATGTTCTTGTTGCAATTGATTTCTAGTTTCATGCCATTGTGATCTGAGAAGATGCTTGCTATGATTTCAATCTTCTTGAACTTGTAGAGACTTCGTTTTTGTCCTAACATGTGGTCTATCTTTGAGAATATCCCACGTGCAGTTGAGAAGAATGTGAATTCTCTATTTTGGGGGTGTAATTCTCTGTAGATATCTATTAAATCCATTTGGTCTAGTGCTTCATTTAGAGTCTCTGTTTCCTTGCTAATTTTTTGTCTAGAGGATCTATCCAGTGATGTCAGTGGGGTGCTGAAGTCTCCTGCTATGATTGTATTGCTGTCAATTTCTCCTTTGAAGTCCTCCAGAAGATTTTTAATATATTTTGGTGCTACTATCATGGATGCATATATATTTATCAAGGTTATATCTTCCTGTTGGATAGATCCTTTCAATATTATGTAGTGGCCTCCTTTGTCTCTAGTTATGGCCTTCATTTTGAAATCTATTTTATCAGATATGAGTATTGCTACCCCAGCTTTTTTTCCTTTCTTTTTGCTTGAAAAAATTTTTTTCATCCCTTCACTTTCAACCTATGTGAGTCTTTTGTTGTGAGATGGGTCTCTTGTAAACAACATATATGTGAGTCATACTTTCTTATCCAGTCAGCTACTCTGTGTCTTTTTATTGGAGCATTCAAACCATTCACATTTAAGGTGATTATTGATATGTACTTATTTATTGCCATTTTTGTTTAGTGTGGTTATACTTGTCTTCCTGTTTCTTCCACTAATTACAGTAGTCCTTTTAACATTTCTTGCTGTGCTGGTTTGGTGCTAATGTATTCCCTTAGCCTTTTTTGTCTGGGAAGCTCTTTATTTAACCTTCTATTTTTAATGATAGCCTTGCTGGGTAGAGTAGTCTTGGATTCAGATCCTTGTTTTTCATGACCTTGATTACCTCATGCCATTCCCTTCTCGCCTGTAGTGTTCCTGTTGAGAAGTCAGATGATAGCCTTATGGGGGTTTCTTTGTAGGTAACCTGTTGCTTATCTCTTGCTGCCTTTAGGATTCTCTCTTTGTCTTTAATTTTTGGCATTTTAATTACTATGTGTCTTGGTGTGGGCCTTTTTGTGTTCTTCTTACTTGGGCCTCTCTGTGCTTCTTGAACTTGAATGCTTTCTTCCTTCACCAAATTAGGGAAGTTTTCTGTCACTATTTCTTTAAATATATTCTCTAACCCTTGCTCATTTTCTTCTTCTTCAGGGACACCTATGATGCAAATATTATTACATTTCCAGTTGTCCCACAGTTCTCTTAAGCTGTCTTCCTGTTTTTTAATTTTTTCCTTTTGGTTTTCTGATTGGTTGATTTTTTTCTACCCTGTCTTCTAATTCACTGATCTGGTCCTCAGCTTTCTCTACTCTGCTGTTTAGTCCTTCCAATGTGTTCTTTATTTCTGCTATGTCATTCTTCATTTCTTCTTGGTGGTTTTTAATTTCCAATTGGTTGATTTTCAATGTTTCTATATCTTTACTTATGGTGTTGATGTCCTTACACATGCTGTTGAGCTTTCTCAAGATCATGGCTCTGGATTCTAGCTCTGTTAACTTGCATTTCATTTATCTCATCTTTAGTAGAGGTCTCTTGTTCTTTCATTTGGTATTTGTTTCTTTGTTTCACCATCTTGGCTATCTCAGTGGGTTTTGGATCCTGCCAAATTTTCCGTGTGGGTGTTGGTGTTCTGTTGTTTGTGGCTCCCTCTACTGGGTTTGGATGAGCAAGGGAGGACCCACGTTAAACACCACTGTCAAGTCCTACTTTCCTGGGTAGAGTTGCAAGCCCAGGAATGGGCTCTAACTTTTTGCCTGGAGGTTGTTAGTTGTGGTTTCTTGAAGAGCCTTGGGTTCTCAGTTGAATGAAAAAATCCCTTAGGTGTTCAGTGTAAAGGGATTTCCTAAGGGTGGGGCAGATGCTGGTTGTTAATGGGCCTCAATTTGCATTTCAGTGGCCCATTGGGTGGGGTTAAATCTTCAAGGGAGGGGCCCTGGGAAGGAGTAAGTTGACCACTGTCCTGCGTGGCTGCAACTCAGCAAAAGCTCTGAGCACCCTCCTAATCTCGAGTGTCCCCACACAGTTCCAGTCCAGTCTGCCCTCCCTCTGCCAGAGCCCAAGTTGAGTGGCTGTGGCTATTTTAGCGCTTCTGTGCTGTGGAGCCACTTGGGAGTTTAAACCCAAGGGCACTGCTCACAGCTAAGACCACTGCTGTCTGTGGGCTCCCAAGCCCCCTCTCGTGCCTCCACAATCCTACCAGGATCGAGTCAGTGTCCCTGTTTATGTGGTCCTCACAAGCTGCATTTCTGTTGCTTTTTCCCGATAATTTGTCTTTATTTTAGTTGTAATTCCAGTTTGGTCCTGGGAGATGGTCTGTGTAGCTTCCATTCACTCTGCTGCCATTTTGGAATTCTTTATTTGTCTATTTTTAACTAGTTTTTATTTTGTTATGTTTGGCTTAAACAACAGCAATTTTTTTTTCTCACAGTTCCAGCAGTTAGAAGTCCAAGACTAAGGTGTTAGCAGGTTTGGTTTCTTTCTTCTTTTTAATATTTTTTTAGTATAATAGTGCTTCAGCCTTTGATTGTTTTCCTATCAGAAAGACTTCTTCACCACAAAGTCTTCCTTCACAAGTCTTTGGAAATTTTCTGTTGTGCAGAAGGGCTCCCCAACTCCTACCCCCTGAATCCTGCTCCTCCTCCCCTCCTCTTTCTCTCGCTCTCCCTCAGTCTCTGCCAGGCATTCATGGAACCTGCCGGCCTGAACAGAAAGAGAACAAGGCAGGAAGGGTAGTGGTAGTGACCAGCTACCATGTGACCACCTCTCCTGCTGCTTTTAAAATTCTCTCTTTGTCTTTAATTTTTGTCATTTAATTATGATGTATCTTGGCATGGGCCTCTTTGGACTCATCTTGCTTGTGACTCTCTGTGCTTCCTGAACTTGGGTGATTTTTTTTCTTCACCAAGTTAGGGAAGTTTTTTGTCACTATTTCTTCAAACAGGTTCTCTAACCCTTGTTCACTTTCTTCTTCTTCTGGTACTCCTATGATGTGAATACTGTTATGTTTCATATTGTCCCACAGCTCTCTTAAACTGTCCTCCTGTTTTTTCATTATTTTATTTATTTTTGGTTCTCTGATTGAGTGATTTTTTTTACCCCTGTCTTCTAATTTGCTGATATGATTCTCGACTTCCTCTAATCTGCTGTTTATTCCTTCCAGTGTATTCTTTATTTTTGCTATCCTTCTTCCTTTCCAATTGGTTGTTTTTCATTGTTTCTATATATTTTCTCATGCAGTTGAGCATCCTTATAATCATTACTCTGAATTGTATATCTGATAGCTTGCTTTTTTCCATTTTATTTAGTCCTTCTTCTGGAGAATTCTTTTATTCTTTCATTTGGGGCTTGTTTCCTTTTTTCACCATTTTGGCTGCCTGTATGGGTTTGTTTCTATGTATTAGATAGATCTGCCATGATTCCCAGTCTGGGTAGGGTGTCTTATGTCATAGGTGACCTGTGGGACCCAGTGGTGCAGTCTCCTTGATCACTTGATCAAGACCTGGATGCTCTAATGTCCCTGTGCATTTTGTGTGGGCCCTCCTGTTATAATGGAGTCTTGATTGCTATTGGCTCATTCATTCATAGGCTCTACACTCTGGCTAGCTGACAGTGATGCTCAACCCCCAACACAGTGAGCAGTCTGCTGTGCAGTTGCTTATCACATGAAGTGCAATTCACCTCATCAGGGTTGGCGCCTGCTAAAATCTCTCTGTGGACTTCCAGTCAAAATGGTGGCATAGGTAAATGTGATGCTTGCTTACTCCCACAACCATATCAAAATTACAACTAAACTACAGAAAAACCATCATTCAGAACCACCTGACATGGAGCTGAATGGAAGTCCCACAACTACAAAATTAAAGAAGCAGCCACACAGAGACTGGTAGGAGGGGCAGAGGTGCAACTGGGCTGGTCCCACACCCATGTGTGGCAGATAAATATCAGGATGAACACCTTGGCTGGGAAGGTCCTCCCTGAGGAGTGAGGGGTCCCTGTCCCACGCCAGGCACCCTGCTCAGGGTTCCAGTGGCAGGAAGAGAATCCCCATCACTTCTTTTTTTTTTTATTATTATTTTTTTTTAATCCTCACCCGAGGATATTTTCCATTTTTTGTACAGATAGAGTGGGAGGGAGAGAGAGGAAGGAGAGAGAGAGAGAAACATCGACGTGAAGGGACACATCGAGTGGCTGCCACCCGCACGACCAACCAGGGCCGGGGACAAACTGCAACCGAAGTACGTGCCCTTAGCGGGAACTGAACCCGGGTCTCTCCGGACCGCAGGCCGACGCTCTAACCGCTGAGCCAAACTGGCCAGGGCTCCCCATCACTTCTTGCTGTAAAAACCAGTGGGAACTGAGGCTGAGGGAGGCTGAGGCTTCTGGAGACCAAGGCAGCTCCTCTTAAAGGGCCCACGCACAGACTTACTCAGACCCATTCCCTTTGAGCTCCGGCACAGAGGAAAGACAGTTTGAAAGGCACCAGAGACATACAAGGAAGAACTGAGTTGCTTGGCATCAGGGCGAGGACTGGAGAGGCAACTTTCTCCTGGACAGACGTGCTGGTGGAGGCCATTGTTCTTTTGGTGAGCCCTTCCCCCACAGGGCAGGCAGAGGGCGGCCATATCTGGGACTCCAGCAACCTAGCTTATACTGTTTTCCCTGCCCTGGTAATTACCTGAGGTCCTGCCACACCTAAATTTCAGGCCCACCCAAGCTGTTTCCAGTGGCTTTACCATGGGATTGGCCTGTTTTGGCTCCTGCTTCAGATTTTCCTAAATTCTCTCAAACAAGCAGCATCTGGCCACAGCCAGCTCCATACCTCTTGCTAAGTGGCCACAGGCCTGGCACTAGAAGCAGCCAGCCATGGTTCACAGCTTGGCTTCACCTGGGTACCTCCAAGCCCAGGACAAGAAGCAGCCATACAGATGGCCAAGAAATACATGAGAAAATGCTCAATGTCACTAATCATCAGAGAGATACAAATTAAAACAATGATGAGATATTACCTCACACCTGCCAGAATGGCTGCCATCAACAAGTCATCAAACAACAAGTGCTGGCGAGGGTGTGGAGAAGAGGGGGCTCTAGTACACTGCTGGTGGCAATGCAGACTGGTGTAGCCACTGTGGAAAACAATATGGTATTTCCTCAAAAAATAAAAATTGAACTGCCATTTGACCCAGTTATCCTACTTCTAGAATATATCCTAAGAAGCCTGAAACACCAACCAGAAAGAATATATACACCTCTGTGTTCATAGCAGCACTATTTTCAATTACTAATATCTGGAAACAGCCCAAGTGTCCATCAATAGATGAGTGGATAAAAAAGCTGTGGTACATTTACACAATGGAATACTATGCAGATGTAAGAAGAAAAGGTCTCGTATCCTTTGAGACGACCTGGAGGGACCTGGAGAGTATTATGCTAACTAAAATAAGCCAGTCAGAGAAAGACAAGTATCACATGATCTCACTTATTTGTGGAATATATTGAACAAAATAAGCTGATGAACAAAATAGACCCAGAGACATAGAAGCAGGGTTCAGAATGATGAACCTCGGGAGGGGGACAGCAGGGAAGAAAGAGGTAAACCAAAGAACTTCTGTATATAAGCATAACCAATGGACATAGACAACAGTGTTGTGAGGGTGACGCAGGAACAGGAGGAGCATGTCAATGGGGGGAAAAGGGGAAACATCTGTAACAAAATTAATTAATTAGAAATAATAACAATAATAATAATAATAATTTATCTCTTTCCCTGGCCAGTTTGGCTCAGCAGTTAGAGCGTCGGCCCTAAGACCTAAAGGTAGTAAGGTTAGATTCCGGTCAGGGGCACGTACCTCAGTTGAAGTTTGGTACCCGGCCCTGGTTGGGGTTGTGCAGAAGGCAACCAATCAATGTGTCCCCTCACATTGATATTTCTTTCTCTCCCTCCCTCCTACTCTGTCTGAAGATAGATGGAAAAGTATCCTCAGATGAGGATTTAAAAAAAATGTATCTCTTTCCCTCAATTATTGATTTTTATTTGATCTGAAATTTTTTCTTCCAATTCACTTTTTTATTTCATATAAAAATATGTAAAAAATATTTTATGATGTAGAATTGTATATGTTGCAACATTAACTATATTCCTGAAGAAGAGAGAGCTTCCACTTTGACTAGACATTGATAAGATGAATCCCACACACCTACAATTTTCTACATCTGGGGGTTGATGGATTTATTGGCTCCACTGGCCATAGATGTCTGGTGCTTTATGTCATAAGACATGTTCTTGTCATGGATGACCTCTGACTCCACACTTCCCTATGTCAGGGGAGTTGTTTCAGTGGGTGATAGAGGTGTTGTTCCAAGACATTACTATACCGGGACACCTAGCAGTAACTTATGAACCCATATTCTAGTAAACCCAAACAATGTAAACCCAATTTAATTCCTTCTTAGGTAGGCCTCTCCCCAAGATGCCATGTGATGCAAGGGAAAGTGACAGAGGGAGTCTGTCAGCCATCTGGGACAATTGGGAAGAGACAGTGATCTTAACTGTGGTGAAAAGATATTACTATTGCAATTTTTACAAGAGTGTGACTATGTGGATACATTGCTGGGCCCTTTCAAGGGCCCTGGACAGCACAGTGCAGCTAAGGGTCTTCGTGGCTCGCCCTTCTCTGTGTACCCTACTATTACAATGAGATCGTCTCTGACCTTTTCTCCTGGCTAGGGTCCCCCTTCCTGCTGGCCTCACTCTCTACACATGCTGGGTCCTTGACTCTTCTCCATGCCTCAGTGAGTTTGGAATTGAAGTTCATAATTTTCTCTATTACAAGGAAGTGGCTAATTGTGTAGCCCTACCCTTTGTTGAAACAGGTGTGTCCAACCAAGTAGTGACAGCAAGCCAGCCACCCATACATATTGCATTCAAGGTGGATTCAACCCTTCATACACCCTCTACAGCCAGCACAGCCACACAGGTCATCCGCTGTGCTTCTCAGGGGCAGTTGTTCTTAGGGCCCAGAAGGAGGATCTCTATCAGCCTGGTGAACCACTGACAGCCTCAACACATTTCAAGCTGTTCCCCCATGCTGCTGGGTGGGCTCCTGGAGTGTCACCAAGAACTTATTGGTGTTGCTAGCCTAGGAGCTCTGCTGAGTTCTCCAGGTCTTCCAAGTCTCAAATCTTGAGTCCCTGCTCCCCCCAACCTCTTTTTCTCAGAATCAAATCACCGAACAGAGCATAGCACCTTTCTTGTAATCTCTTGAAAATTTCTTACACAAGTAGTTGCACATAATACACTGACTATTTTCTGTAGATCAAAGATAGATGGTGTTGCATGTCAGAGCAGAGGACAGATTTCATCGGAGTACACAATCGCAGAGCAGATTACTTAAGGTTCAATATTATGTATTCTGTTCTTTAAAATATAACAGGGCAGCCCTGGCCAGTTTGGCTCAGTGGTTAGAGCATCGGCCCGTGGACCAGTGAGTCACTGGTTTGATTCCAGTCAAGGGTACATACCTCAGTTGCAGTTCATCTGCAGCCCTGGTTGGGTTCTATCTCACTGATGTTTCTATCTCTCTCGCCCTCCCTCTCTAAAATCAATAAAGAAAACAAAGTCACACGGCATTTTTCACTGGCAGACTTTCTTCCATGGCTACTCTGCAGGCCCTGTCTCTACTGGGCTATATATACTCTCTTCCTCTAACACAGTTTATCCCCTCCTTCCTCCCTTCCCCCTCCCAAATCTAAACATGTTTGTGCTGATAACAGGATCTTCCGGTCAAGATGGCGGGTAAGTAAACGCGGTATCGCGTCCTCCCACAACCACATCAAAGTTACAACTAAACTACAGAACAACCATCATTCGAAACCGCCTGACATCAAGCTGAATGGAAGTCCTACAACTACGGAATTAAAGCAGCAGCCACCACATTGAGACCGGTAGGAGGGCGGAGGGGACGGGCTGGACCCACACCCACGTGTGGTGGATAAAAATCAGGAGGACACCTCGGCTGGGAAGGTCCTCCCTGAGGACTGAGGGGTCCCCGTCCCACACCAGATATCCAGTTCAGGGTTCCAGTGCCAGGAAGAGAATCCCCATCACTTCTGGCTGGAAAACCAGCGGGAACTGAGGCTCAGGGAGGCTGAGGCCGCTGGAGCCCAAGGCAGCTCCCTAAAGGGCCCGCGCACAGACTTATCGAACCCTCTCCCTCTAAGCTTGGAGGGGAGCCAGCTCGAGGGTCGCCAGAGACATACAGGGAAGAACTGAGCTGTTTGGCACTGGAGTGAGGGCTGGAGAGGGGGCTTTCTTCGGGGCAAACGTGCTGTCAGAGGCCTTTGTTTCTTTGGTGAGCCCTTCCCAGGGGTGGCAGACAGCTGCCATATCTGGGACTCCAGCAACCTGGCTCACACTGGTAGCCCTGCCCTGATGATTCCCTGAGGCCCCGCCCCACCCAACTTTCAGGCCCACCCAAGCTGTTGCCAGTTGCTTCACCATAGGATTGGCCTGTCTTGGATCCTGCTTCAGGTTTTCCTGAATTCTTTCAAACAAGCAGCATCTGGTCTCAGATAGCTCCATACCTCTCGTTAAGTAATACATAGAAACTAACACAGAGAGGCAGCCAAAATGAGGAGACAAAGAAACAGGTCCCAAATGAAAGAACAGAACAGAACCCCAAGAAAAGAACTGAGCGAAATGGAGATAAGCAACCTAGCAGATGCTGAGTTTAAAATACTGCTTATAAGGATGCTCAATGAACTTAGTGAGGGCCTCAAGAGCATAAAAAAGGACCAGTCAGAAATGATGCATGCACAGTCAGAAATGAAGGAGGCATTAACTGAAATAAAGAATAATTTACACAGATTCAATAGTAGAGTATGTAAATCCAAGAAGCAAACCATCAATTTGGAATATAAGGAAGCAAAAAACAATCAGAACAGCAAAAGAAAAAAGAATCCCCCCAAAATGAGGAGAGTGTAAGGAGCCTCTTGGACAACTTCAAGCATGCCAATATTCACATCTTGGGGGTGCCAGAAGGAGAAGAGAGAGAACAAGAAATTGAAAACCGGTTTGAAATAATAATGGCAGAAAACTTTCCTAACTTGGTGAAGGAAACAGACATACAAGTCCAGGAAGCACAGAGAGTCCCAAACAAGATGAACCCCAAGAGGCCCACACCAAGACACACCATCATCAAAATGCAAAAGATTCAAGACAAAGAGAGAATCTTAAAAGTAGCAAGAGAAAAGCAGTTAGTTACCTACAAGGGAGTTCCCATAAGGCTGTCAGCTGATTTCTCAAAAGAAACTTTGCAGGCCAGAAGGGAGTGGCAAGAAATATTCAGAGTGATGAAAAGTAAGAACCTACAACTAAGATTACTCTATCCTGCAAAGCTGTCATTTAGAATCGATGGCAATATAAAGAGTTTCCCAGACAAGAAAAAGCTAAAGGAGTTCATCACCACCAAACTGTTATTATGTGAAATGATGAAGGGTCTTTTTGAAGAAAAAGATAAAATATATGAACAAACAAAATGGCAATGAATACATATCTATCAACAATGGAATTTACAAACAAAATGAACAGGCAGAACAGAAACATTCTCGTAGATACAAAGAACATTTTGTTGGTTGCCAGACGGGAGGGAGGTTGGGGAATGGGTGAAAAAGGTGAAGGGATTAAGAAGTACAAATTCATTGCTAGACTGACAAACCTTAAAGGGAAAGGGGTTGGGGGGTTGGCGGGATGGGAAGAAATAAACCAAAGAACTTATATGCATAACCAATGGACACAGACAACCGTGTGGGAAAAGGCAGGAGGAGGGCGGGAGTGGGGAGGAATGGGTCAATGGGAGAAAAATGAGGAACATCTGTAACACATTCAACAATAAAGATAAATATGAAAAAGAAAAACAAAAAACAAAAAAGTGCAACCTCCAAAATCCATCTCCTCACATTCCAATCTAAACTCGGACTACCACAATTTGGAATTTTGCCAACCTGGTGGGTATAAAACAGTGACTTGTTTTCATTTGTTTTCCCTTGATTATGAGGGAGGTTGAAATTTTGTTTTTTACAGTTTTCTTTGTGAACTGCCTATACATGTATTTTGCATATTATTCAATTGGGGTGATTTATATTCTTTTTCTGATTGATTCGTAGTTTTTTTATATAAGTTGGATATTAAATCTTTTATAATTACATGTTAAAAAAATAAAAATAAACATGTTTGTGCTAACTTTCCACAGCCAGATATTTCTTGTGCTGAGGAATTACATTGCCATTTTTAAGACACCACTTATTAGTGAAATGTCCCAGTGTCCTGTTCTTCCTTCCTGTGGTGAAAAAAATGAAGCCATCCTGTCTTGGGAGACAATGCCACCTACTGTCCACTGAGGGACAGCTGCCAACACAAAGCTTGAGGACCCTCTCCATTGCCTGTTCTGGACATGGTGGCATGTAACTCAGGTGAGAATCATTTAGAAGGCCCATTGAATTGGAAGGTAGGACCTGCACAGGGCTATTGGCAAAGTGGCAGAGTGGAGATGGGAATCTGGCCGGTCTGCCTTGGAAGTCCACATAGCTCCATCTCTTTGCATTAGGAGGGGGTAGATTCCCTTCTATGGAGGGTCAGAGAGAAGAAAGAACCCAGGAGCTAGCAGAGAAGAGAATTTCAAGGAAGGGCCTACTGATAAACTAATGTTATAGAGTTGTCATTATGGGTGTGGGCTTAGAAAACACCAGTCAGATTTGAGTTTAGGAGTCTTGAAAGGGTAGCTCAGATGCCCAGCACTTGGTTACCCACTAGAGGGTATGCAAATATGGGAAGACATAGTCCCATCCCTTATGGACCTAAGCATGAGCCAAAGTCAGGGAAGTTGGCAAGACGCAGGGAACGTCTCTCCCCCACCTCGGTCCTCCAGCCATCCAGACATCGCGGTTCAGTTTTCGTCATTTGCATTTCCTTCGTGTGAGTGAGACTGAGCATCTTTTTGTGTTTTAGAGGTATTTTCTTTTCTATGAAGTGTCTGTTCGTTTCCTCTGACAACTTTTCTACTTGGTAGTTAATAATTTATTTGTAAGAGTTCCCTGTGCATTTGGGAAATTAATCCTTTCGTTTTGATGATAGTTGTAAATGTTTTCTTTTAACATTTTCATTTGGCCGGTTGTCTCCTGGCGTTGTGTTGTGGTGTTTCCCCATGCAGAGCTTTTCAATGTGGTCGAGTTTATCTGTCTTTCCTTTTATGACTTCTACACTTTTAAAAATATTTCTCTAATTGATTTTTTAGAGAGAGAGGAAGGGAGAGAGAAAGAGAGAGAGAAACATCCACATGAGAGAGAAACATCAATTGGCTGCCTCCGAACACAGACCGGGCATCAAACCTAAAATCTTGGTGCACCAAATGATGCTCCAACCAACAGAGCTACCTGGCCAGGGTTATGCTGAAATCATCTTAAGATAGTGTTAAATTAAATACAGTGGGCCTCTGCCTTCAAGTTGTTCAATAAGCCTTAAAATTGTAGTATGTAACCACATGGTCAGTACTTTAAGGTGGTACAAAGTGTGATTTCTTCATCTATCTGTCCAGAATTCAGTTATTGGTCCACTTACCCATCCATGTATCTGTAAGAACGAGGCGGTGCCGAGTAACCAGAAGTGCAGGTTTATTGAGGGAAAGACCTGCCGGGCTACCTCTAAGGAGAACATAGCAACCGGCTGGTCCAGACTAAGGATTTTTAAAATTAGGGCTGGGGTGGGTGGTCGTTCAGCTGAAGAGTCATGGTCGTCATTGATTGGTCGGGGCTGGGGTCTCCTGAGACTCGTTCTGGTCCAGCGACCTTTTGCAGTTTGGGGTGGGTTAGGGTGGTTCCGTCATTCCGTTCCGCCTGACTGGAGTGATGGGTTTTGGTTTCCTGGAATGAGAGGCTTGGGGCATCAATATGAAAGTAAAAGATTTAAGAGGCTTGGGGGCTAACAGTATCAAGCCTTTACTGAATTCTTTCCATGAAGGACACGGTGGGTGATGAGGCCCATGGCCAGGATGACATACGTGCAGAGCTGAATTCCGGCTCTCTGCTCGCCCCGCTGTGACATTGGCAGGTTACTTCTCTCTACGTTTTGTTTTTCATACTGTCTCATGATGATGACAGAGAGGTTGAGTATGGAGGGCCCGGACAGGACTGAAGCACGGGGACGAGGGAGTGTGGCTTAGAGAGGAAGTAAGGCCAGTCCAAAGCCTGGACCTGGGTTTCAGGGGGTGAAATCTGAATTCACTAGAGCGGTGGCAAAAGTAAAGGTGAATGGATGGAGCCAGTCCAGGAGCTGAAGAGCCCCTGGGTTGGATGGTCATCACCCAGGGTGATGGCAGGACATGGGGTAGGGACAAGCCTGTGGCCTCGCTCACAAGTCCTCAGTGAATCAGGGAAATGGGCCTGTAGGGAGCAGCAGGGAGGGGCCGGGTCCTCATGAATCAGGGAAATGGGCCTGTAGGGAGCAGCAGGGAGGGGCCGGGTCCTCATGACTCAGGGAAATGGGCCTGTGGAGAGCAGCAGGGAGGGGCCGGGTCCCCATGAATCAGGGAAATGGGTCTGTGGAGAGCAGCAGGGAGGGGCCGGGTCCCCATGAATCAGGGAAATGGGTCTGTGGAGAGCAGCAGGGAGGGGCCGGGTCCCCATGAATCAGGGAAATGGGTCTGTGGAGAGCAGCAGGGAGGGGCCGGGTCCTCATGACTCAGGGAAATGGGTCTGTGGAGAGCAGCAGGGAGGGGCCGGGTCCCCATGAATCAGGGAAATGGGCCTGTGGAGAGCAGCAGGGAGGGGCCGGGTCCCCATGAATCAGGGAAATGGGTCTGTGGAGAGCAGCAGGGAGGGGCCGGGTCCCCATGAATCAGGGAAATGGGTCTGTGGAGAGCAGCAGGGAGGGGCCGGGTCCCCATGAATCAGGGAAATGGGTCTGTAGGGAGCAGCAGGGAGGGGCCGGGTCCTCATGAATCAGGGAAATGGGTCTGTGGAGAGCAGCAGGGAGGGGCCGGGTCCTCATGAATCAGGGAAATGGGTCTGTGGAGAGCAGCAGGGAGGGGCCGGGTCCCCATGAATCAGGGAAATGGGTCTGTGGAGAGCAGCAGGGAGGGGCCGGGTCCCCATGAATCAGGGAAATGGGTCTGTGGAGAGCAGCAGGGAGGGGCCGGGTCCCCATGAATCAGGGAAATGGGTCTGTGGAGAGCAGCAGGGAGGGGCCGGGTCCCCATGAATCAGGGAAATGGGTCTGTGGAGAGCAGCAGGGAGGGGCCGGGTCCCCATGAATCAGGGAAATGGGTCTGTGGAGAGCAGCAGGGAGGGGCCGGGTCCCCATGAATCAGGGAAATGGGTCTGTGGAGAGCAGCAGGGAGGGGCCGGGTCCCCATGAATCAGGGAAATGGGTCTGTGGAGAGCAGCAGGGAGGGGCCGGGTCCCCATGAATCAGGGAAATGGGTCTGTGGAGAGCAGCAGGGAGGGGCCGGGTCCCCATGAATCAGGGAATGGGTCTGTAGGGAGCAGCAGGGAGGGCCGGGTCCTCATGATCAGGGAAATGGGTCTGTGGAGAGCAGCAGGGAGGGGCCGGGTCCTCATGAATCAGGGAAATGGGTCTGTGGAGAGCAGCAGGGAGGGGCCGGGTCCTCATGAATCAGGGAAATGGGTCTGTAGGGAGCAGCAGGGAGGGGCCGGGTCCCCATGAATCAGGGAAATGGGTCTGTGGAGAGCAGCAGGGAGGGGCCGGGTCCTCATGAATCAGGGAAATGGGTCTGTAGGGAGCAGCAGGGAGGGGCCGGGTCCCCATGAATCAGGGAAATGGGTCTGTAGGGAGCAGCAGGGAGGGGCCGGGTCCTCATGAATCAGGGAAATGGGTCTGTGGAGAGCAGCAGGGAGGGGCCGGGTCCCCATGAATCAGGGAAATGGGTCTGTGGAGAGCAGCAGGGAGGCGCTGGGTCCCCATGAATCAGGGAAATGGGTCTGTGGAGAGCAGCAGGGAGGGGCCGGGTCCCCATGAATCAGGGAAATGGGTCTGTGGAGAGCAGCAGGGAGGGGCCGGGTCCCCATGAATCAGGGAAATGGGTCTGTAGGGAGCAGCAGGGAGGGGCCGGGTCCTCATGAATCAGGGAAATGGGTCTGTGGAGAGCAGCAGGGAGGGGCCGGGTCCCCATGAATCAGGGAAATGGGTCTGTAGGGAGCAGCAGGGAGGGGCCGGGTCCCCATGAATCAGGGAAATGGGTCTGTAGGGAGCAGCAGGGAGGGGCCGGGTCCCCATGAATCAGGGAAATGGGTCTGTAGGGAGCAGCAGGGAGGGGCCGGGTCCCCATGAATCAGGGAAATGGGTCTGTAGGGAGCAGCAGGGAGGGGCCGGGTCCCCATGAATCAGGGAAATGGGTCTGTGGAGAGCAGCAGGGAGGGGCCGGGTCCCCATGAATCAGGGAAATGGGTCAGTGGAGAGCAGCAGGGAGGGGCCGGGTCCCCATGAATCAGGGAAATGGGTCTGTGGAGAGCAGCAGGGAGGGGCCGGGTCCCCATGAATCAGGGAAATGGGTCTGTGGAGAGCAGCAGGGAGGGGCCGGGTCCCCATGAATCAGGGAAATGGGTCTGTGGAGAGCAGCAGGGAGGGGCCGGGTCCCCATGAATCAGGGAAATGGGTCTGTAGGGAGCAGCAGGGAGGGGCCGGGTCCCCATGAATCAGGGAAATGGGTCTGTAGGGAGCAGCAGAGAGGGGCCGGGTCCCCATGAATCAGGGAAATGGGTCTGTGGAGAGCAGCAGGGAGGGGCCGGGTCCCCATGAATCAGGGAAATGGGTCTGTAGGGAGCAGCAGGGAGGGGCCGGGTCCCCATGAATCAGGGAAATGGGTCTGTGGAGAGCAGCAGGGAGGGGCCGGGTCCCCATGAATCAGGGAAATGGGTCTGTGGAGAGCAGCAGGGAGGCGCTGGGTCCCCATGAATCAGGGAAATGGGTCTGTAGGGAGCAGCAGAGAGGGGCCGGGTCCCCATGAATCAGGGAAATGGGTCTGTAGGGAGCAGCAGGGAGGGGCCGGGTCCCCATGAATCAGGGAAATGGGTCTGTGGAGAGCAGCAGGGAGGGGCCGGGTCCCCATGAATCAGGGAAATGGGTCTGTGGAGAGCAGCAGGGAGGGGCCGGGTCCCCATGAATCAGGGAAATGGGTCTGTGGAGAGCAGCAGGGAGGGGCCGGGTCCCCATGAATCAGGGAAATGGGTCTGTGGAGAGCAGCAGGGAGGGGCCGGGTCCCATGAATCAGGGAAATGGGTCTGTGGAGAGCAGCAGGGAGGGGCCGGGTCCCCATGAATCAGGGAAATGGGTCTATAGGGAACAGCAGGGAGGCACCAGGCACCAGAGCTCTGCAGCCAGGGCTTGTCATTGGCTCTGTGGAGATCATGCTCAGGACATAGTGCAAGGAGGTGAGCACAACACCCTAACCCCACCCTTGACCTGCAGTTTGAAGGGAGCATCTCATTGGAGAAGAAGGCCTGTGACTGCCGGGAAAGTAAGTCCTTAGTAGTAACCCCACAGTGGCCAGGTGGGGCTGAGGGAAGAGACGATGGAGTGAGGTCTGAACAAGAACCTCAAACCTTTCGAAGCCACAGCCCTTATTAATAGAGCCCGCGAGCTCCCCAGTGTCAGGACGCAAGGCCGTGGCTCGCTCTGTGACTCTGGGTCTGAGATGCCAGAGTGGGCCCTGGGAGATGGGCAGTCACGCTGTGAGCTGACTCAGTTTGCGTCATCGCATTGAAAGCACCAAGATTTCTCTCTTCCCCTGAGCAAACAAGCCACACCTTACACCAGCCAAAGTCCACCTCACCTTTCAGCTACCCCAGGTGGGTCACCCAGCCTTGGGGAGTTTCATTTTCCTGGTAACTCAGTGGTGTTTCCAGGAGAGGACGGGCCTCTTCGCTCTGCCACATGGGCGTATGTAACTGACACGGTTGGAAGAACAGTCACCCACTGGCCATCTGCAGAGCCGGAGCGGAGGGACTGACCTGCGGGTGTGGCAGGGACGCGAGGTGGGCTGCTAAGAAAGCTTTGCGCGAGGAGGGCTTGGCAAGAGGCTGGGCTGAGGAAATAGGAGCAAATGCAGTGGTTAAGGCAGTGATGATGGGGAGCTCTTCTTGGGTCATCTTTGGAGATAGTTTGAAAGAAAGGAAACAGTGCCTTCAAGCATGTTACAGGTCTCTGGTCTGCTCTAAGTCCTGTTCTCTTCCGTTGTGGGATCTGTAGAACCCTGGGGAGGACACTGGTTGAAATGACCCGCTGACAGACGCTGCTGGTGGTGGTGGAGCCTGGCAAAGCCTCCGCGCGGGGCCACTAGCCAGCACCCCAGTGTGGGAGAGGACACTCCACACTCCTGCCGAATTCTGTCCACTGAGGAAAAGTCAGAGAAGACTTTTGACCTTTGTTTGTGATGCCCTGGCTTCTGGCCATAGCACTCTGGCCTTTCAACTTTGAGCTGCAGAAATATTCATAGGAAGCTCAGGAGAGGAAAGCAGAATTGGTTCGAATCACCTGCTTCTTCCAGGGGTATGACATGAAAAACCAAGAGTGACCACAAGTTTCATAAACACAAGGAAAGCAGAGGGTGCGTGACATCGTCCAAGCTGCTGCGTGACTCGGCAGCGCGCTCGTGCTGCGCGCAGGGAGCGGGGGGCGGCGGCTCCAGCACTGCCTGCCGCGGGCCGTCCTCTCTGGACTGGGGGGGGCGGGGCTGTGGACAGGAGGCTGGCAGTGCGGGGTGGAGGCCATGGTCTCTCTGCAGGAGAACAGCTGGGAAGAGGGCATCTGCCCCATCTGCCAGGAGAGCCCCACGGAGGCCGTGAGCACCGACTGCGGACACGTCTTCTGCCGAGTGTGCCTGGCCCAGCACGTGGACAAGGCCTCCGCCTCCGGAGTCTTCTGCTGCCCCCTCTGCAGGAAGCCCTGCTCTGAAGGGGTCCTGGGAGCAGGCCACATCTGCCACAGCCACCAGAAGAGGGTGCGCTGGTTCTGTGAGGAGAGCAGGCTGCTTCTGTGTGTGGAATGCCTGGTGTCCCCCGAACACAAGTCTCACTGTGAGCTGGCCATTGAAAACGCCATCAGTCACTACAAGGTAAGGCCGGGTGGCCACCTCCGGAGTCACTCCGTTCTGCCCCCTGTCCAGGGTGCTGGCATTTCACAGAGGCTTGGTAACTGGCACTCTTCCTTGGTTCTTCTGTTCGTCCTTTGGGACCCCTCTTTGCTTTTCCGTGTTCATTTTGCTGCTGGTGTCACATGTCGAGGTATAACTACAAGTCTCAGCGAGGACACTGCCGCGGTGGTGGCCACTCTCACTGCTCACTGTAGGACGGAGTTGGACTAGATGATGCAAAACTCCCTGAAGACCAAGACCATGCACCTCCCCTGGCTGATTGCACTAAAATTTGTCTAGAAATTTAATCATTATCTAACAATTAATGCTAATAATTTTCCTGCAAATATATTGAGACCTGGGAATTAGGGCATGTTTCTCTTACTTTGTCTTTTCTTTTCTTCCTATAGTGATTATTTGGACCCTATTCTACTTAAATTTTTTGTTATAAAAGTTACATGCTCTTGGTAACTCACTGAGACAACACAGCAAGGTATAAAGTCACAGCTAAAAACCCGTCTCCATGCGTCCTGCATCCCTGTTCCCAGACGGGACCGTGGCTGGATTTTGTGTACCACCCTGACGGGAATTCTGTGTGTGAATGCACTCCTTAACCCAAACACACAAAAGCATTCTCTTTATCATTTTTTCTATAATTCATTTAATATCTAAAAATACATCTTGGACATTTTCACACTTTTCTGTCAGTACATGCAAATTTTGTGAAACTTTAAAAATATGTTTTTATTGATTTCAGAGAGAGGAAGGGACAAGGAGAGAGAGGTAGAAACACTGATGAGAGAGAAACATCAAGATACCAGCTCTGGCAGTTGTTGCTCAGTGGTTAGTGTCAACCATGCACCAAAGGGTCACAGGTTCCATTCCTGGTCAAGGGCATGTACTGGCGTTGCAGGTTCAATCCCAGGTCCTGGTCGGGGTCATGTGGGAGGCTACTGATCGATGTGTCTGCCTCATATCGATCTCTCTCTCTCTCCCCCCCCCTTCCCTCCCTCTCTTCCACTCTCTCTATGAATGGAATCAATGGAAAAAATATCCTCAAGTGAGGATTACCAAACAAACAACCAAAAAATACATCAATCAGTTGCCTCCTGCATGCCCCCTATTGGGGATGGAGCCTACAGCCTGGAAAACTGGTGACGGGTGCACAGGACGATCAGCCACACCAGCCAGGCTTATGAATTCTTTTCAACAACTGCATGGTATTCAATTCTGTGAACGTATCATAAACTGGCAGATTCTGTGTTATTTCCAGCTGTTGTTTTGTTTTGAGATCACATTGAATGTTGCAATGAATATCCTTCAACATGTATTTCGGAGGACTTGGAGTATCCCAGATATATTTTGGTGAATGAGTAAGGTAATTTCCAAGTTACCATCAATTTTCCTATCATTGTTTATTAAATAATCCATAATCTCCCCAGTGATTTGGATGTCAAGTTTACAATATGCTCTATAAGCATATATACTTGCATAGTTTATGACTCTCTAGTCTGTCTATTGTTTCCTGTATATCAAACCATTTTAAACCAATGTGTAAAATTGTACCTTTGCAATGTGTTTCAATGTCAGATATGTCTTAGAACCCTCACAATATTTTTCAGGACTTTTGTGGATATTCATGTGTTTATTTAACCAATGAACCTTAGCATTAGATTTACAAGCCTCCCCCACAACCTCAATCCAATTAGTATCTGATTGAATGGAGATGACAAGTTTTCACTAGGGGTGAAGGACAAATTTCCAACATCTTCTTTCAGAGACCTGACTTTCTGAGATGTTTGATACAGGATGAGAAACTGGGGACTCCAGATTGGGACATAAAGAAATAATTCAGAAAGCCAAACACACAGAGTCCTCTGGTTCTAACCCCATTACTTCGGGGGGGGGGGGCCTCCCGCGCCCTAATGAGCCAGGTGTGAGGTGAAAACTCAGTGAGTTATTCAGGTCTGTGCTTTGTGTAGAATGTTGTGCTATATGTTGTGGGAAGTAGAAAGATGATTCATAATACTTGTCCTCAAGTCTACCTTTAAATTATGACACAAAACCTAAAATCAATCAATTAATTAATTAATAACAATATTTGTGCCCTGGCCAGTTTGCTCAGTGGTTAGAGTGTTGGCCTGCCGACCAAGGAGTCCCAGGTTTGATTCCCACCAAGAGCACTTACCTCAGTTGCAGTTAGTCCCCAGCCCCAGTTGGGGTCGGGTGGCAACCAATCGATGTCTCTCTCTCTCTTTCTCTTTCCCTCCCTCCCACTCTGTCTGAAGATTAAGAAATAAAAAAGTAACAATATTTGTTCACTTAAGAGAAAGACTTAACTTAGTCCCTGCAGTGTGTTAGGAATGACATACAATACATGCTGGGAGTACAGGGGTAAGACCAATTTCATCCCCACGGGCAGGGAGTTGCCAGTTTAGTAAGACAGACAAGAAATAAAACAAATTACAAGTTTTTATGAGTTAGGAGGAAAATAAGCATGGGTCTGAGATGGAGAGTAATCGGTGACCCATGTCAGTGTGGTCAGTGAGGGCTTCGCGGAAGAGGGGACAGCAAAGCCGAGACCTGGGAGAAGCCCGCCGACGGAAGACGAGAGAGAAGGGGCTACATGCAGAGACCCAATTCCAGAAAAGTCCAGATACATTTGAAGGATTTATCACTAGAATTTGAACTGACAGGATATACTTACAAATGAGAAATGGATGAGGGAATGAAAGAAAGCAAAGATGTCTCCATGAGTTTCTGGTGTGAGAAACCGGGTGGATGAAGGGAAGATGCGGATGAGAACAAATCTGAATGAGACATCAAGTCTCATTGAGAACAAGTTGAGTCCAAGTTGAAACACAAGTTGGACCTTAGGTATGCATTGGATACAGACATGGATCTCCAAAGACGTGGTGGGGTAGTAGTCCCGAAACCTAAAACAGATCTGTCAGAACAAAGATGATGTTTAAATCCAAGGGAGTTGACACAGTATCCCCAGGAGAGAGTCTGGAGAGACTAGAAGTCCCAGGGTCCTGCAAAGGCCATCGTTTAGATGTAAGGTAGAGGAGGACCCAGCCGGTGAGACCGAGCGAGGCAGGAGAAACACCAGGGGCTGGCGTTCCCCTGCAGAGTGCGAGAAAGCTGTGAGCACTCCAGTTAGACGGGCTGGGAGAAGGGGTGCCTCCGAACCCCAGGTCTCAAGTGCCAGCAGTGTGCAGGGTGGGAGCTGGCTCCAGCGAGGAAGAGCAGAGCCTGTGGGTAGCCTTGAGCGGCAAGGTGTGAAGAGAGCGCAGAAGGCGAGGTTCGGTTCCGGAGGCGCCGCTATAAGGAAAGCTGAGCAGGACTGGAGTGCAGCCGGGAGGGTCAGTGAGTTTCACGAGGCTGCTCGGGGACAGCCAAGGGGAAGATGACGGCAGAGCTTCTCCAAGGCCCAAAGCGACAGAAGGAGCGGCAAGGAGCTGGTCTTTGGGCGGTGGCTGCGGGGTGGACCCGGTGTGTGCGCGCAGATCTTGATGGTTCCGTTTTTAAATAAAGAGTTCTCATGATTTCTCACCATGTCTCTATTTCTGTAAGCTAAATCTTGCAAATTAAGTATTGGAAATTCTGTCCTTTTTGAAGGAATTACTTAATCCCTGACTGCACTCCAGAAAGACTGAAAAATTCACACTGCTGCCCTACTGCCCAGCCCCTGTTGGAGTCGGCACCTTAGTGCTGGGTTCCTCAGCAACAGTGACTGGAGCCGTTTGCTTTGCTTGGTTTTGAACAACGGTGATGAGGCTTTTATTCCCAGGGAGGCTCACTGTCTACATTTCCCCAGGCTTGGGGCATAAATCCTGCATGACAGCACAAAATAGCTATCTTTTGGATAATAAGGTATATTAGTTATGGATAACCTCCATTTTTCCTATTCTATTATTTCTTCTCTTTTTTATTGTGTTGTTGGGAAAAAATTTTAAATTTATATTTAAATCTGTTCTTTTTCATCAGAAATTCATCTAAATGATTATACTGTTCTGTTTTATGTTAAAGATTAATTAGTTCCTAGCTTATTTGGAATTTAATATTCTGTGTGGCGAAGAATGTCTCCATATCAATTTTTCCTTATTCTCGCATCCAGTTGTCCCCCCAAATTTCTGAGTCTTTTCCACATCTATATATTGCTTCTACTTTGACATTAATTAAATGTCTATAACAGCAGATTTTTTTACTCTAGTCATTGATTATTTTTTGTTCTAAAGTTATTATGCAGTTTTGATACTTTTGCTTTATGTGTTAAAAAAAAATTCTACCAGCATCTTTGCCATATAATATTTTTTAAAACCTGATGTTCTCAATGACTGTCTTCCAGAGGAATTTTCTTATGCAATACTTCCAAGGTCTATAGCAAATTCCCTCAAATATTAATGGCCATTGCATTAAATTTATTGATTCCATTAAGAATTGTGATTTGGGGGCTTACTCATTATTCTCAACCAATAGAGTATGTCACTAAGCATTGTGCCTTTGTTTCTGAATCAGATGTTAAATTGTCTTTATTTTAAACTTCATGTTGAGGGTAGCAATATTTTATAAAGTTCATTTTTTGGCTGGCGGGTACTTGTAGATCCAAATGGGAGTCTTTACTGAGTTCGTCTTGTTAGTTTCCTGGCATTTTCTAGATGCATGTTCATGTGGACACCCAGGTGCAGGCTCACAGCATCCTTTTCCTTCCGGACAAGCAGTGGCTGCTCCTAGCATTCTTATCCAGATTTGGGGTCATGTGGGGTTCTGTGGGGAGCATTCTTTTTAAAAGTTTGTAATTTTTAAAAATATATATGTTTTATTGATTGTTTGGGGAGAGGAAGAGAGAGATAGAAACATTGATGAGAGAGAATCATTGATCAGCAGGTCCCCTACTGGGCATGTGCCCTGGCCAGGGTTTGGACCAGCGACCTCTTGGTCCACGGGCCAGTGGTCAACCACAGAGCCACACCAGCAAAAGCTGGTAAATTTCTTTTGGTGACTATATCAGGGAAAGAAAGGTACATTTTTGTCTGTTATTCACTTTTTCTTTTATGCATTTTGTTAGCCATTTGAGACAGAATTTCAATGTTGCTAGGTTTTCATGTTTCCTTACAATTTAATGCCCATTTTTTTCTACTGTGAAATCATATTTTATCTGGTGTTTGATAGGATCAGAAACTTAAAGTATTCATTAAAACAAAACTATTCCACCCTGGCCGTTTGGCTCAGCGGTTAGAGTGTCGGCCCATGGGTTCGATTCCCGCTAAGGGCATGTACCTTGGTTGCAGTTTGTCCCCAGCTTCGGTTGGGTGGCGACCACTCTATGTGTCTCTCTCACGTCAATGTTTCTCTCTCTCTCTCTTCCTCCCTCTCTCCCTCCGGTCTGTCTGAAGATGAATACAAAAATGTCCTCAGGTGAAGATTTAAAAAAAAAGTAAAAAAAACAAAAAAACTATTCCCTGTTTTGATCTGTCTATTTTCTCTTGAGGAACATTTTAGGAAAATAAGTATTTAAAGTTTTGTATTTTTAGTCTAATGAGTGCCTTAGTCACATGACACACACCTGCTAAATATTATTTTATTGCAAAAATGCATGAGTAAATATTGTTTTAAAAACAGAAAACTTTACCTTATTTATTTAAAATATTATAAATAATATTTTGTATTTTCTTTGATTATTTTATCCATTTATCTTTATTGTTATCTTTGCCTCCTTTTTTCATTTAGACAGTGTTTGCAGTGGACTTTAAACTCTTTATTAAATTTTAAACTGCACCAGCAATTTTCAATCGGTGTGCTGCGGCAGGCACACACTGAGTGGCAAAAATGTTTTTATTTTATCCTCACCCGAGGACAATTTTACATTTATCTTCAGACAGAGTGGGAGGGAGAGAGAGACACATCGAGTGGCTGCCACCCGCACGACCCCAACCAGGACCAGGGATGAACCGCAACTGAGGTACGTGCCATTGGCCACAATCGAACCCAGAACCCCCTGGTCTGCGGGCCAATGCTGTAACCACTGAGCCAAACTGGCCAGGGCAGTGTTGCCAAAAATTTTCAAACGTGTGTAGCTGACTGTTTCGTCAGCACCGGCCTCTTTTCCCTGAGACTGCCAAGTCACGTATGACAACAGTCAGCACAACAATAGCCGTCCAGTATAAATGATGAAAATTATACCCTTTTGTTTTTTTGGTCACATCAGCAAAAAATATATTTTTTGGAGTGTCATAGAATTTTAGTAATTAGTTAATGTGTGCCATGAGATGAAAAAGGTTGAAAATCATTGAACTGCACTGGAAGACAGGACTGGGGCTTTGGGCTGGACGTTAGGGGTTCTGACAGACAGACAGCGGTGGTGTTCCCGCCTAGCGAAGTGGAAGGTGAGCCACTCTAGAGTGACAGCTCATGGGCTTGTCCTCAAGAGTCCCAGTTTACACGTGTTGTCCCCGTGATCTGGGTAGAACAATGCCACGTGGTCACCCGCTCATATTATCATCGCTATTTTGAAGTCCTTGTTAATAACTCTAATACCTGGAGGAGGTGTAGCTGCGCCTGGCGTGTCAGGAAACCCCCGCGATTCTGTTTGACTCGTGCGGAGAGTACAAGGGCGTGGGGAGCGGTCACAGCGGACGTGGGCACGTGAAGCGGGGTGGGGTCCCGAGGAGCCGTGGGCGCTGGGTCAGCTTGGGCTCACCTTTGAGAGCAGTGACAGAGGAACGGGGTGAAACGGGGAGGTTTCAAGCTGGATGACAGACAGGAGGGGCAAGGGGGCAAGAGGAGTGGATGGCAGAAGACGTGGTGAAGGGGTGATAAGTTGGATTTCTCCAGACTGATTTTGAGATGCCAGGAGGGCAGTGGGAGAGTCTTAGCTCTCAGCTGGAAACACGGGACTGACTGTTAGGATGAAGATCTGGTTTTGTAATTATGATCAGGACACAGTGTAGAGATAGAAAAGGGCCAAGGAAACCACCGCAGAAAGGCCCAGGAAGGACGGGGTGGGGCATGAGAGGAGAGTGCCGTCAATGAAGAGGAGGCCTGAGAAGAAGGCACCTTTGCTGTCACTGCTAGAGCTCACGGGGAGGCTGGAGGGAGGTTTCCACAGAGTGATGAGAAACAAGAGATGGCTGAGGAGCCAGAGGCCATGAGGACACAGATTCGGGGAGAAAAGATGACTCATTCGACAAGTTTATTCCTGAGGATGGGAGAGAGAGTAGATTGATGAGGTGAGGATTCTTGGAGCCTTGTGAAGCTTGGACTCTGTGCTCACACAGCAGTCCCCAGCCCACCCCGCCTCCCCAGGCAGCAGGGCTGAAGGGTCCCAGAGCCACTGGCCGGGCCCACAGCGCCCCCTTCCCTTTCCCTGGAGGCTTTGCGCCCTGTCTGCTGGGAGATGCCTGCAGACCCAACATCCTGTGATGTGACACATTTTTATAAATTCCTGGAGACATTATTGCCTCCTCTGCTTATTGAAGCCTTTGTTTGCCTGATTGTTCTTGCTGACTTCTCACTCACAGTTCCTTGACCTTGATTTTAAAGTACTTTAAATTGATTTTTAGAGAGAGAGAGAGATTGGTTTGTGGTTGATTCTTGTATGTGCCCTGACCAGAGATCAAACCCACAGTCTTGGTGTACTGGGACAACACTGTACCCAACTAAACTTGACCTCTTGTTTTTGTCACAGAATCTCAGGGTCAGAACTTTCGAAGTCTTCCCAAGCCCAGCCTCGGCGGTGCCCAGCCGAGGGGCTCCCTTCCCTGACACACATGCTGCTCAGACTGAAAGGAACAAGGCAGAAGGACAGCTAGAACTATTGCCCCACACAGACAGCAAAGTCTCCTAGAATTTTTTTTGGCCTGAGGTGGAATTTAATAAAACACACACTTTTTAGTTAACACATCCTTATCTTTAGTCCAGAAATCTTTTTTCTGTTTCAATTAATGGTTGCATTTGATCACTATTTCTTCCCCTTCTGGGCAACCGTCTAAAGTTCTCGTATTTTTGCTTGTGGACAGTTTTAGTAAAGCATGTGCTGTATTGTGTGCCTGTGTATTGAATTAACAAAATTATAAGCCTCCTTCCATTTTAAGCTTTTCTACTCTCCCATGCTTTCGAGATCAGTCCACGTTCCATGTGCTACGTACAGTTGGCTCTTGAGCAGCGCAGGGCTGGGGATGCCCGCCCACCGCCCACCGCCCACCGCCCACCGTGTGGCCAGCATCCCCGTAGGACTGGTCATCGCCCTCCACACCGTGCAGCCCCGCCTGTGCTGCCCACGGGCTCGGGCTCCTCCGCAGCACAGACGCGTCCTCCCGTGTCTAAGTGAGGAATTTCCTGGGACATGTACCCAGAAACAGGACTCCTAGATCATGACAGAAAGCTGGGACCCTTGCCAGCCCTCAGGATCCTTCTCATGACCATGTACATCTCCCTGCCCCGGGGGTTATCTGGGTGCCTAATTTTATTAATCTGATGAATGTCAAAGTATTTCATTGTGTTGCTCTGGCCAGTTTGGCTCAGCAGCGAGAGCATCAGCCTGCAGTCCAGAGAGACCCGGGTTCGGTTCCCACTAAGGGCATGTACCTCGGTTGCGGTTTGTCCCCGGCCCTGGTGCGGGTGGCAGCCACTCGATGTGTCCCTTTCACATCGATGTTTCTCTCTCTCTCTCTCCCACTCTGTCTGAACAAAATATGGAAAAATGTCCTCGGGTGAGGATTAAAAAAAAGTATTTCATTGTGCTAATTCCCAACTCCGTCATCACCCTGAGCCTTGGCTCACGTCAGCCTTTGTGTTCCCTGCTCTGTGAACTGACTGTTCATATTCTTCACAGATTTTTCTCTCGGGTCCCTGCCTTTTCACTGGTTTGTGGGCTTTTCCTTTTCACCTACATGTACGCCTCTTGTTGGCCTTGGGCACCACAGATATCCGCTCCTCTGTCATGTTTTGGTTAATTTTGTCCAGGAATATTTCATTCTGAGGTAATCAAATTAAATAATTCCTTCATAGTTTGTGCTGTTGGAGGTGTATTTAAGACAGTTTTCTCTTCCTCCTGGTCACACATTTGCTCTCTAACATTACTCTCCATTAGCTGCATGTTTTCACCTTTTACGCCTTTAACCCGCCAGACCTCCTACTTCATGTGTGGCTTCAGGTGGGAATCCGCTTTATTTTTCTATTTTCAACACCACCTTCTCCAGATTCGTTCCTTCTTGTCTGGATTTAGGTACTACTTTTCTCTCAAATCCCTTTGGAAACGGTCTGTTCCGGAGCAGCCTCTGCTCGGCTCTTTGGCTCCTGACCTGCGGGCGGCGGGGGCCGGAGGGCGCGGGGACCGGGCCTCTGCACTCGCACCGCCGCTCGCTCTCCCGCTCTGACCCCCTGAAGGCCTGCGTGGACGTCGGTGCTGGCTCTGATTACTTTGCTTCCCTCATAGGTTTTTGTTTTTAATTTTTGTTTCTTTATTGATTTGAGAGAGAGAGAGGAAAGGAGAGGGAGAGAGAGATAGAAACATCAAGAGAGCATCAACTGTTCACCTCCTGCACGCCCCCCACTGGGGATCGGGCCCACAGCCTGAGCATGTGCCCTGCCCAGGAATCGAACCGGCAACCTTTTGGTGCATGGGTTGACGCTCAACCACTGAGCCACCCTTGCCAGGTGCTTCCCTTATAGTTTATCAAAAACCTGAAAGCAATTTTTTCTAGAAGTGGAAATCATTGATTCTAACCATTAAATTCTTAAACCATATATCCTTAAATCATCAGATTCTTAGCTTCAGGGACCCGGTGAGCCATCCAGACACTGCCTTACGATTCAGGGGAGGCGGCAGGCTCTCCCACAGGGCTCTGCCCCCCCCACCCCCCCGCAGCGGCGCCTCCTCTGGGAGTCTCCCCACAGTGGCTCTCGTGTGGAGCAGTAAGGTTGCAGTGATCGCCTACAGTGGTGGAAGGAGAGAAAAACCCCTAAGTGAAGTAGAAAGGTTCTGTTACCATAAAAACTACCCATTGCTTTTCCCATCTTTATTTATTAAACAGAAACTCATGCTCTTCACCCCAAGCAGGACACTCCAAGGGCTGCCCGTTTTCAGGCAGAATTTCACTTTCCCTCAGCCCAGGATCAGGGCAGCAGCCATGCTTTGTGTGACAAGCGGGTCTGTTTCTAGGAGCGACTGGGCCGCAGAAGCAGGAAGCTCAGGAAGGACGCAGAGGAACTTCGGCGGCTCGGGGCCCAGGAGCCAGTGCAGGTGGGAGTCACAGTCCCGGGAAGGACGGCCTCCGAGTGTCACCGGCCGTGTTCTTGGCCACCTGCCTGTCTCCAGCCTGATGCGCTGGGAGGTCCAGAGGCTGGGAAGCGGGAAGCGGCCGGGCCTTGCGGGTGGAGGCCCCCGGGGCGAGTCAAGCTCTCAGACCTTCGCGTGGTTTGTGTGCTCACTGGAAGCCGGCCTGTTCGGCCTGCTGCCTGGTTGAGGGTCAAAGGAGACTCCACAACTGGAAATCACCGCACGAAACAGAGGGCTCTGGCTCTGAAGTCGCCTTTCTGTGCCTGCTGCTCACTTAGCTCTGGGGCCTCTCCTCGGCCTGTGACCTGACCAAAGGCAGGCAGCGAGGGTGGAGAGAGTGGGGTGCGCCGCCACGTGCACCCTGTCTGTGATGCTCACGGGTGAGCGGGACCAGCTGCCTCGCCGGACCCGGGACGTGCAGGGCAGGGCTACGAGGGGACAGGATGGAGGACTCAGCGTTCTCCCTCAGATGCTGGGGCCGCAGGGCCAGGAGGGAGCTCCCTGACAAGTGAACCCTAGGGAGCGTCTTCTCTGTTGTTTCAGGCAGAGAGCCAGCTGGGCGCCCCCCCGGAGGACGTGCCGGGAGAGGTGTGCAGGGCAGCCGCGCAGCTCAGCAGCCTGGTCTCTGACCTAGAGAGGACGGCCAGGGACCTGGGCGCCAGTACACTCAAGGTGCACCCCGAGGGCCACCAGCCAGATGCTTGTCCAGGACATGGGGTGGCCACACAATGCTGCTGCAGCAGAGTGGGGTGCAGGGGGTGGTGCCATTCTCTCCAGTCTCAAGGTGGCATCCATAGTAGGTTGGGAAGGAATTGGGAGGTGACAGAAACTTGAGAACCGATTGTGATCCTCACTCTCCATCTCTCTTCCAGTACGCCAGTGACTTAATGATCAGGTAGGAGCCGTCCCCTCCCCCACAGGTGCTCACACACAGACCCACAGAAGCACATGCGTGAACGTGGCTTCACCACAGTCAGGGACGTCCCTGCTCCGCTCACCCTGTGCCTTTTTATTACATAACCTGTGGGAAAGTCACCAGCACACACTGAAGGGTTGTTTGTTTCTAGGAGCGCTCCACAAAAGTTAGAAGCTATTTATCCCAAGTTACAGAAAAGAGTCAACAAACCACTTCTTCAGCAACCCTGACCTGTTCCTCCTTGGCTACCCCCTGAGACTCACCTCATCCTCCTCGCTCTATCCAGCCGCCCCTGGGTGCACAGGCTCATGCGAGGTGAGGCCGCCTCTGCACCTGTGGAGCCGGCAGGCCTGTTGAAGGAACATTCTGAGCCCCTGCAGCACTGTCTGTAGCGCTCACCTGGCGCTCCTCATGTCTGTGATGGAGATGGAGGGCGGCCCCCATGCTGCTCCCCTCCTGGTGTTCATGCCCTTGGTGTGACCCCTCCCCTTGGCTGTGCGTTGCTCCTATCGTGGCAGATGGCATAGGGAATGGGGTGCCCTCGCCATGACACCCGGACTGTGCGGGACTGACAGTCAGCGGCCCTGTGGCCAGCAGGCTGCCCCTGGGAGCTGAGAGCAGCCCCCAGCCTTCAGCCAGCGAGAAGCAGGGGCCTCCTGGTGCAGCCGCAAGAAAATGGGTTCTGCCAACAGCTGCGTGACGTGGACGTGGATTCCCTCAGCTGAGCCTCCAGGTGGGGAGTCAGCCCGAGCACAGGGCCCGGGGTGCGGCCCGCAGAAACGGCAATGTGTAAATGTATGTCGTTTTGAGACATTAAATTTGTAATGTTTACGGAGCAGTGGGCAGCTCATGTATTCACTTCTCTGGGTGAGGAAGGACAGAATTCTGTCTGTGTGTCCCCAGCGTCTAAGCCAGTGCCGGGCTCATGGTGAGTTGATGCCCAGTGAAATGTATTAAGTGGATGATGAGTGAACAGTATGTACTGAGCCCCTGCTGAAGCAGTCAGCACCGTGCGGGTACCAAGGGGTATGAAGAACAAGGCCTGGCCTCAGGGCTGTGGTGCAGCGAGTGGAACCTGAAGTGTGACCCCGTCCTGACACCTAACTGCTCTGTAGCCATGGGCCAACCTCAGCACCACCCTCTCTAAACGAAGATAATGGCACCTGTGGCCTGGGATTGCTGGAAGAATCGGTTGTGTGTATGCTGCAGTGCCTAACATGCTGTGAGCATTCAAACGTTGTGAGTGTGTCTTCTGACTCTGTTCTCCCAGGACGGACACCTACGGACAAGCAGGAGCGTGTCGATGGATGGGTGAAATGTCCCAGGGGCTCCGTGCTGTGGGGACTCAGAGGACAGACCTGAGAGGATGAGAAAGTCAGGCTCGGCTTTGCGGGGGAGGTGGGACTAGACCCTGGGAAAGACGAGAGCATCCGGGTCCGGGAAGCCCCACGAGTGAGAGTGGGGATGGGAAAAGCCATGGCACAGCGGTAGGAACAGGAGGCCGATCTGCTTGGTCTGGAGTATCGAGGAGCAGGGAGACCAGAGCCAGCGGAGTGCCGAGCGAGCAGCCCCGATGCAGACCCCGTCCTGGGTTCTGGGTCTGGAGGGCAGGGAGCGAGAGGTGTGGAAGGAAAACCAGCCTGGACTCTGGGTGCAGGTGGATGGGGATGAGGAGTGGGGGGCTGGGAGAGGGTGAAGGAGAAAGAGCCCAGTGAAGATCAGAGAAAAAGGTATAGTTACTAGGCAGGGAGCTGGAAACATGAGACCCCAGATCTAATGAGACAACAGCCGAGGAAAGAACAGCCCTGGGTGTCACCGCTAGTAGTTCCTGCACCTAGGTAGGGTTAGCATCACTCAGAGAATTTGACCAGAAGTGTCCTACCCTGCACCCTGGCCAGTGGCTCAGTAGGTTGGGTGTCATCCCATGCATTGAAAGGTTGCCGGTTCAATTCCCGGACAGGGCACATGCCCAGGTTATAGACTTGATCCCACGTGAGGGACGAGCAGGAGGCCACTGAGCGATGTTTCTCTCTCTTCCTCTTCCTTCCACTCTCTCTAAAGTCAAAGAAAAAAATCTTTAAAAAAAGTACTATTTAAAAAAATCCTGGCTGCATGATCTTGGCTGAGCTAAAAACCAAACTCATTAGGCCCCATTTTCTCAACTTTAAAGCAGGGATACTGACAGCAGCCTCTCTTGAGGTGCCGGTGCCGGGGGAGCGCTGGCCTCTGCGTGAGTCCCCAGCCGGCAGCCGGCGCACTTCTGCCCTTGAGGCTGTGACGGTGCTCGTAAAGAGCCCAGCTGAAATCGATAAGAATAAGCAGAAAGACACAATCCACTTTTTGGTGAAATCCCAGATTTAGGGGTTTTGAATATGTTTTATCATTACCTAGAAACTTATAGGTATCTAGCTTTTTTTTTTTTAATATACAACATTTTATATGAAATATTGAGCACACCCAGGGAAAGCAATTCAGTCCCCTTCCAATCCCTGGCTCCCAATTTCCGCACCTTTTCTACCTGCCAAACTGAGGATGAAGAATAAAACTTCCCGATGCCCTCTGAGTCTGGGCCTCCCAACTCGGTGCCCACTCCCTTTGAGGTTGCTCTTGGGGGACTCCTCCTCCCAGGGGCCCCCATGGGAGGTGAGAGACACTGTAGTTTATGTCTGATCAGAATAAACAGATAATGTTAAAGAGATTGTCCATGAAGATGTTTAAGCAGAATAAAAAAGACAATACCAACAAGAATTAGAAAATAAAATACGTTAAGACAATATTTTTATTGTGCATAAGATTTAAGACTCCACCCTGAACAACTGAAATCACTCCCAGCCATGTATTAGGGTTGTCCCGCCCCGGAGTCAGCGCCAGGCAGGGAGATTCTCAAGCTACCAGCTCATTCAGCTCCTTCCCGTCACACATGTTCACAGCACCCCGGCTTCCCCATCCACACATCTCCAACCCCCCAGTCTCTTCTTCCTTCCTTCTCAGCCCTCAGCTGTCACTGTTTGTCCAGCCCTGGAGCGGCCTCATTTCTTTGGATTAAAGGTCACAGGTCACCCCCACGCCCTGCCTCCGCCTGGGATGCTCGCCCAGCAGCCCAGCACAGGGTTGAGACGGTGCTAGTTCTCCCCCCCCAGCCCAGCTACTTGGCGCATTTCTTCCCACGTGTTCCTTTCATGTCTCCATCTCAGGGGGGGACCAACGGATCAGGAAAAAGAGTTCCCCCAAGAGTTGAGTATGTTCCTTGAGCTATGGTTTATGGCCATACTCCCCTCACCCCCTGATCTCCAGGATGGAGATGCCCCTCCTCTGAACTCCCCTGACACCCTTGTCACACCCCTACACAGTACCCATCACCTGTTGCTATAATTTCCTCTTCATGTCTGTCTTTTCCCACACACTCCTTCAGACAAGGGTCATGTGTTTTGTTTGTTTGTTTTTCTTTTTTTTGTCGTTGTTCAGATAGAGTGGGAAAAAGAGAGAGAGAGAGAAACATCGACGTGAAAGAGACACATCGAGTGGCTGCCACCCACACGACCGACCAGGGCCGGGGACAAACTACAACCAAGGTACATGCCCTAGCGAGAACCGAACCCGGGTCTCTCCGGACCGCAGGCCGACGCTCTAACCGCTGAGCCAAACCGGCCAGGGCTCTTTTCTTTTTTTATATCACCAATGACTACCATTCTGCTGGGCTCAGAATTAACACACAATACATGTTTCTTGAGACTAGGAGTAAATGAACCCTAATATTTTCGGAAGAAAACAAGATGAAGAGAGGTGAGACGCCCTGCCGCAGACAGCCCAGTTGCTTGGTCCAAGGCAGTGAGCAGACCCAAGCCTTGCGGCTGCTCGTCGGTCCTCCTCCTGCACAGCTACTTCTGCCGGGGGTGCTGGTGAGGGCACCCTGACTGTGTACTGGGCACTGAGCAAAGGCCTTGATCGCAGATCGAAGATCATCCCTCCTTGTCCTTGCCCAAGTCTTGACTCCATTATATCATCTAAAACAGTAGTTTCTGTCTCAGATCTTCCAGGGCCCAGCCAGGGCTCAGGGCCATGCGGCCTTCACTTGGAGCGGCAGAGGAAGGTAACTTCACCGCGTCAGGAGCACAGGGAGAAACTGGACCCTCGGCCCCAGAGCCCAAAGAAGGGGAACACCTTCTGGGTGAAGGAGGCAGTGAAGGTGTAGATGGGCTCCTGGGTGACAGCGTTGACAAAGGTCACCCAGCCCACCTCGTAATCCAGAGACACCCGCACCTGTCGCGGCGGCTCCTGCAGGGCTAGACGCACGGGGAAGGAGCCCAGGGCCGAGACGAAGCCCCACGCCAGCCTCACGGCCCACACCCCGTCCTCCGGCCGCAGCCGCAGCTCCCCTTTCCGCCGCACGTCCTCACCAACCACGCCCACGAGGCAGCTGCCCCCGTGGGCCAAGTCCACACTCACCACCCAGGTGTGTCTTCCCCCGGTGAAGCCACCGTGGGCCAGGACACAGGTGGCCCGGTCAAAACGCTGGGGGTTGTCTGGCGAGTTCTGCCATTTGTAGGAGAACCGAGCCTGCCGGTGGTCCTCAGACAGGAGGAGCTTGGGGTGGGAAGTCTGCGGGTCTAGAGAGATGCGCGCTGTGGGAAAGAAACCAGAAGGGACACAGATGTCAGCAGACACGTCGTCTCTTGCGGAAGACCCAAAAGTGCCCCGGCACCCACCTCCGCGGACCAGCACCTGGGGCCGCGCACCCGTGAGCAACAGGCGCTCAGGGTTCACCCCAGAACACCTGAATCTCTTTTTAACAAGGTCCGCAGGCGATGTGCGTGCACGTGGAGCCCCAGAGGCCTGCGCCAGAGGGTGTCCTGCTGCCCGGGCTGTGCTCTGGGCCTCTGGAGGCGTCGACGCCCACAGCTGGACACACGGGTCCCCTCCTGGACCTGGGGCCGGAGGACCGGGCCGCAGACTCTCCCCTCTCCGCCCACACCTGCGGTCATTCGGGCTCTGCTCCGGTCATTCTGCCTCAGTAAGTCTAAAACCGTCAGTCTAGGGACTACTTTCTAACAACAAACGTGTCTGTAGACCCCTGCACATTGTGACTTCAGTACCATAAATTGGAACAAAGTGATCAATTCAGATATGTGCATGGGTTAGAGTCCCTTCAACAACTCTGTGGCTTTTCCAGGTCTTCCGCTGAGTGAACAACCACCTCCAGTGGGGTCCACTCTGTTCATTTCTTCCCCCACTGGCTGCCTCCTTCAGACACTGCAAAGGAGTAGGGGCAACCCCCACGGTTCTAAGAGTGTGATTCTAAACCCAGATCAAAGTTCCCCTCCTCCAGGACGTCTTCCCTGATACACCTGGTCTCATTTTTATTTAATCATTCTACCCTCTAATCATGTGTAGATCAGAACAGGTACTTAATGCCAGGTAGGTGGTAAGTCAGTGCTTTGTTCTCAGGCAAGTCTGCAGAGGTAGTGTGTGTGTGTGTGTGTGTGTGTGTGTGTGTATTTGAGTCGTTCTCAATTTTAGATTCCTCTCTCCCTCCCATCCAGATGCAGGCTGCTCACCTGGTTCATAGTCCAACTCAAAGCAGAGATTTTCTGTAAAGAGGGAAGAAAGCAGGATGAGATTCCATTAGTCTCATAAAAACCATAGACCAGTTAATGATGGAGAAACTGAGGCCCAAAGAAGGGAAGAGACGGAGAAGAACGAGGGCTGGAACCCTCCAGACCCGTGACCTGGACTTGAGCTTGCCAGAGTCCCTGGAACTCGCTGGGGCACACTGGTTCTGACCCAGCGGGCCGGGTCCCTGAGAATCTGCATGTCTAACGAGCTCACAGGAGCTGCTGCTGGTCGGGAGCCCACTTCAAGGCCCGCTCCCCTCGCCCTGAGCAGAGCCGAGGATATAATAAATGCTCAAGAAATACCGGCTTACCGAATGGGTAAGTGGGCTAATTTACTTCTTGTTCTGCGTGGAAACTTTCGGGATTGTCAAAGATCAGTCTTTGATCAGAGTAAAACTGCTTCACTGCCAGGCCACTGGGAGCAGAGCAGGCAGAGCGGTGACACTTCTGTGGGTTAGTGTCCTGAAACCAGCGGCGTCGTTCACGCTGCCAGGTGGGGGAGGTGTTGACAGAGAGCCACATTCCTGACTGTCCAGCCCTCCACACCCTCTCCTCCCACTCCCGCCCCGAAAGGGGCACGGTCCCCACAGGGCGGCTGCCTCGGGACCAGCCGGACTGGGAAGCCAGGGACGGAGTCAGCTACCACAGGCCGGAGAGAGATTGTTGCTGTTATTAACTAAGTGTTCATCTTCAAAAACCTATCATACTACAAATGCTTCTATAGTATGAAAGTACTTGAGAATAATAGATTTTCTTAATCATTATCTTTCTTTTCAATTTAATTTTAAAAACTTTTATTTTGACATCACCATTTATCCCCTCTATACCCTCTTCTACATCCATGCTCCACCCCCCACAAATAACTGTTGTCCCTGTCGAGTTCTCTATTTTTTGCTCAATGCCCCACCCCCAACAACCCACCCCACTGCCACCAGAGCTGCCTGCCTGCTCTCTAGCTATGTGTCTGTCTCCGTTTTGCTTGGTAGTTCAGTCTGTTCATTAAATTGCAGCTATGAGTGAAATCCTATGGTACGTGTCTTTCTCTGACTGGCTTCTTTCCCTTGGCTTGTTCTCCAGGTCCAGTCATGCTGTCACAAAAGGTAAACGTTTCTTCCTAATCATTATCGTTCTAATTGCGTAATGCCCATTGACCAGATTTGTGGTTTTCACTCAGTTAAATTTTTTTTCCAGACATCTTCACCTTTATTATTTCTTTTTACTATCACATCCTCATAAAGTTCTGCAAATGAGGACACCAAGGCACTGGGGGGGTGAGAGCCTCTCCAGGGGTGACCTGTGCTGGGTGACGCCTGGGGAAGCTTACCCAGGAACATCTTCATCTCCCTCTGCAGCGGGAGTGCCTGCTGGGGGAAGTCCCGAATCCTCTGGCCCAGCTCAGGGGACACAGCCTCTGGTTTTCGGCACTTTCTGGTTTCACATCTAGGAGCACAGAATGATGGCCTTGGGCATCCTCCTCTCACGATCCCTGCAGGCTCGGCCAGTCACCTTCCTCTCCCGGGGCACAGAGGAGCCAGTTCCCACAGGACGGACCTCACTGCCCGCCCTTGGGCAGTGCTGCAGGTGTGTTTTTCTACCGCCGTATGTGGGAATGCATTTGAGTAAGCGAAAGTGTACATGTGAAATTTTATCCTAAATGTGAGCATGTCATAAATGTGTGTGGCACTAACTGGGCTTGTGGTGCATGTGGTGTATTAGGTGGGAAAGGAGAGGAACTACAGCTCTTACCTTATTAAAGTGCTTCTGATATTCTAGGAGGAGAGAGAGAGGAAGCAGGGATTCAGTTTCCACCTCCCCTCTCCCCCCTTTCTGATAACTAGTAAAGACAAAATACCGTATTCCTAGCCTGGATACAGGGAAAGGATACCAGATCCACAGAGGCACAGCATTGCCAACCAATGAGGCTTCTGGGGTCACAGAGCCCAGCCCCTTTCGTTTATAGCTCCAGAAGGGGAAGTAACCTGCCCCTGCTGCCAGAGGCAAAGGCAAGTCCCACCCAAGGCCTCCTGTTCTCAGTCCTGCGTGTCCCCGAATCATGCTGCCTTCTGATGCTTTGCGGGGACCCCAATATCGCCGCTCCAGTGGGAGGAGGTGAAATAGGCCAGGAAGAACTTCCCGACAGGGACAGCACAGAGAAGAGTTTGCCTTGGGAGAGACAGCTGACACCTGTTTGCACAGCACCTGATGCGTTCACTTGCACTCACTGTTGCACCATCACAAAACCCTGTGAAGTGGGGAAGGAGAGTGTCTTCCCTACTTGATGGAGAGACTGAGACCAGGGAAGCAAGGACTAGAACTCAGAATTTCCGGTCTGTGGCCTCTCTTTCACTGGGGATGCACAGATGTGTGAGTGGAGGAGACACGGCTCAGACAAAGTGAAGGTGCAAGAGGAAGCCCAGGCCGGCGGCGCGGGGCAGGTCTCACCGTCAGGAGTTCCTTGGCCGGTCTCTCCTTTTTCTCCTCCAGCTCTGTGATCAGGGCGCTAAACCGGCACATCTCCCCAGTGACCAGGGCATCAAACTCATCCCGTTGCTTCAGGATGTCCTCATCCAGCCTCTCCAACTGGGCTAAAAGGACGCTGTGCTGCCCCTCCAAGAACCGGCTCAGAGATGCAAACTCAGAAATCACTCTTTGTCTCTTGGTGGCCACCTGAGTCTGAGGGGACCAGAAGAAAGGCCAGCAGGAGGTTACTCCTCCTCCTTTTCCTCTTCCTTCTTGTTTTTCCTTAGTTCTCTCCCATCTCCCTCTGGCCCAGATCCACATCCTCCAAGGTTCAGTGGTAAAATCAGAGCCCCTGCCTCCCCTCTCCCAGGTCCCCAGACATGGAAGGGCAGCAGACTCCCTTCCACCTGCCGCACCGCTGCAGGAAGCGATACTGGCCAGTGTTGCCGCAGAGGAATGGAGGGAGGCGCAGGGGACACGCTACCTCCCGCCTTTCTTAGACACGCTATGTGCACGGCCCTGAGCTGCAGTACAGGCTCAGTCTCGTGTCAGTCTTCACAGAAATTCCAGGAGGTAGTACAAAAAGGTAATCTCCACAGAAATATAAACAGAATAGAGTTGCTAGAAGTCAGAGCTAGTTAGTGTCAGAGTCAGGGTGCAAACTCAGAATGACAGCAAAGCCCATGGCTGTGGTACTGGGTTTCAAGGAGGCCCTGGTCCCTGAGGAGGGGGTGGCTCGTGGGGGACATCCTACCTGGAGGACTTGTATCCTTTGATTTTCCCTTGACTGAATTTCTTGAATCTCCTCTCTCTCTTTTCTTAGACACTCAAGACACTTCTGTATCTGTTCCTGGAGAGAAGGAGCATAAGACATTTGAGACGGAAACAAGGTCTGCTACAGGCTTTCATCTCATCCGAACCCCTGCCTCCGGGAAGGGACCCCCCGGGGAAGGAGCTGTCCCTCAGCTGGCAGTGCCTGGGCCTTAATTGTCCTGATTTATTTTGCCGTTGGTAAGTGGAATCTGGGATCTGTCCTGAGCTTGGTATGCCCGTCTTTGAAAGTATTCCAACTTTCTCCAATGCCTCAAGGGAGCACACCCAAACAACCCTCTCATATGAATGGAATCAGTTTTCCGAGTATGATTCAGAAGCAGAGAAGAAACTTGGATAATGCAAATCAACCAGTGAGCTGTTTTAAAATTGCTTGCTCTAGAATAGAGATAGGAACAGGTATACACGCGTACATGTTCATATAGGTGAATCTGGAAGTACATATAAAACTCTCAGCATCAAATACTAAATAACTGACACATACACTCCCTTATACTAAAAACAATACCCAACAACAAAACCCAGCACACACTCCTTTATGACAGATACAGTTACACACCACATATAGTTACTTAACTTGCATATATACAAATGCCAACTGATTCACAGCCGGAGCACTCAAACGGTTACACCGACACACTCAAGCAGGAAACACACGTGGACACGCACATCCGTGCCGTCGTCCCCTCAGTGCAAACACACGCCCTGGACGCACACACTCGCCTCTGGTCACTCATCCAGGCGACAGTATTCACTAAGCTCCGCTCCTATACTGCCCATAAGTGAGCAGCACAGAGCAGCTTCAATACGACCCTCGCAGGCCCGGCTCCGCCGCCTGGGTGAGACGGGAGTCGGGAGATGGAGCCTGGCTCCTCAGGGACCCAGATCATCCACAGCCCCGCTCGGCCGAGTGGCCGGCCCAGCCCGGCAGCCCGGCGGCCTCCTACCCGGTAGGGCCCGGCGGCCTCCTCCAGGAAGCGCACGGTGTGTGCGCGGTGCTCGGCGGCCGCCCGGCACACCACGCACAGCTGCGCCTCGTCGTCCTCGCAGAAGAAGTAGACCTTCTCCCCGTGCTGCGGGCAGGCGTCCTCCTCGGCGGGCCCCGAGCGCGCCTTGTGGCGCTGGATGTTCTCCACCACGCTGGCCAGCTGCCAGTTGGGCCGGAAGCCCCCGGGCCGGAAAGGCTCCTTGCAGAGTGGGCAGGCGGGGAGCTCCTCCGGGGCCGGGCCCGGGACCTCACAGTACCGGGTGAGGCAGCCACGGCAGAAGTTGTGGCCGCAGTCGATGGTGACCGGCTCCCTGAGGGAGCCCTGGCAGATGGGACAGTTGACCTCCTCTTCCAGGCTGGTCACAAAGGTGGCCGAGGCCATGGTGCTGCTGCGCCCGGGGCCCCTCAAGGCCACCCTCTCTGCTGGCTGAGGAGGAAGGGCTGGGAGAACAGTGAGGACTGTCGCACTCACGCCAGGGCGCCCTCTGCCCCTGTTGGCCGGGGCTCTGCCGTCCTCCTCCCCCGGAACGGACACACACCTCGGACAGCAGAGAGCACAGGGAGCAGAGGTGAGGGAGGAAGCCGGGGTCACAGCGTTCCAGAGATGACCTCAGTTCTCTCTGCACCGGCGTCCGTGGCCTGGGACCTGCCGTTTCTCACCCGTGCAGGCAGACACTTGGGCAGGGGGAATAGGTGCTGTCTCACCGTCCACAGTGGGCAGAGATCGTTCTTCTTGTGGGGGCAGGAGGGAGAGCCTGACCCAGCCCAGCCTCCCTGCCTGCTGTCTCTGCGGAGATGAGAGGTATCAGCCAGCCCAGGGGGGTGTGGGGACCAAGATAAGGTGGCTGTGCCCACAGAACATGCACAGGCCACTTCGCCAGTGATGCCCGGGGCCTGCCCCAGGCTCCCAGACAGGTGCCTGGGTGGGGGAGGAGAAGGAAAACGGCAGCAGCCAGCCTTTACTTATGATGACTACAGTCCTCACACTGTGACACCAGTGCTTTCAGGGTTAGCTGGGCTCCATCGGGTAATTTCCAAGGCGGACAGGCCGGGCGGGGTGTGAAGACCATGCGAGCCGCAGGTGCAGTTGGAACCGTTCTCGTAGGCATGATCTAAAATGTAAAAAGTGAAGACAATTTTAATATCTTATTTGGTGTCAAACATTATCATCGTATTATAATCATTATAAAAATTAGGACTGGTGCTGTCGCACTTGGACTGGCCGGCCGGGCAGGATGGCTCCAGGGCCGCCCTCCAGGCTGGCGGGCGGGGGCTGGAGGGAAGGCTGTGCCCGAGCAGCTGCCACAAAGGCAGTGCAGCAGGTTGGGGCTGACCATCGCCCAGAATGGAAGGAGTTGTGTTCGGTTTTGGTCAGAGGTGCAGGGAGTGGCTGAAGAACTGTGGTTGTTTGGTCATTGTCTTGCTGGGAGTCTTGGAAGAGTACAGGCTGGAAGTTGGCCAATGAGCCAGGACAGGTGGGACAGGGAAACTGAGGCAGGGCTGAACAAACTGGCAGAGCAATTACAGCAGACACAGACGGCCCCTCCCTAGGGTAACAGCGAGGCCTCAGCTGTATTTCAGCCCCAGGCCCAGAAAAGCTGAAAAACCATGTGGGGGCACCAGGACCAGCTGCGCTGACCAACAACCCCCTGTCCTGACACTGACCAATCAGTGAGGACCGACCCTGAAGGACACACCTGGAGAACTAATGAACAGTCTGCTGAACCCTCCCCTGTGGTCCCGCCCCCCCCCCCAAGAGAGGGATGAAATCCTCAAGACAAAGGCCCCAGTGGGAGCTCCCCTCCCGGGAGCAGTCTGTGCCTTCCCCACCCCCATCGTCCCCCACGGGCAGCATCTCCTAGACTCGGAGGGACCCACAATGCTTGCAACCAGGGCAGCAGTTCATCCCAGACAAACCCCCTGAGCCTGGCCCCAAGGTCCCCTTTTCTCTGACCTCAGTGAGCCGAAGCAGCCCAGCCTGGGCTCCTTTCCCAGCCCTTCCTCGGTTCACTGTCCCCAGCTTTCATACACGTGTGTGGGAAGCCAGCTCATGTGACAAAGTCTGAGAGCAAGGTTTACAGAGTAACCTGTGAAAGGCTCTGGAGCGCTCTCTTTATTTTCAGGGAGTCTGGTTATCTAGGGGTTAAAGCAAATATGATAGTGCCTGCAAGACGAAGCTGGAGGAAAGAGAAGCTAGCCCAAGGTTAGAAGATTAAGCAGGAATGCAAGGCAAAGATAACTTGGCTGGGAAAATAGGGAGCCAGGATTTGTAATTAGGACACGAGCAAAAATTCCGAGAACTTAAACAATATGTGCTTATGCAATTTATGTAATCTTATGCTATAAATGTAGGCTTAAAAATAAACTCGGGGCGACAGTCTCTCTGTCAGCCCTCCCGATCCCATTCTTTGTTGTCTGTCTTTTCTCAGTCCTCACTCCCCCTTCGGGACCATTCGATCTTGTCCGCAGGCCCCACAAGTGGCGCGGGAACAGGGACCTGACACGGGGACGAAGGGAAGGACCCTGCTGGAAGAAGACGCGTCGAGAAGTTAAGAGGTAAGCAGGGAGAGAGAGAGTCAGGAGTAAGAAATCCTGGGACAAGGCAGTAGCCGTATGCTTTTTGTACATATGCTTAAGAATATGCTACAGGCTTGAGGAGTCAGGGTCGGTAAGAACCAACGAGAAAAATTTGAGGGATCTATAGAAGAGGTTTGTCCCTGGTTCCCAGAAGAAGGTATTGTAAATTTAGTAACTCGGGAGAGAGTGAGAGAAAAACTTCAAGACCATTATACTGCTCACGGTCCGGCTAGGATTCCAGTCGATACTTTTTTCTTGTGGGCATTACTTAGAGACTGCTTGGACCCCCGTCCTGAGGGAGAGGGGGTAGGTGCTAAGAGAGAAGACAAGTCTAAGGAAAAGGTTGAACTTAGTTCGCCTCCTGAGGAAGGTACACTTCCTCCTCAGTATTCTGTGGCAGTGAAACATACTGCAGGAGAAATCCAAGGGCCAACGCATGAGGATCCTCTTGCGGGACCGAGTCCAGAAGGCCGGCGGGTGAGAGGAGGCTGCCTCTCCAGGGTGACTGGGCTGCTGGCCTTGCAGCTACAGCCGCCAGTCGGGGCAAGAATGAGCCAGGAAGGTTAGAAGGGGAAGTGAAAGGCCTGCAGGCTGTGTGTAAACTGACTATGCAAATTCAAGAAAAAAGAAGGGCCCCTCTATCCGGGGATGAGATTGCCCCTAGGCCGCCAACTCCAGTCATAGCTATGGTACAAAAGCCTCCCACATGGCCCCTTAAGCCAGACCTGGAGGCTCTCTCACCACGACAAAGGTCAATAGAACATGCAAACAGCATAGGAGAGGACACCCAAGGCTTCTCTTTGGCTTTTCCTGTAATGGAGCAGAGAGATGTGCAGGGGAACTTGCAGAGAGTGCACCAGGCTATTCCGTTCAAGCAGTTAAAAGGACTAAAGGTGGCTTGTGCACAGCATGGCCCTACTGCCCCCTTTCCCTTGGCCTTACTGCAGTCAGTGGCTACTGATGCACTCCCACCTAGTGATTGGAAGCAATTGTGTAAGGCACGTCTCTCAGGAGGTGACTATTTGTTGTGGAAATCTGAATACTCAGAGCAATGCCATGCGACAGCAGAAATGAATAGAGCAAGGTATCCCAGCTTCATATGAGATGCTTTCAGGAGAAGGGCAGTATCAGGCAATGAATCAACAATTGAATGATAACCCAGGAGTATATGCTCAGATTGGTTCTGCAGCCTTAAGAGCGTGGAGAAAGCTGCCGGCTGCTAGATGAACCACAGAAGATTTGTCAAAGATTAGGCAAGGACCAGGTGGGCCATTTCAGGGTTTTGTATCAATTGCTCCAGGCAGCTGGAAGATTAATAGGAAACGGAGAGGCAGGGATGATGTGAGTTAAACAATTGGCATATGAAAATGCTAACTCTGCTTGTCAGGCAGCATTGAGACCATTTCGAGAGAAAGGAGACTTATCTGATTATATTCGATCATGTGCAGACATTGGGCCTTCTTATGTGCAAGGGGTTGCCCTCGCTGCTGCTTTACAAGGAAAAAGTGTCAAGGAAATCTTATTCCAACAACAGAAAGGGAAAGGTCGCTCAGGCAAACCCCCAGAAAGCTGTTTTGGATGCGGACAGATTGGGCACCTGGTAAACAATGCCCTCGAGACAGCCACACGGAGGGACTGGAGAGAGACAGCCTGGGCTGTGTCCGCGACGCAGCGGGGCCAGCACTGGGCCACGAGTGCAGATCTACACAAGATGTCCTGGGAAGTCCTCTTCCCCGCTGCAGGGAAACGGGAGGGGGGCAGCCCCAGGCCCCGCAGCAATGTTATGGGGCCCTCCAGGCGCTTGTGCCTCAAGGAGGTATGTCAGGGACCCCTGCCGCGCCACCCCAGGCAGCGCAGGGTTGGACCTCGGTCCCTCCACCTACACAGTATCAACCCCTGAAATGGGAGTTCAAGCATTGCATACCGGGGTTTACGGGCCCTCCCCCTGCTACTATAGGATTTATTTTGGGGTGTAGTAGTGCTACCTTGAAGGGAATTCATGTAGCCCCGGGAGTAATTGATGAGGATTATACGTGAGAAATTAAGATAATGATTCACTCTCCTTCGTCAGTATCAGTCATTCGGGACTCCCAGGGGTGGCACAGTCGATATTGTTACCTTGTGTTAAGCAAGAGCAGGAAAGCAAAGGGAAGACTACAGGGAATGAGGGATCTGGGTCATCAGATGCATATTGGATACAGGAAATCAAAGAACAGCGACCAGAATTACACTCATGGGTTAATGGGCAAAAATTCAAAGGAATTCTTGATACCGGAGCTGATGTCTCGGTAATCACGAAAGCTCATTGGCCCGAGAGCTGGCCTAAGCGAGAGACTATGACTCAGCTTCAGGGAGTTGGACAAACTCGATCCCCTTTGCCAAGCAGTGACCTACTGCACTGGAGAGATGGTGAAGGGCATGCAGGTGATTCCAGCCTTATGCAATTCCAGGCCTGCCAGCTAACTCGTGGGAAGGGACATTGTGAGTAAGTTGGGGGTTTATACTATAGTCCCAATGAGGTAGTTAGCCAACAAATGTTTGATCAGGAAATGTTGCCCACTCAAGGGTTGGGAAAGGATGGTCAAGGGTTACAACAGCCTATTGTCACTGAGCAGCGTATGTCACGAGCTGGGCTGGGGTATTTTTAGGGCGGGGGATCATTGCTCCTTCTGTACCCCATGCTGATGCCATTACTTGGAAAAGGATGAGCCAGTGTGGGTAGACCAATGGCCCCTGTCAGCCGAGAAGATACTGGCCGCTGAACAGCTGGTGCAGGAGCAACTAGACCGCGGCCATATTGCACCTTCTAACTCCCCATGGAACTCTCCTATTTTGTAATAAAAAAGAAATCAGGGAAATGTAGACTCTTGCAAGACTTGAGAAAAGTTAATGAAACTATGGAATTGATGGGAGTTTTGCAACCTGGACTCCCTCTTCCAGCTGCCATACCAGTAGACACCTATACGATTACAATAGACTTGGAAGACTGTCTATACTATACCTTTAGATGCCAGTGATACCAAGAGATTTGCTTTTAGTGTTCCCTCTACCAATTTCAAGGAAACTGTGAAAAGATTCGAGTGGCTCGTCCTGCCTCAAGGCAGGCGAACAGTGCAACTCTCTGCCAAAGCTTGTTGCTCAGCCAGTTTCCCACGTTCGGAAAACATTTTCCGAGGTGTATATCATTCACTACATGGATGACATTTTGCTCGTGCATAAATATGAAGGAATGTTGTTACCAGCTTATGGCCAGCTACAGTTGGCACTTAAGGAGTAGGCTTGGCCATTGCTCCAGAGAAGGTACAGCGAGCGCCGCCTCTCTCGTACTTGGGACACCTGCTGCACCAGCAGCCATTACCCCTCAGAAAGTACAGCTAGGAAAAGATCACCTACATACTCTAAATGACTTTCAGAAGTTATTGGGGGTATTAATTGGCTCAGACCTTCTTTGGGAATCTCTACGGGACAGTTAAAACCTCTCTTTGATGTATTAAAAGGAGATTCCTCCCCTCTTTCTAAAAGGGAAATTACCGCAGAGGGGCACCAGGCTCTGGAGTTAGTTGAATCTGCCATAAGCAGTCAGCAAATAAAGTACTTCAACTCCAAACTACCGTGGGCTGCTTATGCGCTTGCACAGCTCCCACTCCCACGGCTGTTCTCTGGCAAGAAGGGCTTTTGCTTCGGATTCATCTTCCAGTGTCTCCTAATAGAATATTAACTCCTTACTATGATGCAATAGCTCAAGTGATACAGCTAATAAGATAAGAGTCCCGAAAATATTTCGGGCAAGAACCTCCATTAATATGAGAGCCGTATACCCGTATGCAGGTTAATTGGCTCTTTCAAAATTCAGACTCATGGATGAGAGCCTTTGCACACTATAGAGGTCAGGTAGATAATCATTATCCTGGACATAAATTGCTGCAGTTCGCACAGAGGCATTCACTGATATTTCCTAAAATTGTTGGTGCTCACCCTTTGCCTGAGGGGTTGTTAATTTTCACCAACGGCTCCTCCAATGGACGAGCCGCCTATTCAATTGAAAGCCAAGTACATTCAGTTAGCACACCCCCAGCCTCAGCTCAAACTGTTGAAGCAGTTCACTTGGTTTTGAATAAAGTCACAGGGCAAAAATTTAATTTATATTCAGTCATTATGTTGTGAACACCTTACAAATTTTGGAAACTGTTGCCTCTATAGAAACTGTTAATAATGAAATTCAAGCTTTATTCCAATCTATTCAGCAAAAATTAAGAAACCGCAGTCAACCTTGTTATGCTGGTCATCTACGAGCTCATACAGGACTCCCAGGCCACTGGCAGAAGGTAATGTAGTAGTAGATTCAGCGACTAGGCAAGTCTTCCTCACTCGGGAACGCTGGCTCAGCAATCTCATGCCATACATCATCAAAACAGCTCTGGCCTCTGTCTGCAATTTAAAATCAGCTGGGAGGCTGCCAGACAAATAGTTAAACATTGTGCAACCTGCCCTCTAACTCAACCTGCTCCTCCATTAGGAGTAAACCCAAGAGGCCTTATTCCGAATCAAATATGGCAAATGGATGTTACCCACGTTCCTGAATTTGGAAAACAAAAGTATATACATGTAATTATTGATACTTTTTCAGGGTTTATAGTTGCCACTCCACAGACAGGAGAGGCAACTAAACATGTAATTGCCCACTGCCTTAAATGCTTTTCAATTCTAGGAATACCTAAAGTCATTAAGACTGACAACGGCTTGGGATACACTAGTCAGACATTTCAAAAATTCCGTGCCAAATTTACTATTCAACATAAGACTGGAATTCCTTATAATCCTCAAGGACAAGGAATTGTAGAGAGAGCTCATGGAACCCTTAAGGTTCAAATTGAAAAAATAAAAAAGGGGGAGTTATACCCTAGGTCACCATCGAATATTATCAATCATGCTCTCTTTATTATTAATTTTTAAAATTTGGATCGGTATGGTCAGTCCACTGCAGACCGGCCCTGGCACCCTCAGACACAGGAAACATATGCCCAGGTCCGATGGAAGGACCCTCTCACCAATGCACGGCAGGGGCCAGATCCCGTATTAATTGGGGGGCGAGGGCATGTTTGTGTTTTTCCACAGGATGCCGAGGTGGCCACCAGAGAGGCTTGTCAGGTCCGCCGGGATACCTGGAAAAATGGCTGAGGCAGTTGAGGCTGAGTGAGGATGGGGTGCAGCCACAGGCCTTCAGCACCAGAAGTGTCACACGCCTGCCTGGGGACAGACAAAGAAGCTGGCCCCTGAAGCGAAGCTCTGGTGGAGGCCTCAGCAGCCTCTGACTCTGACGAACTTACTCCTGGCCGTGGTATATAAAGTCTCAGGAACTACTAAAGCAATTTGGGACTAGTCACAGGACGATCAAACCTCCTGGACCTGAGGTTTAGCTCAAGGGGCATGGAAAATTACCTCTGGACGATGGCAGGACGGACTTTGGCGACTTGCTGCCTCCATGGGAGATTCTCTGGGTCAGAGACACCTGATGGCGAAATTCGAAAGGGGCGTGGTTCCGGAATCCTGCAGGCACCTCAGCACCTGAAAATATAACGGCTTGTGTACCTGAACCTTGGGTTTTTGTGATTGGGAAAACTAACATTACTATTGACGGGGCACGATATAATGTAACTTGTTTGAATTGCAACCTAACCAACTGTATAAATAATGTCCCTAGAGGGACCCAAGTTCTGGTGGCACATCAACCTTCATTCATAATGCTACCAGTAAATATTTCAGAACCATGGTATTCTGAAAAAGGACTTCAGGTTTTAGAAGAAATAAAAAGGGGGTTCAGCCCTGGCCGGTTTAACTCAGCGGTTAGAGTGTCGGCCTGCGGTCCAGAGAGACCCGGGTTCAGTTCCCGCTAGGAGCATGTACTTCGGTTGCAGTTTGTCCCCAGCTCTAGTTGGGTCATGCTGGTGGCAGCCACTAGATGTGTCCCTTTCACGTCGATGTTTCTCTCTCCCTCCCTCCCGCTCTATCTGAATAAAAAATGAAAAATAAAAGGGGGGAGGGTTCAGTAGACCCCGCCACTTTATTGGGCTACTAATTGCGGGTACAGCGGCCCTAGTCACCATTGTTGCCACGGCAGCTACGGCAGCGATGGCCTTAAGTCAGTCCATCCAGACGGGACATAATGAGCTGTCCAAAAATGTTACAACTGCTTTAGGTGCTCAAGAGGATATAGATAAGAAATTAGCCGAAAAAATAAATGCTCTGTTTGATGTGATACAATATATAGGACAGGAGTTAGAAGCTGTGAAAATTAGAATGCAGCTACAATGTCATGCAAAGTATCATTGGATTTGTATTTTACCTAAACAATACATGATAGTCAGATTGCCTGGGAAAAGATACAATCTCATTTGCAAGGTATATGGCATAATGCTAATGAATCAATGGATATACTCCAGCTTCACCAAGAAATACAGGCAATGGCTGAAGCTGAGCCATTAAAATTTGATGCTGCTAAAGCAGCTGAATCATTTTTGAATCAATTTCTAGCCCAAGTGCCGTCCACTGCAAGCTTACAACATATTTTGATAGGGTTGCTCTTTTTGGCTGGAATTGTGCTTGTAATACTTTGTGTCTTTCCTTCTTTAGCACATCAAATTGTGAAAATGCTTGTAGAATTAGGAGCAAATTTGCATAAAATGAAATTCGTGTGACAAAGTCCGAGAGCAAGGTTTACAAAGTAACTTGCGAAAGGCTCTGCAGCTCTCTCTTACCTTTTCAGGGAGTTTGGTTATCTAGGGGTTAAAGCAAATATTATAGCGCCTGCAAGAGGAAGCTGGAGAAAAGAGAAGCTAGCCCAAGGTTAGTAGTTGAAATTAAGCAGGAATGTAAAGCAAAGATAACTTGGCTGGGAAAATAGGGAGCCAGGATTTGTAATCAGGACATGAGAAAAAATTCCAAGAATTTAAACAATATATGCTTTTGCAGCTTATGAAATCTTATGCTATAAATGTAGGCTTAAAAATAAACTCGAGGCGACAGTCTCTCTGTCAGCCCTCCCGATCCCATCCTTTGTTGTCTGTCTTTTCTCAGTCCTCACTCCCCCTTCGGGACCATTTGACATTGTGGGCAGGCTCCAAAATTCACCTGGGCCCATGTTGTGAAACTTTTCCTGCACAAAGTCAAGAACCCACACGCTACCAGCTGGCCCCAGGCAGACCCGCTCAGGGCAGGTCCCCTTTCCCGTCACAGGCAAACTCAGATTGACACCATCTCTGTGGCTGTCTATCTCTGTGACGTTTCCTTCTCTGTAAAATGAAGGCAATCATACCTTCCCCCAAGGGTTGTCACCAGATTGGATATAATGATGTGAAATGTGTTATGTAAATATGGTTGAGGAAGTTTATCTCATTGACTAATTGAGTTTTCTAACGTTTATCAACATGAATCATGTGTATTATGGTTTCTTGCCTCCTCCCACCTGTAGTCAGTGAAGTACAGTGTCACCAGAACTCCTGGGGAAACCGGTGCTGGGGGGGCGGGGGATTAGGACTTTAGGGGAGACCAGCCTGCAGGTGAAGTAAGGCAAAGAAAGGAGGGCAGAGGAGGGAACCCATGAGCAATCGCCCATCGGACCTGGGCATCTGCACAGGGCGAGTCTGGAGGTCGACACCTGCAGCTGGGGCTGGACTTTGCACGCTGTGGGCGAGCCAGGTGTGCATGGCTCCCACCTGCTCAGTTGAGCAGGAAGCAGCGTCTCCTCCCCAATTCTCCCCACCCCACTGTGATCAAGGGTGGGGTTCCAGGAAACCCTATCTCCCTATGACCTCATGACATGCTATGTTCCCACTCCAGGGACTGGAGGGGCCAGAAGGTGTGGAGAACAGGGTGGCCAGGCCCCTGCTGGGAATGCTGGGTAATCCTGAGATGCCTTGGAGTTTGGACCTGCTTTGCTGATGGGTGGTGGCCAGGGCTCCTGGAAGTACAAGAGGTGGAACCAGGTGGCTTCCCTGCTAGACATTCTTTTCCTCTGTGACTCATGCAAAGTGGCTCAATTTCATTGAAAGGGACTTTGTGTGGCCTGAGGCAGAGGCCTGCGTGGATGGGCTGGGGACCGCACCGGAATGCCCTCAACCTCCTCCCGCGCGGAGGCCGCCTGTCCTGCCTGCCAGAGGCCACTGAAGGACGCAGTGACCCCCAGCTGTGGACACACCTTCTGCCCACGGTGCTTACCCCCATCTTACTACATGGGGGCACAGCACTCTGGCCGGGTCCTGCTCTGTCCCCTCTGCAAGGAGGAAGAGAAGACAGAGACCTTTGTGGCCCCTGTGCCACTGGGCCCTCTGGGGGAGACTTACTGCGCGGAGCATGGGGAGAAGATCTACTTCTTCTGTGAGAATGACACCGAGTTCCTCTGTGTGCTGTGCAGGGAAGGCCCGGCCCACCAGGCCCACGCGGTGGGCTTCCTGGACAGCGCCATCCAGCCCTACCGGGTAAGGAGCTTGACGGTGGCCTGGGCCTGTCTAGGGCAGGGCGGTGAGTGTCACAGCGGAAGGAATGGGGAACTGGGCGAGGGCATGGCCCACATCAGAGGGTCCCAAGGCTGTTGGACATTGGAGGATTCCCAGGCTGCAGGGCCTGGCCTCACTGGGTGTGTGGTCAGTCACAGTGGGCCCCATGGTAATGGAGCACAAAGAATTGTAGCCATGGCTTCATCTCTGTGGAAGGAAAAAGATCCTCAGTGCAGGGCAGGACCTCCTGCAGGTTAGAGGCTGGGGGAGCCTGGCTGGGAATGCGAGTGATCCCCAAGGCCCTGACCGGGGGCTCAGAGGGGCGAGGGCCCGGCCAACACTGCTCTTCTATTTGAGGGAGGCCGGCAGGGCAGCAGCGCGTCTGGTCTGGGGACACTGCCCATTCCTGCCTGCCTCTCGGGCCTCTCAGCACCGTCACCAGGTCTAGAAGCAGTTTCCTCAGAAGCACCTCTCGGGTCTCTCACTGCATTATCCCCACAACCACCAAATTCAAGCTCTCACCACCCGTCACCAGACCTGGTGTGGTCTCCAATGCTTTCCCTGTCTTCACGGTCCTCTTTTCAACCACTCTCCAAATCTGTCGTCAGATTTCCTAAAACACAAAGCCAGTTGTGCCGCCCCTCCTCACAATTCCTCCATGGATCCCCAGTGCTGTTCCCAAGGCCCGTGTCCGCAGCAAGCGTCCCGGGCGTTCGCAGCTGGGCCTGCTCCTGCCCACGTCTTCCATGGCTGCCCTTCCCAAGGCCCGGTGTGGCCAGCAGACTGATCGGTATGCACCTGCTGTCTTCTGAATTGTTTTCCTCTTTCTTGCTTCTAATACTTTTCACATGTAGTTTCTTTCTCCTAGAATGCTCTCCTCTCTCTAGCCTCACTTTTTTTTTTTTTTTTACAATTTTCACACATTTTTAATTACGTTTTTATTGATTTTTTTTTTTTAGGGAGAGAAAGAAACATAGAAACATCCACATGAGAGAGAAACATGGATCGGCTGCCTCCTGCACGCCCCCTACTGGGGATCGGGCCCACAGCCCAGGCCTGTGCCCTGACCGAGAATCCAACAGGGACCTCTCAGTCCATGGGACGACGCTCCATCCACGGAGCCACACTGGCCAGGCAATTTTCACAATTTTTAAGTGTACAATTTAGGGGCATTAAGCTCTCTCCTTCCCTTCTCTTATCCTACTGGAAATGTATCTTCTGAGGCCCACTGTGAATGCTGTTTGCTTTCTAAAGCCCTGCCCGCGTCCCTGCAGGCAGAATGTCCCCTCCTCTGTGTCTTCATCTCAATTGTGTGCTCACTGCAACTGTTGCATTTGCCTGCCTGTATTTTAACCCTGTAACTGACCCCTTCCCTGGATGGTGATCTCTGCAGGGACAAGGACTGGCCTCTTCATCTTCTCGGCACTCCGTGGTGTACCAAGAACAGGGTGGACTCATAATAGCTGTGAGTTGAATTACAAATTAAGCCACCTCCTTCTGCCCATTTTTCTCCCCAAGGACCGTCTCCGAAGCCGGCTGGAAGCTCTGCGCGGGGAGAGAGATGCGATGGAGGACGTGAAGGGTCGGGCAGACCAGAAGCTCCACGTGCTGCTGGTAAAGAGCCACTGGCTCCTTGGGGTTTCCCAGCAGGCTCTGTGGACGCTCGTTGTCTGCTGTCTGGCCGAAAAGAACTGGGAAGCTGTTCCCATCACCCCTGCCTCCGCACAAGGGCATTTTGGGGTTAAAAGTGTGGAACCCCAGAACATCAGAGCTGGAAGTGGCTTTGACATCTAATCCAAGGTCCATCTCACCAATTAGAGCTTCACAATCAGAAAACTGAAGTCCAGAAAAGTGATGACCAACCCTGAGGCCGAATGGCAAAGCCTGCGTTTAAGATGGAATAGCGAGCACCCGGGTGTCTCGACCCTAGACCTTGCTCTTCCCACGGCAGTCTGCCTGCCTGAGCACAGTGCTTCCCAACGAGGCGCTGAGGGCGGGAGGTGTGCCTCCTGGCCCTGACCACCGGCTCGCCTGAGGACAGGGCAGTGATGTGGCTGTGTCGGGCTTCTTCCCCGTCTCTCCTTGTGCTACGAACTTATCCAGGAGGAAATCTGCAGTGTGAGATTTCTGGTACCCCTACTATGGAGAAAGAGTTCGGGGACAGAAAGGTCTCTCCAGAACCCCTCAACTCCCAGCAAAGTATTCCCTGTAGATGGTGACCTCAGTGGCTAAGATCAGTGCCTTATACTCTTCCCATAAGTTGTGTTGATTCTAGTTACAGCTTCCTCTCACTTCAATTGTTCCCTAAAAAATGACTATATGCATCTCCACCTGCCCCTAGGGAACATATGGTTGGGTGAGAATGGTATCAGAGATGTGGAAGGATTTTTGAAAAGTTGAACACAGCTCTGAGGGCATAATGCAGCATTATTTTTAATTTTTTTTTCTTTATTGATTTTTTTTTCAAGAGAGAGAGATAGAAACATCAGTGAGAGAGAACATCGAATGACTGCCTCCTGCATGCCCCGCACTAGGAATCTGGCCCACAATCTGGGCATGTGCCCTGACCGGGAATTGAACCGGTAACTTGGTGCAGGGTCGACACTCAATCACTGACCCACACCAGCCGGGCTTTGGCATTATTTTTAGACTCTCTAGGTAAAACAAGAGCATAGCCCTCATTGTTGGTAAGTTTGTCCTGAAACCTACCTACTTCTACCTAGTGGTTATTGGGAGAATGCATCTGGAACTAGTTACGCTCTATTCCTCTTAATCAACAGTAAGCGCACAGATGATGGGCCTGGAGGCCAGCTCTGCGAGCTTCACCTGACCGCTCTGTCTCTACCCCTTTGCAGAGCCAGATCGAAAGCAGGAAGCAGCAGGTGGAAGCAGCTTTTGAGAGGCTGCAGCAGGGGCTGAGGGAGCAGCAGTGTTTCCTGCTGGCCAGGCTGAGTGAGCTGCAGCAGCAAGTCTGGGAGGAGAGGGACAAGTACATCTCCACGGTCACTGAGGAGGTCGCCCGGCTTGGAACCCAGGTCAAGGAGCTGGAGGAGAAATGTCAGTGGCCAGCAAATGAGCTTCTACAAGTGAGGGACACCCACCACTTCATGGAATAGGAGAGGGTCCACAGGAGGGGACACTGTGCTGAGGACCGGAAGGTGCTGGAGAGAGGCAGGGAAGGGAAGTGGAGATTATTTCTAACGGGAGGAACTGGTGGTTATCAGGTTCCCTTCTCCCAGAGGGGTTACCGAGATGCAGACCCCAAAAGGGTGGCCGCCTTGCCCATGCACTGTGCTCATGTCAAGGGCTTTGGAGTCAGAGGTTCATAGGTTTGAGTGTCGGTCCCTCCACCCTGGCAAGTCTTGTAAACTCTATAAACATGGAGATAACACTAGCACCTCCCTCATAGGGTTGCTGCAAAGATAAGAAATAATCCATGCAAAATGCTTAGCATGGTCCCAGGCTCACAGAAAAATCTCAGTAAATGGTGCCTGTTGTGATTATCCTTCTATTTTCCTGTTTCACACCAGGTCTGGCTGGTAACTCACAAGGCCAGGTTCCTGCTCTCCACCATCCCTTGAATGCTGGAAGCAAGACACACCCCCAGGATAAGGCTCAGACAGAGAAACCAGTTCAGTTAGCAGGGAGGCATGATGAGCAAGGGCAGTCTCGTGAGTGGGTAATTAAACAGATGCTCCAAGGAGGACAGTTTGGAGCCAGTGTGCTAAGAAAGGTTGTGCAGAATCTCTGATGGGAAGGATGTGTGAACACTGAGTGCATGTTCTTCTTCTTTCCTAGGACGTCAGAGTCAGCCAGAGCAGGTAGGCCCACTCCCTGCCTCACTTGGGTGAACTTGGAGACTGAAGGGGAGGGGCACACAAGCAAAGCCATCAGGGGCTGCGTCTCATTCACTCACACACAGACAGCAAGACTTGAAGGTGTGCATTTGAAAAATTTCTTTTTTAAACTGACTTGTATTGGAGACACATTATTTCCCCTAGAAGTGAAGTTAAAAATAATAATCATATTATTTTGTTTTGTTTTACATCTTTATTGTTAAGGGTATTACAGATGTCTCCCCCATTTTCTCCTCCATTGCCCCCCTCCTCCCGGTTCCCATCCCTTCCCACCCTACAGTCTATGTCTGTGGCAATTCACATATGCATGTAAGTTCAATAATCATATTTTAAGACTGATCTGGGAACTTCTATTTAATTCCTGAAATTCTTAGTACTTGAGTCAGTATTTAACACTATTTAAAATGTAATCCTAAGGGGAAATATTTTGTGTAGAATATGATACGCACACAACCTAGGAAGACCAGCCTGTTCTTTCTGTCATTTTTCCCATTCACCATCCCTGTGTCTTCAGAATTTCAAGGTTCCTCTCAAAGGATAGGCGCCGGGAGCTGAGCAGCCTTGTAAACATGCGCTGTGTTCCCTTCCTCTTGGCTCTGAGCACGAGCAGTCTGCCTGGGGGAGCAGAGACACGATGACCAGGGAACTTTTCATGTGCTGTGTCCCAAGCGTCTATGAATCAGGAAGTTTCTCTAAACATATTTTTCAAAGAGTGTTAGAGATTTAGATTGAGGAGGGCCTCCAAGGTCTTCCAGTCTGATGAAGAAGCTGAGACCCAGGTTCTCACTCGCTCAAGGTCACACAGCAAGCGATGAGCAAGGGCTGAGCTAAAATCAGAATCGACGAGGCTTTTTAACTGTAACGTATGTTTTTCCTCCACCTCCTCCCCAATCCCTTTCTCCTTGTAATGAGCAGCATACAAATTAGAAATACTTTAAGGCTGGTTTTCAAACAGTACCAACCTCTAAGTGCTAATAGGGGTAATGATCTCTCTTGTTTCTGTCCCTACAGGCCCAAACACTCTCTTAAAAGTTCTACCTATAATTCTTGAGTGGATACCATTAGGCCTTCCAGGTCTAACTGAAATGCCTCTTGCTTTAGTAGCTATACATTTCTAGCAAAGACAAAGAGAAGATACTATAGACACGAACATTCTTTCGTCTGATTTCAGCCTCACCTGGTGTATACCATCCAAACATTTGTTTTGAAAATTGGTCCAATTTTCTTCAGGTGTGAGATAAAGACTTTTGTGAGTCCAGAGGCCATTTCTCCTGAACTTGTCAAGAAGATCCGAGATCTGCACAGGAAAATTCTCACCCTCCCAGAGCTGATGAGTACCTTCTCAGGTGGGGGAGGGGCAACGGCGTCCCTCATTCCCAGTAGATGCCCTTGTGTCTTCCATCCTTCTCCATGTTTCCTCACCTCAAACCCTGGTTCCAGAGGTCCTCCCTCCCTTAAACCTTCCCTTGGTGACTCCACTTTACGCAGGGGAACCATTCCCTAGAGATCTCCTGTCCCCGAGTCTAGGAAAGTGAGGCCCGATTCTCTTTCATTAGACCATCCCTGTCCTCACATGACTCCCAGGACACACTGCCTTTGGAGTGCCTATGGGAAATAAGTCACAGACCTTTTTGTTTCTGCTTCCCTCAGAAAACTTGGTGTGCCACCTGGAAACAGATTCAGGTAAACAGCCGGGGGCTTCGGGAGCGGTTTCTCATTCATCCACTCAGCCAAGGCAGCAAACAGGAGCTCGGGAGCCTGCCGCCCCGGCTGTTCCAGATCTTGCTCCTTGGTTAACCACTTTGTCCCAGTTTCTTCATCTATAAAATGGAAAGTATAGTAATACCCTCCCCCCAAGTAGCTGTGAGGTAAATTAATTATGCAAAAAGCTTAGTATATTGCCCTGGCCAGTTTGGCTCAGCGGTTGGAGCATCGGCCTGCAGACCAGAGAGTCCTGGGTTCAGTCCCCGCTAGGGGAACGTACCAAAAAAAAAAAAAGCTTAGTATAGTGCCTGACATATAGTAAGTGCTCAATTAACGTTAGTTACTTCTATAGATATTATTTATTCAAAAGTATTTATCAAGCCTGTTTTTTTGCCCAGCATTGTGCTGACTTGAGGAAATATTGTAAAAATGTTTGGTACTTAATTTAGAAACTACTTACACAAGCATCACCTCCTTCTCCTTCTCAAGCTTAATGTGCAGAAAACTCAGCTGGGCATCTTTTGAAAACACAGATTCTGGCTCAGATGGTCGGTGATGGGGCTCAAGATTCTGCATTTCCACCAAGCCCCAGGCAAAGGGGAGGCTTTTGGTCCATGGCTGCACATTGAGTAGCAAAACCTTGAGCATCAGGGATGTCCTCATGGACCGAAAGGGGAAACTGAGGTTCAGAGAAGCCGGCCAACGGCAGGCTGCACAGGCGGGTGCTCTTTCTGCTCCTGGGCATTTTCGGTGCCTGCAGCTCTGTGCATGTCGCGCTCTGCTCCCTCTAGGGATCGTCACTCTGGACCCTCAGACCGCCAGCCGGAGCCTGGTGTTCGCAGCGGACAGGAAGTCAGTGAGGTGCACCCGGCACAAGCAGAGCCTGCCCAACCCCCCCCCCCCCCCCCCGCGCTCCCAGAGCCTCTCGGCTTCTCCTCAGGGCGCCACCGCGGGCAGGTGGCAGTGCAGCTGGGGGGCTGCACTGAGCGGGGGGGTGGCGATGGAGGCGGTGAAAAGGAGTGGGGAGCAGGGCCTGGGCAGTGCCCAGGGCGTCTGGGCCGTGGTCATCTCGCACCGTAAGTGCTGAGCCGGTACCTGCCTGGGCACCGACCTGCCGCTGGGCGACGTCCCGCGCAGCATGTCCTGTCGCCCTGGACCTCGAGGCAGGGCGGGTGAGCCTGCTCAACGCCGACACCCAGGCGCCCATCTTCACTTTCACCGCCTCCTTCTCTGGCAGAGTCTTTCTTTCCTTTGCTGTCTGGACAAAGGGTTCCTGCCTTACTTCGAAAGGCTGAGCTGGGGCGTCCACAGGGCCGTGCAGCTGAGAAAGCCGCCCGGACCCAGCTGCCCACCCCCCTGCCCTGGGCCGCTCGGTGGGCGCGGCAGAAGGGTGGGCGCGGGCAGAAGGGCGGGCGCGGCAGAAGGGCGGGCGCGGGCAGAAGGGCGGGCGCGGGCAGAAGGGAGGGCGCGGCAGAAGGGAGGGCGCGGGCAGAAGGGCGGGCGCGGCAGGGCAGAAGGGAGGGCGCAGCAGAAGGGAGGGCGCGGGCAGAAGGGAGGGCGCGGCAGAAGGGCGGGCGCGGGCAGAAGGGCGGGCGCGGCAGAAGAGGGCGCGGCAGAAGGGCGGGCGCGGCAGAAGAGGGCGCGGCAGAAGGGCGGGCGCGGCAGAAGAGGGCGCGGCAGAAGAGGGCGCGGCAGAAGGGCGGGCGCGGCAGAAGGGCGGGCGCGGCAGAAGGGAGGGCAAGGCGGAAGGGAGGGCGCGGGCAGAAGGGAGGGCGCGGCAGAAGGGAGGGCGCGGCAGAAGGGAGGGCGCGGGCAGAAGGGAGGGCGCGGCAGAAGGGCGGGCGCGGCAGGGCAGAAGGGCGGGCGCGGGCAGAAGGGCGGGCGCGGCAGAAGGGCGGGCGCGGCAGAAGGGCGGGCGCGGGCAGAAGGGCGGGCGCGGCAGGGCAGAAGGGAGGGCGCGGGCAGAAGGGCGGACGCGGCAGAAGGGCGGGCGCGGCAGAAGGGAGGGCGCGGCGAAAGGGAGGGCGCGGGCAGAAGGGAGGGCGCGGCGGAAGGGAGGGCGCGGGCAGAATAGGGCGCGGGCAGAAGGGAGGGCGCGGCAGAAGGGAGGGCGCGGCAGAAGGGAGGGCGCGGGCAGAAGGGAGGGCGCGGCAGAAGGGCGGGCGCGGCAGGGCAGAAGGGCGGGCGCGGGCAGAAGGGCGGGCGCGGGCAGAAGGGAGGGCGCGGGCAGAAGGGAGGGCGCGGCAGAAGGGCGGGCGCGGGCAGAAGGGCGGGCGCGGGCAGAAGGGCGGGCGCGGCAGAAGGGAGGGCGCGGGCAGAAGGGAGGGCGCGGCAGAAGGGAGGGCGCGGGCAGAAGGGCGGGCGCGGGCAGAAGGGCGGGCGCGGCAGAAGGGCGGGCGCGGGCAGAAGGGAGGGCGCGGGAAGAAGAGGGCGCGGCAGAAGGGCGGGCGCGGCAGAAGGGCGGGCACGGGCAGAAGGGCGGGCGCGGGCAGAAGGGAGGGCGCGGCAGAAGGGAGGGCGCGGGCAGAATAGGGCGCGGGCAGAAGGGAGGGCGCGGCAGAAGGGCGGGCGCGGCAGGGCAGAAGGGCGGGCGCGGGCAGAAGGGTGGGTGGGGGCAGAAGGGAGGGCGCGGCAGAAGGGCGGGCGCGGGCAGAAGAGGGCGCGGCAGAAGGGCGGGCGCGGCAGGGCAGAAGGGTGGGTGGGGGCAGAAGGGAGGGCGCGGGCAGAAGGGCGGGCGCGGCAGAAGGGAGGGCGCGGGCAGAAGGGAGGGCACGGCAGAAGGGCGGGCGCGGGCAGAAGAGGGCGCGGCAGAAGGGCGGGCGCGGGCAGAAGGGCGGGCGCGGCAGAAGGGCGGGCGCGGGCAGAAGGGCGGGCGCGGGCAGAAGGGCGGGCGCGGGCAGAAGGGCGGGCGCGGGCAGAAGGGCGGGCGCGGGCAGAAGGGAGGGCGCGGCAGAAGGGAGGGCGCGGGCAGAAGGGCGGGCGCGGCAGGGCAGAAGGGAGGGCGCAGCAGAAGGGAGGGCGCGGGCAGAAGGGCGGGCGCGGGCAGAAGGGCGGGCGCGGCAGAAGAGGGCGCGGCAGAAGGGCGGGTGCGGGCAGAAGGGCGGGCGCGGGAAGAAGAGGGCGCGGCAGAAGGGCGGGCGCGGGCAGAAGGGAGGGCGCGGGCAGAAGGGAGGGCGCGGCAGAAGGGAGGGCGCGGGCAGAAGGGCGGGCGCGGGCAGAAGGGAGGGCGCGGCAGAAGGGCGGGCGCGGGCAGAAGGGAGGGCGCGGGCAGAAGGGAGGGCGCGGGCAGAAGGGCGGGCGCGGCAGAAGGGAGGGCGCGGGAAGAAGAGGGCGCGGCAGAAGGGCGGGCACGGGCAGAAGGGCGGGCGCGGCAGAAGGGCGGGTGCGGCAGAAGGGCGGGCGCGGCGGAAGGGAGGGCGCGGGCAGAATAGGGCGCGGGCAGAAGGGAGGGCGCGGGCAGAAGGGCGGGCGCGGCAGAAGGGCGGGTGCGGCAGAAGGGCGGGCGCGGCGGAAGGGAGGGCGCGGGCAGAATAGGGCGCGGGCAGAAGGGAGGGCGCGGCAGAAGGGAGGGCGCGGCAGAAGGGCGGGCGCGGCAGGGCAGAAGGGCGGGCGCGGGCAGAAGGGCGGGCGCGGGCAGAAGGGCGGGCGCGGCGGAAGGGAGGGCGCGGGCAGAATAGGGCGCGGGCAGAAGGGAGGGCGCGGCAGAAGGGCGGGCGCGGCAGGGCAGAAGGGCGGGCGCGGGCGAAGGGCGGGCGCGGCAGAAGGGAGGGCGCAGGCAGAAGGGAGGGCGCGGCAGAAGGGAGGGCGCGGGCAGAAGGGCGGGCGCGGCAGGGCAGAAGGGAGGGCGCAGCAGAAGGGAGGGCGCGGGCAGAAGGGCGGGCGCGGCAGGGCAGAAGGGAGGGCGCGGGCAGAAGGGAGGGCGCGGGCAGAAGGGCGGGCGCGGGCAGAAGGGCGGGCGCGGGCAGAAGGGCGGGCGCGGCAGAAGGGCGGGCGCGGGCAGAAGGGCGGGCGCGGCAGGGCAGAAGGGAGGGCGCGGCAGAAGGGCGGGCGCGGCAGAAGCACAGCCCACGCTTTTCCTTCACCCTGCGTCCTTCCGCGCCGGCCCTCCCACTGAGCTCGGGCCTGGGCAGGCTAGGCTGTTTAGGGAAAAATAAAAACCTAAAATAACACTGTTTTAAACTTCAAAATAATCATCAAGGGAAAAAACAGAAGCTTTTTGGGCTCGAACTAATTTACACAGTTTTTCATGTTGACGTACACGGGCGGATGCCTCTGCCTTCGCAGGGCATCAGGCCTCTTCAGCCAGCCCCAGTTCCACTTCCTCTCTGACACCCTTCGGTCACTTTTCTTTCCTGTAGGGAATGTCCTAACAAGGGAGCGACCCAGCCAGACACCTGCATTTCACGTGTTTGATCGACGCCGATGGGACTGAAGGGAAGGCTGAACCCAGTGGAACCTCTATGACCACGACTCAGTCCTGTCCCTTGTTTTACCCAGGATGTCTGATGGCAGGGGAACCGGACCCCACTGCTCAATAAAAGGAGTCTATGTTCAGGTCTGACTACCCTTTCAAATATTTATTATTATTACCATTATTATCATTGGACACAGAAACAGGCCACACATTAAAATAACTTTACAAAGCAAGGTATGGTCCTGGCCGGTTTGGCTCAGCGGTTAGAGCGTCAGCCCGCGGTCTGGAAGTCCCGGGTTTGGTTCCCGCTGAGGGCACATACCTCGGTTGCAGTTTGTGCCCCCCCCCCCCAGGTTGGGATTGTATGGGTGGCAACCACTGGATGTGTCTCTCTCACATAGATGTTTCTCTCGCTCTCCCTCCCTCTCTCCCTCTCGTTCTGTGAATGCAAAAAGTGTCCTCAGGTGAGGACAGGAAAAAAAAAAAAAAAAAAAGCAAGGTACGAACCACCATAAAGATGATTGCCACCCCCTTTCTGATTCTAGCTCTCCCTCAGGTTTAACACACATTCCCACCCTTCCCAGCCCAATCCCCAGTCCAGGTGCAAGGGGATGTACAAGCTGAGTTTATCATGTGAGCCCTGCTCCTAAAGTGTGAGGTCAGATGTTTTAAAGACACTTAGCCCTTGTACCATATGTGAATTTCATCACTGTAATAGGAATCATTAGGGTAAGTGCCCTAACTGGGCAAACAGAGATCCTTGAATAAAATAAGCCAGAGGATCTGGGTTTTGTTTGGTCCTATCTGTGTCTAATCCAGAAAAAAAAATGAAGCTGTTTGGTAGTCCAACCTAGTAGTAATATTAAAAAGCATATGCTTATAGTTTTCAAAAAAAAGACTCAAATATTACAGAGCATAGATGAGAAGTCCCTCCCTTCACTCAGCATGTGCCTCCCCCCCACCCCGCACAGGACGACTGGGTCCAACTTCTGTATCCTGACAGTTCTGTATACAAGTGTCATTGGCTTTTTTTTTTTTTTACACGAATGATTATTCCATAAATTCTCTTTGCAACTCCCAAAAAGAGAAACTATGTGAACATATGTCCACTGGAACACTTATCCTACATTACAGGGTCAAAAGTTTTTTGCCAAAAATACACCTCTTCCTGTGAACCTTTTAAGAGACCTGTGAAAAACGGACTCACTTTCTCTCATTCTGTTTGAGGAAACGCGCAGTCCGGTGACCGCGTCTAAGCAGCTTCCTGGCTGGCCTCGCCATCTGCCGCAAGCGGGCCCACCGCTCCTGCCTCGTCCCTCCAGCCGGTGACCTCTCCACGGTGCCCGGGCTGCTTCACTCCGCTGCACTCAGCGAGTGTTTTAGACACGCACGGCTTTTCCGGTTGAGTATGAAATCGAGAAAACAAGTGAACAATTTACACTGTACTTCCCAGCTCCTTACGCTCACTTGACGATGGCCGGGGGCTTAGGGGTGGGGTAGGCACGCTTGGAGGTTCTGGGCCAAAATTAAATTGCTCCGCATGAGAAACAGAGAGAATGTGGGAGCCGAAAAGGAAAGAAGGTTTAGGAGTCGCAGCGACCCAAGGATGAGGACTGGGAGCTGCCTGGGAAAAAGCAGAGAAGAGTAGTCCAGAGAAGGGTGGTCCCTGGAGAGGGCTTGTCACGTGACAGCACTGGGGGGGGGGGGGCCTCGACGGGACCCTTCGCAGCCCACACTGCAGTGCTGCTGACTCCTGAGAACCTGAGCGTGAGGAGCGCCGGAGACCTGGCAGGCTGCTGGGCTGTGTGAGGGGCACTCGTGTGCCCCAGCTGAGAAAACCAGAGGGGCTGTTGTGAGGACCAGGTGGGGTCTGCAGGGCCGCCTCTGGGCGTCAGGAGGGGTCAGAGGCTGGATGTGATGGGAAGTGGAGCCCACGTGTGTGCTCTGCATGTAGGACTCTGTCTACGGGTGGGTTTGCTGGCTTTACTTGTGACCTTTATTTTTCCCTTTACTTCAGTTCTTTCCCTTTCCCGACTTCCGGGGGAAAGTTGTTGACTCAATGATGCTCGGTTCTCCGTACATAATCACCACCAGCCCATACAAGGTCTTTTGTTTTATTTCTATTTTCTCCTTCATCTCCAAGCACCGTCACCATTCTCCTCCCACAGCAGCTCTGCACTAACATCTTCTCGGTCCTTGCTCACAGAGGTTCCTTGAATATTCAAATAGTACAGTGCCAGTTCTGTTTCTCACTTTCTAAGACCCAGCACTATGGTTTTAAGATCTAGTCATGTAGCCTGGCCAGTGTGGCTCGGTGGATTGAGTGTCCTCCCATGGACTCAGGGGTCCTGGTCCGATTCCCGGTCAGGACACAGGCCCGGGTTTTGGCTCCATCCCCAGTGGGGGGCATGCAGGAGGCAGCCAGTAGATTTCTCTCTCACATGGATGTTTCTATCTCTCTCTTCCTTCCTCTCTCTCTCTAAAAAAATCAATAAAAAATATATTTTTTTTTTTAAAAAAAAGATCTAGTCTTGTAGCTGTATATGCATCTAGTTTATGGCTTGTAGCCCCGGAGCTGGACTCTGCAGCACGGAGCTGGATTCTGCAGCACGGAGCTGGACTCTGCAGCACGCATCCACTGCACTTGATTAATGCTTCTCTCCGCATTGCCATCTGCCTGTGACCACAAGGCTGTGACAAACAAGCTGGTGCTCGTCCTTAGGAACCTGTGTAAGAGCCTAAGACACCCCAGGACTGCAAGGCTATAATTTGCCATCCATTAAATTTCCTTAAGTGTCCCCAAATTGCTCCCCAGAACAGCTATTCATTTCCACTGGAGGAGCATGGAGATCCCTGCTCCCCTACCTCCCTACCAATAATGGGTACACCAAACAATTTCTGCCCTGGCTGGGCGGCTCAGTTGGTTAGAGCATCATTCCCACGGTTGCAAGTTCTAGCTCCGGTCAGGGCACATGTAAGAATTAACCAATGAATGCATCAATAAGTGGAACAGCAAATCGATGTTTCTCTCTTCCTCTCTCCCATCTTCTCTCTCTAATATCAATCAATAATTGTTTCTTAATTCCTGAAAAGTTGATGACTGTAAAGGGATATCTTGCTATTGTTTTATTTTTATCTTTTTCTGATGATCCATGAGGTTGTGTATCTCTTCTGGAATTTTCTAGCTCTTTTGCCCATTTTTTCCATTTCCTGCATTTCTTTCATTGACTTTCAGGAATTTCTTACATATTCTAGATCTTAATATCTTGCTCATTTTAGACACTAAAATATCACTCATTTATTAACTTTGATAATGGTGTTATTCATTAGATAGAAACCTTGAATTTTAGTACTAAATTTAATAAATTTTTCCTTTGTGGTTTCTGTTTTTAAGATTTTTTTACCAGCACAAGAACATATATATGACATGTTGATATATTTTTTTATTTCCACTAGTTTTATAAATATACTTTTCACATTAGTATCTTCCATTTCTGGCGTGAAGAACACAACCACTTTACTCTTCTCCATAAGAGAGCCAGTTTCCCAGACTTTATCGACTCAAATAACCCATTTCATCGCCACCAACTGGTGGTGCCCCCCGGACACACCCTTTTCCCATGAACACCAGAGTCGTTTCTGAGCTTTCTATCTTGTTGTCTTGATCTGTTTGTCTTTTCCTGAACCGATACACCTGATTTTTATCTCTATGACCTTGTAGTGCACCTTAATATCTAACAGAGCTACTCTCCCCTCTTTGCTTCTTTTCTCAATTTATCTTAGCTGTTTGGAGAAATTTATGCCTCCATATAAATTAGAATCAATTTGTCAGTCTTTTAAAAAACTGATGCTCTTTTAAGTGAAATTAAATTGGCAATGATTGAAATTTTGTTGAATTTGGGGAGGGTTCGGAGGATTTCGTTTAAAGAAAATTGACATTGTCCTCCTATCCATAAACATATTATCTTTCTCTGGTTGTTTATATTCATGTCCTTTAGTAAGATTGCAACATCTTCTCCAGGAAACAATTAGCAATGTCTAGTAACACGCCTGTCGGTCCTTCAACCCAGTAGTTCTCCTTCTAGAGAAATGTTCATACATGGGAACAATGAAACATACTCAAAATAGTTCAGTGCAGCATGGTTTAAGTTACAGAGTGAAGAGCCATTTGTAGTGTGCTCACATACTAAACGACTATGCAGCAGTTCGAAAGAATGCATCAATAGCCACACGTGTCAGTATAGATAAATTTCAAAACACACAGTTGAACAACCAAAAAAGCAAGTTAAAAATTTGTACAGCTCTATTTTTTTAAAGTTTGGAAAAATGCCAATTGATCCTCTATGTTGTTTATGGAAACTTCTATATGTGGTAATTTCATAAAACAAAGCAATGGGCTGTCAGACACCCAGTTCAGCCCTAGTGATGACGTCTGGCCAGGAAGAGGGGAGGGAAATGGATTGGAAGGGAGCCACAGAGGTTTGCAGCTGTACTTGTGATGTTTTATTTTCCAGAGGAAAAACTAAGTCATATTCATTCAAAAATAAGGGTTTGATGGAGTTGAGTGGTGAATATACAATTATTCATTAAGTAACTTAGAGCACTTGTCTGTAGATCTGAAATATTTTATAAGACAAAGCAAAACTTGCTCTTCATAACCTTTGTACATTTTGAGGAACCTATAATATTTCTAAGGTTTGTATTGCTTTTATGAAAAGTTATTTTTTAAATAATTTTTAAAAATTTTTTAAAAATAATTTATAGTTGGTTATTGCTGGTATAGAAAAACAATGTTGATTTTGATAAGATAAACTTGTATTCAGCAATTTTTCCACACTTATTAATTCTAATAGTTTGCTGATTTGTAGGGTTACCTGTGTAGAAAATTTTTATTATTTTATCACCTGCAAGTAACGGTTTTGACTCTATTCTATGATCCTATTGTTCTTACTGCTTTTTCTCCACTGTGTGTGGGCAAGACCTCGGTCTGTGCCAAACAGTCTGGCAGAAGCACATCAGTCTGTTCTCATGTAAACTTGAGTTCACTGTGGTCTCTTGGTTAAGTATGATGATTGTAGTGGATTTTTTGGTAGAAAGCCTTTATCAAGTTGAAGACTGCTTTTCAATTCCTAATTTTCTTAGTTTTTCAAATAATACCTTTATCATATACTCTTTTCTTATCTCAAGATAGTCATGGTGATCTTTTCTGTTTGTCCATGGATGTGGTCACTCCTGTTGGATATTCTGATGTTAAACCGTCATTGCCTGAGATAAACCAGACGGTAACGCTGTGTCGTTTATTAATAATCTGCTGTTGGAGCGCGGCATGGTTTTATTCAGCTCTAACTTACCTGGGACCTTCCTTGCTGGGCTGCCGCCATCCACCTTAGTGCTTCTCAAACGCCATTGTTGACAAGTCATCTAGAGTCTGGATGAAATGCAGAGGCAGACCCTGAAGGCCTGGGAGGAGCCCGAGGTCTTGCTTTTCTAAACAGCTCTCAGGTGAAGCCAGTGCCCCGGCTGGGGCGCACCTGAGGAGGCTCCGTGGCGGAACTCCCACCTCTTAGCTCCTCCAGGACACCCGCGAACCCCAAACTCCGAAGAAAGCTTTGGGTGGCTGGGTCCTGATACCTGTACCAGCCTACAAGTCACAGCCAGTGTGTGGGGGGGTGACCCTTGATAAGATGTCTGCTTCAGGGCCAACCACTGTGGCACAGCCCCTGGCACAGCTCACACCCGCCCCTTGGTTGGTAAGGGCTCAAGCTCAGCCCCACCAGTGGCAAGTCACCTGCCACCTCTGCACCAAGTTATATTAGCTTTCGTTTCTAGACCAGTAGGTGCTGTTCATACTGGAGACTTCTGGGTATCATTACTTAAAAATCTTGAACATTAAAGCATAGGTTGCCCAATCAAAATAGGATACATGTAATTTTTTAAAACTGACCCCAGGATATGCAACTTGTGATTAAAGAAATGCCATCGACCTTTGCTGTTCTCTTTCTGTTGTATACTTACTGCTGAACTACCTGAACAAGCATGTCAGATTTCTATTTTAATCTTACTGTGTGTACAAATTCTCAACCTAGACAAGTTTAGAGTATTCAAATGAACACCATTCATTAAGTACAATGTTATTTTGTTAAACAAGCTGTCTGGAACTTGAAGATTTTGTTTGGTTTGTTTTGCACAAGCTATGACCTGTTTAGAATACCAAAGTATTTTCTGAGAATACAAAAGTCAAATTCAGCAAAAATCAAACAATACTGGAGCAGAAAAAAGTGTTTATCTGTTTGAATATATGGAGAGAAAGTGGAAGCAGACTTAGAAGTCTGGAAGGAAGGAGTGTGTCTCACGCAATCACGGCGTCCCCCCGACCCGTCCATGTGAATATGAGAAACGTGGCAAAAAGGACCGAACACCGGAGAAGCAGCCTGGCAAAATGATTCAAGAACCACAAATCATGAGGATACACCTGCCCTAGAAAACTCAGCAAATTGTTAATTGGCTAATAAAAGGGGCAGGAGGATGAAAGTCAAACTGTATGTTGGACTAACAGTCATAATTGAATTCTTAATGTTTAATTAGTCTCATGTGAAAAAGAGATAAAAAACCTGTTCTACAGGGTTGTTGTGATGTTTAAATGGATTGATACATGTAATATAGTTCTGGAACCCAGTTCCAACGTGGGGCCGGGGCATGTTGTTTCCCCACCACTGATAATTCTTTGGACACCAGCTGGGCGTCCTACAATTCAGCTCGGTTCTGACACTGTCTACCTGGAGATCGCCGCAGAGGCCACAGGTTAAGGACCCAGCCCTCGACGGCTGCCCTTCTCTCCAGAGGCCGATAGGGTCCAGGTCGCCACCTGCGCTTCTGACTGACTGGCTACAGCCTTCTCCCTGAGGTAGACTAATTACCTGCAGCGGCTCCCAGAACTCAAGAAACCCGTTTACTCACTAGATTACTGATTTATTAGCGAGGATATTAAAGGATACAAATCAATAGCAGGTGAAGAGATCCATAGGGTGAGGGCTTGAACACAAGAGCTCTGTCTTCATGGAGTTTGGGGCCGGACTCTGTGGTAGGTGGGAGTTTTCTAGTCCAACCTGGAAGTGAAGAATTCCCCCTTTGGGTTTCATGGAGGCTTCCTTACACAGGTGCAGTTGTTTGATTAACTCATTGGCCACTGGCAATCGATGCAACCTTTAGCCCCTCTTCCTTCCCTGGAAGTCAGGGCGTGGGACTAGGAGGTCCACTGGATATTCATGGTTGGTTTTCCCGGCAACCAGCCCCCAACCTGTGTGCTTCCCAGAAGGGACCTCACTAACCAGACACCCATCTCACCTTTTGGCACTGATGCATTTTCAGGAGCTGAGGACTAGAGACCAAATATAACGAAAGATCCTCCCACCACTCTTACCTCTCAGGCAATTCCAAGGATTTGGGGACCTGCGAGCCAGAAACTGTGGGTGCCAACCAAATACATGAGAAATATATATGCAGTCATCTGAGTGGCCTAATGTAGATTGCTGGTCAATCACAATATTGGATTGGCACAGTGCTGGGCACTTAGTGAATGTTGATGTTGCTGTCTGCCGTGGTGTTGAGTGGGGTGCTCGGCCTCTTCCCCCTCTGGTCCAAGCTGCAGCACTGCCATGGCCTCAGGCTCAGGCTCCTGCTCAGCCTTGCATATAGACATGCTAATCATGAGAGGAATTCCTCTTGTGACCTGAGTTTTACAAAAATAGAAGTCTGTACTCGGAGAACACGGATCTGAGAAACCGCTGGGGTGTCCGTCCTCTCCGCTGGCGTCTTCTCCATCAGGAAAACTTTCTTTACTCCAAACTCTGAAGTTTCCGGTTTGGGCCTTTTGAAGCGTCTGGCACGCAGACTTTGGACCAGTAACAATGTAATGGAATTGGGAGAAATTCCCTGAAACCTGTATAATTTTACTAACAAATGTCACCCCAATGCATTCAATTAATTTTTAAAAATTAGAATGAGGGCCTGGCAGCAGGCTCCATAACTGAGGTCTCAGACAACCAGTCTGCAGAGTCAGAGTTAAACTGGAACAGGCCCTGACCGAGCAGCTCAGCTGGTTAGAGCATCACCCTGATTGCAGGTTCCATCTCTGGTTAGGGCGCCTACAGAAATCAATCAATCAATGCATAAATAAGTGGAACAGCAAATTGATCTCTCTCTCTCTCTTTCTTTTCCTATCTCTAAAAGTCAATAAATAATAAAAAGTTTTTAAAGAAACTGGGTCCTGGCCAGTATGGCTCAGCGGTTCAGCATTGACCCATGCACCAAGAGGTTGCTGGTTCAATTCCTGGTCAGGGCACATGCCCAGGTTGTGGGTCAAATCCCCAGTGGGGGCATGCAGGAGGCAGCCAATCAATGTTCTCTCTCATTGATGTTTCTCTCTCTCTCTCTTCCCCTCCCTTCCTCTCTCTCTCTCAAATCAATAAAGAAAAATTTTTTTAAAAGAAACTGGTATAAATCTTATATATGCATCAACAGAACCCATTTAGAAGTGGGGAAATCCTCACTTATCCATTCTTTCTCTCATGTATTTCTCATTTCTCAAGAAGTCTGTGGTTGCCCTGGCTGGTTGGGCTCAGCGGTTAGAGCGTCAGCCTGAGGACCAGAGTCACAGGTCCAATTTTAGCCAAGGGCACATACCTCAGCTGAGGTTCATCCCCAGCCCCAGTTGAGGTCATGCGGGAGGCATCAGTTGATGTGTCTTTCTCACATTGATGTCTCTCTCTCTCTCTCTCTTTCTCTATCTCTCTTCCCTGCACTATCTGAAAAAAAAATGGAAAAATATCCTTGGGTGAGGATTTTTAAAAAAAAGAAGTCTGTGGTCAAAGTTGAAAACTTAGGGTAAGTCCTGTGGATAAAAAGGGGGACACATACCAAACCTGGCACACTCAGGGGAGGCCTCTCTGGGGTACTTACAAACTCAGACACCAAAAGTAACTACATAAAATGGTCTGACATTAAAACTAGGCTGGTATCTTCCTTGACAGGGGTCAAACTTTACCTTAACTGAGCCTGTGTATTGTCTTTAAAAAAAATTAAGTCTCAGCCAAAGGTATGTTTCCTAATTGGGTTTATAATGACAGAAAGGGAGAGGGAAAGAGAGAGAAACATCAATATGAGAAAGAAACGTGTATCAGTTGCCTCTCCAATGTGCCCCAGAGGGGAATCGAACCCTCGACCCTTTGGTACACAGGCGGCGTTCCCACCGAGCTGCACTGGCCAGGGCTGGCCGTTGTCTTTGTGCATCTACAGTACCTACCGCACTGCACCAGAGCAGACAGTACAGGACCCTCATTGTTATTATTACTGTGGTCCTTGCCGACTGTTAACTGTTCTGTGCTCACCCAGGTATAAGATGCGTGTGTCTATTCCTTTCATTTTTAATCCAAACCCAGAGGTTTCCCTGCTTTGTTTTCTCCCTAATCCGTCACCAGTGGATTTCATGTCACCCCCTTAAACCTCTTACTTCGATTGTAATAGATAAAATAAGGTGAAAAACTGCCATTTTCCAGAGCATTTTCTCAATTTCTTGAGATTTTTGCTTCCCAGCAATTGTCATCAGTTTGGCTCAAATAAACTCATAAAAATTCTTACAGGTTTGAGCCTTTCTGACACTGACAGTCCAGCCCTCTCAGCCAAAGACCCGAGGCCCCGGAGCGGACACCAGAAGCACCGTGGGAAGCAGAGCCTCGGCCTCTGCTCACGGCCAGCTGTCCAGTATCTCGAGGCAGGGGGTCCCCTGAACTCAGAGAAGAGCAGCTTCATTGCTTGGGAAGCAGAGTAACAAATATTTTTAAAATGTATTTTAAAAAATTAAACTAGCCCTGGCCGGTTTGGCTCAGCGGTTAGAGCGTCGGCCTGCGGTCCTGAGAGACCCGGGTTCGGTTCCCGCTAAGGGCATGTGCCTCGGTTGCAGTTTGTCCCCGGCCCTGGTTGGTGGTGCGGGTGGCAGCCACTCGATGTGTTCCTTTCGCATCGACGTTTCTCTGTCTCTCTTTGTTCCTCTCTCTCCCTCCCACTCTACCTGAACAAAAAAAAATGGAAAAATGTCCTCGGGTGAGGATAAAAAAAAAAAAAAATTTAAACTAATAAAACTGCTGTGTAGATTCACTTTAACTTATGACTAGAAGCTCTAACCAATGAATATTCTCTTTGTAAATTCTTTCCCTCTCCCCCCTTAGAAAGAACACACAAGAGCTAATACCCTGGCGGCGGCAGCACAGCCTCTGCCGGCGCCCCCCCCCCCCCCCCGGGCAGCCTGTGCCCAGGAGTCCGGAGGCTGCGCCCGGAGAACCAGCGTCGGTGACAGTGGATGTAAACAATCAAGACGCCCAGCCCTGGGAGTGTGGAGGCCTCCTATTCTGACCTTTCTCAGCCAGACTTTGACCTTAGGAAAACCGTCCCCTGTGCCCAGGGCCCAGGAGCATCCAGGACCCCTTCTCACTGCGAGACCTTGGGGCCGACTCCTGCCTTCCCGGTGCTGTCCGTCTAAGGACGTGCAGGGCGCGCTGCTCCTGTCGAGTGTCACTTCCTCAGAGGACTGGGGGCCAATTTCATATGCTTTTTTCCAGATCTCCTGGGAAGCAGTGGCCTCATATCTTTGTGCTCCAATAAGTGAGACCTGGGGCGAGGGGGCGGATCTCTCTTTTTCTAAGAAGGTCGAGTTATCAGTGCTCTGTGTTCCTCAAAAGCATCAGTCTCTCATGCTAGAGCAGGCATTGCGATTTGTTGTGGTTTCGAACTGTTTGTCTTGAATCAAATATATGGTTGATGATCCTGAGTCACCCAAAAAGCAACCAATCCATGTGTCTCTCTCACACTGATGTTTCTCTCTCTCCCTCCCTCCCTCTCTGTCACTCTACCTCAAAATCTTTGGAAAATATCCTTGAGAGAGGATTAACAACAACAACAATGTTCAAACCTGTAGGGATTGTTATGAGTTTATTTGAGCCAAAGTGACACTATTGCTGGGAAACATATCTCAGCAGATGGAGAAACCGCCCCAGAGATAGCAGTTTTGTGCCTATTTTATACATTACAACCAAAGGAGGGGACTTAGGGGGTGACATGAAACCCACTGGTGACGGATCAGGAAGGTGGGAGAAAGCAGAGCGGGTAACCCTCTGGGGCTGGATGGAAAGTACCATGAAAGACACACATCTTTTACTCAGGATAATTAACAGTTAACAATTGTCCTGCCCTGGTGATTCCCTGAGGTCCTGTGCCACCCAAATTGCAGGCCCACCCAAGCTGTTTCCAGTGGCTTTACCAGAGGAATGGCCTGTCTTGGCTCCTGTTTCAGATTTTCCTAAATTCTCTCAAAAAAGCAGCATCTGACTTCAGTGAGCCCTGTACCTCTCGTTAAGTGGCCCCAGGCCTGGCACTAGAAGCAGCCAGCCTTGGTTCACAACTTGGCTTTTCCTGGGCTCCTCCAAGCACAAGAAGCAGCCATAGGTAGATCACCCTGTAGCTTATGCCTGGTGGCCCTGGGTAGAACACAGGCAGTGGCTGACCTTGCCCCAGAGCCAGCACACCCAGTGGACAGCTTCACATCACATTGAAACACCACCACCCAACCACCTCCACGGGTGACACACTCAATGAGTGAACTCAGTGAGTACCAGGGCCCTGCTGAAGTAAGTCTTGCTCTGCGTAGTGAGCCTTGCACAGCTGATCCTCCAAGGTAGTCAGAGGTCAGTGCGCACAGCCAGTCCATGCAACTAATCAGCCTGAGTAAATCCCTCCCATTGATGTGCCAACAGCAATAAAGACTCAATTATAGCCCTGGCCAGTTTCCCTAAGTGGTTAGAGCATCAGTTGTGGAACAAAAAGTCGCAGGTTCGATTCCAAAGGGACCGACTTCAGTTGCAGTTTGGTCCCCAGCCCTGGTCGGGGTCATGAGGGAGGCAACCATTCAATGTGTCTCTCTCACATCGGTTTTTTCTCACTCTCTGTCCCTCCCACTCTGTCTGAAGATAAATGGAAAAGAAAATATCCTCAGGTGAGGATTAAAAAAAAAAAAGAAAGACTCAATTACAAAGAAGGGTGTACATTCCACATAAGGGGTGCACCTTAAGGGCCCAGCTGGGGTGATCAGGGAGGCTGTGCCACTGGACCCCACAGGACACTTACTACAATAGACCACCTTACCAAGCCTAGGAGATGTAGGAGCGCTACCTAATATGTACAAACAGCCAAATGAGTTCATATACACCACCAAACCAGTGTATATGAATTCTCATTTAGGAGGCAGCCAAAATGAGAAGACAAAGAAACATGACCCAAATGAAAGAACAGAACAAAACTCCAGAAAAATAATTAAACAAAATGGGGATAAGCAATCAATCAGATGCAGAGTTTAAAACACTGCTTATAAGGATGCTCTATGAACTAAGTGAGGGCTTCAAGAGCATAAAAAAAAAAGGACCAGTCAGAAATAAAGAATGCATGAACTGAAATAAAGAATAATATACAGGAAAGCAATAGCAGAGTAGGTAAAGCCAAGAAGCAAACCATTGACTTGAAATAAAGGAAGCAAAATACACTCAATCAGAATGGTAAAAAGAAAAAAGAATCCAAAAAATGAAGATAGTGTAAGGAGCCTCTGGGACAAGTTCAAGCATGCCAACATTTGCATCATGGGGGTGCCAGAGGAGAAGAGAGAGAAAAAAATTGGAAATTTATTTGAAAAAATAATGACAGAAAACTTCCCTAACTTAATCAAGGAAACACACTCAAGTCCAGGAAGCACAAAGAGTTCCAAACAAGATGAACCCAAAGAGGTCCACACCAACACATCATCATCAAAACACAAAAGGTTAAAGACAAAAAGAGAATCATAAAAGCAGCAAGAGAAAAGCAGTTAGCTACCTACAAGGGAGTTCCCATAAGACTGTCAGCTGATTTCTCAAAAGAAACTTTGCAGGCCAGAGGGGAGTGGCAAGAAATATTCAAAGTAATGAAAAGCAATGACCTACAACCAAGATTACTCTATCCTGCAAAGCTATCATTTAGAATCAATGGACATATCAAGAGTTTTCCAGACAAGAAAAAGCTAAAGGAGTTCATCACCAGCAAACAAGTTTATATGAAACATTGAAGGGTCTTCTTGAAGAAGAAGATAAAAAATATGAATAATAAAATGGCAATAAATACGTATCTATCAACAATTGCTACAACCAAAATGAACAAGCAGAACAGAATAGACTCATAGATACAGAGAACTTTTTGTTGCTTGCCAGATGGGAGGGGGCTGGGAGGACAGGTGAAAAAAATGAAGGGATTAAGAGGTACAAATTGGTCTGTAGGGCTGGGGTTTGGTGGATGAACAAAATGTAACCTTGAGGTATGCATTCTCGTGGCCTGGCCAGCCAAGGACCAAAGTGTGCACGAGAAGGGCTGGAACACCACCCTGAATGTATAGCATGCGTGAGAATAGATAAGGACGCACGTTGGGTTTGGAAAGCCGCCCTGAGAGCACCAACGGGCTTATCGTCCAAGTGTGAATGTATTTGTTATGTACCTCTGCTAAAAACAGCCAGAGACAGCTGAAACAGAAAAGTATGCTGGGCTTACCTGTAAGGTCAGCAGAGACTCAATCTCAAGGACTTAATTACCTAAAACACCACGAAACCTAAGGAACCACTTTGCAGATAAATTGGGCTGCATCCAGAGATCTGGAGCATTTGCTCCCTTGCCATGCTCCCCCCCACTCCAAGCTGTGTCTGCTTGTAGTTCATTGTGTTGAGAGGACCCCGGGCAGGCTGAGAGAGTCGGCCTTGGTTGTTAGACTGACAGACCTCAAAGGGAAGGGGAAAGAGGGGGCAGGAAGAGATAAACCAAAGAACTTATATGTGTATAAGCATAACCAATGGACACAGACAATAGTGTGGGGGAAGGCAGGAGGAGGTGGGAGTGGGGAGGAGGGGATTAATAGGGGGAAAAGGAGGGACAGCTGTAATACATTCAACAATAAATATAAGTTTAAAAAAATCTACTGAGGCTGAAAATGGTCCAGTGAGAGAGTGTAGAGGAAAAGCCTTGTAAATTGAGTCAGACAAGTATTTTGTGCTATAATAAAAATCAGAAATCAGTTAAAATAAATAAATAAAAGATTAAATAATTAAAATGAAAGAAAGAAACATGAACATCTGGGTCAAAGAACAAAGCAGAACTTGCAGACATGGAAACGTGGGAATGAAATGCGGTCTCACAGGCTCGGTCACACAGTCAATGCAGACAAGCTTGAGGACCCCGGAGGACGTGGACCAGCGATGCAGCAGGGGTTTAAGGAGAAAATGTAGGGGATGTAGAGAATGGAATGTAAAGCGCCCAAATTTGACTTATATAAATTCTAGGAGGAAAAGAGAAAACTGGGAGAAGCAATATTTTAAGAGACACGCTGTTAATTTTCCAGACTAGAAAAGGGGTACCATGCATAGATTCAAAAAAAACAAGTCCCGAACAGCATAAGTAATGACAAATCTATCCCCAGACACAGAAACTGAATAAAACAAAGAGAGACATCTGAAAAGCAGGGAGGAGAGACATCACCTCCTATGGAGCAGACTTCTCACAGCTACGATAGAGTCCACCAAAGGTTCCTTCAAACTTCTGAAACAACTACTGTCAAACTACATTTCACTCTCAGCTAAACCACAGCACCAGAGTGAGGGTGAAGTGAGAAAGTGAGACCACCAACCTGTGCTAAGAGCTCAGGCAGAGGCAGTGAAGCCCAGAGGGAGGAGGAGGCAGAAGCAGCAATAAGCAAAGAAACTGGTAACCAGGGAAGCAAATAGTATTAATGCTACAGAAAACAATAATAGTGACCAATTGGAGGCATATTAAAACAAGGTGTACACAAGACTGTTAACAAGTAAAACATCAAAATCTAAAGAAAAAAGCGTAAATCTTTCAGATGATAATATGGGAGAATATTTCAGTGACCATGGGCAAGGACGGATTAAGAAAAAGAGCACTCACCACAAAGGAATGGGTTGCTACATTCTCCAGTATTCAAGCTGAGAAGGTCTCATTGTCAAGACACCAAAGAGTGAAAAGAGAAGTCACCAACTGGGGAAAGATACTGGCAATAGCTTTAACTCTTAAAAGAGCAGAATCCAGAGCATACAGAAAACTACAGATCCACATGTAAAAGACTGCCTGAGAGAAAAATGAACAAGAATGCGCAGGCAGGCACAAGAGAGGAAACCCAAAGTCACCCTATATAAACATGGCCAAGCCCTCCACAGCAGCCAGAGAAATGCAGGTTTATAATCACAGTGAGATTCTGTCCCCGTCACCCAGACGGCTGCCGTTCACACGTCCTACTTCAGCAAAGGAGACGTGCAAGGAGAGTTCACACCCCACCGCTGGGATGGGCACTGGGACAACCACTTTCAAAAACAGTTTAGCACTCCCTGGTCAGCTGAGAACGCACCACCCTGAAACCCACAGGATCACACCCAGGTGCACCCTGAAGAAACTGCTCATGTACCTGGGATGAGAGACACTCCCAGCAGCATTGCTGCGACAGCAAAACACGGGGAACAGAGCAACTCAGAGCCAGAGCTGCGAGTACGACCACTCAGGTGAAGAGCCGTCCACGCCACAGCACTCCCCAGTCTGTACTGTTTGGGAAGACAGAGGGACACTAAACTTTATTTTTTGTTAATTAAAGTATGCATGTAAAATTCTATGGGTAAATAGAAAGAGAATAGGTAACCTCCAAACTATGAGAAAAAAAAACAATGGAATAAAGAAACCTTAATCACCCTGGCCAGTTTGACTCAGTGGTTGGAGTGTCAGCCCGTGGACCAGAGGGTCTCAGGTTCGATTCCTGGTCAGGGGCATGTACCTGGGTTGCAAATTCAATCCCCCGTCCTAGTCAGGGTTGTGTGAGAGGCAAACAATCAATTTGTCTCTTTCATATGGATGCTTTTCTCTATCTCTCTCTCCCCCTCCCTCCCTTCTACTTTATCAAAAATCAATGAAAAGTATCCTCGGGTGAGGGTTAACAAAAAAATTAATTTAAAATATTTTAAAACTCGTCTATATTGGTGAATGTATTACAAATGTCCCTTCTTTTTTCCCCATTGACCCCCTCCTCCCAAATCCCACGCCCCTCCAGCCTTCCCCACACTATTCTCGGTGTCCATTGGTTATGCATATATGCATAGAAGTTCTTTGTTTTATCTTATCCCGCCCTCCCTCCCCCCTTCCTTTTGAGGTTCACCAGTCTAACAAACAATTTCTACTTCTTAATTCTTTCATCTTTCTTTTTTTTTTTATCCTCAACCGAGGACATTTTTCCATTTTTTGTACAGATAGAGTGGGAGGGAGAGAGAGGAAGGGAGAGAGAGAGAGAAACATCGACGTGAAGGGACACATCGAGTGGCTGCCATCTGCACAACCAACCAGGGCCAGGGACAAACTGCAACCGAAGTACGCGCCCCTAGCAGGAACCGAACCCGGGTCCCTCCGGACCGCAGACTGACGCTCTAACCGCTGAGCCAAACTGGCCAGGGCTTAATTCTTTCATCTTTTTCACCCATCCCCACAGCCCCTGCCCATCTGGCAAGCAACAAAATGTTCTCAGTATCTATGAGTCTGTTTCTGTTCTGCTTGCTCATTTTGTTTGTAGATTCAATTGTTGATAGATATATATTAATTGCCATTTTATTGTTCATATTTTTGTTCTTCACCTTCAAGAAGACCCTTCAATGTTTCATATAATACTGGGTTGGTGGCAATGAACTCCTTTAGCTTTTTCTTGTCTGGGAAAAATCTTGATATGTCCATCGATTCTAAATGATAGCTTTGCAGGATAGAGTAATCTTGGTTGTTAAGTCATTGCTTTACATCACCTTGAATATCTCTTGCCACTCCTTTCTGGTCTGCAAAGTTTCTTTTGAGAAATCAGCTGACAGTCTTATGGGAACTCCTTTGTAGGTAACTAACTGCTTTTCTCTTGCTACTTTTAAGATTCTCTCTTTGTATTTAACCTTTGGCATTTTGATGATGATGCGTCCTGGTGTGGTCCTCTTTGGGTTCATCTTGTTTGGAACTCTCTGTGCTTCCTGAACTTGTATGTCTGTTTCCTTCACCAAGTTAGGGAAGTTTCCTGTCATTATTGTTTCAAATAGGTTACCAATTTCTTGCTCTCTCTCTTCTCCTCTGGCACCCCCATGATGCGAATGTTGGCATGCTTAAAGTTGTCCCAGAGGCTTCTTACACTATCCTCAGTTTTTTGGATTCTTTTTTCTTTTTGCTGTTCTGATGGGGTGTTTTTTACTTCCTCATATTCCACATCAATGGTTTGCTTCTTGGCTTTACCTACTCTACTATTGATTCCTTGTAAATTATTCTTTATTTCAGTTAGTGCATCCTTCATTTCTGACTGGTCCTTTTTTATGTTGTTGATATTCTCACTAAGTTCCTCGGAGGTCTCCTTAAGTTCCTTGAAGTTCTCACTAAGTTCCTTGAGCAACCTAATAAACAGTGTTTTGAACTCTGCATCTGATTGATTGCTTATCTCCATTTTGTTTAATTCTTTTCCTGGAGTTTTGTTCTTTTCTTTTATTTGGGCCATGTTTCTTTGTCCCCTCATTTTTGCTGCTTTTCTGTGATTGTTTTTATGTATTAGGTAGAGTTGCTATGTCTCCTAGGCTTTGTAGGGTGGCCTATTATTGTAGATGTTCTGTAAGATCCAGTGGCACAGCCTCCCTGATCACCCCAGCTGGGCCCCCGAGGTGCATCCCCTAATGTGAACTGTACACCGTTCTGTTGTAATTGAGTCTTGATTGCTGTTGGTACGTCAATGGGAGGAATTTACTCAGGCTGTTCAGCTGTGGCCACTGCCCACTGGCCTCTGACTACCTTGGAGGATCAGCTACGCAGGGCCCACCACACAGAGCAAGACTTACTTCAGCAGGGCTCTGGTACCCACTGAGTTCACTCCTTGAGTATTTCATTTGTGGAGGTGGTTGGGTGCTGGTGCTTGGACATGATTTGGAGCTGTCCACTGGGTATGCTGGCTCTGGGGCAAGGTCAGCCACTGCTTGTGTTCTACCTGGGGCCACCAGGCATAAGCTACAGAGTCATGTGCAGATGGCTGCTGCTTGTGCTGGGCTTGGAGGTGCCCAGGCAAAGCCAAGCTGTGAACCAAAGCTGGCTGCTCCTAGTGCCAGGCCTGGGGCCAGTTAAGCAGAGGTATGGGGCTCGCTGAGACCAGATGCCATTTGTTTGAGAGATTTTAGGAACCTCGGAAGCAGGATCCAAGACAGGCCAATCCTATGGTAAAGCCTTTGGAAACAGCTTGGGTGGGCCCGAAAGTTGGGTGGGGCGGGGCCTCAGAGAATCACCAGGGTAGTGGAAACAGTGTGAGCCAGGTTCCTGGAGTCCTAGATATGGTGGCTGTCTGCCGCCCCAGGGAAGGGCTCACCAAAGGAACATCAGCCTCCGCCAGCACATCTGATCCAGGAGAAAGCTGCCTCTCCAGCCCTTGTCCTGAGGCCAAACAGCTCAGTTGTTCCCTGTGTGTCTCTGGCGCCCCTCGAGCTGCCTCCCCTCCAAGCTTAGAGGGAGTGAGTCCGATAAGTCCGTGTGCGGGCCCTTTAAGAGGAGCTGCCTGGGGCTCCAGCCGCCTCAGCCTCCCTGAGCCTCAGTTCCTGCTGGTTTTCCAGCCAGAAGTGATGGGGATTCTCTTCCTGGCACTTGAACCCTGAGTGGGGCGCCTGGTGTGGGATGGGGACCCCTCACTCCTCAAGGAGGACCTTCCCAGCCGAGGTGTCCTCCTGATTTTATCCACCACACGTGGGTGTGGGACCAGCCAGTCCGCCTCCACCCCTCCTACCAGTCTGGATATGGCTGCTGCTTTAATTCCGTAGTTGTAGGACTTCCATTCAGCTTGACTTCAGATGGTTCCGAATGATGGTTGTTCTGTAGTTTAGTTGTAATTTTGATGTGGTTGTGGGAGAAGGTGATACCGTATTTACCTACCCGCCATCCTGACTGGAGTCTCCTTTTTTAAGTAAAAAAAAAATTTTTTTAAAGAAAGCTTAACCCAACAAAGGAAAAAAGCATAGAAAAATAACGAGAAATAGAAATGACAAAATGCTATAAATTTATTGATCTATCAATAATTAAAATAAATATAAACAGAATAACTCTAAATACAGGCTTCTGGACTGAAGAAGAAGCTGGCTATACTGGCTGCAAAAGCACCAAGGAAACAGTTGCAGTGGAGGAGTAAACAGGACAGGACAGGCAGGGGTGGCAAAGGGGAAGGCCATGTAACTGCATCAGTATCACAGAAGATGCGCTTTATCAAGCTGAAGAGGAAGGGACACAGCATTCTGGTAAGAGCAACAATGTTGGAAACTGTAATGATTCATTGTCAGAGTCACCCTGATAAACCAAGAATCAGTAGCAGATGTCTCTCTGTTATTGATACTTAAAGACAAAAAAAACCTGGCCCGTGTGGCTCAGTGGACTGAGTGTGGACCCACTCAGAAGTCCTGTCAGGGCGCATGCCCAGGTGCAGCCTCAATCCCCAGTAGGGGGCGTGCAGGAGGCAGCCAATCAATGTTTCTCACATAGATGTTTCTCTCATACATCAATGTTTCTCTCTCTAAAAAAAAAAAAAAAATCAATAAAAAATATTTAAAGACAAAAAGGATATTGTATATTTGAACTACAAAATAAGATTCCTCTAATAAAGACATAGCATATTTGAGTGACAAAATAAAATTCATCTAATGGGCATGCACAAAACCCTGAACTTAGTGAAAATGCAGTCTTTCTGAGCACTCATGGAACAATGACCAAGACCTAGGTGCCAAAGCAATATCACCATCAAGGCAAAACACTACATGTCCCCTATTTTGTTTGTTTAAATTTGTCTTCCAATTTCTTCTTCCATGTGTACATTTTCAAGCTTCTCAGCCTGACTCTTCTCCTGCTGTTAACACACTACATTCCTGCGTTTAGTCTTTGGGATGGATGCTGGCTCTCTGAGCTGCAACTGCCGGCAGGAGGACTATCAGAGAGACACACGGACACAGGGCGTGCTGCTCTCTCCTGCTTGTCCCGATAAGGTGTCCTGCCAAGGGCATCCATGAGAATATCAGTCCTGGGCATAGTTTTGTGGCAACTCAACTATAACCACCCTGCTCATTTTTTTGTCATCATAAAACTGTTCTTGCAAATGTTATTTGTAACAAAAGATTCTTTCAAAATTCTTAAATTGTAGAGACTATGACCATGCTCTGTAGAACCCAATAAAACGTATGCTTTAAGCTGTCTGCTTTGTTAAACAATTTTCTTGCTTGATAAAAGTTGCTCTGGTAATAATATTTAAATAAACATGTTTTCGAAAAATGTAAATGTTTGCACAATTTATTTACTAATCAGAAGTCCACTGAAAGCCCCATCTCCCCCCACGCACAACGGCACAAAGTCATAATCACTAAAACAAAGATAATTTTCAAAGCCTATATATTTACAAAACTTTAAAAACACACTTCTACATTTTTCACAAACCAAATCTGAAATCATAATTGAATTTTTTTAATATGAAAACCAAAAGACAGTAAAAACATCAAAAGTGTTTGGATGTAGCTAAAGCAGTTGTATTAGTTAGTGATTGCAATATAATAACAAATCATCCTCACATTTAGCAATTTATAACAACAAAGGTGTCTTGTCTCAGTTTCTGTGGGTCAGGAATCTGGGAGCAGCTTAGCCGGGGGCTCTGGCTCAGGGTCTCTCCCCAGGCTGCAGTGAAGATACAGCTGGAGCGGCACTGCCTGAGGCCGGGCCGGGCCATCGGCTCCTAGTTCACACACGTCCCCTCCTCTGTGCCCACTTGTTCAGTGACTGCCCAAGTCCTGCCCATAACAAGGGCAGAGGAATGAAGCTCTACCTCTCGAGGGGCAGAACGTCAAAGAATGTTGTGATCATAACTTTCAGTCTACCACAGTATTACATAAAAATTCAGTCTCAGGTGCACATACTAGAGAAAAACATAGTGAAATTAAACTAATGTCTAACTCACTGAGTCAAACTAAATGTCTAACTTAATAAGTTGAAAAAAATAGAGCAAGCCTAAAGAAAGGGATAAAAGAACAAAAATGAAATAGAAATGAAAGAAATAAAATGTTCAGTACCGCTGAAAACTTGTTCTTTGAAAACACTGCTAAAATCACGTGGCCAGTGGGGCTCAATGGATGGAACATCATCCGATGGACTGAGAGGTCCTGGTTTGATTCCCAGTCAGGGCACATGCCCAGGTTGTGGGCTCGATCCCCAGTGGGGGACATGCCCCATGTTTCTCTCTCATCAATGTTCACCCCTAGAATGTAAAACTGGTTTAATATTTAAAAAATCATCAGTTTTTCATTAATAGATTAAAGGGGGAGAATATGCTCACTTCTACAGAAATAGAAAAGCACAGGATGTAATTCAATATGTCGCTCCTAATGAAAATGCTTAATAAACTGGGGATCACATTTTCTTATCTTATAGTGCATATACTGCAAAACCACCCACCAAACATTGAATTTAACATACTTCATAATTCTACCTGAAAAATGGAAGCATTACTTTAATATCAGGAACAAGACAGAGATGCTATCATCCCTTCTATTCAACTCAGCGCTGGAGGTCCTGGGTAATTAAAGAAAGAAAAAGAAGGAGTATAAATATTGAGATGAAAGAAACACACCTGTCACAGCTTCTGTCATCATTTCATCCTTCAATCTGCTTTTCTTCAAAACTGCTCATGATCCCTCCAGGAAGATTCTCACGGGACCTCTGGTCTCTCCACTTTGTCTAAGTCCCTGAGCTCAGCTCTACTGGGCACCGGCCCATCTGCACGAGCCAAGCCCTCGCGCCCAAATATCTGTCTGCTCCATTTTGTGTATCTTTCTTAACCCATCCCCGGCTTGACTTCTCGTTTATGTGCTCAATACTCCCATACTTAACACAAGCAAAAGAGAAGTCTTGAGTTCTACCTCCTCTGCTTCCAAACATCCTCCCCAATCATCCTTACTTTTCATTTTCATCTCCTTGACTGAACCCAAATCCAGGAGTTATCAGGAATTTGTTTCCATCTAACCAGCAAGTGCTATTGACTCGATCCTCCAAGCCCATTACAGATGTCTATCTCCTCTCCTGTTCTCACCTGAATGACCCAAAGCCTCTGCAGACCCTGCTTCCTTTCACGTCTGCAAGCATTTCTCTAAACAGATCTTTGAAAAAAGTAATCATATTTATCTGTCCACTGTGTTTCTTTTCTAATGTACCATATAGATTATGTCTGCTATGCTTATTGTGCCTACCCTCCTAGAAAGTAAGCTCCTTGAGGGGGAACTAAAACCGAACCAAAACAACCCAGTGATGCATCTCACAGGACAAGAACAGGGCCTGGCACATAACAGGGGCTCGTGCTTGCTGATTGGATCATTACTCCTCGGCTTGTGACGCTTCGGTGGCACTTAGAAAGCACCAAACTCAGCACGCTCCACAAGGCCAACAGGCCTCCGCTCCGCCCGCCGGCCGCTCGCCCTGCTCCCATAAGTCCCCTAGGGGCACAGTCTTTCTGTACCCACCTCGTCCTGACTTGTGACTTTGCCATTCACTCTGGCTGGTGTGATCTCAGACCTTCCTTCTCATTTGGATTTCAGCCTTGAAGAGACACCCTTTCTGACCATCCATGATAAAGTACACTATCCACCACAATCCTATTTTAGTTCTTTGCATATGCAATAAATTACTATTTTATTTTTTTTATTTTAAGTCATTGCCTCTCACTATCCACCAGAATATAAACCTCATGAGCACAGAAACTGTTTACCTTGCCACTGTCGTAACCTAGACGTTTTGACACATCACAGGTACGCAGTAAAGGAGTTCAGGAGAGACAAGGGCTGGTGATAATAGGCTTGAGAGAGCACAGAAAATGAAGGAGAGAAAAGTCATCAAGAAATAATTCAGGCCCTGGCCAACCTGACTCAGTTGGTTGGAGCATCACCCTACACTCCAAAAGGCCAAGGGTTTGATTCCTGGTCAGGGCACATACCCAGGTTGAGGGTTTGATCCCCAATCAGGATGTGTGTGGGAGGCAGCCAGTTGATGTTTCTCTCTCACATCAAAGTTTCTCTCTCTCCCTCCCTCTCCTTTCCTAAGAATAAATCAAAATTATATATATATAAGAAATAATTGAAATAATTCAGTAGTTTCCCAGAACTGAGGTTATAAATTTCTAGAATAACAGGGCCCATTGGGCTAATCAGCACAATGGGAAGAGAGGGGTAACATCTGAAGGCATATCAAGAAATTAAGAGCACACAGTAGGACCCCTACATGGCCACGTACGGAGGACTCCGGCTCGCACAGCCGCAGTGCAGTGGGGGCAGGAAGGCAACAGAACAATGCCTTTGAAATTCTGAAGGAAAATTGTTTCCACCAAGACTCCGGACTCAGGGCATCTATCAAGTAAGTGTGAAGGTAGGAGAGACATTTGCAGATAGTTCAAAAATTCAACTTCCACACACCACTTCTCAGGGACCTATTGATGTTCCACCAAAATGAAGTCAGGAAGAGGGAGGTTTCAAGGTGGCGGCAGAGTAGGTGGACCTTCCTTGCACCTCTTCTCAGAACCAAACTAAAAATAAAACTAAACTGAGGAACCGTCACCCTGAATTTCCAACTGCAGACTGGCTGAAGAGATGTGTAAACAGGGGCGGTCAGAAACCACTGGAGCTGACAGATGGGCGGGTCTGCAGAGGGGCGGGCCCAGCTGCACAGGCTGCAGGGCAGGCAGCAGAGGGAAGTCTCGGCTGGAGGGGCTGTTCCTGAGGAGTGAGGTCAGAACCCCAGCTGGACTCCCTGGTCCGGAGAGCTGAGCCCGGAAGAGCGGCCCACATGTCATCCAGCCATGCACGGTGGCAGGGCTTCTATCTGCCGTGAGGAGCTGGACACTGCCAAAGACAAAACCACTTAAAAAAAAAAACAAAATAAGCCCTGGCCGGGTGGGCTCAGCGGTTAGAGCGTCGGCCTGCGGTCCAGAGAGTCCCGGGTTCGGTTCCCGCTAAGGGCTCATATCTGGGTTGCAGTTTGTCCCCTGCCCTGGTTGGTCGTGTGGGTGGCAGCCACTCGATGTTTCTCTCTCTCTCTCTTCCTCTCTCTCCTTCCCACTCTGTCTGAACAAAAAAGTGGAAAAATGTCCTCGGGTGAGGATAAAAAACAAAAAAATAACAGAGTACCAGATTTTCACTTGTAGCCACTCACCCTGGGCATTGCTTTGGTGGGGGTGGGTGCAGACTGGGAGGGGAGGGGGGTGGAAGGCGTGGGGGGACCTGCACTCAGTCGCCACCCCAGACCACAGCAGCCCTTTCCTGAGGCACACGCACCTCCTCGCAGCCGCAGCCTGCTGGCCCCACCTGCATCTCAGACCCTGCTGAGGAGGCGGCAGCAGAGGCCACGCCTACAGGATCGGGCGGTCTCAGGGGACAGTAGTGACTGGCTTTATGGTGGGGTCATTCCCCACAATGTCCCAGAAACCTGACTGGCACTTCCCCCTCACAGGAGAGCTGATAGAAACCCCCAGCTTACCGCAGACCCCACAGAGACTGCATACTAGAGGCTCTGCCCTGCCAAGTCAGGAAAAGAGCTCCGGACAGATTTAGACCTGGGGCTCTGGGATGGGGGCCACACCCATCTTCCCTGGAGTCTGAAAGGCACCTCCCCCTCACAGGAAACCCAGACATCTCATCCTCCGGATTCCACCAAAGCCCTTTCAGAAGCAGCCTTTCCAGTGACTAAGTCTGGCCGCTGGCCAGCAGGCGGCTGTGGGCGGAGGCCGTGGCGAGGTGTCCTGGGACGTTTGCAGACAAGCTGGCCCTGGAGTGCACCTTGCCCCTCCCAGGTGCTGCCAAGCCAGCAGAAGCAGCCACAAACTGCAAATGGCTTGAAGCGTGAACAGGCTGCCAAGAGCCCAATGCAGACAGCTTCCGACAGTGGCTAGCACCAAAGTACCTGCAGCGGCCAGAAACAGCACACAGGACAGTCGGCCTCAGTCAACACGAGAGCAGGGGCCAAAGGGAGCTCCCAGAGGGCACTAACCTCTGCCAAGATGAGTTCCACTTTGTTTTTTTTCCTTTCATTATTTTCTTTTTCTTTTTTATTGCTTTGTTATTCTTTTTTCTTTCATATCTCTTATTTTTCTCTTTCATTTTCTTACTTTTTCTTTCTCCTTTCTGTTTCTCCTTTTAATTTTTTCTTTTCTATTCATTTTTCCTTTTTATATTTTTTTCTCACCATTTTCCATTTCCTGTTCTTTATTCTTATTTTTTCTTCTCTCCTTTCCTATCCTTTTTCTTCCCCTTTTTTTTTTCTTCTCAGATTTCTTAAATTATTCGTTGTTCTCTTTTCTAATTCTATAATCTTTTGTGGTATTATTATTATTGAATTAATTTTTGTTACAGATGTTTCTCCTTTTCCCGCCAGACACCCTCTTCCCCCTCCCCCCAACCCCCTTCGCTGAGGTCTGTCAGTCTGAACCATACTCCTTTCTATGTCTCTGGGTCTGTTTTGTTCATCAGCTTTTTTTGTTCATTATATTCCACAAATAAGTGAGATCACGTGGTATTTGCCTTTCTCTGATTGGCTTATTTCACTTAGCATAATACTCTCCAGGTCCCTCCATGTGGTTGTCTTTGCTGTTGTTGGGGTCTTTTGTATGTTTCTGTTTTGTTTTGCTCTGTTCTGTCGGCACCTGTATAACAGCACAGCATGGTCAGGGTTGAGGACAGCAACAATCAATAACCCAAACAAGGAACATTCCTAGAGCTCAGAAGATGAAAGAGACCACACCACTGGGTCCCACAGGACACATAAGACCACACCACAAAGACTGACAGGCACAGCAGTCCTATATAATACATAGAAACAAACACAAGGTGACAGCTAAACTGGGGGAGACAAAGAAACAATCCCCAGATTAAAGAAAAGGAGGAAGCTCCAGAAAAAGAGCTAAATAAAATGGAGGTAAACAATTTGTCATACACTTCAGAGTAATGGTTATAAGGATGCTCAAGGTACTTAGAACTACAAAAAACTTTTTTTTTTAAAGATACAGTTTTATTTATTTATTTATTTATTTATTTATTTATCTATTTATTTCTTTATTGATTTTAGAGAGAAAGGAAGTGAGAGGGAGAGAGAGAAACATCGATGAGAGAGAACATTGATTGGCCGCCTCCTGCATGCCCCCCACTGGGGATCAGGCCCACAACCTGGGTATGTGCCCTGACTGGGAATCAAACCAGTGACCTCTTCGTGCATGGGTCGACGCTCAACCACTGAGCCACACTGGCCAGGCAGAACTACCAAAAACTTAATGGTAACTACAAGGAACTTAGTGGGAACTACATCAGCATGAAAGATGACAAAAATTATGAATAAGAACCAGTTGGAAATAAAGAACATCATGTCTGACGTCAAGAATACACTGGAAGAATTAAAAATAGGCTGAATGGCCCTGGCCAGTTTGGCTTAGCAGTTAGAGCATCGGCCTGCGGTCCAGAGAGAGCCGGGTTCGGTTCCTGCTAAGGGCACGTACTTCGGTTGCAGTTTGTCCCCGGCCCTGGTTGATCATGTGGGTAGCAGCCACTCGATGTGTCCCTTTCACGTAGATGTTTCTCTCTCTCTCCCTCCCACTCTGTCTGAACAAAAAATGGAAAAATGTCCTCAGGTGAGGATAAAAAAAAAAAAAAAAAAGTAGGCTGCATGAAACAGGATCAAATCAGTGATTTGGAAGACAAGGTAGAAAAAAAACACCCAACCAGAGCAACAAGAAGAAAAAAAAATTTTTTTAATGAGGAGTTTTCCCTGGCCAGTTTGGCTCAGTGGTTGGAGCATCGGCCTGTGGACTAAAGGGTCATGGATTCGATTCTTGGTCAAGGGCATGTACCTGGGTTGCAGGCTCAATTCCCAGCCCTGGTCAGGGTCATGCAGGAGGCAACTAATCAATGTGTCTCGCTCACATGGATGTTTCTCTCTCTCTTCCCCTCCCTCCCTTCCGCTCTGTTTAAAATCAATGAAAAAATATCCTCAGGTGATTATTAACAAAAAATAAAATAAAATAAAAAATGAGGACAGTTTAAGTGAACTTTGAGACACTATGAAATATAACAATATCCCCAACCTAGGGCACCAGAAAGAGATAGAAAAGGTGCTTGAAGAAAGAGTGACATAAAACTTCTCAAATCTGGTGAAGAAAAAAGTCACCTAAGTCCAGGAAGCACAGAAAGTCCCAAAGAGACCCACACTAAGACACGTCATAATTTAAAAGGCTAAGATTAATCACAAAGAGAGAATCTTAAAGGCAGCAAGAGAGAAACAGTGAGTTACCCGCAAGGGAGCTCCCATAAGCAGGCAGCTGATCTCTCAACAGAAGCACTTCAGGCTGGAAGAGATTGACATGAAATATTCAAAGTGATGAAAAGCAAGAACCTGCAACCAAGACTGCTCTAGCCAGCAAAGCTATCATTTAAAATGAAAGGCAAAACAAAGAGCTTTCCAGACAAAAGAAGGCTAAAAGAGTTCAGTATCACCAAACCAGCATTGGGAGAGATGCTAGAGGGGCTGCTTTAAGAAGAAGAAAAGGTCCTAGCCAATTTGGCTCAGCAGTTAGAGAGTCGGCCCATGGACCGAAGAGTCATGGGTTTGATTCCAGTCAAGGGCATGTACCTGGGTTGCTGTTCAGTCCCCGACCCAATAAAGGTTGTGCGGGAGGCAACCAATAAAAGTGTCTCTCACACATCCATGTTTCTCTCTCTCTCTCCCTCCCTCCCTCTATCTCATTCTATCTTAAAATCAATGTAAAAATATCCTCAGGTGAGGATTTTTTAAAAAAGAAGAAAAAATAGAGAGAGGAACATGGGTATAAAGATAGAATGGCAATAAATAAGTACCTTTCAATAATAACCTTAAATGTAAATGGATTAAATGCTCCAATCAAAAGACATAGGACAGCTGAATGGGTGAGACAACATGACCCATATACATGCTCTTTACAAGAGACCCACCTCAGAACAAAAGACAGAGACAGACTAAAAGTGAAGAGATGGAAAAAAAATATTCTATGCAAATGGAAACAAACAAAAAACTGAGGCAGCAATTCCCATATATGACAAAATAGGCATCAAAACAAAGGCCATAACAAGAGACAAAGAAGGTCACTAGATAATAATAAAAGGATCGATCCAACAAGAGGATATAATCCTTGTAAACACATATGCACCCAATATAGGAGCACCTAAATATATAAAGAAAAAAACTCTTAGTGGACTTTAGAGAGAGATCAGCGGCCATACAGTCATAGCTCCCCATTGTCATCATTGGATAGATCTTCCACACAAAACTTCAGCAAGGAAGCAGTGACCTTAAAAGACACACTGGATCAGATGGACTCACTTGATATTTACAGAACATTTCATCCCAAAGCAGCAGAATATACATTCTTCCCAAATGTACATGGAACGATCTCAAAGAGAGATCACATGCTAGGACACAAAATAAGTTTTAAGAAATTCAAGACTGAAATCATGTCAAGCATCTTCTCGGATCACAGTGGCATAAAACTAGAAATCAACTAAAATAAAAAACAAAAACACAAACACCTGGAGGCTAAATAGCAAGTGATTAAATAATGAATGGGTTACCAATGAGATCAAGGAAGAAATAAAAAATTACCTGGAAATAAATAAAAATGAACACACAACAATCCCAAATCTATGGGACACAGCCAAAGCAGCTCTGAGAGAGAAGTTCACAGCATTATAAGTCTACTCAAGAAATAAGAAAAATTTCTAATAAACTATCTTATCCTATGACTTAAAGAACTAGAAAGAGAACAATAAGAAATGCCCAGAGAGCCCTGGCTGGTTTTGCTCAGTGGTTAGAGCGTCAGCCTGTGGTCCACAGAGACCCAGGTTCAGTTCCCACTAAGGGCATGTACCTTGGCTGCAGTTTGTCTCCAGCCCTGGTTGGGTCATGCGGGTGGCAGCCACTTGATGTGTCCCTTTCACGTCAATGTTTCTCTCTCTCTCTTCCTCTCTCTCCCTCCCGCTCTATCTGAATAAAAATGGACCAATTCCAAGAAATACACGATCTTCCAAAACTCAATCAGGAAGAATCACAAAAGCTGAATAGACTGATAACAACTAATGAAATTGAAGCAGTAATCAATAAGCTCCCAGGAAACAAAAGTCCTGAACCGGATGGCTTCATAGGCACATTTTACCAAACAGTCAAAAAACAACTAGCACATGTCCTTCTCAAATTATTCCAAAAAATTCAAGAGGAGGGAAGACTTCCAAATTCCTTTTACAAGGCCAGCATTGTCCTAATTCCAAAACCAGAAAAGACACTACAAAGAAAGAAAATTATAGGCCAGTACCCCTGATGAAGATAGATGCTAAAATCCTCAGCAAAATATTAGCAAATTAGATCCAGCAATACATTAAAAAGATCATACACCATGACCAAGTGGGATTTATTCTGGGGATACAAGTCTGGTACTGATCCATAGATCAATAAATGTGATGTATCAATTAAACAAAATGAAAGATAAAATTCACATTATCATATCAAGAGATGCAAAAAAAAAAGTGTTCGATAACACCTAGCACCCATTTATGATAAAAATTTTCAGCAAGGTGGAAATAGAGGGATCATACCACAACATAATAAAGGCCATATATGAAAAACCTACAGCCAATATCACACCCAATAGGCAAAAATTTAAAGCATTTCCTTTAAGAACAGGAACAACACAGGGATGTCCACTTTCACCACACTTATTCAACACAGTACTGTAAGTCTTAGCCACAGTAATCAAACAAGAAGAAATAAAACGCATCCAAATTGAAAAGGAGGAAGTACAACTGTCATTTTCGTAGGTAACATGATACTGTACATAACAAACCCTAAGACTCTACCAAAAAAACTACTACATCTAATAAATGAATTTGGCAAAGTAGCAGGATACAAAATTAATATCCAGAAATTGGTGGCACCAATAACAAATCGTCAGAATGAGAAAACAATCCCATTTACTACTGCAACAGAAAATAAGGTACCTAGGAATAAGTTTAACCAACGAGTTAGAAGACCTGTACTCAGAAAACTATAGGACATTGAAGAAAGAAACAAAGGAAGATATAAAAAAGTAGAAGCATATACAGTGTTCATGGATTGGGAGGATTAATATAATTAAAATGTCCATACTATTCAAAGCAATCTACAGATTTAATGCAATTCCTATTAAATTACCAATCATGTATTTTACAGATCTAGAATAAATATTACAAAAATTTACATGGAACCAAAAATGACCCCAAATAACCTCAGCAAACTTGAGAAAGAAGAACAAAGTTGGAGGGATCACAATTCCAGATATCAGGTCATACTACAAAGCCACTGTAATCAAAACAGCCTGGTCCTGGCACAAGAACGGGCAGACAGATCAATGAAACAGAACAGAGAGCCCAGAAAGCAATCTATACCTTTATGGTCAATTAATATTTGAAAAAGGAGGCAAGAGTGTACACTAGAGTAAAGGCAGTCTCTTCAATAAACGGTTTTGAGAAAACTAGACAGGTACATGCAAAAAAAATGCAACTAGACCACCAACTTACACCATACACAAGAAAAAGTCAAACTTAAATGTAAGTCACAAACCCAAAAAATACTAGAAGAAAACAGAGACAGTAAAATCTCAGACACCTCTCATAGCAATATTTTTGCAAATATGCCTCCAAGGGAAAGGGAAACTCAGGAAAAGATAAACGAATGGGACTACATCAAACTAAAAAGCTTCTGCGCAGCCAAAGAAACCATCAACAAAAGAAAGAGGGAACCCACTGTATGGGAGAACATATTCGCCAATGATTCATCTGATAAGAGGTTAATCTCCAAAATATATTAAAAATACATATACAATTCAACACCAAGAAGACAAACAATCCAATTAAAAGATGGGCAAAGGACTTCTCCAAAGAGGACACACAGATGGTCAATTGACATATGAGAAAATACTCAAGGTCACTAATCATCAGAGAGATGCAAATAAAAATTACAATTAGGTATCACCTCATATCTGTCAGAATGGCTGTTATCAATAAATCAATAAACAAGTGCTGGCAAGGACACGGGAAAAAGGGAACCCTAGGTATCCTGTTGGGAACGCAGGCTGGTGCAGCCACTGTGAAAAATAGTACAGAGCTTCTTCAAAAAATTAAAAATGGAACTGCCACCTGGCCGGTATGGTTCAGTGGATGAGCATCGACCCATGCACCAAGAGGTCACCGGTTTGATTCCCAGTCAGAGCACATGCCCAGGTTGTGGGCCAAATCCCCAGTGTAGGGCATGCAGGAGGCAGCCAATCAATGTTCTCTCTCATCGATGTTTCTATCTCTCACTCTCTGCCTTCCTTTCTCTCTAAAAATCAATAAAGAAAAAAATTTTTAATAAAAAATAAAATCAATAAAGAAAAAAATTTTTTAATGGAACTGCCACCCTAGCTGGTTTGACTCAGCAGTTAGTGTGTCAGCCCATGCACCAAAGAGTCATGGGTTCGATTCTGGTCAAGAGCACATACCTTGGTTGCAGTTTGGTCCCCAGCTCTGGTCAGGGTCATGCAGGAGGCAACCAATCGATGTGTCTCTCTCACATTGATGTTTCTCTCTCTTTCTCTCTCTCTCTCTCCCCTCCCCCACCCCCTCTTCCACTCTATCTGAAGATAAGTTGAAAAATATCCTCGGCGCCCTGGCCGGTTTGGCTCAGCGGTTAGAGCGTCGGCCTGCGGTCTGGAGAGACCCGGGTTTGGTTCCCGCTAAGGGCACGTACCTCAGTTGCAGTTTGTCCCCGGCCCTGGTTGGTCGTGCGGGTGGCAGCCACTCGATGTGTTCCTTTCGCATCAATGTTTCTCTCTCTCTCTGTTCCTCTCTCTCCCTCCCACTCTACCTGAACAAAAAATGGAAAAATGTCCTCGGGTGAGGATAAAAAATAAAAAATAAAAGAAAAAGAAAAAGAAAAAATAAAAAAGAAAAATATCCTCGGGTGAGGATTTAAAAAAAATGGAACTGCCATTTGACCCAGTGATCCCACTTTTGGGTATATATCCCGAGAATCCCAAAACAGCAATCAGAAAGAAACTGTAAACCCCTATATTCAAAGCAGTGTTATTTACAATAGCCAAGATCTGGAAACAGCCCAAGTGTCCATCAATAGATGAGTGGATAAAAAAGCCATGGTACATTTGCACAATGGAATACTATGCAGCTGTGAAAAAGACGGCTCTCTTAACCTTTGCAACAGCATGGATGGACCTGGAGATTATTATGCTAAGTGAAATAAGCCAATCAGAAAAAGACAAATACCATAAGATCTCACTAATGAATAAATAAACTGATAAAATAGAACCATAGGCATAAGTACATAGAAGAGACTGACAAATGTCAGAGGGGAGGCTCGTGGGGACAGGAGAAAGGATGGTGAAGGGATTTGCTAAACAACATATATGCATGGCCCATGGACACAGACAATAGTATGGGGAGGGCAAAGGAGGGCCGGAGGTAGAGGTGAGCAAAGGAGGGAAAATGGGGAACATGCGAAATAGTGTCAACAATAAAATAAATAAATAAAAATAATTTTTAAAAGAAGAGGGAAAACATGGGATAAAGAAATAGATCAACCCAACATTCCAGACCTGAAGGTGAAGCGAGACCTGAGAAGCTGTGCAGACCCGTCAGGAGGCAGTGCTCAGGGGACAATGCTCAGAGCACCTGAGGACTGCACACTTGAGACTGGACAGCTGGTTATGTGTGAAGGAAACAAAGAGAAAGAAGGGACAGGCATCACTGACTCCAGGGAAGATAAAGTTGTCCGGGTGTAGTTTTGACAGACATGATGAACCTACGAAGTCCTCATGTGATGTTAGGACTCAGACTGAAGGGGCGGGTGGAGACAGGAACGGAGCTCATCTTCCTCCTTCACAGTGGGGAAGCAGAGAATAATGACCCAAACTCATATTAACTGGAAATAAATGAAGATAAACATCAACACAGTCTGCCACAAGGGTAACCTGGGCTTCTGGGGAGAGAAACGGGACGGGAGACCAGTTTTAACAGCAGCATTGTCGATATGTGCGACCATATCTGCAGCTGTAATTCATTAAAAAAACAACAACACAACTTTGAAAATGTGAATATAAAGTAAAGTTTCAAAATAATTTATTGAATAAATTTTACTAGCAAATTTCTATACTAAGGTGGTACACTAGTACAGAAAATACTTTTATTATTTTGCAAGGGTCTTTTATGTTGAAACCTATTTTCTCCAGTTTATTTTGGAAGTATGATGCTCATAAAACTCATTAAAGCAAAAATGACCTGAAAACATTCATACTTTGTTCAAATGGAAACATTCCTTATTTAATAATTATCAGCTATTAATTATACAATGAATACCTTAAAGTTTCAGAAATCTCATTATACAAAAAAATTATTTCCAAGAAAGGATAAAAGGCATTTTGAGAATTATAAATTAGTCCATAAATAAAAGATTGGTAAAGTATAATTTTAGGGAGCAATCCATACCAATCAAAATAAATTTAAATATTCAGGAATATGCTAGTAATTATTGTCTATCAAGATTCAAAGGTAGATTAACAGGCCTTGTAATTGATAATGCATGTCTTATTTCTAAAAATGGACACACTTTGCAAATATGTATTTAGAAAAGAAACAATAATTAAAAAGGTAAAACATGAGTCACAAATGAGAGTCCCAGGAGGAAGTGTGGCCTTTGTGGAGAATCTCAGATGTATGTTGTATATCCCGTTTTCCATCTTTAACATGGCAACGGAAAAAAAAATCAGAGGTAAAAAACAGTCAGACAGTTGGAGTCGCTAGGTCATCTTTCCTTCAAGTCACTGCCCACTGTCCACGGAAGGACTGGGGGATGCTGTGGTCCACGACTCGCTTCCCCCGAGAGCCGTCACCTGCACAAGCCTGGCCCTGGCGCTGGGTGGCCTGGGTCCCGGGGGCCCTGTGGGGACTCCCAGCAACTACAGGCATATTTGCAAAGTGAGTGCAGAGGACAGAAAGCAGAGCTGCAGTGTTCTGGGCAACCCCGAAGGAAAGCCCTGGGCTGCTGGTATCAGTGGAACCTTTGCAGTCACAGAGACGGCCTGGTGACATCCGAGTTATAATGAAATATATGTAAATGCAGGCTGTCCATTCAACAAGATTTTATTGAGCATCTCTGCGCCAAGCATTGCACTAGGTGCCATGGAGAATACAAGAGAAACATAAGACATGGTACCCGCCCTCCGAGCTCAGAGAGGCAGACACCTGTGCGCGACCCAGGCAGCGTGGGGCAGGCTGGGCCAAGGGAGCACTGGGAGCCCTTTGCTGGAGCGGCCTTCACACACTGAGGACGGCAGGGGCCTGCAACATAAGGACATGGCTGCACGGGGACTCGGCTGGAGCAGGGAGTCTGTTACCCAGTGGGCACTACGGACTCGGGCCAGCCTGGGCAGAAGGGAGCAGATTCGCTTTAATTCCTCTCACTGCGCGAAGGGCAGTGGACGCGTGCCCCACAGCCTGCCTCACCCTCCCCAGCCTGTCCCAGGAAGTGCAAGGGCAGTGTCAGGAGCTGAGCACCCACCAGTCACAACTCCCACAGAGGGGGGCTTTTCCTGCCTGGACATTCGCTGTGTCTTTATATGGACCAACAAGAGCAAGACATTCTGGGTTCTTTTAAAAACTCTCTTCATGACCTGGCCAGTTTTGCTAAGTGGTTAGAGCGTCGGCCTGTGGTCTGGAGAGACTCTGGTTCGGTTCCCACTAAGGGCACGTACCTTAGTTGCAGTTTGTCTCCGGCCCTGGTTGGGTTGTGCGGGTGGCAACCACTCGATGTGTCCCTTTCACATTGATGTTTCTCTCTCTCTCTCTCTCTCTCCCTCCCACTCTATCTGAACAAAAAATGGAAAAATGTCCTCAGGTGAGGATAAAAAAAAAAAAAAAAAATCAATGAGAGAACACCTATTGGCTGCCTCCTGCATGCCCCACACTGGGGATCAGGCTTACAACCTGGGCATGTGTCCTGACCAGGAATCGAACCAGCGACCTCTTAGTGCATGGGTCAATGCTCAACCACTGAACCACACGAGCCGGGCTGGGGCAGCTTTTTGTTTATTTGTTTTGTTATTGTTTCTTTTTCTTTTCAGATAGGGTGGGAGGGAGGGAAACAGAGAAAGAAACATCGACTGGTTGCCTCCGGCACAACCCTGACCAGGGTGGGGACAAATCGCAACCTAAGTTTGTGACCGGAATCAAACCGGTGACACACTGAGCCAGGCCAGCCTATGACCGCTGAACCAGACCAGTCAGGGCCGGGGCAGCTTTTTAAAGTGCCAGGCAAGCCCTAGCCGGTTTTGCTCAGTGGTTAGAGCATCAGCCTGTGGTCCGGAGAGACCCAGGTTCGGTTCCCGCTAAGGGCATGTTCCTCGGTTGCAATCTGTCCCCGACCCTGGTTGGTCATGCGGTTGGTGACCACTCAATGTGTCCCTTCACGTCGATGTTTCTCTCTCTCTCTCTTCCTGTCTCTCCCTCCCGCTCTATCTGAACAAAGAAAGAAAAAATGTCCTACGGTGAGGATAAAAAAAAATAAAGTGCCAGGCAAGATAGCAGGTGGATCTGGGTGAGGGGGAGGCCATGGGATTTGGGGACAGCAAAATGGCTGGGGTGGGACAGTCCACTGATCTTTCCCAAGGACATATGGTGTGGGAGGCTACATGGGCCGGAAAACGCTGCCTGGCCTCTCACTCAGCGGAGTGCAGGGCTGGGTGGAAGGCAGTGGGCAGGAGGGAGGGAGCAGCCCGCGTGGACTGCAGGCTGGAAGTCTGCGCAGGACCCCAGGCTGCAGGAGAGGAGCCGGCCACAGCAGTGTGGAGGGAGCAGCCCGCGTGGACTGCAGGCTGGAAGTCTGCGCAGGACCCCAGGCTGCAGGAGAGGAGCTGACCACAGCAGTGTGGAGGGAGCAGCCCGCGTGGACTGCAGGCTGGAAGTCTGCGCAGGACCCCAGGCTATAGGAGAGGAGCCGGCCACAGCAGTGTGGAGGGAGCAGCCCGCGTGGACTGCAGGCTGGAAGTCTGCGCAGGACCCCAGGCTACAGCAGAGGAGCCGGCCACAGCAGTGTGGAGGGAGCAGCAGCCCTGAACGAGGCCATGGGGGCCACAGTCCCAGGGAGGGGACCAGCAGCACTGTGGGGTCCCTCCTCCCCCTTGCTCAGGTGCTACGGCCAGGCACCTCCTCCCCCCAGTGCTCGGATTCCAGAGAAGAGACATGGGGTGGCAGGGCCAGTGCGGAGGGGCAGGCGCTCACGGTCTCAGCCAGAGGCGTGTCCCAGGCCACTTGAGCCACAGGAAGGGGACCAGACGCCGGGTGAAGGTGGCAGTGAAGGTGTAGATGAGTTCTTGCGACTCCGCGTTGGTGAAAGTCACAGTGCCGCCTTCGTAGTCCAGGGCGATGCCCACTCTCCGAGGCCGCACTGCGGGGAAGAGCTCCGCCTCGGGGTGGGTGTTGGCCCAGACGCCGGAGGAGGAGAGGCGCAGCGCCCACACCCCATCATCTGGCCGCATGGAGAGCTCTCCTTTCCTCCTCAGAGAGTCTCTGGCCACCCCCACCATGCAGCTTCCCAGGACTTCCTCCTCTTCCTCCTCCTCCTCCTCTTCTTCCTCTTCGTCCCCCAGCGACTCCTCATCCTCATCTGTTCCGAACCAGTCATCTTCGTGTTCATCTCCATAGCCAGCCTCCTCCTCCTCCTCCTCCTCCTCCACCTCCTCCTCCTCGTCCCCATCCTCTTCATCCTCAGACCAGCCCTCCCTCTCCACCTCCACTTCCCAGTACACCTTGCCCCAGGTGAAACCCTTACTGCCTAGCACCCCTGGTTCACAGTCAAACTGCTGGGGGTGCAGGTAAGCACCGTGGTACAGGTCACTGTTGTAGGTCACGCATTTCCAGTCTTCTGACAGCTGCAGGTACCCACTGGCCGACTGTGGGTCCAGGGTGACACTCACTGTGAGAACAAAAGAACAGGTAACAGTGGGCCAGGAGGGCCAGCAGTCCCCAGTGTCCGTGCAGGGCCGCCACGCCGCAGTCTGCGGCCATTCGCAGAGCGGCCCTTGTGCACAGGGCCCTGGGGCTATGCAGTGCCGAGGTGCAGGGAAGGGGCTGACTGCAGGACCAGTGAGGCTGGAATAACCCAACGGGCAGAAGAGGAACCTCTACTGCAGCGAAGGGCAGTGCAGTGGTCGGAAACGGAAGTGGGCCTTTAGCTTTGTAGCTGGGAAATTCTCCCTGTGGCGTAACAGAAGGGACTGCCCGGTACCAGCAGCCACAGTCTCTGTGGGAAGTGTTCTTTATTTGAGGAGAACCTGGGAACAGCTCATCGGACACTCACCTGTCTTATATTCCAAGTCTCTCCGCAGCTTCCCTGGGGAAAAGAAAGGACAGCAATGGCCCAGCAAATTCACAGGCTGGCTTCCCACTCAGACGCAGGCCCTCAGAGCCCCGAGCAGGAGGACAGGTGGTAAGGAGCCAGCGCTCTCTCTCAGTGCCCGCCCAGCTCCTGCTCCCACCCACGGCCTCCCCAGGGCTTACCCTGGAATTCCCTCAGGCCTCTCTGCAGACATAGAAGCTTCTCTGAGAATTCTCCGCTCCTTTTCTTAACCACCCGAGCAATGGGTTTCCCAAGCCAGAACTTCCTCCGCGGAAACCTGAGAAGATGCAGACACAACCTTAGCTGTTCCTGCATCTCTCAATCCTCATACAAATACGAGGGGAGGGAAAAGTGTGATCATTCCCGCCACACAGAGATAGGCCACAGACACTGCTGAGTGAACTTCAACCAGAAGCGGATCGCCCTCCAGAGCACAGCCCTTCCCCCAGCCCCTCCCAGCCTCCTCTGTCCCGGCTCAGACAAGGAGAGCAGGCCACGGAGGTGGTGCTCCACAGACAGCAGGGCTCCAGTTCGGGACATGATCTTGCTTCCCAGGAGGAACCACGCACTGTGGGCACCTTTGTACTGTTCCACTCACCATTCATTCAAGTGGACCTTGCGCAAGGAAAAGGGGAGGGCACACAGGCACAGAGGAATGAGGGGGGCACACTCCAGAGAGGAAGTTCTTTTACCTGTTCAGGAAGTCCCTGGTGTCCTAGAAGGGAAGAAACCACAAGGGTCAATGTGAATCAGACTTCATTCACCTGCACCAACACCATATCAGAGACAGGGACACGGTGCCGTCTCTATGCACACGGACCAATGTGCACCAGACTTCATTCACCTGCACCAACACCATATCAGAGACAGGGACACGGTGCCGTCTCTATGCACACGGACCAATGTGCACCAGACTTCATTCACCGGCACCAACACCATATCAGAGACGGGGACACGGTGCTGTCTCTATGCACAAGGACCAATGTGCATCAACTTCATTCACCTGCACCAACACCATATCAGAGACGGGGACACGGTGCTGTCTCTATGCACAAGGACCAATGTGCATCAACTTCATTCACCTGCACCAACACCATATCAGAGTCAGGGACACGGTGCCATCTCTGTGCACACAGACCAATGTACATCAGATTTCATTCACCTGCACCAACACCGTATCAGAGACGGGGACACGGTGCCGTCTCTATGCACACGGACCAATGTGCACCAGACTTCATTCACCAGCACCAACACCGTATCAGAGACAGGGACACGGTGCCGTCTCTATGCACACGGACCAATGTGCACCAGACTTCATTCACCTGCACCAACACCATATCAGAGACGGGGACACGGTGCTGTCTCTATGCACAAGGACCAATGTGCATCAACTTCATTCACCTGCACCAACACCATATCAGAGTCAGGGACACGGTGCCATCTCTGTGCACACAGACCAATGTGCACCAGACTTCATTCACCGGCACCAACACCGTATCAGAGACGGGGACACGGTGCCGTCTCTATGCACACGGACCAATGTGCACCAGACTTCATTCACCTGCACCAACACCGTATCAGAGACAGGGACACGGTGCCGTCTCTATGCACAAGGAACAATGTGCATCAGATTTCATTCACCTGCACCAACACCGTATCAGAGACTCTATGCAGCTGAGGCCTAGTGGGAACACTGGATAAAACAACAAAGAAACAAATGACAGCGGCAGGTCCAGGGTACTGAGGGAGGGGTGCAGACAACAGGGCCAACTTCTGTGAGCTGAAGACATTTGTGCTGAGATTTGAAGGAGAAAGTGCTGGCCAGGGAAGAAGGGGAAGGCGGGAAAGGGTGTGGCAAAGGAGGCAGGGCAGGTCATGAAGAGCTGAAGGGGAATAGCAGGGAGTTTCAGCGTTGTTCCATGCACAGGGAGTGGAATGACAAGCCATATGCTTTCATTTGGCTGATTCCAGGATCCATGCTCCCCTTCTCCCTTTCAATAACAGGACCCAGCAAAAAACTACATTTCCCAGATTCCCCTGTATCCAGGTCTGGTCATGAGACTAAGCTCCAGCCAATGGGATGTAAAAGGAAGCACTGACTACAATTTTGGGACCATGTCCTTTACAAAACAGGAAATTGCTTTCTATTTCCTCTTTCCTGGCTGAACTTTTTATATTTTGGTGGTGAGCCCCACTCGACAACATAGCAGAGGACGTCCCATGACATTAGTGGAACCAACTAGATGGAAGTCACACAGATCTCTCATGAGCTCACGGACAGTCCCCGACAGCCCGACTGCCCCAGCGCTGACCGGCCTCTGAGACAGCATGCGAGGGAGGCCGCCGCCTGGAGCAGGAGATGGTACAGCCTGTGGGCTGCATGGGCCTGGAGACGGGCCTGGCTGGGCGGCGAGGAGGCCGGGCCTGCTGTGTGAGGGATGGGGACAGGTGGGTGGGGAGGGGTTCTTGTGAGATGCGGTTATTCCCTTTTTGTGAGCCGAATGCCTCGTGACAGTCTGCATTAAGTCCTGCCTTCCTTTCACTCATTCACAAATATGAATTAAGCGCTTGCTACAGGCCAAGCACTGCTCTAGAAGCCTGGGGTACAGCCGTGAAAACAAGGGGCACAGATGTCTGCTCTCATCAGAGCTGACCGAGCAGGGGATGCAGACAGCAAGCAGCCAGCATGACAAATAAAGTCTATCAGAGCGCCCGTGACAGGTGTTGTGGGAGGGAGGGAAGTAGAGTTAAGGGGGACTGGGTAAGGTGAGATTCGGGAACCCAGGAGCGGCTCTGCCCCGGAGGACAGGGAAGGGGCCAGAGCAGCACCGCAGCACCAGGGAGCAGCCCAGACAGAACTGAGTTCTGGCAAATCCTTCTGATCTGTCTCTCAAAACAAGTGCAAGCCAGCTGGAGGACTGGGTGACGTGTCTGCAGAGGCACGTGGTGTAAGAGGGCAAATGAATGGGCACGGAAAGCCACCTAAGGGACAAAGAGGGTGAGTGGCCGGAGAAGGTGGGGCCTGGAGACCAGTGCAGTGGCCTGGAGCGAGCCTGGCCTCCACCCGGACACGGGCTGCCGCAAAGCAGGGGCGGCACCTGGAGGAAGGACAGTGGCCCTCGGCTCGGCACACCCTGGTACTAACGGAGAGCACTCAGGAAGGGCTTCTTCGGTCTGGCTGCCAGCAGCGGGCGAGGCAGAGGTGTGAGCAGCCTCCGACCCTGTGACAGGAGTGTCTCTTGGCCGCTCCTACCTCCCTGGTCCCCTTCAACATCCTCACGAAATCCCCAGTCCAGAGATCTTCCTTTCCTTTTCTATTCCCTTGTCAAAAAGACTGCTTTACATCTTTGGTCCTGCTGCTTCCCTCTCACCTGTGTTTCTCTCCCAGACTTTTGGATCAGGGCTCCTATCCTAACAGGATCTCATTCTCACTGTCCACAAACAGTCAGTAACCTCGGGGCAGCCATGACCACTGAGGACTAGCTGTCCAGTTCCCTCACAGAAAGATCAAAACAACCCCCCCAGTACAAAATTTCAGGTCCTGGTTTTAAGCAGACACTCACTCTCCCCACCCCAACCCAGGGAGTCTTCAATCTGAGTGGTCTTGGAGGTACTGAAGGCTAGGCCTCCGCTGGCCCACGCACCTCCTCTGGGCGCAGTGGTGAGGCTCCCCTTGGGGCCCCACAGCTGCACCCCTGCCGGCCAGCACGTGCTCCCCTCTGCTCCGCGCAAGCAGGCCCCCTAGTGGCGGCCACAGAGAAGGAAGCACACTCTTCCCTAGAGGGAAGGAGACAGGGGGGAAGGAAGACGCAGCAGGTGATGCAGTCAGAGTCTGAGAGAGAAATTTGAGGGAACAGAGTGACATCTGGAGGGAAGGACAGAGCCAGAGACACACACTGGATAAATGAGAGAGAAAACAAGAGTAGAAACCTGGGAGTGAGGACCCCGGGGCTGGAGCTTTGACGAACTCTAACCTGCTAAACGGTCCAGGACAGACCCCTCCACGCTCTGGCCCTCAGTGACTTCATCAGAGTGGGCTACCTGGAGGAATCCTGAAATCCCTGCATCTCCACCCGGAGAGGCAGGCTGAAGCCACCGTCGTGAGGCAGCTGGCACAGAGCCCTGGAGCATGTACCCGGCCATCTCTGCCAGCTGTCCACCTGCCCGGCTTCTGGCCCAACCACCCCAAACCGCACACGCGGAGGAGACCAGCACGTGGGCCTTGCCCTGGCCAAGAGCAGAGGCTGAGCACACCCAGCCGCTGGGCCGTTCAGCATGGCTGACTCCTCAGGGAGGCTCCGGGAGTCTGGATTTGTGATGCCATTTCAACCTGCAACCTGGCCAGGACCTTCCTCTCTCGGCATCAGTCACCTCCATCTGCAAGCGTCCAGAGACAACGCACCTGTTTCCTGCTTTTCCCGAGGGTGATTCCAGATCAAACCTCACGCACTGGCCCTCTGGGTCCCTGAGAGAAGCTGCCCTGTGGCCTCCCTTAGCGACCCCACCCTCTGCAGCTTCCCCTCCAGACCGCAGAGAGCGTCCGTGGGCAGTGTCAGATGTCAGGAGACAGGCTCGTGACAGCAGTGATGAGGATGAAAGACAGTGACAAAAATACTAATTCCCTTCCCTTCCATTTCAATATTTTTAAACATTTTGGGGTAGAAAATGTACTCTTTGAAGTGCACGTGCCAGGCATTTCATCTGACGCCCAGGCGACTGTGGGCGGAACAGGGCTATCAGCCCGGTGCTTCACGGAGGCGACCATCCAGTGCCCCGCCCCCAGCCCGCCCCGACAGCTCTCACCTGCATGAGCTCTGCAGCGGGCTGCTGTGCTTTGTCCTCCAGCTCGGAGATGACGAGCGCCAGCCGGGCAAGCTCCCCGGCGCCCCTGGCCTGGTACTTCTCCCTGCCCTCCGCCAGCTCCTGCTCCAGCCTCGCCAGCTGGTCCAGCAGGCGCTGCTCCCGCTCCCTCAGGAACTGGTGGCCCTGCTCGAACTCAGCCACGATGAGCTGCCTCTGCTCCTGGAGCTGCTTCTGCAGGGCAGGAGGGGAGGGGTGAGCTGTCTTGGGGGATCCCTCCAGGGTCTGGTGTTAGTGCACAAGGCTGGGTCTTCTCCCTGCTCACAAACTAGTGCTCAGGCTGGGGGGCGGTGCTTTCGCGCATTCCTGGGCCAACCTCCCCTCCTCGAAGAAGACAGTGAACCAGCTCAGTTCACGCAGCCAGCTCGGGATGAGGACCCTGGCTCTGGCTGGCTAGGCAGCCCGCTCGCTGTTCCAGGCAAACCAGTATGTTCCCGGGCCCTCTGAGGAACTCTGTGAGCCAACACATTCTCCTCCTGAACACCAATCTCTGTATGTCACCTCTTCTAGGCAGCTTGCTTTGATCATTCCCACCCAAGCCTGACCAATCAGTCCTCTCTTCAGCACCCCTTTTATGTATAAAATACCTGTGCGCCCATCCCTGCCTCACAGGGCTATCCTGTTACCTCAGTGAGACTGTTCAATTCTGTGCTCAGGGACCATGAGTTTCCTGCCTCTAAATTTCACTGCCAAGTCCAGCTGAGATCTGGTCAGTGTCCTCGGTCCCTAGCGCACTGACATGCTGGGCTGCATCCATGCACACCAAGGGCCTGTACATACTCCTTGACTTGAGCTCTGTCCTGCTTCCCACTCTCCCTCTCCCAGGGCCCACCAATAAATAGCTCATGGCCAGGCCTGGCCCCAACATCCCTGCAATGCCCGCTTCCCACAGAAAACTGGAACCTGCTTCTCAGTTTTCCTCCTGATACCGTGTCTACTGACGCATTCAAGGTCGCTGCCTGTTCCCAGCGACAGGCAGCCGTGGGCACAGGGCCCAGACAGCATCCGCAGCCCTCCCTCCTCTCAGTTCTTATCCTGGAGCCGGTGCCCTCCTTCCAAGCCCTCTGGCTCCCCACTCCTACAGGAACCACATCTTCCTCCTCCTCTCTGAAAGGAAGAGCAGAGCCAGGCCTTCTTCCGCTCCCCACACCCTGGCTCTCCCACAGAGCAGCGGAGCTGCCAGAGGTGGCCCTGCAGCTGAGGCGAGTCACAGAGGAGGAGCCTTAGCTGACATCTAGGCAACCCCCTCACTCGTCAGATCAGGCAACGGGCCGAAGCCACAGGGCTCAGACTGGCAGGCTGGGCTGCCATGCTCAGGCCTGGCCTCGCAGCAGCCCCCGGCCGCACCTCTACAAGCCCAGGAGTTCCTGCTGCACCAGCCCACTGCCCCAGGGCTCCCCCTCGAAAGCCTCACTTACTAGCACGTCCAGGATATCCGCTTCTCCCTTCGCCTGACAGCCCTGAATTTTGTCTCTGTCTCTCCTTAGAGTACTCAGGTGGTTCAGGATTTTTTCCTGTAGAGAGACAAGCAGTGGGGACAGGTGAACACTCTGGTCTGGGGAAGCAGGGTGGACTCAGGCTGAAGCCTCCAGCAGGGTCTCAGCCAGGCCGGCCTCCAGGCAAGCACAGAGCACCGTGCGGGGTGAGGAGGCTCACCCTGTGGGACTGGGCACCGTGCGGGGTGAGGAGGCTCACCCTGTGGGACTGGGCACCGTGCGGGGTGAGGAGGCTCACCCTGTGGGGCTCGGCACCGTGTGGGGTGAGGAGGCTCACCCTGTGGGGCTGGGCACCGTGCGGGGTGAGGAGGCTCACCCTGTGGGGCTGGGCACCGTGCGGGGGGCTGGGCACCGTGCGGGGGGCTGGGCACCGTGCGGGGTGAGGAGGCTCACCCTGTGGGGCTGGGCACCGTGCGGGGGGCTGGGCACCGTGCGGGGTGAGGAGGCTCACCCTGTGGGGCTGGGCACCATGCGGGGTGAGGAGGCTCACCCTGTGGGGCTGGGCACCGTGCGGGGTGAGGAGGCTCACCCTGTGGGACTGGGCACCGTGCGGGGTGAGGAGGCTCACCCTGTGGGGCTCGGCACCGTGTGGGGTGAGGAGGCTCACCCTGTGGGGCTGGGCACCGTGCGGGGTGAGGAGGCTCACCCTGTGGGGCTGGGCACCGTGCGGGGGGCTGGGCACCGTGCGGGGGGCTGGGCACCGTGCGGGGTGAGGAGGCTCACCCTGTGGGGCTGGGCACCATGCGGGGTGAGGAGGCTCACCCTGTGGGGCTGGGCACCGTGCGGGGTGAGGAGGCTCACCCTGTGGGGCTGGGCACTGTGCGGGGGGCTGGGCACCGTGCGGGGTGCGGAGGCTCACCCTGTGGGACTGGGCACCGTGCGGGGTGAGGAGGCTCACCCTGTGGGACTGGGCACCGTGCGGGGTGAGGAGGCTCACCCTGTGGGGCTCGGCACCGTGTGGGGTGAGGAGGCTCACCCTGTGGGGCTGGGCACCGTGCGGGGTGAGGAGGCTCACCCTGTGGGGCTGGGCACCGTGCGGGGGGCTGGGCACCGTGCGGGGGGCTGGGCACCGTGCGGGGTGAGGAGGCTCACCCTGTGGGGCTGGGCACCGTGCGGGGGGCTGGGCACCGTGCGGGGTGAGGAGGCTCACCCTGTGGGGCTGGGCACCATGCGGGGTGAGGAGGCTCACCCTGTGGGGCTGGGCACCGTGCGGGGTGAGGAGGCTCACCCTGTGGGGCTGGGCACTGTGCGGGGGGCTGGGCACCGTGCGGGGTGAAGAGGCTCACCCTGTGGGGCTGGGCACCGTGCGGGGTGAGGAGGCTCACCCTGTGGGGCTGGGCACCATGCGGGGTGAGGAGGCTCACCCTGTGGGGCTGGGCACCGTGCGGGGTGAGGAGGCTCACCCTGTGGGGCTGGGCAGCCTTCTCCAGCAGAACGGCCCTGTGGGGCCTGTGACCCGGGGACTCCCTGCACAGCACACACAGCAGCTGCCCGTCATCCTCGCAGTAATAGTGCAGCTTCTCCCGGTGCCGCTCGCACAGCTTCCCGTCGCAGTGCTCCTGGGCTGCGTCGCCCGGCTGCCTGCCCTTGTGCACTTTCAGCCGCTCAATGTTCTCCACCAGGCTGGCCAGCTGCCACACTGGGCGGATGTTCTCCTTCTTAAAAGGCTTCTTGCAGAGGGGGCAGACGGGGCGGCCCCCCGAGGCAGGGTGGACGTCGGTGGTGCAGCTGCGGCAAAAGACATGGCCACAGTCGATGGTCACAGGGTCCCGCAGGTAATCGAGGCAGATGGAGCAGGTCACCTCCTCCTCCAGGCTCCGCAATGGTGCTGACATGGCCATGGTGTACTTAGTCCTTAGCTCAGCGGGGCCTCAGCTCACTGGTGGGGCTTCTGCTCCTTGGAGACCAGACATGAGTCAAGAGCAGACACAGCAGAGGGCAGAGCCGGCAGCCTCACATGGGGCGGCCCCAGCAACCAGCAGACTCGTACCAGCTCTCACGAGGCTCAATAACAGCAGAACGAGAGCACCTACTGACCTTCTAGTCCAACCCTCACTTCACAGATGAGGAAACCAAGGCCAGAGTGGGCCGCTTAGCAGAGTGGCAAGCAGAGCTGCCTGAGCCCAGGCTGTGGGGTGGAGAAAGCAGGCCTGCCTCAAGGCCCCTTCCTTCCATCAGCTGAATAACAATTATGATAGACCAAGGGACCAACAGCTCTGCTGGAAAACTCACAGCCAACACACGGTCTCCCACGCCCGCCATGTCCAGGGCTGTCAGCTAGCCACGTGCGAGCCCCTCACCTAGTCAGGGCCCAACAGCCAGGGGACTCCTTCTGTTTGCTCCTCCAGGTTTCAAAGACTCAGAGCATCGAGGTCCTTCACCAAGACTCCAGAAGCACCTGCAGTGGAGTCTGGCGTCCCCCTTCACACGGTTCCCTGGCTGTGCTGCGCTGCACGCTCGGTTCCGCCCCTGGAAGCTGCCCCTCCCCGGCCTGCCAGCAGAGCACACACCGGCCGCACCGCACTCGCCCGGCTGCTCTGCCCTGGCAAGGGTGGTGGGACCCGGCCCAGCTCGCTGAAACTGTGCGGCACTGCCAGCTGGCCGTGCTGCGATGTGCCGCAAGGCCTGGCCCCAGGCGGACTACACACGCTGAGCATGAGGACTTCAGTCCATTTACCTCTGTCATCCTGGCCCACTTCCTGACCCAACAGCTGCCTCCTGCCCCTGACTCTGTGCAACAATACAGAACTCTTTTAAGTACTGTGAGCCCTAGTTTATCCATCCATAAAAATGGGAGCATGATACTTACCTTCAAGGGTTCCTAAGTGGGTTGAGGGAAAGGATTATGCCTAAGTGCAGTACACAGGAAGAGATCTAGGAGAGAACCAGGACCCGTGATTCCAAACCCAGGAGTGTTCAAAGCACCAGATGCAGAGTGGACACACACAGTGGCAGTGAGGGAGGGAGAACTCGCCCACGACAGAGCAGTCGCCCGGGGAGGGCCGCCGCAGGGCACAAGGACCACTGCGAGGCTGTAGGGAGCTACAGGAAGCCAGAGCTATCAGGACTGTCCAGTGAGAGCCATCCAGCAGGGCTCAATGGCCTTCGTGCCCTTTCTCCTAGTGACAAGAAGGAGCTAGAAATGACCCCAGGTTCTAAGACCCAAAGGAACACAAAGCAGAAATGCATCGTGGAGTTTGCGAGGGTCTGAGGGGACACCTCGAAGTGCTGTGCAGAGGGGAGTGCCGCGCACGCAGGCTGCAGGCTGCAGGGGGCTGGGGCAGTGAGACCGCAGCCCAGATGCGTGAGAACAGGTCCACACAAAGCTCAGATGAAGGAGGCAGGGTTGAGTCATTTAACTGACAAATGAGGTAATAAAAGTTTTAGGATACTAAGGCTAGTAAAAATCTTAGGACTTGCTGGAGCCAGCTCCCTGGTCTGCCTGTGGGAACCAGCTGGCCCCAGCGTTTCAGCTGCAACAGCGAAGAGGGGACTCCTGGGCTTGGAGTCCATCATCAGTCACTGTGTTCAGGGCTTAGAAGTTGAAAAGCTGAGGCTGTTTCCTTTGCTGCAGTCCCTGGAAGGACGGAAGGACTGGGGAGAGCCCAGGTGCAGCGCCCACCCTCCCCTTGCGCAGGCGTGCTCAGCCCAGGAGCCCGCTGGCTCTGAAGCACACACGTAATCAATACGTAACACCGTCTAGGAGTTACAGAAGACACTGCGAATAAGTGCAGGAGGGGTAACAGATTAGAAAAACACCATCTTGCAATCTCATTATAAGACAAGGATCTTTGCCTAGCCGATATGACTCAGTGGTTAGAACGCTGGCTGTACACCAAAGGGTCGAGGGTTCCATTCCCGGCCAAAGGCAGGTACCTAGGTTGCAGGTTCAATCCCCACCCCAGTCAGGGCATGTGCAGAAGGCAACCAATGGATATTTCTCTCTCTCTCCCCCCTCCCTCCCTCCCTTCCACTCTAAGAATCAATGGAAAATATATCCTCAGGTGAGGATGAACAACAGAGACAAGGATCTTCACTGAATGCTAAAACTATGAGGTGAAAGGTGCTAGAGGACAGGACAGTCCCATGGAGCCAAAGTGCCTCCCAAGGGTTAGTACTTCCTGATGCTCCTCAATAAGGGGCAACTCTGTGATCACCTCAACCATGACCAGAGCCGGCATCTCCAACAGAGGACCACCTGGCACAAGCATCCCACGTGGGGCACAGGACTCACACATCACCTTGAAGCAATCCTGCTACAAATGTTCGACCTGCTAGTCGAATCAAGCTTCAGACCTAACTTCCAGTTTGCAGAAAACATGAGGGAAAGAGGAGTGAGCTGAACCACACCACGAGGAAACAGTCAGACAAGGCTAGAAGACAGGACATTCCAGGTCTTTTATTTGTGTACTTACATTAAAGATTCCTAATTGATATTTTAGAGAGAGAGGGAGGAAGGGAGAGGGAGAAAGAAACACGAATGAGAAACATGTATTGTCTGCTTCCTACTGGGAACTGAGCAGAAACCCAGGCATGTGCCGTGAAGGGGAACTGAACCTGTGACCTCTCAGTGCACCTGACAAGACTCAACCAACTGAGCCACACCAGCCAGGGCCTGGCCTGGACTTTTAAAAAGTCAATGTCATAAAAAATAAAAAAGGTCCTGCAGGTGTGGCTCAGTGGTTGAGCATGGACCCATGTACCAAGAAGTCACCGGTTCAATTCCTGGTCAGGGCACATGTCCAGGTTGTGGGCCCAATCCCCAGTGGGGTGCATGCAGGAGGCGGCCAATTGATGTTCCCGCTCATCAACGTTTCTCTCTCTCTCTCTCTTTCCCTTTCTCTCTAAAAATCAATAAAGAAAAAAAAATTTTAATAAAAATAAAAAAGAATTTTTATTGATTTAGAAAGACTAAAGAAAAATAACAACCAAATGCAAATACCTTGATGGCTTCTGGTGTTTGTTTGTTTGTTTAAAGCTATAAAGATGGTTTGGGGGCAAGTAAGGAAATTTGACAAAGGACTAGGTATTGAATCATATTGTGAAATGATTGTTAATTTTTAAAATGGCATTGAGACTGTGAGAACGTCCATATTTTCAGGTGATGTGTGCTGCGGGTTAGGGCTGCCTGACTACAACTCACTTGTAAATAGTTCAACAACAACAGGCGTTAGAAAAATGTTCTGAGGAGCGGGGCTCTAGTGTTTTCTACCAAGGTCTTGTGATAACAAAGACAGTAAAAACCATCACAGAGAGACCATGGCTCATGTGCTGCCACAGGGACTGGGTTCCGAGGAGCTGGGGACACAGCTACCTGTACTCGGCCAGCCGTCATCTGCGAGTCTGCGAGAACCAGACAAAGCAGACAAGCGAAGCATTGCTGTTTCTACGCTCAAGTCCATCACTGGGCTACACAGACTCCCCCTTGAACACGTTACAATGTTCACTGAAAGAGAGCTCAGTGCATCGCGGGTACATGGCAGACCTAGGTGGCAACCTGTAGGTGGACAATCCTGGTTCAGGTTTGGGCTCTGCAACCCAACAGCCAGGTGACTAACAACTTGGAGACAGCATTTATTTAGGACCTTCCTTACGTTATTCAGTGGTCAGGATTCTCTTCCAAAGAAGCTGAGGATCAGCAGGGTAAAGCAACTTGCCGAGGGCCACTCCAGGACTATTTCCTACCCAGGCAAACAGTGAGAGGACTCTAACAGCAGCTTCTTGGTCAAGAAGCTCGATGAGGTCAACTACACGGAAGGGCTTTCTAGGCTGCAGAGTGCTGACAATAGGAAAGGGGTATGTGTTACCGCTGACAGTGACCTCGAGCACCTTATCTCAAATGACAGAAAACAAGATGAGAGTACAGGACACAGGGCAGACTTCAATAGCTGCTCATCCCAATCCAATGCAAAACGGACCCTCTCCAAAACATCCCCTAACTACCATACTCCCCAATGGTTCTGCCTATCATTTATGCCTTCAGCATATTTTTATTATCTCAATGAGTTTCCACAATAAGGGGTAAAACTATTATTCTCCTCTCCATTCCTGGTTCTTGGCAAACAAAATGCAGAAAGCCAGAGCTGGGAAAAACCTCAGGGAGGACATGGTCCACCCCACTCCCTTTACCCAAACAAGAGTTCTGAAGCCCCTGGCTCCAGGGCACTTGGCTTCTGTCCCTCCAATACACCAAGCTGGCTGTGACTCAACAGAACCAGGCAGAATTGGAGATACACCCCCTCTTTCTGAGTTCCCCTCTCCCTGCATCCCACCCCTTCCCAGAACTCACTGAATCTCATAAACACCTCCTTGGCATCTGTCCACAGAACAGCTGGAGACACTATGTAATTTCCTACAGCACGCTTCAGGACATGGGTGCCATGCATAATTTGTGACTGTGAGAACTACATGAGCTGCAAACAAGCTGAGGGAGGCATTGCCAGGAATGTCCACAGCTGCACTCCCCACCCCAGCCCTGCGGGCCCAGCCCTGGTCTCCAGGTTCATTTCCTGCCACCTCCCACCTCCAACTCCACCCCACAGCCACAGCAAACCCCTGTCCGGAGCCCTTCACAAGTGCTTTCCCCTCTGCACAGAGCTCCGCCCCTTTCCTGCTTAGCAAACTCCTTTCCCCGCAGCGTGGAGTCTCAGCTGAGAGCCACCTCCTCTGGCAAACTGTCCTTGACCTGCAAAGTGAGTCCACAGGCTCTCTCCCAGACAAAGCCCAAAATCCCCAGCACTGATGTGGTACTTCTCTGCAGTCAAGTCCTGACTTATTTTCGTCCTGACTTATTTTTCTTTTCTTTAATCCTCACCTGAGGATATTTAAATATCTTCAGATAGAATGGGTGGGAGAGAAGGGGAAGAGGGAGAGGAACATGAGTGAGAGGGACACATCGACTGGTTTCCTCCCTCACGACCCGACCAGGGCCGGGTCAAACCACAACCTAGGTACGTGCCCTGGACGGGAATCGAACCCGCCACTCTTTGGTCCGTGGGCTGACGCCCTAACCGCTGAGCCAAACCGGAGAGGGCAAGTCCCCACTTATTTAATACCAGCTTTTCCCAAACCAGAGGCTTGTCTGTCTTAGTAGACACCAGCACAGCGCCTGCGCAGAGGAAACCGGCAGAGCGTTCGAGGCCGACAGAAGGCTTCCTGCAAACCCCTTTCTCTCTGGCAAAGTGATGTTACTGGACAAGCGATGTCTTCATACTCCCCACAGCAAACAAGAGCAATCACCACCTGTCATGGAGCCCAGGTTTGCTCCAGGAACCAGAAAAGGAGGGAATGGCTGCTGTGGTCTATTCGACAGGGGTCCTACCCACTCTTCCTTCTCTAGTTTTACATCTAGGTGTGCAAAGAGCTCGTTTTTCCTGGCTTTGAGCTTCAGAAGAATGGAATCATATTGCGTTTTGGGGGGGGGGGGTACCAATATCATGTTTGTGAGGTTCAGCCATGTGATTGTGAGCTAATTTTGTTCCATTTTCTTTGACTTATGACTATGGAATTCTACTTCTGATATAGTCTACTTCTGATGGACATCTGGGTTGATTCCAGTTTGGGACAATTACAAACACTGTTCCTTCCGGCACACGTGTCCTAGTACACACAGGCAAGTAGATGCAGCCTCAACTTGACTAGCTCAGGCCAAACTGTCTCTGAACTGTATCAGTGCACACTCCCACCAGCAGCTCCCTCTCTGGCAAGGAGCACTCACTGTGTGCCACAGCCGCACCCACACCCGGTACTGTCAGCTTTTCAGTTTCTGCCAATCTAGTGGATGAGAAATAGAATCTCACTGTGTGTGTGTGTCTGTGTGTGTGTGTGTGTGTGTGTGTGTGAGACACTAAAAAAAAAAAAAGGATAAAGAAACCACACAAGAGAGACCCAATAAGAGGCAACAAAATCCTACATCAGGTGCAGCTTGATCCAACCAGTAAGTGCTGTGAGTGTCTGTCTTTTGGGGAGAGGGGTCCAGCCAGTTTCCATTCTTCCAATCCCTTTCTGGGGATCATGTGCTGCAGGCAAAAATCTCCCTCAGCTCAGGACTGGAGCAAGAGAATTAGCCTTAAGCCCCCTGGCCACAGTGCTTGCTTTGGGAATGAGAACATGACTCATTACAGCCAGCCACAAGAAGACCTAGTTGAGAAACCAGGAAAACGATTCTTGCGATTTCTCAAGAACCTGCAAGAGCTGATGTCATATGGTTAGAAGTTGCTACAGCAGTTTTGCTAACCAGAGAATTAGCCTGTTGGAGAATGAAGAACACCCAGAGGTGAAGTAAAAGAAATGAGGATCATCGTGTGATTCCCTGGAGCTACCCTAACCTTGAACTTTCCCATCACATGAACCAACAAATGCCCCTTTCGCCCAGCCAGTTTGGCTTGTCTGTCATCTGCAGAAAAAGAAAAAAAAAAAGAATCTAGTCCTGACTGATATGCAGAAAAAGTTACTAGAGGTTACTAGGCTGAAATACAGAAAGAGCTTGTGCAGAGAGATAAGCCTATTTATCTAGTCAAAGGTCTCCTAACAAAGGTAAATACCAACTGGCAGTTCCGTCTCTGGCCCCCACTTGAAGACCAGCGCCTGCCAGGCTATGACAGCTCCCAACCTGCTCTCAGCACCAGGGCCTCCCGACAGCACCCACACATTCCGAGTGCGGAAGCACAGGCAGAATCTGCTTCCACCCCAGCTCTCATTCCAACCGAAGCCTGAAGCAAAGAGCTCCTGGTTAGGACTGGATCCAGATTTCCACCTAGCCTCAGCTGCTCTGCTGTGTAGCCTGGGGTGGGATTTCCTGATCTTTCAGGGTCACAATATCAACAGGAAGAAATGGGAGTGAAAGGGATAATTGAAAAACATATATTGGTCTCTGCTCCCGCTCCTGACACAGGGTTCCTGAAACCCCTGTCATTTCCCGGGCGGCAAGAGCACTAGGAACAGTTTTTGTTTTATTGAGTCAACTCTGGGTTGGCTCCTGGATGGGGCCTGCTCACCCAAAAGACCAAGCCATGAATAGAAGCCATGGAATTTTCAGCCCCATCTCCCATATTTGAAAGAGGAGAAAGGGGCTAGAGATGGAGTTATAATTGATCATGCCTGTGTGAGGAAGCGTTCATAATTCTCCAATGGTACAGGGTTCAGGGAGCCTCTAAGTGGGTGAACACATCCACACAGGGAAGGTGATACACTCCAACTCCACAGGGACAGAAGCACCTGAACTTGGGACCCTCCCAGACCTTGCCCTATATATCCCTTCAGCTGGCTATTCACCTGAATCCTTATCATCCGCTTTAATAAACTGGTAAATATAAGTGTTGGGCTGAGTTTTTCCATTACAACAGGTCAAACTGAACTAAAGGTTTGGCAAGTACACCAGCATATTTAATGTGTGGCATGAAGTTGCTACTATTATTATGAGCAACCAGAGCACAATAAACACAGCTGGGACCTTTTGGTCAGGTGTGCAGTTTCATTGTGCTGGTGTCTGACAATTGGCTATGAGGCAAGAAAATGCCAGTTTGTCAAATTTAGTTTCTTCAAGATCATAAATGGAGTCAGTGAACTCAACATCCTTGGGTTAGTGAGATGGAGCACTGCTAACCATTCGTTCCCTGGAGGAAGGAAAATCTAAGCTATCTGCTAGGGAGTTACTATTTTTCATTAAATTTAATATCCAAGTCATTACATTTAGTATCTCTGAAATCAATGTGATCAATGGCATGTCATAATTTGACTGGCAAAATAATTTTTTCTCTGCAGAACCATTGGTTTTATCTTAGATTTGGTGAAATGTGACATATCTCCTACCAAGTGCTGCAGGGTCACCTAACACACAGGTCTCAACCTATTTATTACTCTCCTGCTTCAAAACTCCTGAGGTCACAACTTCACAGCAGGGCACACAGGCCCCGGATAATCTGGCCCTCACTTACCTGTCCAGCCTGCAATCCTGCCTCACCCACTTGCTAAATACAGTGAACCAGGGGCACAGACCCTTCTTCAGGCCCCCACTCCCCATTCCCCACCCCTTGCTGGTGCACATGATCTTTTCTCAGTCCTAGCTCATATTGAAGGCCTGAATCAGATATGCCCCTTATCTATGAGGCCCTTCCTTGAATAAGTTAATAAGTAAGGCAGAAGAGAGAAAGAAATTCCCCATGCAAAAGAATTCCAAACAATGCTGACATATGTAACCTGAGAGGATGTGACAAAAAGGGCACCTATCTATGAGGTCTTCCCCCAGTAACCCATAAACCCAGTCTCAGGAGAAAAACAACATAAAAATTCCAGTAGAGGAGCATCCTGCAATACATGTGACTAGTCCTCAAAACTGTAAGATCATCAAACACAAGGAAAGTCTGGGAAACTGCCACAGCCTAGGGGAGCATGCGGAGATGTGGGACCTAAATGTGATGTGGTGTCCTGGATGGGATCCTGGAACAGAAGTACTTAGGTAAAAACTAAGGAAACCTGAAGATTGTGCTGGTCAGTAATAATGCACCAATATTGGCTCATCAATTGTAACAAATGTGCGACACCAATGTAAGATATTAATGAAAGGGAGAAAGTTTTCGGGTGTATGGGAACTCTGCACTCTCTTCACAATTTTTCTGTAAATCTAAAACTGTTCTAAAACATAGTCTATTTTTTTTAAGGCTGATGCTTTTAAACCAAAATCTAGGGATTATGCTTTTTGCTAATAGTGAACAGGAGCCTCAGTGGTCCCAGACACTAATACTCGTTGCATGCATGAAGGACTTCCTTCTCAAATAGTTGCGGGGTCAAAACCGGACCGCACCGGAAATGTGGAAGTGTTTGCCCGCCATCTGCTCCGCAGATACAGGTCCACACTCTTCCTAAGGTCAAAATCAGGAAGAAAATCGGCGGGGGGGAGACTAATGTGCTCATGGGCTGAAGAAGAGAGGGGACACGTAGCTCCAAGTGCACGTGATTAAACTGGTTTATTCGGACCAAAAATAAATAAATAAAGGAAATGAAAGAAAACATGACTTTGGTCATAATGAGGAACTGGCGGACTGCTTGGCTCCAAGCACCAGACCTCCATCGAGCCGCTTCCCTCCGGCGGGGAGACTGGGTCGGCGAGGAAGAGGCAGACCCGCAGGCAGGGGCGAACGCTCCCCCGCTCGCGGGCGGGTTGGGCCGGGAGGGACGCGGACCCCGCCCGCCCCGCGCCGCCCGCCCGCCGCACCAGGGCGCGCGAGTGGCGGCTGCTTTGCTTCATGTCTCACCGGACGCCCCGACTTACCGACTTGCCGGCGCGGAGCTCGGGCAGGAGTGCGGGGCTGGCGTCGCTCGTCCCCCGCCGGGCCAGTTCCGGGTTGCGATCCGCCGCGCACCGCGCCCCACAGCGCGTCCCGCGGTAATCTCCGCTCTTGCGATCCCTGCACCGAGATTTCTCCCGGACCAGCGCCCGAATTGGTCCCTGCCGAACTCCGCCTCCCAATGGGAACCGGAGGCTCCCCCACGTCACGGTCCCGGCGACTCCCGGGCGCAGGCCCAGAAAGGAAACTGAAAGCAGGCTTGGCCCGCGTCCCGGCGGAGGAGGCCGGCTCTGAGCGCGGAGACCTGCGTGGGGCGCCGGGCGGCGGAGTCCCCGCCCCGCCGGTTCCCGCCCGCGCTGAGGGGTCCGGCGCCCTGGCCGCAGGCTCGCGCGGTGTCCGCGGGCAGGGCTCCAGCCCGCGGCCTGCTTGCTTCCTGGAGCCGGCAGGAGCGGAGCCGGCGGGAGCGGAGCCGGCAGGAGCGGAGCAGGCAGCCTTCGCAGCGGACTCTTCGCAAGTTAACCATCGTTTCTGAAGCGCCCACGGCGCCCCCGGGGTGCTACACAGACACCCTCCAGCAGGTGCGCATTAAGGCCCCCTCGACAGACGGGACACAGGTTCCCGCAGCTTAGGGCCGGGCCTGGCTCCGCGGACCGGCGGCCCCCTCAGCACTGGGCCGGCACTCCGGGTCCAGGGTCCCGGAAGGTTTCCGGAGGCCCCGGCGCTCCCTCGCCCCTGGCCCGGAAGCTGCCCACGCCAAGCCCGCCGCTCGCTTCCTGCTCTGCCGGCAGCCCCGCGGGCAGCAGACCATCCGCCTCGCCAGCGCGTGTCCCAGGCACCGTGGCGTCAGAACCCCAGTCCCCGGGCCAGCCGGGCTGTCCGGGTCAGCCCTGCGCGGAGCGGAGCGGAGCGGGCAGTTCTCCGGCCGTAGCTCCCTGGCAGGAAGGGCGGACGGGAGACCCACGTGGAGGCACAGGTCGCCCACCTCAGCAGGGGCAAGATAGATTACAGGTGTTGGGGGTATTCATGACGGGGTGAACTCAGGGTCCTAAACCCTAAACCCTGCCCGGCCTCCACCCCTCCCTCACAGGGGTGGAGGAAATTTAAGTGACTAGTCAGTGGTACTGATTGCGTGGTGGTAGAGGGGTCGGGGGTTCGGAAGAAACCCACGCGCATGTTTTACACCCTGTCTCCTCTCTGTCCAGTGGTGTAACTCATAGCCCCAGTTCTTTGGACCGGAGGGATTTGATTCCCTGGGTGGGAGGAATTTGGACCTAATCCTGTCCCACAAGACTGCTGTATGGGCTCTGGATGTGGTCTCAGTAGACTCTAGACTCTCCAGCTACCTGTACTTTTAGCTGGTGTTGTGGGAAAATGTGTATTTAAAATGCTCCTTAAAAGATTTCCGCTGCTGCCCTGACAGGTTTGGCTCAGCAGTTTAGAGGGTTGGCCGGCCAGTGGACCGAAGCATAGCGGGTTCGAAATTCGGATCAAGGGCAGGTACCTGGGTTGCGGTTGGACTCCCCACCCCCACCCCCACCCCACACCCCTGCCGGCCCCCAGCCGGTGGGGGTCCTGCAGGAGGCAACCAATTGATGTCTCTCTCACATGGACGTTTGTCTCTCCCTCTCTTCCACTCTATCTAAAAATCAATGGAAAACTATCCTGGGGTGAGGATTAACAGTAACAAGATTTCCTGCAACTAATCTGTTTTTTTTTATTATAATGATTAACTTATTTATTTTCATTATAGATGTTTTTCCGTTTTCCCCCCATTGGCACCCTCCTACTGATCCCAGCCCCCTCAGAGTCCTGCTACTAATCTGTTTTCTCCCAGTCCGGGGGAGGTAGGTGCCCCACCCACAGACCATGCACTGTGTCCTCCAGCAGTAGGGGCCCCTTTCCCCTGCTTAAAATTCTCTTCCCAGCCCACTTTAGAGAGAGGACAAGGCCTATGCAGGGCCTGAGGGGCTTACATGAACACCTTGCTTACTGTATTCCACTGACCTCTGTCTTGCCACCTGTCCTGAATCCCTGCTCTTCAATCCCTCTGGTCTTGGAACTCTGCCCTAGCCCCTTGCATGGCTGCCCCTTCTTGTCATTCACATTGAGACAGGCTAGTAAGCCAGGACAAGTGAAATAGGGAACTGGGGCAGATAGTGAAATGGCCAAACGGTTACAGCCACCTAGTAAATACGAAAATCCTCTTTCCTAACCAAGGACACTTAGGAGTAACTGGTTTGTTTGTACTTCTCCCCATCCAAAGGGTAAACAGCTGAAATCACCCTACTCAGGGAGACAGAACATAAATTAGTGCCATTTGCCAATCATGTGAACCCCAGGACAATTAAAGTCAGGGGAATAAACCTTATTTTAGTTCATCAACATAAAGATAATGACTATTCTATTGAGGTCCTCCCCTAAACTCACAGCCTTTAAAAAACAAAGGACCCAGCATGCTCTCCCTCCTGGGAGCATGCCCACACTGTTCCCTCTCAGGCAAGCATCTCCTAAACTCAAAGGGTCCCCATGAGACTTGCAACCAGGGAAGCAATGGGCAGCGGCAGCTGGTCCTGGGATCACCCCCTGAACCTGTCTCCAAGGCCCCCTTTTCTCTGACTTCTCTGGGAACCCACAGCAGCTCTGCCTTGACTCACTTCTGTCACTGTGACTTTTCTCAGTGAGTCAAAGCAGCCCCACCTAGGCTTAGTTCCCCGCTAGGCTCTCTCCTGTTGTTTCTTCTACCCTGGCCCTTCCTTGTTTCACTGTCCCCAGCTTTAATAAATATCCTCTCAAAATCACCTAGACTCAAATTGTGAAGTCCTTCCTGCATGAAGTCAAGAACCCACACACTACCGGCTGGCAGCAGGCAGACTAGCTCCAGGCCTGGTTGCTGTCCAGTAACATTCTCTCTGCTCAACTGGCATCTCGGAAAGGTCTTCTTCCACCCTCCTCTAAATCAGTTCCCCATAATGCATCACTCACTTTCTGCATCTGTCATCATTTTCTTGAAAAACTCTTGTTCATTTCTTTGTGTGTTTATTTTCCACTCCTCCCCCAATGTAAGCCCTGTAAGAGTGGAGACATCACCTGTCTTCTGTGCACACTTCTGTTTAAAAATGTATGTTGAACGAATGAGCTCTGCTGGGGAATTTCTGGAAGCTTTCTAACAGCCATATGGCTGTACTTGGCTGCAGTATCAGTCAGACACTTCCCCTCCACACTGTTACTGGACTGGTTCCATGCTGGGAGCTGGCCCTGCCCCATCACGGTCTGGGACCTTTGTGTGTCAGGTGACCTCCAGGCTCTTGACGTACACAAGAAAGAATTCAAGAATGTGTTGAAGTGAGAATGAAAGCAAGCTTTATTCAGGTACAGAAAAAGAAAGAGGCTAGGCCCTGGCCGGTTTGGCTCAGCGGTTAGAGCGTCCGCCTGCGGTCCGGAGAGACCCGGGTTCGGTTCCCGCTAAGGGCATGTACCTCGGTTGCAGTTTGTCCCCGGCCCTGGTTGGTCGTGCGGGTGGCAGCCACTCGATGTGTCCCTTCACGTCGATGTTTCTCTCTCTCTCTCCCTTCCTCTCTCTCCCTCCCACTCTATCTGTACAAAAAATGGAAAAATGTCCTCGAGTGAGGATAAAAAAAAAAAAAAAAAAAAAAAAAGAGGCTAGGACGTGGGGTCCTGGAGACAGGATCAGAGCTTTAGCCTGGGACTGGCTGAAACCACCCACTGCCCCGCCAACCCCCGGTTGCAAGTGTCACAGGGCCCCACTGTGAAAGAATCATTATATGTTCAAGTGAACATGGTCCAACTGGCAAGTGAGCTGTGCGCCCAGAACATCAGTTCCTGGGATTTTAGTGTTTCAGGTTCTCAAACATTGTGGCATCAATACCAGTCTCTGCCTTTTGGTTGGGAGGGGTCTTGTCCCTAATATGGTCCCTTCCAGAAATGTTATGCATTCATCCCCCTAAACCCCCTTCTACTTGGGCTGTCAGTTTTCATTATAATGGTGGTATAAGGAGCTTTGGTACATTTTGGTCAATTATGCCTCCATCTTGGAATGATCTGACTTTGGCTAGTTCCTGTTGTTGTTGACTTCTGCCACCACCGCAGGGGTTTCCTGCCATGAACTGTTTCCCTTTGATTAGGCACAGAGGTGTGGGTTTTGGTGAGAGGACGTAGCAGCCTACTGGCCTGTGATGCTAGTACTTCCTCATTCCACTTGTCCGGTGTCCCCTAACTTCTTTCTGTCCTGCCTCAACACTATACCTTGATGGTTGCAGCTTCTCAAGTCCAAGTAAGTGCAGTGGAGTGGGGACTGAAGGCTGTGTCACAGGCAGTCTGTTGCAGCACACAGTGCACCTGTAGCTGCTAGGTGCTCAGACACCCTGGCCTCTAAGGTTCTGAGAGGAGAGCCAATATTTCTTCCTCTACCCTCCAGGCCTGTCTGTATACCAGCTGGAAACCAGAGAGATATATGGGCTTGGTTAGAGTTCAGCTTTGGAGTCAAGTTTTTGCTGGACTCCTCCGCTCTACCACACTCAGTGTGATTTTGGAAAGTTGCTCAGCCTCTGATTGTCACAGGTTTTTTTCACTGAAAAATGGAGATGATAATTATATCAACTTCATAGTAAATGAGACAACATGTGTAGTCTTTGAAACAGTGAATAAGTGTCGACTAAGTCACAGGATATGATGTAATTACTTGAATTTTAAATCAAGCAAGAAGATTTTAATACTGTCAAAATTTATGACAGAGACTTTAACCAAGACAGGAATCAAGGAGGGCCTGTGAGAGGAGCTCTCGGACACCATGTCATCAGAAAGCCCTATAGGAAGAACTCATGTTTAAAACATCGCTCTGTGGTTATAACAGCCCCTCCCATACACTTCCTTTTCCCACCTGAAAAGGAATTTCTTTCTGTTTGCTCTCAGGACTCCCATGTGGCCTGCCATAACTGCAATTACAAGACTCCAATGCTTTTTTTCAAAAAGAAAAAATCTTTGCTAATGAAATACCTGCATAACTTTTTGTATATGGGTGACAGTAGGTGTGTTTTGAGAACAGCTCTGGTTTAACCGAAGGAAGGAATAGGGTCTGCTCTGGTGGCGGCAGATCTTGGCACTACCTTGGGCTTTTGCTGACTTGCTCCAGACTCAGTACTGGTGGCAGCTGGCCACGGTTCAGAGCTGGGCCCCTCCCACACACACTGGTGCCCAGCAGAGGCAGCTACTACCCGTAAATCCCTTTGTGGCTTCTAACAGGTAGCCCAGGGCCAGTCATAGGCAAGATCTGATATTGACCTCACCAGATTCCCTCCCAAAAGCCACAGAACCAACATATCTGGCTGTCTTCAAACTACCAGAGCACCACCCGATTAGCTCCACAAGCAACACAACACAAAGAGAAATCTCAGCAAATACCGTCCTGGGGTCAACACCCACAAGCAGCTCTTAAACTGTGATTGGGGAAGATCTTCATGGTCAGCCAGGCTGAGAGTCAACCCCACCACATTGTGCCAACATAAATCAAGTCTGAACTACAACAGGAGGGCACATGTAACCCACACAAGGAACACTCCTGGAGAACCTGACTCAGGCGATCGATCAAGGAGACTGTACCACTGAGCCCAACAAGACACCTACCACATAAAGCCACCCTACCAAGACTTGGAGACATAGCAGATACACAGAAACAAACACAGGGAGGCAGCCAAAATGGGCATATCAAGAGATGAAGAGAAAGCACCTACTGATAAAATCCAGCACCCATCTATGGTTAAAAAAAAAACTCTCAGCAAAGGGAACATACTTCAACATAATAAAGGCCAAATATGACAAACCCACAGCTAAAATCTACTCAGTGGGTAAAAACTAAAAGCATTCTTTTAAGATCAGGAACGAGACAGGGATGTCCACTTTTACCACTTTTTTGTTGATAATCCTCACTCAAGGATATTTTTCCACTGGTTTTTTTTTTGTTTTTTTTGATAGAGTAGAAGGGAGGGAGGCAGAGACAGAGAGAGAGAGAGAGAAACACTGATGTGAAAGAGACACATTGATTGGCTATCTCCTGCACAACCCTGCACTTTTACCACTTTTATCAACATAGTACTGGAAGTCCTAGCCACAGCAATCAATCAGCAAGAAGAAGAAATAAAAGACATCCAAACTGGAAAGGAAGAAGTAAAACATAATTTGCAGATGACATGATACTATATGAAGAGAACTCTAAGGATTCCACAAAAAAAAGTAGAACTGAGAAATAAATTTAGGAAAGAAGCAGAATACGAAACAAATATTTAGAAATCAATTGCATTTTTACACACCAAAAATGAACTATCAGAAACATAAACTAAGAAAACAATCCCATTTACAATTCCCTCAAAAAAAAAAAAAAAAACAACTCTAGAAATAAATTTAACCAAGGAGGTAAAGGACATGTACTTGGAAAATCGTAAGATATTGAAGAAAGAAAGATACAAATAAATGGAAGCATACACTGTGCTCACAGATCGAAAAACCTGACATCTTTAAAAAGTCCATACTACTTAAAGCAATCTGGAGATTCAGTGCAATCCCTATCAAAATACGAGTGCCTTTTCCACAGATAATCCAAAAATTTATATGGAACTGCAAAAGACCTTGAATACCACAGCAATCTGGAAAAAGAAGAACAAAGTTGGAGATAGTACTCTATCAGATATCAAACTATATTACCAGGCTATAGTAATCAAAACACCATGACACCAGCATAAACACACACACATAGATCAACGGAACAGAATAGAGATCGCAGAAATAAACCCATGCCTAAATACTTAATTAATCTATGTGCTCATACAACTCCACAAAAGGAAGACAAAGAACCCAATTAAAAAATGGGCAGAGGAGCTGAATAGACACCTCTCCAAACAGGACATACAAATGGCCAAAAGACATATGAAGAAATGCTCAACATCACTAATCATCAGAGAGATGCATATTAAAACAACAATGAGGTATCACCTCACACCTGTCAGAATGGCTGCCATCAACAAATCATCAAACAACAAGTGTTGGCGAGGGTGTGGAGAAAAGGGGACTCTAATACACTGCTGGTGGGAATGCAGACTGGTGCAGCCGCTATGGAAAACAATATGGTATTACCTCAAAAAATTAAAAATTGAACTTCCATTTGACCCAGTGATCCCACTGCTGGGAATATACCCTAAGAAGCCTGAAATACCAATCAGGAAGAATATATGTACCCCCATGTTCATAGCAGCACTATTTACAATAGCTAAGATCTGGAAACAGCCCAAGTGTCCACCAGTAGACGAATGGATAAAAAAGCTGTGGTACATATACACAATGAGTACTATGCAGCGGTAAGAAAGAAAGATCTCTTATCCTTTGAGACGACATGGAGGGACCTGGAAAGTATTATCCTAAGTGAAAGAAGCCAAGCAGAAAAAGACAAATACCACATGATCTCACTTATATATGGAATATAATGAACATAACAGTCTGAGGAATACAGTAGACCCAGACACATGGAAGTAGGGCACAGACTGACATTCCTCAGAAGAAGGGATGGGGGGGTGGGGGGGATGGGAAGAGATAAACCACAGAACTTATATGCATGTATGCATGACCAATGGACATGGACAACTAAGCCGGGGACGGGGCGGAGGTGGGGTGGGGTGGGGGGTGCCAATGGGGTAAAAAGGTAAAATATCTGTAACAAAAAAATAAATAAAAATTCATATAAAAAAAATACTTAATTAATCTATGAGAAAGGATGCTAGAACATACAGTGGGATAAAAACAGTGTATTCAATAAGTGATGGAAAAAACGGACAGATACATGAAAAAAAAAAGGAAACTACACCACTGTTTTATACTATACAAGAATAAATTCAAAATGGATTAAAGACTTAGATGTAAGTCATGAAACCCTAAAAATCCTAAAAGAAAATGTAGGCAGCAAAATCTCAGACATTACATGAAGCAGAATTTTCACCAATACATCACCAAGGACAAGAAAAACAAAGGGGAAAAAAATTAATAAATGGGTCTACATCAAACTACAAAGCTTCTGCACAGCTAAAGAAACCAGCATCAAAATGAAAAGGGAACCCACTGTACAGGAGAACATATTTGCCAATGATACATCAGATAAGGGATGAATTTCCAAAATACATAAAGTACTCATGAAGTGCTCAAACAACAACTGTTGACAAGGGTGTGGAGAAAAGGGGACTCTAGTACGCTGCTGGTGGGAATGCAGACTGGTGCAGCCTCAATGGAAAATATGGTGTTTCCTCAAACCATTAAAAATGAAATTGCCATTTGACCCAGTGATCCCACTTCTAGGACTATATCCTCTAAAAAGCCTGAAACACCAATCAGAAAGAATATATGTATCCCCATGTTCATAGCAGCACTATTACAATATCTAAGATCTGGAAACAGCCCAAGTGCCCATCAGTAGATGAGTGGATAAAAAAGCTGTGGAACATGTACACAATGAAATACTATGCAGCTGTAAGAAAGATCTCTTTGAGATGACATGGAGGGACCTGGAGAGTATTATGCCAAGTGAAATAAGCTAGTCAAAAAAAAGACAAGTATCACATGATCTCACTTATATGTGGAATCTAATGAAAAAATTAAACTGATGGACAAAATAGATCCAGAGACATGGAAGTGGGGAACAGACTGACAAACCTCAGAGGGAAGGGAGGCAGGAGGAGAGAAACCAAAGAACTAATATGCACGCATACATAACCAATGGCCACAGACAACAGTGCAGTGAACGTGGGGGGGGGGGGGGGAATTGGGGAGGACGGTGTCAATGGGGCAAAAAATGAGGGACATCTGTAATACTTTTAACAATAAAGATAAAGTTACAGTAATTAAAACAGTGAGGTATCTGGCACAAACATGTGGATAAATATGAATAACTGTTCACTATTATATGACACTGCAGAGCAATCAGGAGAAATAACAAAGTGGGAGGCATCTCACTGGTTTCGAGCTACTATTATAAAACTACAGTATTTAAGACAGTGTGGTACTGGCATAAAAACAGACATAAAGACAGATCAGCAAACAGAACAGATTTGAGAGCCTAGAAATAAACCCACGAATCTACAGTCAACTAATATTTCACAAGGGAGCCAGGAATAGTCAAGGGAGAAAAGATAGTGTACTCAATAAATGGTGCTGTGAATGAAACTTTTTTTACACCACTAACATAAATTAACTTGGAATTGATTAAAGACTTAAATGTAAAACTGAAAACCATAAAACTCCCATAAGAAAACAGGGAAAAATGCTCCTTGACTTTGGTCTTGGCAATAATTTTTTGGAAATAAGCAACAAAATAAAAAATAAACACACAGGATAATATCAAACTAAAAAGCTTCTGCACAGCAAAATAAACAAAAAAGACATCTTAGGAATGGTAAAAAATATTTGCAAACTATATATCTGATAAGAGATTAATATCCCAAATATATACAGAACTCAGCCCTGGCCAGTGTGACTCAGTTGGTTGGAGCACTGTCCCATGAACCAAAAAGGTGGTGGATTCAATTCCTAGTCAGGGCACATACCCAGGTTGTGGGTTCGATCCCTGGTTGGGGCACATACAGGAGGTAACAGATAGATGTTTCTTTCTCACATCGATGTTTCTCTCTATTCCTTCCTGTTTCTGTGTCTCAAATCAATAAAAAGGACTCATACAACTCAGTATTGTGGATGAAAAGGGGCCACATACAAAACCTGACAAGCTCAGGGGAGGCCTGCATGGCAGCCTTTCAAACTCAAGAGACCTAAAGTAACCACAGGATGGTCTGAAGTTAAAACTTCCTAACTAAAAGCAGTTTATGGCAGGTAGTCATGTTCCAGGCTAGAATCTTCCTGATATACATTAACTAATAAGCCTGTCTGCTGTCTTTTTGCATCTATGATAACTTATCTGTGGAGTGTCAAAGTGATTTCCCTTTTTCCGGACCTGGTAAAGCACAGGCACCACTCTTCGGAGACCACAAATTCCCTCATTGTTAATTGAGTTCATTGTTGACTATTAACTGTCCTGTGCCACCTACGTAAAAGATGTGTGTGTCTATCGTACTTTTCATCCAACTCCAGAGGGTTCCCTGCTTTCCTTTCTCTCACCTCCCTGATCCATCATCAGTGGATTTCATGTAACACACTTACATCTTCTCTTTTGATGTCATGTATAAAGTAAGGAGCAAAACTGCCCTTCTCCAGAGCATTACTCAATCTGTTGGGAGTTGCTTCCCAGCAATTGTGAACAGTTTGGCTCAAGTAAACACAAAAATTCTCCACAGGTTTGAATGTTTCTTACGTTGACAGCAGCAAAAACAAACAAAAAACAAAAAAACCTTCAATCAAAAAGTGGGGAAAGGATCTGAACATTTTTCCAAAGGTATATATATATATACAGTCGGCCCTCGTTTATCGCAGTTAATCAGTTCCAGTCTCTACCGCAATAAATGCATTTCCGCAAAGTAGGATTCTTTATTTATACACAGTCGTCCCTTCCACTTCGTGCTTCCACGTTCATGGCTTCACTCCAGGGCAGTTTTTCAAATACTAGACTATTTGCTAGAGTGAAGCTGCGAACATTGAAGCGCAAAGTGGCAAGGGACGACTGTATATATATGGTCACCGTGGACATGAAAAGGTGCTCAGAATCACTAATCATCAGAGAAATGCAAATTAAAACCACAATATCACCTCATATTTGGTATTGTTCCACATTTTTTTATTGTAGATATTATTACAGATGCCCCCACCCCCCTTTTTAATTTTTCCATTGCCTCATACTTGTTAGAATACCTATTACCAAAAAGACAACAAATGACCATTGTTGGATGTGGAGAAAAGGGAACCCTTCTTCATGTACTTTTGGTGGGATTGCAAATTGGTGCGGTCACTATGGAAAAGAGTAAGAAGGTTCATCAAAAAATTAAAAATAGAACTGCCTTATGATCCAGTAATTCCACTTCTGCGAGTATATAGAAAGGAAACAAAAACACTATGTTGAAGAGATATCTGCACCCCCACATTCATAGCAGCATTACTTACAACAGTCAAAACATGGAAGTAACCTAAGTGCTCATCAACAGATGATTAGATAAAGAAACTATGGTATATAACATACAATGGCATGTTATTCAGCCATAAAAAAAAAAAATCCTGCCACGTGCACAACATGGATGAAACTTGAGGACTTTATGCTGAGTGAAACAAGTTAGAAAGAGAAATACTGTATGATCTCACTTATACGTGGAACGTTTAAAACAGACACACACACACACACACACTCACAGAGAAGAGATCACATTTGTGGTTACTGGAGGCAGGAGTTGGAGGTGGGGAAGCTGGATAAAGGTGGTCATAGGTAAACCCTTCCATCCAAGGGCTGAGCTCTAACTGCTGAGCCAAACCAGCCACAGCATAATAGAAATATCTCTGCGCCACACTTTTTAGTTTTATGACTTTTCTGAATGTCTTAATTTCACAACTTAAAAACATACATCTAGCCCTGGCCAGTGTGTCTTTAGTTGGTTGGGCATCCTCCGGTGCACCAAAAGGTTGCTGGTTTGATTCCCATGTAGGGGAATCAATGCTTTGCTTTCACATCAATGTTTCTCTCTCTCCCTTTCCCTTCCTCTCCCTAAAAATCAATTTAAAAATCTTTTTTTAAATGCTGTAAATAAAAAATAGTATATCTATTTATCTACCTACCCACCTATTTTTAAAGTAATGAGGGGAAACAACTACTCTTCATTCTCATGGTTTCCTTGAGAAGAGATTTCCCCCAAACTATCCTCCATCCTGCCCCCTGGCCTTGTAAAGACTGGTCTAAGAAGTGGGGATTGGAACAGAAGCTCAGCATGCTGGCCCAGCTTCTCACCCTTTTCCTCTTCAAATCTGTGTGCAGAGGGGATGATGTCTCATCTGTTCTCAAACATATAGACACTTAGCTGCAAGTTCTGAGGGGCCAGGAAGAGCAGACCTCAAGTGCTGGCAAGTTCTGGGCTGCTCCCTCCAACTGGAGTCTCGTAAAACTGAAAAAGGTAGTATTTTGATGTCTGACTTCCATATCTCTCTCATTTGAAACTGACAGGAGAAAAGAGGATGTTATTTACTTTGGCCCTAAAATAACAAGAACTAACAAATTTCCTAACACAGAGGAAAGTTCACTATTTTCCTTTTCTTGCCACTGACAACCAAGGGAGTGACCTCCTACATACATTAGAATTCAACAAAGCCTGCAACAAGAATCTGTACTATCTATATTTAGAATTATAAGTGATACTATTAATATTTTTTAAGTTAGTGACTTACAATTTTAATGAGTTAAAGAATTACAGAAGGGGAGGGGGCAAAAGAACAATTCAGAATACAACAAGGTGCTAAAACTCTAAGCTCAGAGGTATAATAGAATGGCAGAAGCTGTGGAATGCAAGAGGCCAGAAAATCCACACAAAGAAGAGCAATGTAATGCAGGCAGGCAAGACACAAGCCTTGCTGGTTGGGACAGTCTGCTTTCCTTGATAAAGCTGTAACACCCACTTACTCAGAGTTTTCTAGCCAAGAAACTGTAGGGTAAAAATTCCTTCTCCAATCACTTATTGCTCCTGGGGTAAAAAAAAAAAACACTGTGCTCCTTCTCATTTTGAACATTGTATTGCTAATTACTATGGGAAAGAGGAATCATAACTTGGGGAATTCATTCTACATTTACTAAGCACATATGTACTACAAAATGTATTAGGTTACTAGGAATAAAGATAAAAGCCCATTTCTATTCTTATAGACATGTAAACAAAAACATGGTTCAGGGTGGGGGTGCAGGTATGGGTGCTATGAGAGCTGGAGAAGTTCAGGTAACCAGGTAGGAATTAGAGAAATGACACCAGTGTAAAGCTTTAAATGATAAGAACCGAGCCAGTGTTTGAGGAACTATGGGAAGCTCAGCATGGCAGGTGCATGTGGTACAAAGGAGTGAGCGGAGGTGCCGCACTGCATATACTGTGCTACAGGTGCTTTACTAAGGAGTGTGGATGTGACTCTGAAGGCACTAAAGAGCTACTGAATGGTGGACGGAGAAATCAACTGTGCTTGAACTGGAAAGGGACAAAAGGGCAGGGAGAGAAGGGCAGTGGTTGAAAGAATTCTTAGAACTCAGAAACAAATTAGTTGTGAAGGGTGAAAGGGAAAAAAAAAACAGGTTTTGTTCTCCTAGACAAAGTGTACCAGAACTCTTAGCCAGAATATGAAAACAAAAGTAATCTCTTTTGTTCTTGTGAGAAGATACTATGTCCAATTGTTCAAGATATGAAAAAAATGGAAAGCAAATCACATTCTTGAATGGGAAGACAATATAAAAAATACCAACGCTACCCAAATTAACTTATATATTTAAACTTTCCATTTAGAGTCACATCGAGATTCTTGTCTTTGAGGAAAGAGAATGATGAAAATTATTTCAGAGCTTATATGGAATACATGCCCAAGAACATCTAAGAAAAAGTATAAAAATAACAGTGAGGAGAGACTTGCCTTTCTGGATTTCAGAAATAAAAAGTTAATGATATGAAATGTGTGATGTTGCTATAAGAAGAGATAAACAGATGAGAAGATTAGAATACAGAATCAAGAATCCAGAAATCTCACTACGAAGAAATTTCACATATGACAAGTGTGCTACTTCAATTCAGTAAGAAAAAAAAGGATGATTTTTTAATAAATGGAGTTGGCACAACTATCCATTCACCTAATCCATCTGATGCATCCTATTTAGTACAGTAACCATGAGGCACATGTAGCCACTGAGCACATAAAATATGCCTAGTCTGAATTGGGATGTCATATAAGTAAAATATACACCAAATTTCAAAGACTTAGTAAGAAAAAAGAATATAAAATATCTCATTAACAATTATTTTAAATTAATTACATGTAAAAATATCTGTTTATATAATGGGTTAAGTTGGTGAAATTAATTTCACCTGTTTCTTTTTTACTTTTAAAAAATGCAGCCACTGCCCTGGCCGGTTTGGGTCAGCGGTTAGAGCGTCAGCCTGTGGTCCAGAGAGACCCGGGTTCGGTTCCCGCTAAGGGCACGTACCTCGGTTGCAGTTTGTCCCCGGCTGGCCCTGGTTGGGTTGTGTGGGTGGCAGCCACTTGATGTGTACCTTTCACATCGATGTTTCTCTCTCTCTCTCTCTCTCTCTCTCTTCCTCTCTCTCCCTCCCGCTCTATCTGAACAAAAAATGAAAAAATGTCCTCAGGTGAGGATAAAAAACACAAAAAAAAATCTGTGGTACATATACACAATGGAGTACTATGCAGCTGTAAGAAAAAGAGATATCTTATTCTTTAAGAGGACATGGAGGGACCTGGAAAGTATTATCCTAAGCAAAACAAGCCAAGCAGAAAAAGACAAATACCACATGATCTCACTTATTTGTGGAATATAATGAACATTAACAGTCTGAGGAATGGGGTAGTCCCAGAGACGAGGAAGTGGGGTACAGGCTGACAATCCCCAGAAAAGGGGGGGGGATGAACCACAGAACTTATATGCATGTATGCATGAACAATGGACATGGGCCACAAAGCTGGGGACAGGGCAGGGAGGGAGGGGGAGGGAGAATCAGTGGGGGGAAAAGGAGAAACATCTGTAACAAAAATAAATTAAAAAAATTTTTAAAAATAAAAAGGATTCTGATAGCTAAAAAAAAAAAAAAAAAAAAAGTTAAATGAATGCCCTGGCTGGTATGACTCGGTTGGGAGTCCTTCTGTGCACCAGGAGGTTGCTGGTTCGATTCCCAGTCAGGGCAAATACCCAGGTTTCAGGTTTGATCGCCAATAGGGGTTGTGCAGGAAGCAACTGATAGATGTTGCACTCTCACATCAATGTTTTTCTCCCTCTGTCCCTCTCCATTCCTTTCTCTCTTAAAAAGAAAAAAAAGAAATCAATAAACTATAAGGAAAAAAAAGTTATATGAAAAATATTAGCGCCCTGGCCAGTGTTGATTTAGTGTCATCCCATGCACCAAGAGGTTGCTGGTTTGATTCCCCACCAGGGTACATGCCTAGTACGAAGCATGCAGGAGGCAGCCAATTGATGTTCTCTCTCATCCATGTTTCTACCTCTCCCTCTCTCTCTAAAATCAATAAAAACATTTTAAAAATAAAAATATATATATTTGCAAAAATTTTTTACATTACATTTGAAATATCAGCACTGGCTCCACGGATGTTAAATAGACTATCTCATATCATGCTGGTGTGGGCATAAATAGGTACAACCTTAGGAAAGGAAGCTGGAAGACTCTTATTAGCCGTTTAAATTTTCTTGCCTTTGTCCAGAAACCTGTCCTACTACTATATGGCATGACAATCGAAACATGCATGTGCAAATATATCCAATCATTCTGTTACACACCTTAAATAATACTCTAAGTAAAACTGGGGAAAAACAGTACATGTACAAGAATGTTCACTACAGCCTTTTTTAAATAAGACTTGGGCAGAACCTAAATGTGTATTGTAAATAAAATGGCTGAATAAGTTATGTCTACACAATGAAGTAATAACACAGCCTTGCAAAAAGAATGAGGTAGCTCTATGCTACTGAACTAAAAAGAGAGAAGACAGTATGAAAAATAAAAAGGCCAAACTGAAGACTGTCTTTCTACGTTTGAAATTTTTCATAATTAAAAAATGAAAATAAGGGGGTGGGGTGGAGGAATCAGGTGCCTTGCCTTTTTCTGAGTCTCAGAAATCTGGACAGTTCAACCCTCTCCATCCCAATCCACTATACATGGCCTCCCACCAGTTTTCTCCCGGCACTGCTAATATACTCACTTCCTCTATGATGGCTCATGAATTTTAAGCCATCTTCTATTTCCTTTCCTGATATAAAAACAATATTAAAAATGAAAGTTTATAAATTTTCATATTAAAAATCATATGATTATTTTAATTCATTTTTTGCATTTCCCTGTATTGAAAATCCTTTGGTATAAATCAACATTATAACACTCATCACTCCCCCTGCGAAGCCAGGCTAAAAGAGGCTGACTGCCCCATCACCTTGCCTTAGAACTGAGGCATTCTGTGAACCAGAACAAGTATGCTGCTACAATTCCTAACGGCCCAATAGCAAAAAGAAATTTAAAAAGTTAATAAATGTAATATTCTCAAATCTAATCCTCTTCAGTCATTGGCTACCGAAAAAAGAAAAATGAACAAAAAGCAAAAGGACAGTAAAGAAAAAGTAGACCACCTGTATTTAGCATGTGTAGTGAGAAATCTATGTAACTCACACATTTGAGTATTTTCTGTAAGTACACAGTTTCTGGCTCCCAGGATGAAAGGCTAAATACCAAAGTGTTTGCACAGAGCATCACAACTTACACAGGAACACGTCAGCCATTGGCTATTGCCATCGGAGGATACACCAAAACTGGTTCCTCTTTCAGTCAGCATTCTGCGTGCCAAGCGCTGGGGGGGAGAAGGCGGGGCAAGCTGCCTTCTGAACCGGCGGGGTCCCACACGCCTAGCACGAGCTCCTCCCACCCTCATCACACCCTCTTCCTCCAAAGTCACGGGCCTGCGAAGCTGCCAGCAGCAAGGGCGCTGTAATGCAGTCTGGAGTCCACACAAGCACCATCTACGCTCGTGGAGAAGCTCAAGTCACAGCCCCAACAGTGGGAGGAACCGGCCCTGGCTCGCACGCAGCTAACGGGCGTTTAGGACGCTCGCGGGCGGGCGGACAGGCGGCGCGAGGCCTGGGGACCCACAGGTGAGCAGCAGAGGCGCAGTACCAGCTCTCTCGGGGTTCCCATCCGGCGGGGACGAAGATCATTTCTTCCACGCCCGCCTAGCAGGAGTAGGGCGAGGAGCACTTGAAGCCAAGGCCGGGAGAGTTCACGCCTTGAATGGTAAAAAGGCTAGCCCCCAAGTAGTCGGAAGTGACGTTTCCGCAGACCTGCAGGTCCGCCACGTTAAGTGGCCGCCGCCTCCACTGGCCACCTTCTCCCCGGACTGGCCTGCAGAAGATAAGTGTAGCTCAAAGTCCGCCACGCGCCCCACCCCCGGCAGCTCCCAGCGCCGCCCGGAACCAGCGGGGCCGAGCCCAGCCGAGCCCCTGCAGCCGGACCGGACAGCCTCGCCTGCGCACGCCGTCGGCGCCCGGCGGGCAATGGGCTTCAGAGCTCAACCACGCGCATGCGCGGCCCGCTCTCCGGAGGCTTCCTCGGGTCACCTGGACGACCACTTTTCAGCCACCTGCCCCTCCCGCTCGCTTCTCGCCCCAGAGTCCTGCCGCTGGTTCTCACCGCCGACCTCCGGCCTCCCGTCTCCTTCCACCGCAGCGAGCACTGGGCCCTCGCGCGGCCGCCTGCTGACTCGCGGCTCCCACAGACACGAGCCTCCCGGCGCGACTTCCGCTTCCGGCGAGTATTGTGTGTCGCGCTGCGGGGAGGGGGCGGGGGGAGGAGGAAGGAGGGAGGCAGCGCTTCGGCGGCTCTGCACCCCGCACTACCGGACCCGAGGCCGGGAAGGTAGGTGCCGTCCCGCCGCCGCGCCCGGGCCCAGGGGCCTGCCCCGCCAGCCGGCTCCGCACGCCGCGTCCCAGCGCCCCGCGACTGCGTCACCGGCCCGGCACCTAACCGCTGCTGCCTCCGCCCGCTCGGGCCCGGGCGGGCGTTTTGCCGCCCCGGCGACGTCAGCGCGTCCGGCGTTGCTTGGCTACCCCGCCGTTCCCCCGTCCCGCTGCAGCTCGCCTCCCCGGCGAAACTCGACGCCGTCACCGCGGGTCTCGGCCGCGTCCTAGCGGCGGGCACCCCACCTTCACGTCACACTCACCTGGACGCGCATCCCTCCCTCCCCGCCAGCCTCCCCCTCTCCAGCCCCCTGCGCCGGACTGACGGGAGAAGATGGAGACGGGGGTGGGACCGAGTTGTGGACCACGCTGAGGAGAGGGTCGCAAGGTGGGACCCCGGACAGTGGTAGAAGCAAAATGAGGACGTGCCTGAAGTTTGCGCTTCTGCAGAGACACGAGGAATAGTGGGAAAGAAAGAACCAACCCAGAGGCGCCCAAGGCCCCAAGTCCTCTCCATACTTCCCTAACCGTTTCCCCCTTGTTTTAACACCACTGTTTGCCTGTCTAGTTCCCTAACTGCATACGATTCAACTCGCCCCAGGTGAGGAGGCCACCTGATTTCCAGAAGACTGGGGAAGGGGCAGGGTCACTTACTCCATGGGGTCCCATAGGTGGGGAAACATCTGACTGAAGTCTCTCCTGGTTGAGGGAGGAAATGGAGGTCCAAATACGTTGCTACAAATTAACATGTGTGCCATCAATATATACTGGAATAATAATCGTTGTTAACCCAACTCATTAGAGGGCCACTTCTCTCTCAGCACATAGACCTACTATTCTTCTTTTGGGTCACTTGGAGGTGAGGGAGGGTGGACAGGAAAGGTCATGGGCATAGAGAAATCAGCCATTTCATGGGTAAACTTGCTGTTTTAGGGGACTAGCCTTCTGCATTATAAATCTCTTGGATGCGTTTCCAATTCTTTTGAGGCTTCTCTTAAGGGAGGTTTTGATTGCCTCTTTACTTTTCTTTCCAACCACTCCAGTACTTGTTAGCTGAAGGCACAGTGCGTCCAAGGAATTAGTTATCAGTAACCATTTCATAACACTCCAGTCACTGCTGAATATTTAAAATAGACCTTTCAGCCCTCTTTTCAAAAAGTTATTGGCCTGGGCTCAGTAATACACTCTTTAGTATAGTTGCCATGAATTTATCACTTTTCAACAGTTCTAAATGTCCAAATGCACAAGTAGAAATCGGATGTTGTGTGAATAATCTCATTCCAAGAAGAGGGCACACTTCCTCTAGACTAGTCTGATAAAAGGAAGAAGAATATCAAACTGTCCTGGAAAGAAGAGGTTGTTACCCTTCCCTAATTCTGTTTATTACCATTTGAAAGAGTGAGAGAACAGTGGCAGAGAATCAGTCTTAGGCTCCAGTGGACTATTGTAATAAAATTCTTCTGTAATATTAAACTTTAAAATATACCTAATTTAAGAAATCTTAATACTTTGACTTTTATGGCACTTTGCATTTCCCAACCTCCTTTCTCATCTATTAGAAATATATGTCAAACTAGACATATATTGGTTTAGAACTATTAATTTTAGGATAGAGTGGAATGGGCCTGGATCAGGAGAAGTGCATGCTGGACTGGAATCGAAGGGAGCCTCTGTTTCTAACAAGGGAAAGCAGGGTAAAGACAGAAGAGATTGGGGGTTGTGAGCCACAAGTTTTGGAAGTGGAGAAACAAAAGAGGTTGAATCTAGCAAGATGTAAAATAGTAACATGGGACTAAATCTGGAATTAGGAATTTTACATGTGGGTAAATATTGGGGCGGGGATGGAAAAAAAATGTTAAACCTCCAACTAACATTTTTCTCCACCCTCTTCCTATCCCTAAGTTAAATAATGGCAGAGACAAGTCTATTAGAGGCTGGGGCCTCCGCAGCCTCCACAGCTGCAGCTCTGGAGAACTTACAGGTGGAGGCGAGTTGCTCTGTGTGCCTGGAATATCTGAAGGAGCCTGTCATCATTGAGTGTGGGCACAACTTCTGCAAAGCTTGCATCACCCGCTGGTGGGAGGACCTAGAGAGGGACTTTCCTTGCCCTGTCTGTCGAAAGACCTCTCGCTACCGTAGTCTTCGGCCTAATCGTCAACTAGGCAGTATGGTGGAAATTGCCAAGCAGCTCCAGGCTGTCAAACGGAAGATTCGGGATGAGAGTCTCTGCCCCCAGCACCATGAGGCCCTCAGCCTTTTCTGCTATGAGGACCAGGAGGCTGTATGTTTGATATGTGCAATTTCCCACACCCATCGGGCCCACAACGTCGCACCACTGGATGATGCCACACAGGAGTACAAGGTGGGGAACCAGACACACGATGTCAATGTAGGGCAAAAGGGAGGAGCACAGAGGAGGGGCCTCTCTGGGTAGAGGATCACAAGCTCCTGAGGGCGAGGCTGGATCTGGCTCTCACCCATAGTCCCTCGCAGTTGTGCACTCGAGGGCACGTGGTGCATTTGACCAATTACCCTCAAGCAGAAGAAGGGTGATGGCGAGAAGTGCGCTAAGATTTCTCTCTGACCTTTCTAACACATTTGAGTATGAGTGGTCTTGGGCTGTAACATATTTTTATAAATGAATGAGACCACATGGAAAAGATCAACATTAGGAAGAACTGAAAAGTGATCTGGATTCCCCATTCTGCCCCGCTGCTCAGAATGCCCCTTCTCTTCCCATTGGTATTGGGAATAGTGTCATTTCTACTTAAACTGATTGCCACCAAACGAAACTGAGCCACTCTGTTATTTGCATCTTCCCCAGATAATGGTAATGGATAACATGACATCTGGGTTAAATAATCGTTGGGTCACAGGGCAAATGATTTAGTAACAGAAACCGGAGATTTTAATGTCTTAGCACTTTATCAAGTACTCTGTTTAATTATGTTAATGAAATCTTGGAAACAGGATTTAAGGTCATTCATAGTATAAGTAAGATTTTATTATATTTGCAAGTGGTTAGAGTTGGATAGGAATACAAATTTAAAAGGGGACATCGGGGTCCAGAAGGTCACATTGACAGTAATAGGCATTACTCAATTTAGAAGATGGATAGGGTTGGTGACCACTGGACCCCTGAGATCAGTAAGAGGACAGTTTGAGCAAGGAAGGTGATAGGGGCAGGCTGGTGCCAGGAGGAGGGACCTGTAAGAAGTTGACATAGAAAATGACAAGCAAGAAAGGGATTTGGATCAAGAGGTGGTGAGACGGGTAGTATGTAAACAAATAGTTTAAAACAAATGGGTTAACCTCTGAATGTAGGCTGTGCCAGCCAACCCCAGATGCCACCTCTCCCACTTCCGACCCCTCAGGAAAAACTGCAGAAGTGCCTGGAGCCCCTGGAGCAGAAGCTACAGGAGATTACCCGCTGTAAGTCCTCTGAGGAGAAGAAGCCTGGAGAGCTCAAGGTAAAGGCAGACGGTCCCACTTGGGCTGCGCTGCAGGCAATTAACCAAACATTAGCCACACATCATTTAATCCACCAGTTCTGGTTCATTAGAAAAATGCTGTACTCTCAGAAACAATGGCATTTTCATAGGCTTGTCATTAAATATTGTACTTAAATTACTTGTCACGAATTAGGTACTGAGGAGAAAGATGGAAGAAGTGATGGACAGACAGAATGTCTTACGTCTGGCAAGTTGAGGGAGTTCGTGCCTGTTGGTCTCCTTTTCTTTGTACAGCAGGGAAGGAGGCTGCTCTGCTGAGAGTGCAGAGATTGGAATTTCTTAGCGGGATTGAGGAGAGAAGAGTTGGGAAGGTTCACTGGGGAGGAAGGGAGAAGGAACTGACCGAGAGCTTCCAGAACTGCCCAGTGACTTTAGGACCACATTCTCTTAATTCAAGTAAGCTCAAGAATGCAGGGTGATGTTCCTAGTATGTTCTTCCCCTCCCCATCCTCTACCGATAGGATCCTATCTGTCCTACCACAAGCGTGAAAGCCACTTTCTATGCAGTTTTTCCTGACCCTTGAAAAATTAGCTTTCTTAATTTTCATACACTTTTACATTTCTTTCATAACACATTTGTAGCGTGATGTTTTGGTATCTAATTTTTTCTAATAGTCAGTGAATAAGTATTAATAGTAACAGTAATAATAACTAGTACTTATTGAATTCTGTGCACTAATTCATTGGGTGTTCATGACATTACAAGCTTACAGAATTGTATTAGGTCTTAGGGTTCTGCCCTGGTTGGAATTCTGAATTCAGCTAGAGTTGACACAAGTGGAACATAGAGAAGCCAGAAAAGGGGAAGGAAATCCTAGAGGTCATCTTTGGCAAGTGTGAACTTAGTTCCTTGTAAAGTAGGTGTTATTACTCCCAGTTTACACAGGTGGAGACAAAACTTGGATAGTCCAAGTGTAGTCTAAAATCGTACAACCAATTTATAGCAAAACTAGGGATGCTAGCTCTGCATGAATCAATAAATATTAAGTTTCCAATTGAGGTCAAACCATGTATTTGACACTGCGGAACAATGGTGAACAAAAACAGCCCCTGCCCTCCTTGAGTATATAGACAAGTAAATAAAATAAATAATGAGATGGTATGAAAAGTATGGGTGCAAGTTCATGAAAAGACAACATAGAAATTTGACCTCATTAAAGGATTCCAGAAGAAATAATGAGCTTTTGGTGTTGAGATATAGGGATCACCAGAAATTAAACACATATTTGAAAATAGTAGAAACACTAATTTCTTAACAATGACATTTCAACAGAAAGCAAGTATTGTTACCTTAGTCCTTTATACATTTTAACAAAGCAAACATTTGAATTTTTTGTTGTTAATACTCACCCAAGGATATTTTTTCCATTGATTTTTAGAGTGAGTGGATGGGAAGGAGGGAGGGGGAGTGAAAGAAACATCAATGTGAGAGAGATGCATTGACTGGTTGCCTCCTGCACCCGCCTTGGCCGGAGCCCAGGATCAAACCTGCAACCCAGGTTCGTGTCCTTGACCGAGCATCGAACCCACAACCTTTCAGTGCATGAGCCAACACTCTAATCCCTGAGCCCACACCAGCCAGGTCTGAATTTTATTTTTTTAATCCTCACCAGAGAATATTTGTCTGTTTATCTTCAGATGGAGTGGGGGCGGGTGGAGAGAAAGAAACATTGACATGAGAGGACACATCGACTGGTTGCCTCCCACACAGCCGGACCAGGGCGGGGTATGAACCACAACCGAGGTACGTGCCCTTGATTGGAATTGAACCCTCGACTCTTTGGTCTGCAGGCCGATGTTCTAACCACTGAGCCAAATCAGCCAGGCTGAAATTTTTTTAGTTGAACTAATTTTTTTTTTTCTTTATTGATTTTAGAGAGAGAGAGGAAGGGAGAAATAGAAACATCGATGAGAGAGAACATCGATTAGCCCTCTCCCACATGCCCCCCTCTGGCGATCTGGCCCACAACCTGGGCATGTGCCCTGACTGGGAATCAAACCAGCAACCTCTTGGTGCATGGGTCGACGCTCAACCACTGAGCCACACCGGCTGGGCTAATTGAACTACTTTTGATTGCAAAGGTGAATTTAAAAAAAAAAGTTCTTTGATCTTTTGGAGGGCTCCTGAGAAACTTAAAAATAGGTGAAAATGAAGCTTCTTCCCAGTCATTAACTTCCTCTTCCTGTTGATCTTCTTCTTAAAGATAAAGGATAGAGAGGGGAATAAAAATTTTAAAACCCTCTAAATACTTAAACAAAACTGTGGTGTTTAATGCCCTTCACCCTGGCCAGTTTGGCTTAGCGGTTACAGCGTCGGCCTGCAAACCAAAGAGTTGTGGGTGGCACTTAACCTAGGTTGCAGTTCGTCCCTGGCCCTGGTCAGAGTCATGCAGGAGGTAGCCAATTGATGCATTTCTCTCACATCGATGTTTCTTTCTCCCACTTACTCTCCCTCTCTTGCCCCCTCCCACTCTATCTGAAGATATTTGAAAAAATATCCTCGGGTGAGGATTAAAAAATAAAATTGTAATGCCCTTTTAATAATTTGTAATTAACCATGCTGAAATGAAAATTATTCATAAAATTATCTACATAATTTTGAAAATTCCGGGTGGTCATGTCCAAATATAGTATAATATAATTCAACGAGAAGAAAAGCAATGTGTAAAAAAATGTGCTGTGTAATATTTGGACATGACCACCCGGAAAGACTACATTGTAGCTGTGTCCTTGCGCCTACCTGTGGCATCACCCACAATGCAACAAGAACAGGTTCAGACTGAGGCAGCTGTGTAGTCATGTGGACTCAACTACCACAAGCAACTTAGCTCTTGGTGACATAATTTTTCAAAATGATAAATAACTTTTGGTAAAGTTCTAAGAAAAACAAAGTATAGTTTTAATCAGCTATTCCTGAAAAATTTAGGCATTATTAAAAGTGTATACGAATCACTGTGTTTATATGTAAAATAACACTCAAGTTCAGGCCTATGTTTTTGAATATCCAGTAGCACATTAGAAAATGGTGCCGGACAGTTCATTTTGCAGGGTTGTCTCACATTGGAAGAGCATCCCCAGTCACCACAAACAAGAAAATCACCCCCACTCCCCATTTCCAGAATATCCCTAGAGGGAGGTAACACCCTCCTTAAGAACCACTGTACTACAAATACAGAGTAAAAAAGAAGGGGTTATGGGTTACACAAGGGAGAGCCATTTTGCTTCCTGTTTATTACAGTTATGAATCTTAAATTCTACCCATTCATCACCCCCAAAACACACACACACCCAGGATGTGCTTGACCTAAGGGTACATGTTGTGGGAATTATTTTGTTCCCATGTGGGCCTGAGAAGGCAGCAGTGAAATGGAGCATCAGACACTCCACACTGGAGCTAATCAGCCTCCCCTGGCAACCAGCTTGAAATGCAGAAACAGCAGGCTTTCGAGGCCCACCCTGGCTCCCAGGCCCACTCTGTTTACCCTCAGCCCTGCCTTTCAATCCCTAGCCACTTCCTTCTTCCACAGGCCTAGTGTCTGCTTCTCACTTTGCTCCCCTCTTGGGTTGATTCCTCCCCATCAGCCACATGATGCTTAGAGAAGTCTTATTTGGGGAGATCACTAGTAGTGGAAGTACAGAAGGAGGGTGTGCTTGCTGATAATCCTCAGAAAGGGTTATGGCTGGTGTTTGAATCCTGTATTATCAAATTCCAGGAAGGTAAGGTTCAGGTTTATGTGCTTGCTGAGAGAAAGCATGCTTCAAATTTCAAGCAACTCACTGAGGAACTTTGGAACCTGTTCCTGGAATGGCAACTACCAGTTCTCTGAAGTGACTTGTAACTACTTAATAGGTGCAGCTCTGAAATCTATATATTTGTAACAGCCCATTACTAAAATCTTACTGATGCTGATACTTTTCCAGTTGGTTCTGTCTGGTAATGTTTTTACGAGGTAGATATCTTGCAACATATAAATGATAACAGTCTTATTGCTTAATTTTCCAGTATTTATACTTTCTTTTTCTTAACAAATTAACAATAGCTAGAACTTTATCATCAGATAGGTCATATATTTCTCATATCTGAAATAGTTTTTCATTATATTATTGAGTTCTTATGTCTTGCATTATTTTTCCTAAAACATAAAAGCACAGCTTTTTAGAGGTTACTATAATTAAAGAAAATTAAAACTTTTTTAAACATTGATTTTTATCTCCCCAGTGGTCTTCACTCCCAAGTCATCAGTGAGAGTGATGGCGGGGATAGAGCCATTCTTTATAGAAGGAAACTGCAGTGGAGAGAAACATGAGTGTCCTATTAAGCTGTTTTTAATGACACCAGAATCTGTGTTAATTCATACACATGGCAGGTGGGGGAATGGGCCCTATGCCCCACTGGTCCTGCTGAATGTAACACCCTCTCTCTTTTCTCAGAGACTGGTGGAGAGTCGCAGGCAGCAGATCTTAAAGGAATTTGAAGAGCTTCATCGGCGGCTGGACGAAGAGCAGCAGATGTTGCTTTCACGACTGGAGGAGGAGGAACAGGACATTCTGCAGCGCCTCCGAGAAAATGCTGCTCACCTTGGAGACAAACGCCGGGACCTGGCCCACTTGGCTGCCGAGGTGGAGGGCAAATGCTTACAGTCAGGCTTCGAGATGCTTAAGGTTCGACCTTTGCCCCTGCGTAGCCCCTCAGGTCGGGCACAGTATAGCTTTGCACAGGCCGTTCTGTCAGCCGAGGATGCTCACTCCTCTGCTTTGCTTCTTTAAACCCAGTTCTTTCTTCTAGACATACTCAAAGGATCTTTTTCTACAGTAAGGTTTCTCTGGTATCTCCCATTTCCTTCTAATCATTTCTGTGTTCTTATGTCTTGTCAACAATTATGTGCTGAATTTGTACCAAAGAAAAAAATCCACTCTTTTGAAAGGAGGGAAGTCTAGTTTGAATTCATGAAAAAACTATGCATTAAAAAGTGTGTAAATGCAGTTACAATTACTTTTAAGTCCTGGAACTTGATTTACCTAGTGCTAAAAAAGAATAGAAACCTAGTTTGAAAGATACTTGAAATTATGTGTAAAAATATATATATTGTTTTTGATATGTAAATGCTTCTATAATGTTTGAAATCATTTGTTCTCTTAAGCAGATGCATGGTGTTAGCAAGGCTGTAGGAAACATGTTTCTTCCCTTAGTGATCAGACCACAGCATTTGAATCAGTGAGGCGCCGTTGTACATTGATCCGCATGCTGATGTACTCCTTGGTGTTTATTCTTATGACCTTTCATGTATGTGTGTTCTGCCTTCCACATTAAACTGGGAAATCCTGGGGGGCAGAGATTTGTCTTCTTTGTCTTCTGGACCCCAAGTATTCACAAATCAGAACTGGCACACAGTTATTGATGTTATTAATCAATACCAGATGGGGATATCAAACCATAGTGGGAAGTATGACCTGTTCCTATACCACCAATCTGGCGCTATCTTACTGATCCTCAAGGAGACAGGTGTGTGGTTGGTACTTGGGGGACAGAGTGAAGAGCAGACACAATCCCTGTACCCTGCATTGAGCTCCCAGTGTCCTTGAGGAGCAAAGACAAACATACAAGAGATCATTTGGAAGTGATAAAAATTGCCAAGCTTCATGATGACCAGAAGTTGAAAGTGGGGATGAGGCTGGGAGAGATGTATCTAGATCCTTCGGGAGTTCTTGCATTGTGACCCTCAGTTTGCCCTATTCCAATTTTAGAGATCTAGGACTTTGGGGAGGAGGGGGAGCCTTTTGCCTGTAGGACCCTTGACTACCAGGACCAATATTGCTTTCTTTTCTCCTTCCCTCTAGGATGTCAAAAGTACCCTGGAAAAGTAAGTGATTCCTGCATCTCTTTAAGTGAGTTAGGTCTTAGCTTAGAGACTTAGGGTACAGTAAGGAGTTGGGGGAATGAGGATGGACAGTCATGCAGCTTCTGGGTAGGATATGGGAAAAGGTTTATTATATCCATGAAGCTAGTTAGGGAGCAAACCATTGGGATTAATAGCCCCTTATTTTCCCTTTGAGCATCAGGACTTCCTTGTTATGGAAGATACCAAGATAATGTAGAACCTGATTCTGCTTGTGTCTTTATGTGGAATTGTGTCCAAATAAGGTGGAAGAAGAAAGGGGTTGGGAGGGGGGAGGATAATCACCAACTTGCATGAAATCTAACCCTAACCCCGGAAAGTTCTGAGATTCATTCTTAAGGATTTGTCCAGGGTACCATATGACTCTCCCTAGATTAGCAAAAGAAAGCAATATGCAAGTGCTTGTCCTCAGGAAGGAGGGAGAAAGTGGGAGGACGGAGCTTCTCCTGACCCTCCCTTTCTTCCCCTTTCTCCCTGTCCCTCCTAGATGTGAAAAGGTGAAGACCATGGAGGTGACTTCAGTATCCATACAGCTTGAAAAGAACTTCAGCAATTTCCCCCGACAGTACTTTGCCCTAAGGAAAATCCTTAAACAGCTAATTGGTGAGTTGTTCCCAAAAGGAAAGTAGCAGAGGGAATCAGCAGAGAGCAGAAAGGCTTTAGGTCCTACTTGATCTGGGCTTCAGTTATCCCAGCTGTCACTTTCCATGCCCATGCCCATACCCACCCTTTACCTGGCTTTGGGCCACTCTAGGTCACAGAACTCACAGTGAAAGTCTCAGGTATCATCTGCTCTTAGACCCATACTTCTGAATAGGAACCCAGAAAGGTTAAATAATTTGCCTAAAAGTGGTACGCTCTTGAGAATGAAAGGGGATGTCATTAATATTTACTCAGAGAAGATAGTCATAAATCAGGACTGTTCCAGGAAGACAAATATCAGGTCACCTTATCTCTAGACCCTGATGATGTCTTCTCTGTATCCTTAACACACATTTTTCATTCCTTCTCACCCTTGAACTGTGCCTGGTTCTTCTCTGCACAGTGAGACAGATGATGATGTCAGAGGCAATAAGAGGAGAGACCAGGCAGGAGGAGGCTAAACCACCAGCCCTTGTGAAGGCAAGAGGGCATTATCCCCTTATTTTAGGGCCAGGGTAAGAAGTGAAGCCAGTGTTCCCTCCCCTCCCTTAGGTGACACCATGGATGGAGAAAGTTAACCAAACCATGGTGTTCGGGGGACCTTTAAGGGAACAGGCTCTGTAAGGCAGGCTGGAAGAGTGAGGCAGGGGCGTTGAGCTATTCCCATCCTCATCTAGCTCCCCACTCTGGCTTCTCCCGCCAGCGGATGTGACCCTGGACCCTGAGACTGCTCATCCTAACCTAGTCCTGTCAGAAGATCGTAAGAGCGTCAAGTTTGTGGAGACAAGACTCCGGGATCTACCTGACACACCACGGCGTTTCACCTTCTACCCATGTGTCCTGGCTACTGAGGGTTTCACCTCAGGTCGACACTACTGGGAGGTGGAGGTGGGCGACAAGACCCACTGGGCAGTGGGCGTGTGCCGGGACTCTGTGAGCCGGAAGGGCGAGCTGACCCCACTGCCTGAGACTGGCTACTGGCGGGTGCGACTCTGGAACGGGGACAAATATGCAGCCACCACCACGCCTTTTACTCCTTTGCACATCAAGGTGAAACCCAAGCGGGTGGGCATATTTCTAGACTATGAGGCCGGCACACTGTCTTTTTACAATGTCACAGACCGCTCCCATATCTACACCTTCACTGACACTTTTACTGAGAAACTGTGGCCCCTCTTCTACCCAGGCATTCGGGCTGGAAGGAAGAATGCTGCACCACTCACCATCAGGCCCCCAACAGATTGGGAGTGACAGGTAGGGATGTGGGAATAACTGGGATGAGGCAGGATCAAGAGCTATGGGCCTGCCTTCCTGTGACCTGCTGGAACGTCTTTGTGTCTGCCTGGTTCCAGTCCTGAACCATCTGGGAGAAACACCTTGGTTTCTAGAATGGTTTATGTGGGAGAGTAGGTAGGACTGGTCTGAGAGCACAGCTGTCTCCTCCTGTCAAGTGGGGAGCAGGTTCCCAGGGGATTCTCTGCCCAGAAGCCCATCAGGTTTTCTGTTGCACAGGATGGGTTGGGAAGGAAGGAGAGGCTTTTCCAGAAACAAAGAGTCTGGGAGGATATGACATGCTCAAACCAGAGAAGGAAAACCCCTATACGTTCTTTTTGGGGGTACTTTGACCCAGAATAGCTGTTTCTTGAGGAAGAGCACAGGGTATGTAATACCTCTAGATTGAAATAAAAATGAATGACAGTTGCTCTCATGGGTCTAGAAGATATGAGGAGTTTTTTTGAGGGCAGAGACTGGGCATCAAGAAGGTAAGAAAGAAGGTCAGGGAAGGGGGCTAATGGAACAGATTCCTAGAGACTAGGGAAGGGGAAAGGAGTTTCTTTGGTCTTCTATTCCCAGATTAAGGTTGCCATTGTGAGTTGCATTGACCAGAGGTAGCAATATGAGGAGGAGACGGTGAGAAGAAAGAAGAGGAGAACCCAGGCCCCTGTCTCCGTCTTCAACAGAGCTGGCTTATTGCCTGCCTCTGTATAGTTGATCGTCTCCAAGAAGTCTATCACCTTGCTCTAGGGGCAAGGTGCCAGAGATCCTGCAAGACAGTCTGCCCTTTTACTGCTTTCCCAAGGGAACTTGGAAAGGAGAGAGTCAGGTATTAAAGGAAAGAGAAAATTATTTCTATCCAAAGCTCTGGCCTTAAGGAATGTTACTAAATAGTTACTCCTAAGTTGTCAGCCTTATTAGCTGGTTAAGGTGTCCAAGCCAGAAAGGAGAAAGGAAATGCAGTCTTCCTTACTCTGAGGACAGGGTAGAAGAGGGTGGTATGTGTAGGGAAGGACCAGATGGGCAACTTCCTTGTGCCTGGAACTAGTGATCACAAGAGCCAGTCTTTTGCTTGTTTGCTGCCATCCTTTGCCGTTTGCCATTTCCCCTATCAGAGAATGTAATCATTTAATGTTAGGCCAAAATAACCTGTAGGTTACATATGTTGTCACAAAAGGCAAAGCAATGCATGCCAAACCATACTGAAATGACTTGGACTATCTGCTGCTCGGGTAATGGGGTTCACAGAAGGTTGGGACAAGAAACCAGTTTAGTGAGGGCATTTCAGTTCCTCCTACCACCTCAACAGGACTTTGTCCAGACTCTCTTACCTTTGTGCCTTGACTGTGGTTCTTTGTGGCAAGATGCTTTGATTGGTAAAACAATATGGAACAAAGGATCCACTGAAGTGATCTCTGTGTTGTGTGGTAATTTAACGACCACCACTGTTGATGTGTAAGAATCACTGGGTGTTGAAAATGCATGTTCCTGGGCTCACCCTGAGTGATTGATCAAGGTCTGTAGGCCTGGGCATCTACATTTTAAGCATACTCCTTTCATTTGAGTCAGGGACACTTGTGAAACTCATCCGGGAAGAGGTTTCAGCCACTTCCTCTGAGCTGGAGGCCTGGTCCCCTACCCAGCCTGATGGGGTCTGAGAGGGAGAAAGGCTTCACCCTCCCATGACTTAGGCTGTCCTTTCCCTGTCTCAGGGTCCATTCATGTTCTGCCCCTCCAGCTCACATCCCTCTACTCTGACCTCAAAAATTGGTGGTCATTAACTATGAAGCAGAGGTGTAAACAGGATGCCAAACAAAACAAATGGGAGATAGGTCAGAAGGAGGGATTGTGGTCCAGGTCTGTCTGTGTTGGAGGTGGAGTGTGGTTTCAGGGGCAAGAGATGCTGTTGTCAGGTTTCTGTACTCCACTACCTAAGAATAGGAGTTGGTGAGGACCACCTACTGTGTGTTTAGCACTGCATAACGGGAAATGTGTCTGGTTAAGTGGAAGAGAACTGTGCTGAGGGCCCAGAACGCTGTTCCTTCCCTCCACTACTCTCATGATCTTTTCCAATTTCACTTCCACTGGTACCAGTGATACATTTTTTTTGTAATGTATAACTTCTGTTCCTTCTATCTGTAGATCTTCTAGGCATCCACCTTTGGCTTCAAAGAGTAGGGCAGAAGGTCTATCTGGATATAAATAGCACACAGCCATCTCCCCAAGCTAGCTGCATACCCGTCTTCTGTCCTGAAAATGTATAGCAGTTTGAGATCCTCTCCTGTTCCACCAGCCTCTCCAGTCTCTACCTAGTATAACTGATCATGGGCTTGAAGACTAGAACTCATAAAGGAAAACTGGCTTAGAATGCAATCCAAACCAATGGGTCTGTGAGGCCCTTGGGTGGCGCTTGGCAGGCCCGGGAACTACAATTCCCAGGAGCCCTTGCGGTGACGCCGGGGCGGGCCTACCCGAGGGGCGGGACCCGCGGCCCTCCTTGCTCAGGCGCTGGCGCGCGCGGCGCACACAGTGATGGCCGGCCCAGTGAAGGACCGCGAGGCCTTCCAGAGGCTCAGCTTCCTGTACCAGGTGAGTCCGCGTAGGGGGCGCTCAGGCAGGGGACCGGTGCCGCAGGCCCCGCGTGACCTCCCACTCCCCTAGGCCGCCCACTGCGTGCTCGCGCAGGACCCCGAGAACCAGGCGCTGGCGAGGTTCTACTGCCACACGGAGAGGACGGTCGCCCGGCGGCTCGTCCTGCGGCGGTGAGAGGCGCGGAGCCGGGCGGCGGGCGGGGCGGGCGGGACGGAGGGCGGACGCGCGGACCACCCTCCCCTCGCCCGCAGGGACCCGTCGGTGAAAAGGACGCTCTGTCGTGGCTGCTCTTCTCTCCTCGTCCCAGGCCTGACCTGCACCCAGCGCCAGAGACGTGAGTGCGCCCGTGGGGGTGGGAGGCGTCGGCGGCCTGGGGCCTGGGGCGCCGGCCTTGGAGTTAGTGGTCAGCTCCGCTGGGGCAGCAGAGAGGTGTTGCTGTGAGAGGAAACCTCGTCCCAGGGTAAGAACAGATGTTATTTGGCAAAGTGGAGGGCGATTCCTCACCTTCGTGCAACAAATAACGTACTTTTATAAGATGTGTCAAGTGTTGAGCTAGCTTCATTATTTTCGTGGAAGGTATAGTTTCATGGGACAATCTAAGAGAGAAACAATGAAAATAGTGTAGAACGGTGATTCCAACCTTTTTCATTTCATGGCCCACAGAAACTAATTATTAAAATTTGCAGCACACCAAAAAAATGTATTTTTTGCTGATCTAACAAAAAAGTAGGTATAGACATCAAAGTTACAACTGAACTACAGAACAAACATCCTTCCAAACCACCTGAAATCAAGCTGAATGGAAGTCCTACAACTAGAAATTAAAGCAGCAGCCACATGGAGACTGGCAGGAGAGGCAGAGACAGGGATGGGCTGGTGGCAGATAAAAATCAGGAGGATACCTGGCTGGGAAGGTCCTCCTTGAGGAGTGGGGGGTGGTCCCTGTCCCACACCAGGCGCCAAGCTCAGGGTTCCAGTGCCAAGAAGAGAATCCCCATCACTTCTGGCTGCAAAACCAGTGGGAACTGAGGCTGAGGCTCAGGCTGCTGGAGCCGAGGCAGCTCCTCTTAAAGGGCCAGCAAAAGGACTTACTCAGACCCCCCTCCCTCTGAGCTCCAGCAAGGACAGGAGGCAGCTTGAAAGGCACCAGAGACATACAGGGAAGAACTGAGTTGTTTGGCATTGGGGCAAGAGCTGGAGAGGCAGCTTTGTCCCAGAGAGACCTGCAGGGAAAGGCCATTATTCCTTTGGTGACCCTTCTCTGACAATGCAGGGGGACGTCCACCATATCTGGGACTCCAGCAACCTGGTTCACACTGTTTGTCTCGCCCTGGTGATTCCCTGAGGCCCACCCAACTTTCAGGCCCACCCAAGGTGTTTCCAGTGGCTTTACCATAGGATTGGGCTGTTTTGGCTCCTGCTTCAGAGTTTCCTAAATTCTCTCAAACAAGTAGCATCTGGCAACAGCAAGCCCATACCTCTCATTAAGTGGCTCCAGGCCTGGCACTAGCTACAGCCAGCCTTGGTTCACAACTTGGCTTCACCTGGGTACCTCCAAGCCCAGCACAAGAAGCAGCCATCTGCAGATCACTTTGTAGCTTATTGCCTGGTGGCCCCGGATAGAACACAGGCAGTGGCTGACCTTGCCCCAGAGCCAGTACACCCAGTGGACAGCTTCAGACCACATTGAAGCCCCACCACCCAACCACCTCCACAGTGACACACTCAAGGAGTAGACTCAGGGGGTACCAGAGCCCTGCTGAAGTAAGTCTTGCTTTGTGTGGTGGGCCCTGCACAGCTGATCTTCCAAGTCAGAGGTCAGTGGTTAATGGGCACAGCCAGTCCAACATGCCAATAGCAATCAAGACTCAATTACAACAGAAGGGTGTAAAGTTGATAGGAGGGGTGCACCACAAGGCCCAGCTGGGGTGATAAGGGAAGCTGTGCCACTGGACCCTACAGGACACCTACTACAGCAGGCCACCCTAGGAAGCCTAGGAGACATAGCAAATCTACCTAATACATAGAAACAAATACAGGGAGGCAGCCAAAATGAGGAGACAAAGAAACATGTCCCAAATGAAAACAAAACTCCAGGAAAAGAACTGAATGAAATGGAGATAAACAATCTAACAGATACAGAGTTCAAAACACTGTTTATAAGGACACTCAATGAACTTAGTGAACATCTCAAGAGTATAATAAAGGACCAGTCAGAAATGAAGGATGCACTAACTGAAATAAAAAATAATTTATAGCCCTGGCCAGTTTGGCTCAGTGATTAGAGCATCAGCCTGTGGACCAGGGATTCCCGGGTTCGATTCTGGACGTACCTCGGTTGTGGTTTGTCCTTGGCCCCGGTTGGGGTCATGCGGGTGGCAACCAATTGATGTCTCTCACATCGATGTTTCTCTCTCTCTCTCTCTCCCTCCCTCCCACTCTGAAGATAAATGTAAAACTATCTCAGGTGACGATTAAAAAATAATAATAGTAATAATTTACGTAGAATCAAGCGTAGAGTAGGTCAAGCCAAGAAACAAACCACCGATTTGGAATCTAAGGAAGCAAAAAACACCGAATTAGAACAGCAAAAAGAAAACAATCCAGAAAAATGAGGATAGTGTAAGGAGCCTCTGGGACAACTTCAAGCATACCAACATTCACATCATGGTGCCAGAAGGAGAAGAGAGAGAGCAAAAAATTGAAAATCTATTTGAAAAAATGACAGAAAATTCCCTAACTTGGTGAAGGGAACAGACATACAAGTCCAGGTAGCACAGAGTCCCAAACAAGTTGAACCCAAAGAGGTCCATACCAAGACACATAATCATCAAAATGGAAAAGGTTAAAGACAAAGAATCTTAAAAACAGCGAGAGAAAAGCAATTAGTTACCTACAACAGAGCTCCTATGAGGCTGTCAGCTGATTTCTCAAAAGAAACTGCCGGCCAGGAGGGAGTGGCAAGAAATATTTAAAGTGATGAAAAGCAAGGACCTACAACTAAAATTACTCTCCTCTGCAAAGCAATCATTTAGAATTGATGGCCATATAAGTTTCCCAGACAAGAAAAAGCTAAAGGAGTTCATCACCACCAAACCAGTATTATGTGAAATGTTGGAGCGTCTTCTTGAAGAAGATAAAATATCTGAACAATAAAATGACAATTAATACATATCTATCAACAATTGAATCTACAAACAAAATGAGCAAGCAGAACAGAAACAGACCCATAGATTTAGAGAACTTTTTGTTAGTTTCCAGGTGGTAGTGGAGTTGGGTGAAAAAGATGAAGGGATTAGGAAGTACATTTTGGTTGTTAGACTGATGAGCCTAAAAGGGAAGGGGGGAAGTGGGGCGGGAAGAAAAACCAAAGAACTTATATGCATATATGCATAACCAGTGGACACAGCCAATAGTGTGGGGAAAGCAGGAGGGGGGCGGGGTTGGGGAAAAGCTGATCACGGGGGAAAAAGAGGGACATCTGTAATACATTCAGTAATAAAGATAAATTTATTTTTAAAAATAGGTATAATTTATTTTTATTCACAACAGATGGCTATTGTGTTGGCTGTTGTCATTTTTTTTTAAAATTCTTAACGGAGGATATGTTTATTGATTTGAGAGAGACAGAGAAACAACAATTTGATCAGGTGCCTCCCAAACCAGCCTGGACAGGGATAACTGTCAACCAGGAATCAAACCCACAGCCATTTTTGGTGTACTTGAGCCACCGGGCCAGGACCATTGTCATATTTATCTTGACAGTCTAAGGATAAAGAGGTCAGTGCTCCTGACTAGTCAGGTATTGCATATTTTAAAAATTATTGCAGCGCACTGGTGAAAATCACTGGTATAGAAAAACTTTAATTGTGGGACTACAGTGCTAAGTTACTTATGCCAGTGCTGGTGAGATTCATAAGAAGAAGGAGTAAGAGATGGAAGTTCTCAGCATGGGTGTTGACTCTGAGATGAGAGCTTGTGGTGCTGTCAAGAAAATGAGAATTTAGGAGGTAGGAGTTTGAAGTGCACAAGACATGAGGCTGGAGAAGGAATCGACAGAACTTGTAGAGTCTTGTAAAGGAGTTTGCACTTTATCTTGGAGTATCAAGAAATTGATAGTTTTGCAGGAGCCTCATACTATCAGATTTGCATTCAAAGTGTGGAGCAAGTGGAATTCCTACTGGAAATCAGTGGAGACAAAACTGGATTCAGACAACCTTTTCTAAACCAAGGCACTCTCTTCCATTTTCCCACGTTCATCCCAGGCTGCAGGGGACAGTGCTGGACAGTACAGACCTGCCTAACATGCCGGCGCAGCCAAAGGTTCCTCAACGATCCCGGGCATGTGCTCTGGGGAGACCGGCCTGAGGCCCAGCTAGGAAGCCAGTCAGGTGAGAAGTGGACAGAAATGTGGGTTATCCCAGGGGGGTAGGGATGATGGGGGACAAAGAACTGAAGGGGACACATAGGTGACTTCTGGGTTGGTGTGAGAGGTGCTACAGTCTTAGAAAATGCTGACTCTGCTCATCTTTCCAGATCCCAAACCACCACAGCCCCCACCAAATACAGCCCACCCCACTCCAGCCCACCTTGCTGAGGAGAAAGCACAGCCCCAGAGCTTCAGTCACCAGTGATGGATGCACCCTGTCTTCAGATAAATAAAGTCTAATTATGTTTCACTTTGGTGAGTCCGTAATGTAAGTATTTCAGCTCTTAATTCCATTTTCCTCTGTTTCTGTCTGTGTTTGTCTGTCACCAGATAATTTCTCCTTTGTCCTGTCTTTATCATACTCCGACTCCTACCATTCAGGGAGATCCTATTTCCATAGACCTCTTGGCCCCACTAAGCAGCTCGCATATCCAGGACCACGGACTCCAGTGCCCCTTAGCACCTAGTTCTCAGGGCAGTGCCACGTGTGGAACTCAGACTCTATGGCTGTCTGCAAGGGCCTGAGCCTTCTTAGGGCATTTTGTATTTAGGTAACACTGTTGACCAATGGGCTGGACAGACTGCTGATGCCACAGATGCTGTTTTTAAATGAGGAAAAGCAGTTGTGGGGTAGGGGCTTCAGATCCTCTCAGCCCACTTTAGAGTTTGTCTTTTCCAATCTCTGGGTTTTCTTCCTAAAAATATTAATAAGGAAAATTGTACAAACCCAAACTAGCAAGGTCAAAGGTGATAACGAAAGAACATGGCAAGCATCACATAAGTATGCTCTGTAGGTAAACCCTCAAGTTTTCTTGAGAAGTAGTAAACAACAGTTTTCTTCAGTATTCCTAGAGAACCTGCTCAAGGACAGAATTTCAGCCTGCCTCTTTGCTAGCTGCCAGCTAATGAGTGTACTACAAAAGTATGCAAACAATTTACTATCTCAGAATGCAGTTTTCTTCCCTTTCTCTTATAAATCCTGTGTTGCATTTACTTATTGCTGCATTAAAATCAACAACTTCATTAAAACACTTTATAATGCTGTGGCTTAAAACAACAGTGGCTTATTATTTCCCCTGCTTCTGTGGGCTAGGCTGTCTGAAGGCTTGGCTAGGTGGCTCTTCTAAATAGCACCACCTGGAGTTATTCCGCTGCATTTAGCTAGTGACTGGTACCTGGTCTGGAAGTCCAAGAAACTTCACTGTGCATGGATGGCACCTCATTGCTTCTCTATGTGGCCTTGTTACATAGCTGGCTAACATTCTCACAGCATGGCTGTCTCAGGGTGGTTAGACTTTTTTCCAAGAAGTCAAGCTCCAAGGTGTGTTTATCAAGCCTCTGTTCTCACCATGCTTGCTAATTATTGTCCCCTTGACCAAAGTCAATCACATGGCCAAGCCCAGATTCAACACCAAGGCATGAATACTGAGAGGTTCATTGGTTCCCTGGGGATCACTGATGTGGCATTCTGCTGTGTCTTTGTTTTGCCTTTGTCCCTGACTCAGTCTCCACTTACTCCTTTACATGTCAGTAAGTTATTCACATGGAAAATATTGAACGGTGTGCAAATAAATAAATGTTTTTTGAGTTACTCTTTCACAGTTTATTTCTGGTGTTAATGCCTACTTGGGCCAACTGTAGCACACAATAGAAACATGTAGCCTATAAGTGCATTCTGTGCAGACCTGGACCCTTTTTGTCTTCTGCTGAGCTTTCCTGGCTGCACCCACAAGTCTCATTTCTGAGCAGCTCATTGGCTCTTGCACACTAAATCTGATTCTTAGCCAAGTTTGTTTTGAGTGTGATTATGATTGCACATGACTGCACATGCCCACAGTGGAATAGCAGTGGGAAATCTCTGTGGTTTGATTTCATGGCTGAGCCTTTAAGTGATCCTGTAGTGTGAGAGACCATAGGAATCGTGTCCCAATTGGGAGGCAGATGAACTAATGTAGAATGTGGTTCACTTATGAGTCTGGCTTGTTGGTCTGTTTTATGCTTGCATCAGTATAGGTTCCTCTAACTACACATCATAGCCCTCTTCCTCCTCCCAAAACTCTGTTCTGTTTCTTGTTTACTGATGAGGACATGACAGTTGCCAATATATGCAAAAAATGGATTTCCTATAACAGAGGAAACCAAATCTCTAGTGTACAAAAGTCAGCTTTCTTTAATGTTTCTAAACAGTTTAGCATTTAAAATTTGTGTTCTTTTGGGACTCTTTAAATAAAATTAAACAGACAAAGAAAAAACTTAGATCTTTCCAAATGAATTTAAAAAAATGAGACCTTCCAAATGCAATAGAAACCAAGATTTAATTAATCCCCAAACCATAGGTACATTTAGCACTTTTTAAAACTGGTAAACATGAGTATCATTATTTTCAAGGGGAGAGCAAGAGAGAAAGGAATTGAGAGACCATTCTTCTGAATCAAAAGAGAATTAGAAAATTACTTAGATTTTCAACAAAGGGAATAATAAATCTAGTTTTGTCTACATCACATAGTTACTGTAACTATCAAATGAGAATATATGTGAAGGCACCTCGCAAATGGTATTATAGCCCTGGCCGGTTTGGCTCAGCAGTTAGAGCATCGGCCTGCGGTCCTGAGAGACCTGGGTTCAGTTCCCGCTAAGGGAATGTACCTCGGTTGCGGTTTGTCCCCCGCCCTGGTTGGTCGTGCGGGTGGCAGCCACTCGATGTGTCCCTTTCACATTGATGTTTCTCTCTTTCTTCCTCTCTCCCCCTCCCACTCTACCTGAACAAAAAATAGAAAAATATCCTCGGGTGAGGACAAAAAAAAAAAAAAGAAAGAAAGAAAATGGTATTGTAGGGCATTGTAATAAAGTGTAAGTAATAATCATAATATTTTGGGAGTAATAAGTACCAAAATATCTTAGAAAAGACAGGTCCTCGACATCGAGGAATCTGAATTATTGTCCCCATGATACATGTTTGTAAAATGAGACAGTTTGACAGTGTTCTTTTCCTATAGTTTCTTCCAACTCTGGAGACTGACAGATGAAGTTAGCCAGTTTTCCCACTAGATGTCAAAAGCAAGGGTTTCTTTTAGATTTTTCATGTACTCATTAAATATTTCCAGAGGACCTACTCTGTGGCAGGACATTGCTCAGGACCTGGGACCCACATGAGTGAACAACAGATGGAAGGAAGATTAGCAAGAAACAATGTATGATAAATTATATATCATAAAGGATACATGCAATGGAAAAAATAAGGAAGGTGAGGAAGCTGTGGGGTGTAGCTTCCAGTTTTAAATCAAGCAATCAAGGTAAGCAGCACTGAGAAAGTGACCAGAGCAGACTGAAGGAGCCTCTTCTGTGTCCACTCAGACAACCCCAGAGAAAGTTACTTCCTGCAGCTAATTCACATGCATGACAATAGCTGCTGTCTCTGCCAAAGAGTGTTATCTGGAAGCAGGAGCCATGCAGAGTGGGCCAACTGTATCAGGAAATAATGTCCCTAGGAGTGACCCCAAACAGTGAGGAATGAGAATTGGTGGATGCTCTACATAATCCCTCAGTCTCCAGCAAGGTTTAACCCTGGTGACACCAGTGCTTAGACATGCCTTTAAAAAAGATATTTTTTGTTGTTAATCTTCACTCAAGGATGATTTTTCCATTGCTTTTTAGAGAGAGTGGAAGGGAGGGAGGGAGGAAGAGAGAGAGAAACATCAACTGCTTGCCTCCCACACATGCCATGACGAAGGCTGGGGATTGAACTTGCAACCCAAGTACATGCCCTAGACTGGAAATCAAACCCATAACCCTTCAGTGCGTGGGCCAATGCTGTAACCACTGAGTCACACCAGCAGAGCTAGACACACCCTTTATGCATTTCCCTCCCGTTTCACTCCCCACTTCCTCACCATAATTCCTGGGATAATCTTCCAGGTAAACTACCTGCACCAAAATCTTTGTCTCTGGGTTTGCTTTGAAGGAACCCAAACTGAGAGTGACATTTGAAAAAAGACTTGGAGTAGGTAAGGGATCTAGCCATGTAGATATCTAGGGTGAACCTTCTGGGCAGAGGGAACAGCAAGGGCAAAGGTCCTGAAGTGGGAGGCCTGCTCAGGGCATTCTAGAGTCAGAAAAGCCAGTGTGAATGGAACAGAGTGAGCAAGATGGAGAGTAATCAATGTGGCCAGAGAGCTAATAGAGGCTAATCATAAGAAAATTGTTCATTGGGAGGCCATTGGAATATTTTAGCAAGGAAAGATGGCTTAATATTTTAAAACGATCACTCTTCTTTTTTAAAATATTTTCTTCAATTACAGTTGACATTCAATATTAGCTTCAGGTGTACAGTATAGTGTTGGACATTTATATAACTTAGGAAGTGGCTCTCCCAATAAGGCTAGTGCCCACTGAGCACCATGCATAGGTATTACAACATTACTACCTATATTCCCTGTGCTGCACTTAACATCCCTGTGACTATTTTGTAACTGCCTGTTTGTACATTTTAATCCATTTATCTTTTTCACCCATTCCCCAACCCTTCTCCCATCTGGCAACCATCAGTTCGTTCTGTGTATCTATGAGTCTGTTTCTGTTTTGTTTGTTCATTTACAGTCAAACCTCAGTTCTTGAACGTCTCACATCTTGAACAGTTCTGGTTCTCGACTAAGTCGTTCACGGAAAATGTCTGTTGTTGAACAGAACTTTGGTTCTCGACCCAACAACCCTCTCATGCTGATACCTGTGTGATCAGTCGCATGTTTCTCAGATGACAAAGGAGAGAATGCGCAAATATGAGTCATTTTACCGCTAAAGCTCGCATTGTTAACTTCTCAGGAAATTGTGTTCTGAATGTTTTCATGGGGTTTTTTTTTGCTTTTGTTGCTGCTCATTATTATTAAATACATACAGTAAATCACCATGGGTCCTAAGAAGGTTAGTGATAGCAGCAAAGTGAAAAGGAAAGTTGTGAGAACAACAATAGAGCTTAAAAAAGAAATAATTGCAAAGTATGATAGAGGTGTTCGTGTCTCTGATCTGGCTATTGAGTATGGCATGGCGAAGTCAACAATTAGTACAATTTTAAAACATAAAGAAGCCATCAAGAGTGCTGATGTTGCTAAGGGTGTGAAAGTGCTCACAAAACAACGATCACAGACAATTGAAGAGGTAGAAAAATTGTTGTTGATTTGGATAAACGAAAAGCAGTTAGCCGGTGATAGCATTTCGGAGGCAATGATATGTGAAAAAGCGAAGATGCTGCATGCTGACCTCCTGAAAGACACCCCTGGAAAGAGTGCTGAAAGTGATTCGTTTAAAGCTAGTAGGGGGTGGTTCCATAAATTTAAGAAAAGAAGTGGCATTCATGGTGTAGTGAGGCATGGGGAGGCTGCCAGTTCTAACAAAGTAGCTGCTGATAATTTTGTGACGGAATTTCAAGAATACGTAGAGGCCGAGGGATTTGTTCCCCAACAAGTGTTCAGTTGTGATGAGACAGGCCTTTTCTGGAAGAAAATGCCGAAGAGGACCTACATCACACAGGAGGAGAAGTCACTGCCAGGACACAAGCCAATGAAGGACAGGCTGACATTATTGCTGTGCGGGAATGCCAGTGGGGACTTCAAGTTGAAGCCACTACTTGTCTACCATTCTGAAAACCCACGAGTTTTCAAGAAAAATAATGTCATGAAAAACAAGTTGAATGTGATGTGGAGGGCTAATAGCAAAGCTTGGGTAACCAGGCAATTTTTTATTGAGTGGATTCATGAAGTGTTTGCCCCAAGTGTGAAGAAATACCTCTGGGAAAAACAGTTGCCACTCAGGGCACTTCTTGTAATGGACAAGGCTCCTGCCCACCCTCCAGGCTGGGAGGCCGAGTTGGCGGAGGAGTACAGCTTCATCACTGTTAGGTTCTTGCCGCCTTACACAACTCCTGTCCTCCAGCCCATGGGTCAGCAGGTCATTTCTAATTTTAAGGAACTCTACACAAAGGCATTGTTTCAGAGGTGTTTTGAGGTGACCTCTGAGACTAATTTAACCCTCAGGGAGTTCTGGAAGGAACATTTTAATATCCTCACTTGCTTGAGGCTCATAGACAAAGCATGGGGGGAAGTGTCTTCCAGGACCATGCAATCAGCCTGGAAGAAACTGTGGCCTGAGTGTCCTGCTGAAAGAGATTCCCAGGACTTTGAGGATGAGCCCATGTCTGTTGTGGAGGATATTGTGACTCTGGGCAAGGCCATGGGCTTGGAGGTGGATGGTGAGGATGTGGAAGACTTGGTGGAGGACCACAGCACTGAGCTGACCACCGGGGAACTCCAAGACCTTCAGAGGGAGCAGCGGCAGATGGCAGCTGAGGAGCTTTCTTCCGAGGAGGGAAGGGAGGATGTTCCTACTTCACTAATCAAGGGAATGCTTGGGAAATGGGGAGAAATGCAAAATTTTATTGAGAAATATCACCCTGACAGAGAAGTAGCAAGCCGTGCGATAAACTTGTTCAATGACAATGCAATGTTTCACTTTAGGCAAGTGTTAAAACGCAGGCAAAAACAATCACTGGATAGGTTTTTAGTAAGACAGAGGCCCAGTGAGCCTGAAGCAAGTTCTAGTGGAGCAAAGAGACGAAAAAGAAAGAACCCCAGAAGAACAGCTCCCTGACATTTTTATGGAAGGGGACTCTCCTTGCAAACAATGACATCCCTCTGTCCCTCCTCCCCAAATTCAGTCATCAGTAGCTCTCAACATTAATGGTAAGTTTTGGTGTGTATGTAAATTTTCTTTTTTTTTTTTCTTTTTTGAATTTTTTTTTTCTTTATTGATTTTAGAAAGAGAGGAAATGAAAAGGGAGAGAGAGATAGAAACATCAATGAGAGAGAACATCAATTGCTCGCCTCCTGCATGCCCCCCACTGAGGATCTGGCCCACAGCCCAGGCATGTGCCCTGACCAGTGCATGGGTCAATGCTCAACCACTGAGCCACACTGGCCGGACTAAATTTTCATTTTTTACTATACGTTTTCTTTCCTTTTTAAATACATTTTTACTGATTTTTTAGAGAGAGACACATTGATGTGAGAGAGAAACATCAATCTGTTGCCTCCTGCATGCCCCCCACTGGGGATCCAGCCCAAAACCTGGGCATGTGCCCTCACCGGGAATCAAACCAGGACCTCTCAGTGCATGAGGCACACTGGCAGGACTCATTTCCTTTTTGTTAGGTTTTAATTTACATTTTATGTCCTTTTTGTTTTTAAAGTATTTATAGATTGAACAGTACATTAGGCATGTACCGTCTATAAGAAAGGTTAAAACTGAATCATTTGGAGGTCTGGAATGGATAATTCAGTTACATTATTTCTAATGGGGGGAAAAATTAGTTTTCCAACAAATCACTTCTCGAACAGCCTTCCAGAACAAATTAAGTTTGAGAACGGAAGTTCCACTGTATTTTGTATTTCAGATTCCACATATAAGTGAAATCTTATTTCACTTAGCTTAATACTCTCTAGGCCTATCTGTGTTGGTGCAAATGGTTAAGATTTCATTGTTATGTATGGGCAAGTCACTTTTCATTGTGTATATGTACCATGTTTTATATCCAGTCGTCCAGAGATGGGCATTGGATTGCTCCTATATCCTGGCTGTTGTAAATAATGCTGAGTGAACATTGGAGTGTATATATCTTCAAATTAGTGTTTTGGATTTCTTAAATACCCAGAAGTAAAATTGCTGGGTCATAGGTAGTCCTGTTTTTAATTTTTTAAGGAATCTCCATACTGTTTTTCATAGTGGCTGCACCAATTTGTATCCCCACCAACATTGCATGAAGGTTCACTTTTCTCCATATCCTTGCTAACACTTATTTGTTGATTTATTGATGCTGTTTTGACAGCTGTGAGGTGGTATCTCATTGTGGTTCTAATTTACATTTCCCTTATGTTTGGTGATGTTGACCATCTTTTCATATGTCTATTGGCCATCTTTGAAGAAGTATCTATTCAGGTTCTCTGCCTTTTTAAAAAATTAAATTGTTTGCTTTTTTGTTAAGTTGAAGAAGTTCTTTATAAATTTTGGATATTAACCCCTTAGCAGATTATCATTGGCTAATATCATCTTCTGTTTGGTAGGTTGTCTTTTTGTTTTGTTGATGGTTTCCTTTGCTGTGCAAAAAACATAGTTTGACATAGTCCCAAAGTATGACTAAGAGCAATGTCAGAGAGTCTATTGCCCATGTTTTCTTCTAGGAGGTTCGTGGTTTCATCTCCCATTTAAGTCTTTAATTTATTTTGAGTTTATTTTTATATATGGTATAAGAAGATGGTCTAGTTTCACTTTTCTTTTTTTTTTTTTTTTTTTTTGCATACATCTGTCCAGTTTCCCCAACACCATTTATTGAATAAACTGGGTTTTTTTTGTTGTTGTTTCTTTAATATTTTTTCTTTATTGATTTGAGAGAGAGAGAGAGGAAGGGAGAGGGAGAGAGAAACATTGATGAGAAAGAACATCCATTGGCCTCCTCCTGCATGCCCCCCACTGGGGATTGGGCCCACGACCTGGGCATATGCCCTGACCGGGAATCAAACTGGAAACCTCTTGGTGCATGGGTTGACACTCAACCACTGAGCCACACTGGCTGGGTTGAATAAACTGTTTTTACCCCATTATATATTCTTATCTTCTTTGTCATATATTAATTGGCCATATAAGCATGGGTTTATTTCTGTGCTCTCTATACTGTTCCATTGATCTATATGTCTGTTTTTATGCCAGTACTATGCTGTTTTGATTACTATAGCCTTGTAGAACAGTTTGATATCAGGTACTGTGATACCTCCAACTTTGTTCTTCTTTTGCAAGATTGCTGTGTCTATTTGGGGTCTTTTGTGGTTCCATATAAATTTTAGGATTATTTGTGCTAGTCCTGTGAAAAATGCCATTGGTGTTTTTTTGTACAATTTTTTATTTTTCTTTTACATTCACTTTTTTCACTCATCCCCCTCAACCCCCTCCATCTGGCAGCCATCAAAATGTTCTCTCTATCAATCCATTGTTATTGTTTATTTTCTTTTATAGATTCAACTGTTGATAGATATGTACTTATTGCCATTTTATTATTCATATTTTTGTTTTTTTCTTCTTTAAGAAGACTCGTCAAATTTTATGTAGTACTGGTTTGGTGGTGATCAACTCCTTTATCTTTTTTTGGTCTGAGAAGCTCTTTCCTTTGATTCTAAATGATAGCTTTCCTGGGTAGAGTAATCTTGGTGGTAGGTCCTTGCTTTTCATCACTTTGAATATTTCTTGCCACTCCCTTCGGGCCTGCAAAGTTTCTGTTGAGAAATCAGCTGACGGTCTTATGGGAACTCCCTTGTAGATAACTAACTGCTTTTCTCTTGCTGCTTTTAAGATTCTGTCTTTAACTTTTTGCATTTTAATTATGATGTGTCTTGGTGTGGGCATCTTTGGATTTATCTTGTTTGGGATTCTCTGTGCTTCCTGGACTTGTATGTCGGTTCCTTTCACCAAGTTAGGAAAGTTTTCTGTCACTATTTTCACATAGATTTGTAATTCCTCTCTTGCTTCCCCTCTGGTATCCTCATGGTGTGAATGTTGGTATGCTTGTCCCAGAGGCTCCTTATACAGTGAAATCTTGGTTCTCGAACTTAATTTGTTCCAGAAGCCTACTCAAGAAGTGATTTGTTGGAAAACCAAATCATTTTTTCCCATTAGAAATAATGTAAATTGAATAAATTCATTCCAGACCCACAAGTGATTCCATGTTTTGTTTCTTTATTTTGTTTTGCTCTATTAACTCTAGAGAGAGATAGAAACATTGATGAGAGAACACATAAATCGGCAGTCTCCCGTATGTCCCACACTGGGTACTGGGCCCACACCCTGGGCATGTGCCCTGACCGGGAATCAAACCGGCGACCTCTTGGTGCATGGGTCAGTGCTCAATCACTGAGCCACACCAGCCAGGCAAGTTATTCTGTTTTAACCTTCCTAAAATAACAGTACATGCCTGAAGTGCTGTTCAATCTATAAAAAAAAGACTTCTCTTCTTAAATTTGTCGAACCACCCCCTACTAGACTAAAAGGAATCACTTTTCAGCAGGGTGTCTGTCGGGAAGTCAGCACACGGCCTCTTCCCTTATCACTGGCTAACGGCTTTTCCTTCATCCAAATCAAGTTTTTCTACCTCTCCAGTTGCCTGTGATCATTATTTCTTTCACATCATTAGCAACATTAGCACTCTTGATGGCCTCTTTATATTTTAAAATTGTGCTGATCTTTTTTTGTTTCTGTTCTGATTGGGTATTTTCTGCTTCCTTATATTCCCGTCTCTGACTTGATCTATTGTACTGTTGATTCCCTGCAATTTATTCTTCATTTTAGTTCATGTACTCATTTCTTTTTTTTTAAAGTTAAACAAGTTGGGTTTATTATTCAGTGCAGTGAGGAAGAACACATGACATAGGGAGCTGTGGGGTGTCACAGTAAGAGGTGTGTTAGAAAATACATATAGGATTTAGACTTTGGTTGAATGATTTGGGGTTGGGTCTATGGAAGCAGACTGTATTTGTTTCCTAGGCCTTTTGTAACAAAGTATTACAAACTGGGTGACGGAAAAACAAAAGAAACTTACTTTATCACATCTCTGCGGCTGGAAGTTGAAAATCAAGGTGTCAGCAGGGCCATACTCCTGAAGCCTCTGTGGAAAAAACTTCACCTGTCTCTTCCTGGCTTATGGTGGTGGACAGCAGTCCTTGGTATTCTTGACTTGCAGAGGCAGCACGCTGATCTCTTCCTCCCTCTTCACACAGACTTATTCTGTTCTTCAATTCTGACTGGTTCTTTTTATGGTTTGCTTTTCTTTTATTATGCAGATGAAGTTCTCACTAAGTTCATCTACTCTTCCCCTAAGTTCATTGAGCATCCTTATAACCAGTGTTTTGAACTCTGCATTGGTAAATTGCTTATCTCCATTTAGTTTAGCTCTTTATCAGGAATTTTATTCGTTTCTTTTGGGACATGTTTCTTTGCCTACTTATTTTGATTGCCTCCCTGTGTTTGTTTTCATATATTAGGTAGAGCTGCTACATCTGCCAAGCTTGGTACAGTGGCCTTATATAGTAGGTGTCCTGTAGTGTTTATTGTCACAGCCTCCCAATCACCTAAGCTGGGCACTCCAGGTGCACTCCCCACCCCTGTGTGGGTTGTGGTTGAACCATTGTGGTTGAACCTTCCTTGATTGCTGTTGGTACATCAGTTGGAGGGATTTAACCCCATGTCAATTGGCTGCAAGGACTGGCTGCAACCACAGTGGAGGATCGGTAGTGCAGGGACCCATCCTACAGAGCAGGACTTACTTCAGTGGGGCTCTGGTGCCTGCTGAGTTTGCCCCTTCAGTGTGTTGTTTGTGGAGGTGGTTGAGTGGTGCTTGAGTGTGGTCTGAAGCTGTTCACCAAGTGCACTGACTCGGGCCTTCCAGGAGGTGCAGATCAGGGTCAGCCACCACCTGTGTTCTACCCAAGGCCACCCTGCACAAGCTCCAAAATGATGAGCAGATGGCTATTACTTGTGCTTGGCTTGGAGGTGCCCAGGCAAGGCCAAGCTGCGAATCAAAGCAGATTGCCACTAGTGGTGGGCTTTTGGGGCCACTTAAGGAGAGGCATGGGACACACCAAGGCCAGATGCTGCTTAAGAGATTTTAGAAAAGTCTGAAGCATGGGCCAAGACAGGCCGTTGATATGGGAAGGCTACTGAGAACAGCTTGGATGAGTCTGCAAATTGGGTGGAGCAAGCTCTCAGGGAATCACCAATGCGGGTTGAACAGTGTGAGCCAGGTGATTGGAGACTCAGATATGGCACTCACCTGCTGGCTCCGTGGGAGCAGGACTCAGCAAGGACCAGTGGCCTCTGCCAGCTTTTCTGTCTGCAAGAAAGCTGCCCCTCCAGCTCTTGCCCTAATACCAAACAACTCAGTTCTTCCCCATATGTTTCTGGTGACTTTTAAGCTGTTGCCCCAATACTAGAGCTCATAGCTAGTGAGTCTGAGTAAGTCTGTGTGTGAGCCCTTTGAGAGGAACACCTGGGACTCCAGAAGCCCTCTGTCTCACTCATCCACAGTCCTCACTGGTTTTTACAGCCAGAAGTTATGTGGACATCTCCTGACTTTGGGACCCCTCACTCCTTGGGAAACCTCCACAACCAAGATATCCCTCCCGATTTTTATCTGCCCCACATGGGTGTGGGAGCAGCCCATTTTACTTCTCTGTCCCTTCTACCAGTCTCAGTGTGGCTTCTTTATATCCTTAGTAGTAGAACTTGTGTTCAGCTGGAATTCAGGTGGTTCTGAATGATGTTTGTTCTGTAGTTTAGTTGTAATTTTGATGTGGTTGTAGGAGATGGCAAGTACCACATTTACTTACGCCACCATTTTTCACCATTGGTATTTTGATAGGAATTTCATTGAAATTGTATATTGCTCTGGCTAGTATTGAAATTTTAACAATGTTAATTCTATCTATGAATATAGTATATTCTTCCATTTATTTGTATCTTATATTTCTTTTCTCGGTGTCTTATAATTTTCATAGAACAGGTCTTTTATCTCCTTAGTTAAATTTATTCCTAGATATTTTATTTTCTTTGATATAATTGTAAATGGGATTGTTTCATTAGTTTTCCTTTCTAATAGTTTATTATCAGTGTATAAAAATGCATTTGATTCCTGAATATTAACTTTATTTCTTGCTACCTCACTGAATTAATTTATTCTAATAGGTTTTTTGGTGGAATCTTCGGGGTTCTCTATATATATATTACTATGTCATTTGCAGTTAATTATAGTTTTACTTCTTCCTTTCCAATTTGGATGGTCCTTATTTCTTTTTTTTTTTTTTTTGTCTGGTTGTTGTGGTTAAGACTTCCAGTACTCTGTTGAATATGAGTGTAAAAGTCGATATCCTTAGCTTGTTCCCGATCTTAAGAAAAACGCTTTTAGCTTTTCCCCATTAAGTATGATGTTGGCTGTAGGTTTGTCATATATGGCCTTTATTATGTTGAGGTATGATCCTTCTATTCCCACTTTGCTGAGAGTTTTATCATAAATGGGTGACGATTTTGTCAAATTTGTTCTTTGTAACAGTAGACAAAGAGAGCAAGATTGGAAAAGGGAAATAGGAAGCCGTGGCAGTCACCCTTGTGAGAGATGGCAGTGGCCTGGACTGGGGTGTTAGCAGTGACGATGGAGAGGAGTGTTCAGATTTTAGTTACACCTTGAAGTTGTGAACCATACATTTCCTGAGACGAGCAGTGGGCTATGAGGAAAAAAGGATAAACAATTCCACAACTAAAGTTTAAAGCTGCTATGTACTGTAATATAATATTCAGAATAAGAAGTCGGTCTGTACTTTAAAAACATCCTTTCAAAGGATACTTGATGAATTCCTGTTTGATCAGAATGTGGAGAGAGCCCAGTGTGTCCCCACCCTGATATGGGAAAAGGAGGTGTGCATTAGTTCCTAGGGCCACCACAACACACCTTAAAATGGTTGGCTTGAAACAACAAATGTATTCTCTCAACATTCTTGAGGCTAGAAAGCAAGCTATCAGCAGAGCCCTGCTCCCTCTGAATGCTTTAGGGGAGGACCCTTCCTTGCCTCTGCCTAGCTTCTGGTGGTTGCTGCCAATCCCTGGCAGTCCTTGGTTTGTCTGCGCATCACTCTAGTGTCTTCATCCGTCATCAGTTGGCATCTCCCCGTGTGTCTCTGTCCAGATGCATCTCTTATAAGGACAACAGTCATTGGAGTATAGCCCACCTTAATCCAGGATGATCTATCTTAACTTGATTATAGCCACAAAAACCCTATTTCCAGATAAGGTCATATTCACAGGTTCTGGGTGGACAAAAATTTCGAGGGTTAGGGTTTTTTAATTTAATGCAGTCATTCCCAGGGCTTATACAAAGTATGCTGTAAAGTTATTTAGAATGGAGAGACATCCCATAAAGTCTCTCTGTGAACTTTTCTGTAATGTTAATGCTCTAAGGTGGTGATTCTCAACCTGTGGGTTGCAGCCCCTTTGGGAGTCACCTAAGACCATCAGAAAACACTTATTTCCAATGGTCTTAGGAACCAAGACACCACTCCTCTATCTGTCTCCAGGCGGGTCTGCCCACATGCAGATATGCCCACATGAGGAACTGTATAAAAGGGTCGCGGCATTAGGAAGGCTGAGAACCACTGCTCTAAGGATTTTTAGCATATATTCTCTCATTATAATGAGAACAACTTAGTTTATAGAGTTCTTCATATTAACCAGAATAGTTTACTTAATATTTGTTCTACTGAGTGACCCTATTCCCAGGAAGGTGCAGACCTGGCAGATTAGGCTTAGTCCTCAGTTCATATCACAAATTAGAAATTGAATTCGGGGGTGCTGTCTGGCTTACTAGGAAATTTAAAAGTAAGCATTATATTAGTTGCTAGAGCCTGCCATAGCAAAATACCATGAACTGTGTGGCTTAAACTACAGAAAGTTATTGTCTCACAGTTCTGGAGTCTAGAAGTCCATAATCAAGGTATCAGTTGGGTTGGTTCCTTCTGAGGGCCATGAATGAAGGGTCTGTCCCAGGTCCCTCTCCTTGGCTTGTAGATGACTGTGTTATCCCTATATCTTCACATCACATCCCTCTGTATGTGTGTGTCCAAATTTCCCTTTATAAGGACACCAGTCCTGTTGGAATAGGGCCCACCCTAATGAACTCATTTCAACTTGATTACCTTTATAAAGAACCCATCTCCAAATAAGTCCACATTCTGAGGTATTGGGGATTAGGACTTCAATGTGGATTTGGGGTGGGGATGGGAACTGTAACAAGTGTGAAAGGGTTTAGAGCAATCTCAGTAGTTCTTAGGAATGCATAGGTTCATTCCAGGTTAACTCTCCCAGTGAGCTGCTGCCTGCAAATTTGTACCCACCATCAGCTGCCTGCCTCTCCTCAAGAAACCTGCTGCCTCAGTTATCTGCCTGGGTCCCAAGCTATGTACCCAGGATGAAGAAGACATTTCCAAGGCAGTTCTCCCATCTGGCAATAAGGTACAGAGTTCCACTTGCAGGCCTCCCCTCAGCTTCCGACCTTCTGGATAAGGTTTCTTCTGCACCTCAGCCATTCAGCACAGCAACCCCCTGCCCTTCAGTGAGTCAGCGTAGCAATGCTGTTCTTATATTTCTGCCAGTTCCAATATTGGCAGCATGCTCAGCCAGAACACAGACTCTGGTCCAGATTTGAGAAGAGGCCATAATAATGGTTTCAGTTTAGGGTTACTTTTACTTTGTCTTCTGAAGCAGCAAATAAACATTGCAAAGGCTATACCTGAGATGAAGCAGAGATGGGACCCCCAGCCACAGCAGTGAGATGACCACAGGTCAGGGGGCTTCAGAACCGTGGGCAACCTCACCGCCTATACTAAGGTCAAAGGTATCATCACTCAGAAACAATTCATATCCTTATGAAGGGATCATCTGTCACCCTACCAATTAGGCCACTTTGCTCCACTGCACAGGCTCCATGTCTTAACTTTGTTGGGGTGCCAGTGTCTGACACCCCAACCCCCATGCAATACCTGTAATTTCTCATTATGGGGCATTTGGGGGAAAGCTGGCATGTATGCTCCATGGCTTTATCCAGGGATGTAAACAACTGTTCCCCATCATCCATCTTAACAGGGCAATCCACATACATTCACTTAGCTGAGGCCATTTTCCTAACACAGAGTGTCTAAAATCTATTGACTTAGGGAGAGAAAGACATGGATGTGAGAGTGGAACATTCGTCATCACCTCCTGCACACCCCCTACTGGGGATGGAGCTGGCAGCCCAGACATGTGCCCTGACCAGGAATCCAGCAGCCTTTTGGTGCACAGGACAGTGTTCAACCAACTGAGCCACACCAGCCAGGGCCTGATACAGTGTCTTTAAATACACCGTTTCCAACCCTCCCACTGCTGCTCACTGGGGCACCAACAACTCATTTTGGCTGGTCTGTTACAGATCCATGTTTAACTTTGTGAGAGTCTAGATGTGATTGAATTTTCTGGAGTCTGTTGACCCCCAGATACCTTATTCCCTGCAGAGCTGGAGCTCAGACTGCAGACCAGTGACCCCCATCAAGTTTTAGTCAGAGGCTTTGTAAAGAGACCTGCATTTCTGACTTCACCACCTTAAATAATCATGAAACTGGACAAAATAGCATAGTGGTTGTTACCAGACTTTGGACACCAGACATCCAAGCACTGCAGTTCTTGAGAGAAACAGTGTATAAGATGTGTCCCCTGTGCCTTAGGACAATTTCCTACCAAAGGCACAGGGTGGAAGAACAGTGTGCAGGCCCTTTCTGCTGGCCTAAGAGGCAAGAGACAGAATTTGGGGCCTTGGGAGTGGCTTAGCGTCTTGCGGGGTACAGAGGAGAGCAGAGGCTGTGTGGGAGTTACCCTGGGTCCCAGGGCCCAGTGCTGGGCTGCAATGGCCTGAGAGCAAGTTATGAGGGCCACACTGCTGGGAGACTAGAGTTCTCACCCAGCAGAGTGCAGACCTTGCTGAAAACCCCAAGTACTCAGCCAAGACACCAGAGAGCCCAACCTTTGAATGAGGACCATGCCAGAGTAAGAGCTGAAAATCAAGGTTCGGCAAGGGAAGCAACTGCCTGCCAGAAGAAAACATGTTTTTCTTAAATTAATTTATTTTTGTTACAGATGTTTCTCCTTTTCCCCCCAATAATCCCCCCCCCCCCCGCAGAAGAAAACATTTTTAAAGGAAGACAACAGCCCTAGCCAGTTTAGCTCAGCAGTTAGAGTGTCAGCCTGCAGACAGAAGGGCTGTGGGTTCAATTTGTGACCAAGGGCATGTACTTAGGTTGCAGGTTCCAGCCCCAGTCGGGGTTGTGTGGAAGGCAACCAATCAATGTGTCTCTCACATCCATGTTTCTCTCTCCTCTCTATCTCCTTCTCTCCCCCCCTCCCTCCCTTGCCCTCTATCTAAAAATCAATGGAAAATATCCTCAGGTAAGGATTAACAAAAAAATAAAATGAAATAAAGGATGACAGTGTAATCCAGTGTTAAGTACTGTTTTCTGATCTAGTTTCAGAGTAATTACCCTGCAGTAAAATTGATTGCTTTCCTGTCCCCAGCATTGCTACCCATCCTATTGGTTAAATGATTTTTTTTTTTTTCTCCCTCACTTGAGGGAAGTATTTTACTTGGACTTACTCCAAACTTGATTCTAGAAGTAGACATGTGATCCAGGCCCATGCAATTAGGGCATCAAAATCCCCTGCCCAGCCCTGGCCAGTTTGGCTCAGCGGTTAGAGCGTCGGCCTGTGGTCCGGAGAGACCCGGGTTCGGTTCCTGCTAAGGGCACGTACTTCGGTTGCAGTTTGTCCCCGGCCCTGGTTGGTCGTGCGGGTGGCAGCCACTCGATGTGTCCCTTCACGTTGATGTTTCTCTCTCTCTCTCTCTCCCTTCCTCTCTCTCCCTCCCACTCTATCTGTACAAAAAATGGAAAAATATCCTCAGGTGAGGGGGAAAAAAAAAAAAATCCCCTGCCCAGTATGATTGGTAGGCATGGGTAACACCCAGACTCCTCAGTGAAAACAGCAAGGCTGGTGAGAGGCACGTGAGACACAAATAATGTACACACAATGTTAGGTACCTCAGAAAAGCTCTGGGACAACCAAAGAATCAGATGTGGAGGCCATACCACAAGGGCACTGAGCAAACTGATACCATTATAATAACCTAGTTATTAAGTAACAGGAAAGTAGCAAAGAGGTGACTAGATAATATAGCATGCCATTTATACAGCTTTGCCACGAAGCTTCAGTTAACACTCTTGCAGATCACTGGAGAAAGAAACTGGACAACAGACACATGCCCAGTAAGGTCTGGATGGTGTGGGAAGGTGCTTACCTGTCAATCATGCCTGAAAACAAGTAATTGGCCAAAATAGAAATGACCATTACAAGAACACAAAACCTGAGATACGTAAGCTCCTAAACAAAGTTCCCTCCTTTGCGCTCTCTTGGCCCTCTTACTCTCTTGGGACTTCTGTTGCTGGAGGTGTGGTCCTCTGCATTTGCCCACGTGACTCATGGCCATGTGGGACCCACGCAATGGACTACCAGACCAGAATTAGCCTGATGCTACATCAAACCCAGCTCCACCACAGAATAGAAACCCTGGACACTGGCCCTGCTTCTAGCTCTACTGAAACCCTAGCTGTACCTTTTCCAGGACTGGCTTAAGGGAAATGGGACTTTACAAACCAAAGGATATAACTCCACAAAAATAAAAATCATTTGTTCTCCTGTGCGCATCTTATAAAATTTCTCAAGATATCGTAAGAACTCCACTCTGACTAGTGATAGACAAATTGGATCTACTCATTTCTCCCATAACAAAACCACACTGTGGACTGTCCTAAAGAGCACCTCCCCTGCCATCGCCCTGGACCCAGACATAGCAGGCCACACCATTGATGATGAACATGTGTGCTGACTCCTTTGCCAAATGCAGGTCTTCCTGAGTGTGGCTGAGGAATCAAGGCCAGCACAGATGTGAGCTGGGCAGACTCAGGTCGCTTAGTGATCTAGTGTCAGGAGAGTCTGGATGTGGCTATTGGGCAGCTGCAAAGCGATCACATGTGCTACCAGCAGTTATTGAAATGTAGTCCTGAACTAATAGAGTCTGCTAAAACTTACTTTTCTATTTATACTAAGATTTCTTTTGCCATTTTCTCTATGTTGATGTGCACCATGGTGGGTGTACTGGTGCCATCAGAAAAAGACAGGGGCACCAATCTGTGTGCCTCACTGCCACACAGGGCAGGGCATGGGTAGATGAGCCAGTTCCACTTAAGAATGTCCTCTAAAACGAAAGAGAAGTTACAACTGACACCACAGAAGTACAAAGGATCGTGAACAAATATATGCCAACAAATTGGACAATCTAGGTCAAATGGACACATTTCTAGAAAACAGTCTCCCAAAACTGAACCAGGAAGAGAGAGAAAACTTGAACCGACCACTAACAACTAAGGAAATTGAAGATCTAATCAAGAATCTCCCAGCAAACAAAAGCCCGGACCCAAAAAGGCTTCACAGGGTAGTTTTACCAAACATTCAAACAGCTAACACCCATTCTCAAACTATTCCAAAAAAGTTCAAGAAGAAGGAAGACTTCCAAACTCATTTTATGAGGCCAGCATGATTCTAATTCCAAAACCAGATAAAGACACTACAAAGAAAGAAAACTACAGGCCAATATTCCTTATGAACATAGATGCCAAAATCCTGAACAAAATATTAGCAAGTCGGATCCAGCAATACATCAAAAAAATTACTCATCATGACCAAGTGGGATTCATCTCAGGGATGCAAGGATGGTACAATATTTGCAAATCAATAAATGTGATACACCACATAAAAATGAAAGATAAAAATCATATCATATCAATAGAGGCTGGAAAATTATTTGACAAAATCCAGCACCCATTTCTGATAAAAACACTCAACAGTGTGGGAATTGAGGGATCATCTCTTGACATAATAAAGGCCATATATGAAAAACCTACAGCCAATGTCATTCTCAATGGGCAAAAACTAAAAGCATTTCCCTTAAGAAGAGAAATAAGACAGGGATGCCCACCCTTATTTAACAGTACTGGAAGTCTTAGCCACAGCAATTAGACATGAAGAAAACATAAAAGGGATCCAAATTGGAAAGGAGGAAGTGAAACTGTCATTATTTGCAGATGACATGATATGTACGTAGAAAACCCTAGACTCCATCAAAAATCTACTAGATTTAGGACTTCCGGTCAAGATGGTGGCATAGGTAAACGCGGTATCGCGTCCTCCCACAACCACATCAAAGTTACAACTAAACTACAGAACAACCATCATTCAAAACCGCCTGAAATCAAGCTGAATGGAAGTCCTACAACTACGGAATTAAATCAGCAGCCACATCCAGACTGGTAGGAGGGGCGGCGGTGGCGGCGTGACGGGCTGGTCCCACACCCAAGTGTGGCGGATAAAAATCAGGAGGCTCCCGTGGCTGGGAAGGTCCTTCCTGAGGACTGAGGGGGTCCCCGTCCCATACCAGGTGCCCCACTCGGTTCCAGTGCCAGGAAGAAAAGTCCCCATAACTTCTGGCTGGACAAACCAGTGGAAACAGGCTCAGGGAAGCTGAAGCGTCTGGAGCCTCAGGCAGCTCCTTAAAGGGCCCACGCACGGACTTATCGGACTCTCTCCCTCTAAGCTTGGAGGGGAGGCAGTCGAGGGGCGCCAGAGACATACAGGGAAGAACTGAGCTGTTTGGCACTGGAGCGAGGGCTGGAGAGGGGGCTTTCTCCGGGACAAACGTGCTGTAAGAGGCCTTTGTTCCTTTGGTGAGCCCTTCCCAGGGGCGGCAGACAGTCTCCATATCTGGGACTCCAGCAACCTGGCTCACACTGGTAGCCCCGCCCTGCTGACTCCCTGACGCCCCGCCCCACCCCACACAACTTTCAAGCCCATCCAAGCTGTTGCCACTTGCTTAACCATAGGATTGGCCGGTCTTGGATCCTGCTTCAGGTTTTTCCTAAATTCTTTCAAACGAGCAGCTCGGGTCTCAGCGAGCCCCATACCTCTCATTAAGTAATACACTGAAACACAGGGAGGCAGCCAAAATGAGGATACAAAGAAACAGGTCCCAAATGAAAGAACAGAACAAAACCCCAATAAAAGAACTAAGCGAAAGGGAGATAAGCAACCTAACAGATACTGAGTTCAAAATACTGCTTATAAGGATGCTCAGTGAACTTAGTGAGAACCTCAGTGAACTTAGAGAGGGCCTCAAGAGCATAAAAAGGACCAGTTAGAAATCATGGATACACAGTTAGAATTGAAGGAGGCATTAACTGAAATAAAGAATAATTTACACAGCTTCAATAATAGGGTATGTAAATCCAAGGAGCAAACCATCGATTTGGAATATAAAGAAGCAAAAAACGCCCAATCAGAACAGCAAAAAGAAAAAAGAATCCAAAAAAATGAGGATAGTGTAAGGAGCCTCTGGGACAACTTCAAGCGTGCCAACATTCGCATTTTGGGGGTGCCGGAAGGAGAAGAGAGAGAACAAGAAATCGAAAACCTGTTTGAAACAATAATGGCAGAAAACTTTCCTAACTTGGTGAAGGAAACAGACATACAAGTCCAGGAAGCACAGAGAGTCCCAAACAAGATGAACCCGAAGAGGCCCACACCAAGACACATCATCATCAAAATGCAAAAGGTTCAAGACAAAGAGAATCTTAAAAGCAGCAAGAGAAAGGCAGCTAGTTACCTACAAGGGAGTACCCATTAGGCTGTCAGCTGATTTCTCAAAAGAAACTTTGCAGGCCAGAAGGGAGTGGCAAGAAATATTCAGAGTGATGGAAAGCAAGAGCCTACAACCAAGATTACTCTATCCTGCAAAGCTGTCATTTAGAATCGATGGACATATAAAGACTTTCCCTGACAAGAAAAAGTTAAAGGAGTTCACTACCAAACCGTTATTATATGAAATGATGAAGGGTCTTTTTGAAGAAAAAGATAAAATGTATGAACAAACAAAATGGCAATGAAAACATATCTATCAACAATGGAATCTACAAACAAAATGAACAGGTAGAACAGAAACATTCTCATAGATACAGAGAACATTTTGTTGGTTGCCAGTTGGGAGGGGGTTTGGGGGAATGAGTGAAAAAGGTGAAGGGATTAAGAAGCACAAATTCATTGCTAGACTGACAAACCTCAAAGGGAAAGGGGTTGGGGGGGTGGGAAGAAATAAACCAAAGAACTTATATGCATAACCAATGGACACAGACAATAGTGTGGGAAAAGGCAGGAGGGGGGCGGGAGTGGGGAGGAGGGGGTCAATGGGGGGAAAATTTGGAACATATGTAATACATTTTACATCCAACAATAAAGATTTGAAGAAAAAAAAAGGAAAAAAAATCTACTAGATTTAATAAATGAGTTTGGCAAAGTAGCAGAATACAAAATTAATGTCAAGAAATCGACAGCATTCTGTTACACCAACAACGAACTCACAGAGAAACTAAAAACCCAATCCCATTTACCATTGTGGCAAAAAATTAAGATACTTAGAAATAAAGTTAACCAAAGAAGCAGAGGACCTATTCACAGAAAACTACAGGTCACTGAGAAAAGTAGAGTATTAACATCATTAAAATGTCTATACTACCCAAAGCAATCTATAAATTCAATGCATTCCCCATCAAAATACCAATGACATATTTCACAGAACTAGAATAAGTACTCCAAAGGTTTATATGGAACAAAAAAAAAGACCCCAAATAGCTACAGCAATCTTGAAAAAGAACAAAGTAGGAGGGATCACAACACTGGATATCAGGTTATACTACAAAGCCATAGTAACCAAAACAGCCTGGTACTGGTACAAGGACAGGCATATAGACCAGTGGAACAAAACAGAGGACCCAGAAATGGACCCAAGACATTATGCTCAATTAATATTTGACAAAGAAGGCAAGAGCATACAGTGGAGTAAAGACAGCCCCTTTAATAAATGGTGTTGGGAAAATTGGACAGCTACATGCAAAAAAAATGAAACTAAACCATCGACTTACACCCTACACCAGAATCAACTCAAAATGAATAAAAGACTTAAATGTGACTCATGAATCCATAAAAATTCTAGAAGAAAATGTAGGCAACAAAATTTCAGACATCATATGCAGCAGAATTTTCACTGATACATCACCTAAGGCAACAGAAACAAAGGGAAAAAATGAACATATGGGACTACATCAAACTAATAAGCTCTGCACAACAAAAGAAACAACCATCAAAACGGAAAGGCAACCCACTATGTGGGAGAGCATAATTGCCAATGATATATCAGGTAAGGGGTTAATTTCCAAAATATATAGAGTGCTCATACAACTCAACAAAAGGAAGACAACCCAATTAAAAAATGGGCAGAGGAGCTAAATAGACACCTCCCCAAACAGGACATACAAATGGCCAAGAGACATGAAGAAATGTTCAACATCACTAAGCATCAAAGAGATGCAAATTAAAACAGTGAGGTATCACCTCCACCTGTCAGAATAGCTGCTATCAACAAATCATTGAACAAGTGTTGGTGAGGGTGTGGAGAAAAGGGAACTCTAGTACACTGCTGGTAGGAATGCAGACTGGTGCAGCCACTATGGAAAACACTATGGTGTTTCCTCAAAAACTTAAAAATTGAATTGCCTTTTGACCCACTCCTAGGAATATACCCTAAGAAGCCTGAAACACCAATCAGAAAGAATATATGTACCCCCATGTTCATAGCAGCACTATTTACAATAACTAAGATCTGGAAATAGCCCAAGTGTTCATGAGTAGATGAGTGGATAAGAAAGTTGTGGTACATATGCAGAATGGAGTACTACGCAGCTATAAGAAAGAAAGATCTCTTATCCTTTGAGACGGCATGAAGAGACCTAGAAAGTGTTATCGTAAGTGAAACAAGCCAAGAAGAGAAAGACAAATATCACATGATCTCACTTATTTGTGGAATATAATGAACATAACAGTCAGAAATAGGGTAGACCCAGAGACATGGAAGTAGGGTACAGACTGACAACCCTCAGAAGAGGGGGGGTGGGGTGAGGGAAGAGATAAACCACAGAACTTATATGCATGTGCACATAATCAATGGACACAGACAAAAGAGCTGCGTAAGGGGTGGGGGGAAATGGGGAGGAGGGTGTCAATGGGGAAAAAAAGGAAGAACATCTGTAACAAAAATAAATAAATTGATAAAAAAGATTACAACTCACTTTACTGCAAGACTCACTTTATTGCAGTTGTATGGAACTGAACCCACAATATCACTGAGGTATGCCTCTATAGGTCTATTCAGAGCATCTATTTTTCCGTATACAAATTTACCTCTTTCAAGGAATTGGTGCATTTTATCCAAGTTATCAAATGTGTAGGCATAGAGTTGTTCATAATATTATTTTATTATCCTTTTAATGTCCATAATGGCCCCTTTCATTTTTTAATTGAGATATAATTGACACATAACATTGTATTAGTTCCAGGTGTACGACATGACTCAATTCTGTTTTCATTGCAAAATGATCATCACAATAAGTCTAGTTAACATCTGTCACCATACACAGTTACAAAATTTTTCTTCTTGTGATGAGAACTATTAACATTTACTGTCTTAGCAACTCTCAAATATGCAATACAGTATTATTAACTATAGGCACCATACTGTACATTACATCCCCAGGACTTTTTTTTTTTTTTTTGTAATTGAAAGTTTTTATCTTGTTTTAATATGTTTTTTATTTATTTTAAGGAGAGAGAGAGAAACATCAATGAGAGAAAAAGGTTCAATCGAACCTGCAACCCTGGTATGTGCCCTGACTGAGAATCAAACCAGTGACCATTTGGTGCATGAGACAACCAAGCCACACTGGCCAGGGCTGAAAGTTTTTCTCTTTGACCACCTTTCACCTATTAATTTTTAATATTATCAATTGTATTTTATTTTTTTTGTTTTGTTAACCTGGCTATAAATTTATCTATTATAATGATCTTTTCAAGAAATGAGCTTTTGGCCTGGTTATTTTTCTTTTTTCTTTCCTTCTCTATTCATTTTTTCTTTTTAAATGTATCTTTATTGTTGAATGTATTACAGATGTCCCCCATTTTCACCCTTGACCATCTCCTCCCACTCTTGCTGACCTCCTGCCTTCCCCACACTATTGTCTGTGTCCATTGGTTATGCATAAATGCATATAAGATCTTTGGTTTATCTCTTCCCATTTCACCTCCTCCCTTCCCTTTCAGATTCATCAGTTTAACCACCAATTTGTACTTCTCAAGTCCTTCACCTTTTTCACTCATCCTTCCAGACCCCTCCCATCTGGCAAGCAACAAAATGTTCTCTGTGTCTATGAGTCTGTTTCTGTTTTTCTTGCTCATTTTGTTTGTAGATTCAGTTGTTGATAGATATATATTAATTGCCATTTTATTATTCATATTTTGTTCTTCTCCTTCAAGAAGACCCTTCAACATTTTATATAATACTGGTTTGGTGGTGATGAACTCTTTTAGCTTTTTCTTTTCTGGGAAACTTTTTATATGATTATCAATTCTAAATGATAGCTTTGCAGCATAGAGTAATCTTGGTTTAGGTCCTTGCTTTTTATCACTTTAAACATTTCTTGTCACTCCCTTCTGGCCTGCAAAGCTTCTTTTAAGAAATTGGCTGACAGTCTTATGGGAGCTCCTTTGTAGGTAACTAACTGCTTTTTTCTTGCTGCTTTTAAGATTCTCTCTTTGTCTTTAACCTTTTGCAATTTGATTATGAGATGTATTGGCGTGGGCCTGTTTGGGACTCTCTGTGCTTCCTGGACTTGTATGTCTGTTTCCTTCACCAAGTTAGGGAAGTTTTCTGTCATTTTTTCAAATAAGTATTCAATTTTTGCCCTCTCTCTTCTCCTTCTGACATGCCATGATACAAATGTTGGTATGCTTGAAGTTGTCCCAGAGGCTTCTTACATTATCCTCAGTTTTTTTAGTTACTTTTTTTTTTTTTTTTTTTTGCTGTTCTGATTGGGTGTGTTTTACTTCCTTATGTTCCAAATTGATGGTTTGCTTCTTAGCTTTGCCTGCTCTACTATTGATTCCCTCTAAATTATTTTTTATTTCAGTTAGTGCATCCTTCATTTCTGACTGGTCCTTTTTTATGCTCTCGAGGTCCTCACTGAGTTCCTTGAAGTTCTCATAAAGTCTCACGAGTTCATTTAGTATCCTAATTACTAGTGTTTTGAACTCTGTATCTCATTGATTACTTATCTCCATTTCATTTAGTTCTTTTCCTTGAGTTTTGTTCTGTTCTTTCATTTGGAACATGTTTTTTGGTCTCCTCATTTTGGCTGCCTCCCTGTGTTTGTTTCTATGTATTAGGTAGAGTTACTATCCCTCCTAGGCTTCCTAGGGTAGTCTATTATAGTTGGTGTCCTGTAGGTCCAGTGGCACAGCCTCCCTGATCACCCCAGCTGGGCCTTTGAGGTGCACCCCTAGTGTGGACTGTACACCCTTCTGTTGTAATTGAGCCTTGATTGCTGTTGGCATGTCAATGGCAGAGATTTACTGATCTGCTGCAAGAACTGGCTGAATCCACTGATCACTACTCTCTGACTACCTTGCATGATCAGCTGTGTAGGGGCCACCACATAGAGCAAGACTTACCTCAGCAGGGCCCTGGTACCCACTGAGTCCACTCATTGAGTGTGTCACTTGTAAAGGTGGTTGGGTGGTGGTGCTACAATACGTTCTGAAGCTATTCACTGGGTGTGCTGGCTCTGGGGCAAGGTCAGCTAATGCCTGTGTTCTACCCGGGGCCACTAGGCATAAGCTACAAAGTGATCTGCTGGTGGCTGCTTCTTGTGCTGAGCTTGGAGATGCCCGGACAAAGCCAAGCTGTGAACCAAGGCTGGCTGCATCTAATGCCAGGCCTGGGTCCAATTAGTGAGTGGTATGAGGCTTGCTTAGGTCAGATGCTGCTTGTTTGAGAGATTTTAGGAAAATCTGAAGCAGGAGCCAAGACAGGCCAATCCTATGGTAAAGCCACTGGTAACAGTTTGGGTGGGCCAGAAAGTTGGGTGGGGCAGAGCCTCAGGGAATCACCAGGCAGAGCAAACAGTGTGAGCCAGGTTGCTAGAGTCCCAGATAATGGCACTCATCTGCTGGCCCTGTGGAGGAAGGGCTCACCAAAGGAACATCTGTCCTGGAGAAAGCTGCCTCTCTAGCTGTTGCCTGATGCCAAACAACTCAATTCTTCCCCATATGTTTCTGGAACTTTTCAAGCTGCTTGCCCCCTCACCCCCAACGCTGGAGTCTGGAGGGTGCAAGTCCTAGTAAGTTCAGGTGCAGGCCCATTAAAAGGAGCTGCCTGGGGCTTTATCATCCTCAGCCTCCCTCAGCCTCCCTCAGTCTCAGTTTCTGCTGTTTTTTGTTGTTGTTTTTTTAAGATTAAGCTCATTTAGATTTTATTTTATTTATTTATTTTTTTAATCCTCACCTGAGGACATTTTTCTGTTTTTTGTTTAGATAGAGTGGGAGAGAGAGAGAGAGAGAAACATCGACATGAAAGGGATACATCGACTGGCTGCCACCTGCACAACCCAACCAGGGCCAGGGACAAACCGCAACCGAGGTACATGCCCTTAGTGGGAAATGAACCCAGGTCTCTCCAGACCGCAGGCCAACGCTCCAACCGCTGAGCTAAACCGGCCAGGGCTCCTGCTGGTTTTTATAGCCAGAAGTTATGGGGACTTCTTTTCCCGACACTGGAACCCTGAGCTGGAAGGGCCTGGTGTGAGATGGGGGCCCCTCACTCCTCTGGGAGGACCTTCACAGCCGAGGTATCTCCCCTGATTTTTATCCGACGTACATGGGTGTGGGACCAGCCTGTTGTGCCTTTGCCCCTCCTACCAGTCTTGATGTGGCCTCTTCTTTTATTTCATAGTTGTAGGACTTCCATTCAGCTCAATTTTAGGCAGTTCTGAATGATGGTTGTTCTGTAGTTTAGCTGTAATTTTTATGTTCTTTTGGGAGTAGGCAAGTACCACGTTTACCTACTCCGCCATCTTGACTGGAAATCCACTTTGTTTATTTTTTCCTATCCATTTCTTGTTTCTAATTTCATTAATTTCTGCTCCACTTTTATTATTTCTTTTTTCTGCTTCCTTTAGATTTACTGGTCTTTTCCTCTAGTTTCCCACGATGGAAGCTAAGGTTATTGATTCTTTTCATTTAAATTTATTGGGATAACATTGGTTAATAACATTATGTAAGTTTTAAGTGTACAATTGTGTTATATATTGCATTGTCTGCTCACCACCCAAAGTCAGGTCTCCTTCTGTTCAGATAGAGTGGAAGGGAGAGAGAGAGAGAGAGAGAGAAACATCGACGTGAAAGGGACACATCGACTGGCTGCCACCCGCACGACCCAAGCAGGACCGGGGACAAACCACAACTGAGGTACATGCCCTTAGCGGGAAATGAACCCAGGTCTCTCCCTTTTATGTTCTTTATCCTCCTCCCATTCCTCTTCCTTTCTGGTAACTTCTGTTGTCTATGTCTATGAGTTTGTTTAGCTACTTTCTGCTTTATATCCTACATATGAGTGAAATCGTATGGTTCTTGTCCTTTTTCATTTGACTTTTTTCACTTAGCATGATACTCTCATGTTTCATCTGTGTTGTCACAAATGACAGTATTTCAACTTTTCTGATAGCTGAGTAGTATTCCATTGTGTATATGTACCACTTCTTTATCCAAATTTCCATGCAAAGGCACTTAAGTTTTTATGTCATGGCCACTGTGTATAATGATGCAATGAACATAGAGATACATATATCTTTATGAATAAATGTTTTCAAAAATTTTGGATACCAAGAAAGGGGATTGCTGGGTCATATGGTAGCTGTATTCTTAATCTTTTGAGGCACCTCCAATACTGTTTTCCATCGTGGCTGCACCAGTTTACATTTCCACCAGCAGTGAACAAGAGTTCTTTTTTCTCCACATCCTCTCCAACACTTGCTGTTTCTTGTCTTATTAATTATTGTCATTCTAACAGGTGTGAGGTGGTATCTATTTGTAGTTTTGATTTGCTTTTCCCTAATAGCTAGTGAAATTGAGCATCTTTTCATATATCTGTATGCCTTCTTAGAAAAAGTATCTGTTCAGGTCTTCTGCCATTTATTTAATTGGCTTGGTTTTGTTGTTGTTGTTGTTGTTGTTGAATTGTATGAGTTCTTCATATATTTTGGATATTAGCCCTTTATCAAAGGTATCATTTGGAATTATCTTCTTCCATTTGGTTGATTGCCTTTTTGCTTTGTTGATTATTTCATTTTCTATGCAGAAGCTTTTTGGTTTGCTGTAGTCCCATTTGTTTATTTTTTGCTTTCCCCAAATTTTTGGGTTAATAAAAACTTCTGTGACCGAGATTTATAAGTTTAGTGTCCACTTTTTTCTTCTGTGTATTTTATTGTTTCTGGTCTTATATTCAAATCTTTAACCCATTCTGAGTTAATTTTGGTGAATGGTGTCAGAAGGCAGTCTACTTTCATTCATTTGCATGTGACTTTCCATTTTTTCCCAACACCACTTACTGAAGAGACTTTCCTTTCTCCATTATATGTTTTAGGCTCCTTTATTGAAAATTCGTTGCCCATATATGTGTGAGTTTGTTTCTGGGCTCTCAATTATGTTCCAATGATCTGCTTGTCTATTTTTCTGCCAATAAATACCATTTTGATTATTGTAGCTTTGTACTATTATTTAAAATCAGGGACTGTGATACCTTCAGTTTGGTTCTATTATCTCAAAATTGCTTTGGCTTTTTGGGACCTACTATGGTTCTGTACAAATTTGATGAATTTTTGTTATATATATATATATATTTAAATGCCATTGGAATTTTGATAAGGGTTACATTAAATCCATATATTTCTTGGACTAACATGCCCATTTCAAACAGTGTGGGGAGGGAATGGGGGAGGGGAAGCGGGTATAGATTGTGATGGATGAAGACTTGAATGGGGTGGTGAACACACAATACAGTATACAGATGCAGTGTTGTAAAATTGTGCATCTGAATCCTGCATAATTTTGTTAACCAGTGTCATCCCAATAAATTCAATAAAAGGGGGGAGGAACATGCTCATTTGATTCTTCTAATCCATGAATGCAAAATATCTTTTTATTTCTTTTAACAATGCCTTCTAGTTTTTAATGTATAGCTCCTTCATAGCCTTTGTGAAGTTTATTCCTAGGCATTTTATTCTTTTTGTTACAGTTCCAAATGAAATTGTTGTTGTTGTTTTTACATTACTTTTTCTGATATTTCATTGTTAGTATATTGGAAGGCAACAGATTTTTGTGCATTGATTTTGTATCCTGCAACTTTACTGTATTTGTTCATTGTTTCTAATAGCTTTTTGTTTGTTTGTTTGTTTGTTTGTTTGTTTGTTTGTTTTTGGTGGAGTCTTTAGGGTTTTCTATATAAAGAATCATGTTGTCTGCAAAAAGTGATAATTTTACTTCTTCACTTTCAATTGGGATGCCTTTTGTTTTTGTTTTTTATCCTCACGTGAGGACATTTTTTTCCATTTTTTGTTCAGACAGAGTGGGAGGGAGAGAGAGGAAGAGAGAGAGAAACATCTACGTGAAAGGGACATATCAAGTGGCTGCCACCCACACGACCAACCATGGCCAGGGACAAACTGCAACCGAGGTACATGCCCTTAGCAGGAACCGAACCCAGGTCTCTCTGGACCGCAGGCCGATACTCTAACCACTGAACCAAACCAGCCAGGGCTGGGATACCTTTTATTTATTTCTCTTTCCTGATTGCTCTGGCTGGGACTAACAGAATACAGGGTGGGGCAAAAGTAGGTTTACAGTTGTAAGTATGCAAAACAAAGTTTATTATTGTATTATTTTCTCTATGAACAACTCTAAACCTACTTTTGCCCAAATCTGTGTGTTGAATAGCAGTGATGAGAGTGGCCATCCTTGTCTTGTTCCTAATCTTAAAGGAAAAGCTTTCAGGTTTTTAATCATTGAGTATGATATAAACTGATGGTTTGTATATGGTCTTTGTTGTGTTGAGGTACTTTCTTTCTACACCCATCTTATTGAGTGTTTTAATTATAAATGTATGTTGTATCTTGTCAAATGTTTTTTCTGCATCTATTGATATGATCATATGATATTTATCTTTTCTTTTGTTAACGTGGTGTATTACACTGATCGATTTGCATATGTTGAACCATCCTGTGCCCCTGGAATGAACCCCACATGATCCTAATATATTATCTTTTTAGTGTGTTATTGTATTCAATTTGCTAGTATTTTGTTTTTTGCATTGGTGTTCATCAGAAATACTGGTCTGTATTTTTCTTTTTTTGTGTTGTTCTTACCAGGTTTTGGTATCAGGGTAATGTTGGCCCCATAAAATGTGTTAGGAAGTATTGCCTCTTTTTCAATTTTTTGAAGATCTTGAGAATAGGTATTAAATTTTCTTTGAATATTTGGTAGAATTCACCAGTGAAGCCATCTGGTCCTGAACTTTTACCTAGTGGGAGGTTTTTGATAGTTGTTTCAATTCCCTTAGTGTCTTTTTTTTTTTTTCTTTAAATTTTTTAATAGCCAGAAAATGGTAAAGAATAACTGCTAAGTCACATAAATTAACTTTCTGTTAATGTTTGTGGATCCTGGAAAGAACCCTGCCAGTTGATGCATGTGAGTTTTCATTCATTGTTGTCTGGGCATATGACTAAGTGTGGGCCATGGATCCATCTTTACATGGTCCAGATGAAACGGTGCCTGCTATGTTTGACAGCCTTCAGATTTCCTTCTATCTCAGCGTTGGACTCTGGTCTTAGTCTTGAGTGATAGGGATTCTCCCTCAGAGGTCGACTTGTTTTCACTTGGTGACCTTGGACAGCTCTCCCAGGTCAGGTCTCACGCAGCCCAGCTTGTCCAGCACACGCTCATCAAACTCTGCCTGCTGTTTGCCAGAGTGACAAAATAGCTGCAGGCCAGAATAATCAATGCAGGTCCAGTACTCTGTAAAAGGTTCTGCATGGTGACACTTTATCTGCCTGAAGAATTCCAGAGCACGCTTGTTGACAAGCTTGCCTTCCTCTAGACACCACCGGGGTTCTTTCTCTTCCAAGGGGCACAGCTGGAACTCCTTGTTGGGTTTGTCACACTGAGCACCATAGTGATGGGCCACAGCTTTAAGCACAGCAGAACTGACTTTCACCTCCTGCACTTTCAGATCCTCCACAGTGGGCAGCTCCACAGTGGGCAGCATGATGTCGGTAGCCCCGACTGGGAGGAGGCAGTCGCAGCCGGTCACCTCCGTCTCTTTGCTCAATTCCCTTAGTGTTGATGTACCTATTTAGACTTTCCAGTTCTTCATAATTCAGTCAAGGAAAGTTACATATTACAAAAAACTTGCCCATTCCTTCTAGGTTGTTGAATTTGGTGGCTACAGCCTTTCATCCCGTTCTGGATGATCTCTCCATGGTTGGGGTAGTCAGGACCCTACTGTAATTGTGCTTTTGCCAGTTTCTTCCTTTAGTTCTGTGAGGAGTTTTTTAATATATGTTGGTGCTCTTATCAGGTGCATATATATTGAGAATTGTTATGTCATCTTTAAAAAAAGTTTTTTTTCTTTATTGATTTGAGAGAGAGAGAAAGGGAGAGGGAGAGACATCGAAACATCAATGAGAGAGAACATCAATTGGCCACCTCCTGCATGCCCTCACACTGGGGTTTTGGCCCACAACCTGGGCATGTGCCCTGACCAGGAATCAAACCGGTGACCTCTTGGCCACACTGGCCAGGCTAATCTTGATATAATGTCCCCTTTATCATTATTAAATGCCCATCTTTGTCTCTTGTTATCCTTTCATCTTGAAATCTGTTTTGACAGATATAAGTGTGGCTACACCTGCTTTTCTGTGGATGTCATTTGCTTGGAGAATCATTTTTTACACTTTCACTTGAGTCTATATTGGTCCTTCTGTCTGAGATGTGCCTGGAGGCAGCATATAGTTGGGCCTTGTTTTTTGATCCAGTCTGCTGCTCTGTGCCTTTTTATTGGTAAGTTTAGTCCATTTACTTTTAGGGTGATTATTGATGTATGAGGATTTCCTATAGCCATTTTACCTTTTGTTTTCTGGTAGCTCTGTACTGATTCTTTTCCCTTGTATTTCTGTCTGTTATTTTAATTTGGTACTATTCTATAATTTTCCCCCCGTTTCCTCTTTTTATATGTTATAGATCTCAGTTCTGGATTTTTTGTGTGTAGTTATCATTAGGTTTATGCTAGAGAAAGTTATATGTATATAATAGTCTTTTTTCTTCTGAAAAGGGCATCTTATCTCCATTCCCCCTTACAAATTCATACCTTTACTCCCTCCCCTTTTATGTTTTTGTAGTTATAAATTATCCCTTTTTATGGTATGAGTTCATTTCCAAATTTTAGTTACTATTGTCTTCTTCTCTTTAATAAAATTTTTTTTCTTTATTGATTTTAGAGACAGAGGAAAGGATAGGAAGAGAGAGATGGAAACATCAATGAGAGAGAACATCAGTTGGCCGCCTCCTGCATGCCCCCACTGGAGATCAGGCCCACAACCTGGGCATGTGCCCTGACCGGGAATTGAACCAGCAACCTCTTGATGCTCAACCAGTTGGTCCTTCTCTTTTTTAATGTTTTTATCTCTTTTAACTTTTATGTTATATTTAAGTATATAGCATCCTATTCTGAATAAGGGTTGCAATTTTCTGCCTCTGTTTATCTGTTAGTAGTCTTGCTGATAGTTTTGAATCTTTTCTTTGTTTCGGGTAAAATAATAACCCAATAACCCCCTTGACTATTTCCTGTAATAGAGGTCTTCTGGTAATAAATTGCCTTAGATTCTGTATGTTTGGAAAAGTCTTTATTTCTCCTTACTATCTAACGGATACGTTTGCTGGATATATTATTCTTGGCTGGTAATTTCTTTCTTTCAATAATTTGAACATTTGACCCAGCCAGTGTGGCTCAGTGGTTGAGCATCAATCCATGCACCAGGAGGTCGCTGGTTCCATTCCCAGTCAGGGCACATGCCCAGGTTGTGGGCCCAACCCCAGTGGGGGACATACAGGAGGCAGCCAGTCAATGTTCTCTCTCAACGATGTTTCTATCTTTCTCTCCCTCTCCCTTCCTCTCTCTCTAAAAATCAATAAAGGAAAAAATTTTCAAATAATAATAATAATATGAATATATAATCCCACTCTCTTTTAGCTTTTAGGATTTCTGCTGAGAAATCTGATTATAATCTAATGGGCTTTTCTTTATAGGTTACTGTCTTTATTCTGGCTGCGTTAAGAATTCTTTCTTTGTCATTAATTTGTTTTATTTGTTGAAAGTATTACATGTTACTTCTTTCTTCCTCATTTATACCCCGCTCTCCTCTCCCACTCATCCCCCTGCCTTCACCACGCTATTGTCTGTGTCCACTAGTTGTGTATATATGTGTATAAGTTCTTTAATTTGTCTCTTCCCACTTCCCCACACCCCTTCCCTCTGTGGTTTGTCGGTCTGTTCCCTACTTCCATGTCTCTGAATCTATTTTGTTTTTTAATTTTATTTTTCCTGTATTGATTTTAGAGAAAAAGGAAGGGAGAATGAGAGAGAGATAGAAACACTGATGAGAGAGAACATTGATTGGCCACCTCCAGCATGCCCCCCACTGGGGATCAGGCCCACAACCTGGGCATGTGCCCTGACTGGGAATCGAACTGGTGACCTCTTGGTGCATGGGTTGATGCTCAACCACTGAGCCACACCAGCCAGGCTATAAATCTATTTTGTTCATCAGCTTATTTTGTTCATTATATTCTACAAGTGAGATCACATGATACTTGTCTTTCTCTGACTCGTTTAATTCACTAAGCATAATACTCTCCAGGTACCTCCATGTCATCTCAAGGGTAAGAGACCTTTCTATCTTACAGCTGCATAGCATTCCATTGTGTATATGTACCACAGCTTTTTTATCCACTCACCTACTGATAGACACTTGGGCTATTTCCAGAAATTAGCTAATGTAAATAGCACTGCTATTAACATAGGGGTACATATATTCTTTCTGATTGGTGTTTCAAGTTTCTTAGGATATATTCCTAGAAGTAGATCACTGGATATATTATTTGTGGCAGTTCTATTTTTAATATTTTGAGGAAACACCATACTGTTTTCCATAGTGACTACACCATTCTGCATTCACCATCAGTGTACTAGAGTCCCCTTTCTCTACATCCTCGCCAGCACTTGTTGTTTGAGGGTTTGTTGATAGCAGTCATTCTGGCAGGTGTGAGGTGATAACTCATAGTCGTTTTCATTTCCATCTCTCTGGTGATTGGTAATATTGAGAACTTTTTCATGTCTCTTGGCCATTTGTATGTACTGTTTGGAGAAGTGTCCATTCAGGTCCTCTGCCCAGTTTGTAATTGGATTGACTTCCTTTTGTTGCATTGTATGAGTACTTTATATATTTGAGAAATTAACCCCTTATCCAATGTATCTTTGGCAAATATGTTCTCCCATAGAGCAGGTTCCCTTTCCATTTTGATGCTGGTTCCTAGAGCTGCACAAGCTTTTTAGTTTGATGTAGCCCCATTTATTAATGGTTTTTCCTTTGTTTCTCTTGCCCTAGGTGATGTATTAGTGAAAATTCTGCTACATGTGATGTCTGAGATTTTGCTGCCTACATTTTCTTCTATGATTGTTATGGTTTCACGAATTAAATTTAAGTCTTTTATCCATTTTGAGTTTATTATTGTGTATGGTGTAAGTTAAAGGTCTAGTTTCATATTTTTTGCATGTACTGTCAAAGTTTCCCAACATCATTTATATATTTATTTATTTATTTATTTTTATCCTCTCCTGAGGACATTTTTTTTTTTTTTTCATATATCTTCAGATGGAGCAGGAGAGAGAAAGGGAGGAAGAGAGAGAGACACATCGACGTATCCAGTGGTTGCCACCCACATAACTCCAACCGGGGCCAGGGACAAACTGCAACCAAGGTACGTGCCCTTAGCGGGAACCGAACCCAGGACTCGCTGGTCCGTGGGCCAACACTCTAACTGCTGAGCCAAACCAGCCAGGGCCCAACACTATTTATTGAAGATACTGTCTTTTCTCTATTGTATGCTCTTGCCTCCTTTGTCAATTATTAATTGAGCATAATCTCTTTTTTCTTTTTTTTTTTTTTTTTTTATCCTCACCCGAGGACATTTTTCCATTTTTTGTTCAGGTAGAGTGGGGGAGAGAGAGAGGAACAGAGAGAGAGGGAAACATCAATGTGAAAGGGACACATCGAGTGGCTGCCACCCGCACAACCGACCAGGGCCGGGGACAAACTGCAACCGAGGTACGTGCCCCTAGCGGGAACCGAACCCAGGTCTCTCAGGACTGCAGGCCGGCGCTCTAACCGCTGAGCCAAACCGGCCAGGGCAGAGCATAATCTCTTGAGTCGATTTCTGGGTTCTCTGCTCTGTTTCATTGATCTATATGCCTGTTCTTATGCCAGTACCAGGCTGTTTTAGTTACAATGGCTTTGTTGTATAACCTGATATCTGGAATTGTGATCCCTCCATATTTGCTTTTCTTTTTCAAAACTATTGTGGCTATTCGGGGTCTTTTTGGTCCCATGTAAAATTTTGGAGTATTTGTTCTGGATCTGTGAAATATGCCATTGTTGTTTTTTAATCCTCACCCAAAGATATTTTCCCATTTATCTTCAGATAGAGTTTGAGGGTGGAGGAGAGAGGGAGTGGGAGACATCAATGTGAGAAAGACACATCAATTAGAAGCCTCATGCATGACCCCAACCAGGGCCAGGGACCAAACCACAACCAAGGTATATGCCTTTGACTGGAATCAAACCTGAGACTCTTTGGTCTGCAGGCCAATACTCTAACCAATGAGCCAAACCAGCCAGGGCTGCCGTTAGTATTTAATGAGATTGCACTAAATCTATAAATTGCTTTGAGTAGTGTGGACATTTTAATGATTTTGATTCTTCCAATCCATGAACATGGTATATGCTTCCACTTTTTTTTTTTTTATATCTTCTTCTATTTTTTTTTTCCAATGTTCTGTAGTTTTCTGTGAACAGGTCTTTTATCTCCTTCATTAAGTTTATTCCTAGGCATCTTAATTTTTGTTGCAATAGTAAATGGGATTTTGTTTGTTTGTTTGTTTCTCTTTATTATTTTTTTTATCCTCACCTGAGGACATTTTTGCATTTATCTTCAGATAGAGCGGGAGGAAGAGAGAGAAACATCAACATGAGAGAGACACATCGAGTGGCTGCCACCCACACGACCCCTACTGGGGCCAGAGACAAACTGCAACCCTTAGCGGGAACCGAACCTGGGACTTTCTGGTCCAGGGCTGTTTCTCTTTTTTTAATCCTCACCTGAGGATTTTGTTGTTTTTTTGTTTTGTTTTGTTTTTTAGTTTTATCTTCAGATAGAGTGGGAGGGAGGGGAAAAGGGAGGGGGGAAAGAGAGAGAGAAACACTGATGTGAGAGGGACACATCGATAGGGTGCCTTTCACACAACCCCAACCAGAGCTGGGGATGAACTGCAACCAAGGTACATGCCCTTGACCAGAATCAAACCTGTGACTCTTTGGTCCAGCCAGGGCTGCCATTGGTATTTTAATGGGATTACACTGAATCTATAGATCGCTTTGGGTAATAATGTTGATTTTTCCAATCCATTAACATGGTATATGCTTCCACTTTTTATATCTTCTTCTATTTCTTTTTTCAATGTCCTGTAGTTTTCTGCGAACTGGTCTTTTATCTCCTTGGTTAAGTTTATTCCTAAACATCTTAATTTTTTTGTTGCAATGGTAAATGGGATTTTTTTTAATTTCTCTTCCTGAGTGTTCATTCTTGATGTATTAAAATGCCATCAATTTCTGGATGCTAATTTTGTGTCCTGCTACTTTGCAAAATTTATTTATTTAAATCTAGTCGTTTTTGGTGGCATCTTTAGGGTTTTGTTTTTTTTTTTGGTGTTTTTTTTTTTGTTTTCTTATCCTTACCCGAGGACATTTTTTTTCATCTTTTGTTCAGATAGAGTGGGAGGGTAAGTGAGGGGGAGAGAGAGAGAGAGAGAGAGAGAGAGAGAGAGAGAGAGAAACATCGACATGAAAGGGACACATCAAGTGGCTGCCACCTGCACAACCCAACAAGGGCCGGGGACAAACTGCAACCAAGGTACACGCCCTTAGCGGGAACCGAACCCGGGTCTCTCCAGACCGCAGGCCAACACTCTAACTGCTGAGCCAAACTGGCCAGGGCTTTAGGGGTTTCTTATGTACAATGTAGGGACATCTACTAATAATGACAGTTTTACTTTCTCCTTTCCAATTTGGATGCCTTTTATTTTTTTTCTTCTTATCTGATTGCTGTGGCTAAGCCTTCCAGTACTATGTTGAATAAGGGTGGCAAAAACAGACATCCCTGTCTTGTTCCTGTTCTTAAGGGAAATGCTTTTAGTTTTTGTCCACTGAGTATGATGTTGGCTGTAGGTTTGTCATTATATAACCTTTATTGTGTTCAGGTATGATCTTTACATCTCCACTTTGCTGAGAGTTTTTATCAAAAAATGGATGCCGGATTTTATCAAATGCTTTTTCAGCATCTGTTGATATGACAGTATGAGTTTTATCTTTCATTTTGTTTATGTGGTATATCACATTTATATATTTGCAAATATTGTACCAGCCATGCATCCCTGGGATTAAACCCCACTTGGTCATGGTGAATAATTTTCTCATATATTTCTGGATCTGATTTGCTAAATTGTGTTGATTATTTTGGTGTCTATGTTTATCAAGGATATTGGCCTGTAATCTTATTTTTTTGTAGTGTCTTTATCTGATTTTGGAATTAGGATTATGCCTCATAAAAAGAGCTTGGAATTTGTCCTTCCTCTTGAATTTTTTTGAATAGTTTGAGGAGAATAAGTGTTGGTTCTTCTCTGAATGTTTAGTAAAACTCCTCTGTGAAACAATGGCTTTTGTTTGCTGGGAGATTATTGATTACTGCTTCAGTTTTCTTAGTTGTCATTGATCTGTTTGGGTTTTCCTGGTTGAGTTTTGGAAGACTATATGATTCTAGGAATTTGTCCATTTTGTCTAAGTTGTCCAATTTGTTGGCATATAATTTTTCATAGTATTTTCTTACAATCCTTTGTATTTCTGTGGTGTCAGTTGTTACTTCACCTCTTTTGTTTCTGATTTTAACTATTTGGTACCTCTCTCTTTGTTTCTTTGTGAGTCTGGCTGAAGGTTGATCAATCTTGTTTATCTTTTCAATGAATCAACTCTTGGTTTCATTGATTTTTTTGGTATTGTTTTTTTAGTCTCTATGACACTGATTTCTACTCCAATCTTTATTATTTTCTTCCTTCTAATTACTCTGGGTTTTTCTTTTTGTTCTCTTTCTAATTCCTTAAGTTGTAGGATTAGGTAGTTTATTAGAAATTTTTCTTGTTTCTTGAAATAGATCTGTAATGCTATGAACTTCCCTCTCAGGCCTGCTTTCACTGTGTCCCACAGATTTTGTATTGTTGTATGTTCATTTTCATTAGTTTCCAGGAAGTTTTTTTATTTCTTCCTTGATCTCATTGGTAACTCATTCATTGTTTAATAACATGCTATTTAGCCCCATTTTTTTTAGTGTGTTTATTGTAATTGGGTTCTAGTTTCAAGCATACAAGATCCTTGATATGATTTAAATCTTGAACTTGTAGAAACTTAGTGTCCTAACATGTGTCTATCTTTGAGACTGTCCTGTGTGCATTTAAGAAGAATGTATATTCTGCAGCTTTGGGGTGAAATATAAATTAAATCCATCTGATATAGTACATCATTTAGGGTCTCTGTTTTCTTAAATTTTGTTAGAAGATCTATCCAGTGACGTCAGTGGGGTGTTAATGTGCCCTACTATAACTGTGTTGCTACCAATCTCTCCCTTCAAGTCCATCAAGAGTTTTTTATATACTTAGGTGCTCCTCTAGTGGGCACATACATGTTAACAAGGGTTACATCTTCTTGTTAGATTAATCCTTTTAGTATTATGTAATGCCTTTTGTCTCTTGTTATGTTTTTACTTTGAAGTCTATTTTAACAGATATGAGTATTGTTACCCCAGCCTTTTTTTCAGTTCCATTTGCACGGAATATATTTTTCCATCCCTTCACTTTCAATCTTTTGTTCTGAGGTGGGTCTCCTGTAGACAACATATGTAGGCCATGTTTGCTTATCCATTCAGCTACCCTATGTCTTTTAATTGGAGCATTTATTCCACTTACATTTAAGGTTATTATTAATAGGTATTTATTGACTGCCACTTTTTTTCTTTATAACTATGCCCTCCCTCCAGATTTTTTCCTCTTCTTAAAGCACTCCTGTTTTTTTAAATCCTCACCTGAGGACTTTTTTGTTTGTTTGTTCGGATAGAGCGGGAGGGAGAGAAGGAAGAGAGAGAGAGAGAGAAAAACATCAATGTGAAAGGTACACATCGAGTGGCTGTCACCTGCACGACCCAGCCAGGGCTGGGGACAAACTGCAACCAAGGTACATGCCCTTAGCAGGAACTAAACCCGGGTCTCTCTGGACCGCAGGCCAATGCTCTAACTGCTGAGCCAAACAGACCAGGGCTTAAAGCACTCCTTTTTAACATTTCCTGCAATGCTGGTTTGGTGGTTATGTACTCCTTTTGCCTTTTTTTTTTTTTTTTTAATGTGAGAAGCTCTTTATTTCACCTTCACTTTTAAATGATAGCTTTGCTAGATAGAGTAATGTTGGGTTAAGATCCTTGTTTTTTATTACTGTGAATACTTCATGTCACTCCCTCTGATCTGAAATGTTTCTGTTGAGAAATCAGCTGACATTCTAATGAGAACTCCCATGTAGATAACTTTCTGTCTCTCTCCTGCTGACTTTAGAATTCTTTCTTTGTCTTTAATGTTTGTCATTTTTATTATGACGTGCCTTAGAGTGGGTCTCTTTGGGTTCATCTTGATTGGAACTCTCTGTGCTTCCTGAACTTGTGTGACTTTTTTCATCATCAGATTAGGGAAGTTTTCTGTCATTTTTTTCTTTAAGTAGGTTCTCTATTCCTTGCTCACTGTCTTCTCCTTCCGGTACTCCTAGGATGCAGATGTTGTTACATGTCGTATTGTCCCAAAGTTCCCTTAAACTATCCATCCTCCAGCTTTTTAATTCTTTTTTCTTTTTGCTGCTCTAATTGGGTGTTTTTTCTTCCTTGTCTTCCAAATTACTGATTTGGTCTTCTGCCACATTCAGACTACTTTTTCATCCTTTCAGTGTGTTCCTCATGTCAGATATGTTATTCTTCACTTCCATCTTACTTTTTTGCCCAAATTTTTATTATTTTATTTTGTTTACAAATTTTTCTCCTTTTCCCCCCTAGATACCCTCCTCCCCATTCTGCCCCCTCCCTTCTAGCATTGTTGTCTATGTCCATTGGTTATGCATACATGCATATAAGTTCTTTGGTTCATCTTATTTATGGTTTCTATTTTTTGTTTCATGCTGTTGTAGTTTCTACTAAGTTTCTTGAAATTTTCACTAAATTCCTTGAGCATCCTTATAACCATTACTTTTAACTCAATATCTGATAAATTGTTTGCCTCCATTTCATTTAACTCTTTTTCTGGAGTTTCCTCCTTTTCTTTTATTTGGGGGTTGTTTCTTTGTCTCGTCATTTTTGCTGACTCTTTGTATTTGTTTCTATGTTTTAGATCAAACTGCTATGCCTCCCAGTCTTAATGGGATAGGCTTATGTAGTAAGTATTTATATTTATATATATTGTTAAGATAGAGTGGGAGGGAGAGAGAGAGAAACATTGACGTGAAAGGGACACATTGAGTGGTTGCCACCCACACGACCCAACCAGGGCCAGGGACAAACTGAAACTGAGGTACGTGCCCTTAGCGGAAACCAAACCCAGGTCTCTCTGGACCGCAGGCCGACGCTCTAACCGCTGACCCAAACTGGCCAGGGCAGTAGTAAGTATTTTGTTAAACCCAGTGGTGCAGTCTTTTAGATCTCCTGAGCTGGGTGCTCTAGGAATGACCCTTGTGTGATTTATTTGGGCTCTCCTGTTATAATTGGGTCTTGAATGTTGTCCCATTTTGGATGGGATCTCCTCTCAGGCGGGCTGATTGTGAGGCTCAGCCCTGACCATGTCCTGTGAGATGTTGTGCAGCTGCTGACAGAACCAAACTAAACACAACACAACATAACAAAAACATACAAAAGAGCCCTACAACCACAACAAAGTCACCAGAAAAGAAGAGAGAATTGGGAAAGGGATGAGAGAACAAGAATAATAGAAGAAAAGAAAAGAAAAATACTAGGAGAGAAAAAATAGAAGAAGAAAGAGTATTATGAAAGGGCAGAGATGGCCCTGGCCAGTTTGGCTCAGCAGTTAGAGTGTCAGCCCATGGACCAGAGAATCCTGGGTTCAGTTCCCGCTAAGGGCGCATACTTTGGTTACAGTTTGTCCCCAGCCCCGGTTGGGGTCATGTAGGTGGCGACCACTCGATGTGTCTCTCTCACATTGATGTTTCTCTCTCTCTCTCTTTCTCCCTCTCTCCCTCCTGCTCTATCTGAAGATAAATGCAAAAATTCCTCGGGTGAGGAGAAAGAAAGGAAGGGGTAAGGGAAGGGGAGGGAGGGGAGGGAAAGGAAAGAGAGAAAGAAAGAAAGAGCAGAGGTGAAAGAAATAAGAACAGAGAATAGGGGAATGAAAATGGTATGAGAGAAAAAAATATGAAAAGGAAAATAAAGGAGAAAGCAGAAAGGCAGAAAATTAGAAAAGGAAAAAAAGAAGCTTAAGCAGGAGAAAGAAGGAAAACTAGAGTAAGAAAAGGGAAAGAAAACAGAGACTAGCCCTGGCCAGTTTGGCTCAGCTATTAGAGCATCAGCCTGTGGACCAGAGTCATGGGTTCACTTCCAGTCAAGGGCACGTACCTTAGTTGTGGTTCATCCCTGGCCCTGGTCAGGGTCATGCGGGAGGCAACCAATTGATGTGTTCCTGTCATGTCGATGTTTCTCCCTCTCTCTCTCTCTCTCTCTTTCTATCTTTTTCTCTCTCTCCCTCCCTCCTTCCCTCTTTCCCACTCTATCTGAAGATAAATGAAAAAAAAAAAATGTGCTCAGGTGAGGATTTAAAAAAGAAGAAGAAGACAGATACTAAAATAATGTCAAATCAATAAAAAAGAAAGATAAAGAAGAGCCCTGACCAGTTTGGCTCAGCAGTTAGAGCATCGGCCTGCGGACCAGAGAAACCCAGGTTCAGTTCCCGCTGAGGGTACATACCTTGGTTGCAGTTTGTCCCCGGCCCCAGTTGGGGTTGTGTGGGTGGCAGCTGGTCGGTGTCTCTCACGTCAATGTTTCTCTCTATTAAAAAAAAAAAAAGATGATGCAAAAAAATAAAGTGGCATTTGTCTCAAAAAGTGAAATCAGCCCTGGCCGGTTTGGCTCAGCGGTTGGAGTGTCAGCCTGCGGTACAGAGAGACCGGGGTTCGGTTCCCGCTAAGGGCACGTACCTCGGTTGCAGTTTGTCCCCAGCCCTGGTTGGTCGTGTGGGTGGCAGCCACTCGATGTGTCCCTTCACATCGATGTTTCTCTCTCTCTCTCTCTCTCTCTCTCTCCCTCCCTCCCTCCCTCCCTCCCTCCCTCCCTCCCATTCTATCTGAACAAAAATGGAAAAATGTCCTCAGGTGAGGATTAAAAAAAAAAAAAAAAAAGTGAAATCACATTGGTCTCAGCAGTTTCAGTGCCTCCTGGGAGCTTCCTTTGGATCCTGTTCTGTTTAGGTGCCAGCCACAGTCAGAAATTGTCCTCCTTTGCTCCTAGCAACCTGTTTGGACTTCAAGCAATCCACAGTTTGTGTCTGTCTCCATAGAACTTGGCTGTTCAAGGGAAGGGCCAAACTGCACTCTGAAAGAGTCTCCCATGAGGGGAAACTGCTGCTCAGTTTTCAGGGAATGTGGAGAGTGTGTTTCTCTGCCCCAGAGCCTGAGCTCCTCTGAGAGTGATCTAGAATATCTCCCTGCCCTCAGCTGGGCAGAAATCTTCATATGCAGTCCAGAGGGATCAACTGGAAACTGGGATTTCCAACCAGCTCTCCCATGAGGGAAGTCTCAGTCAGGTTCCCAGGGCAGTGGGGCAGATGACCTTACTTCCAAGCAGGTCACTGACGCTCCTGGAGCCTGTTCAAACCGTAGGCTGCCCCCCTGCTGCTGTCTCCTCTGTTTGAGGTTCAGGATGTGGCAGGCAGTGTTTCTGAGGGTGGGGTGAGCTATATCCCCTAAGGCAGGGTTTTTTCCTTTACATGAGCTGTGGCTTCTGGGAGGGGCCAGCACCCCTCAGGAGAAATTACTGCTTTGGTTTGGGGAAAGCACAGGTCACCTGGCATCCACCGTAACACATCCTTCCTCAGTACTTCCCACCCCAGCCTCTGCTCAGCACCTTCAGTCCACAGTACCCTCCCTCTACTGAAGCCTCAGGTGAGTAGATGTAAACAAAAATCCTGTGCTCTGAGGTTTTGTTTTTAACAAACAAACAAAACCAGGGAAAAAAAAAAAAAACAACTGTAGCTTTATCCCTGCCCAGCTCTGGTCTCCTTAGTGGCCAGAAGCCCTGCCGCCCTTTCACGGCTGGATGTCACATGGGTCTTTGTCATATATTTTTAGCAGTTTTAATATAACGTGCTTTGGAGAAGTCCTTTGTGGATTGAGGTAATTAGATGTTCTGTTTGTTTTTCGAATTCAATGATCTAGCTCTTTCCATAGGTTTGGGAATTTCTCATCAACTATTTGTTTGAACAGGTTTTTTGTTCCTTTCTCCCTCTCGTCGTCTTCTAGTGTGTCTGTTGTTCCTGTATTGCTCCTTCTGATGGAGTCGGCTGGCTCTCATAGAGCTCTTTTCTGCTTTATCCTCTGTCTGTCCTTCCATCTGCGTTATCTCTAGATCTCTATTTGATATCACTAATTCTTTCCTCACTCTGGTTGGCTATATTTCCTAAGCTCCCTAATTCATTCTTCATCTTTTATTGAGTTCTTCATTTCCCAAATTTCTATTTGGTTCCTTTTTAAAGTTTCAATCTCTTTGGTAAAGTGATGGTTTTGTTCATTGATTTTTTTCCCCAATTTTTATTAATTTATTTTTGTTACAGATGTTTCTCCCCCCCCCCAGACACCCTCCTCCCTATCCCACCCCCCCAAACCCCCAGCATTGTTGTCTATGTCCATTGTTATGCATACATGCATATAAGTCCTTTGGTTTATCTCATCCATCCCCCCCGCCCCGCTCCCCCACTCTGAGGTTTGTCAGTCTGAACCATACTCCTTTCTATGTCTCTGGGTCTACTTTGTTTATCAGCCCACCTTGTTCATTATATTCCATAAATAAGTGAGATTACGTGGTATTTGTCTTTCTCTGATTGGCTTATTTCGCTTAGCATAATACTCTCGAGGTCCCTCCATGTCATCTCAAAGGATAAAAGATCTTTGTTTTTCACAGCTGCACAGTATTTCATTGTATATATGTGCCACAGCTATTTCATCCACTCATCTACTAATGGACACTTGGGCTGTTTCCAGATCTAGCAATTGTAAACAGTGCCACTATGAACATAGGAGTACATATATTCTTTCTGATTGGTGTTTCAGGCTTCTTAGGATATATTCCTAGAAGTGGGATCACTGGGTCAAATGGAAGTTCAATTTTTAATTTTTTGAGGAAACACCATATTGTTTTCCACAGTGGCTGCACCAGTCTGCATTCCCACCAGCAGTGTACTAGAGTCCCCTTTTCTCCACACCCTCGCCAACACTTGTTGTTTGATGATTTGTTGATGGCTGCCATTCTGGCAGGTTTGAGGTGATATGTCATAGTTGTTTTAATTTCATCTCTGATGCTTAGTGATGTTGAGCATTTTTTCACATGCCTCTTGGACATTTGTATGTCCTGTTTAGAGAGGTGTCTATTTAGCTCCTCTGCCCATTTTTTAATTGAGTTATTTGTCTTTCTTTTGTTGAGTTGTATGAGCACTCTATATATATTGGGAATTAACCCATTATCTGATGTATCATTGGCAGTTATGCTCACCCATACAGTGGGTTCCCTTTCCATTTTGATGGTTGTTTCTTTTGCTGTGCAGAAGCTTATTAGTTTGATGTAATCCCATGTGTTCGTTTTTTCCTTTGTTTCTCTTGCCTTAGGTGATGTATCAGTGAAAATTCAGTTATGTATGATGTTTGAAATGTTGTTGCCTACATTCTCTTCTAGGATTTTTATGGATTTACGAGTCACATTTAAGTCTTTTATCCATTTTGAGTTTATTCTTATGGTGTAAGTTGATGGTCTAGTTTTTTTGTTTTTGGTTTTGTTTTGTTTTGTTTTGTTTTCACATATAGCCATCCCCTTTTCCCAACACCATTTATTAAAGAGTCTGTCTTTACTCCATTGTATGTTCTTGCCACCTTTGTCAAATATTGGCATAATGTCTTGGGTCAATTTTCGGGTTCTCTGTTCTGTTACAGTGGCTGTGCCTGTTCTTGTGCCAGTACCAGGCTGTTTTGATTACTATGGCTTTGTAGTGTAACCTGCTATCTGTATTGTGATCCCACCTACTTTGTCTTTCTTTTTCAAGATTGCTGTGGATATTCAGGGTCTTTTTTGATTCCATAGGAACTTTTGAAGTATTGTTCTAATTCTGTGAAATACGTCATTGGTATTTTGATGGGGAATGCATTGAATCTATAGATTGCTTTGGGTAGTATGGACATTTTACTGATGTTAATTCTTCCAATCTATGAACAAGGTATGTGCTCCCACTTTTTTATATCTTCCTCTATTCCTTTTTTGAATGTCCTGTAGTTTTCTGCAAATAGGTTCTTTTATTTCTTTGGTTAAGTTTATTCCTAGGTATATTAAATATTTTGCCGTGATGGTAACACTTTCAGTTTCACTTCATTTTTTTCCAATTTGAATCCCTTTTATGTTTTCTTCATGTCTAATTGCTGTGGCTAAGACTTCCAGTACTATGTTAAATAAGAGTGGCAAAAGTGGACATCCCTGACTTATTCCTGTTCTTAAGGGAAATGCTTGTAGTTTTTGCCCATTGAGGATGATGTTGGCTATAGGTTTTTTTTTGTTGTTTTTTTATCCTCGCCCGAGGACATTTTTCCATTTTTTGTTCAGATAGAGCGGGAGAGAGAGAGAGAGAGAGAGAAACATCGACGTGAAGGGACACATCGAGTGGCTGCCACCCGCACGACCAACCAGGGCCAGGGACAAACTGCAACCGAAGTACGTGCCCTTAGCGGGAACCGAACCCGGGTCTCTCCGGACCGCAGGCCGACGCTCTAACCGCTGAGCCAAACTGGCCAGGGCGGCTATAGGTTTTTTGTATATGGCCCTTATATCAAGATATGATCACTCTATTCCCACATTATTGAGCGTTTTTATAAAAAATGGGTGTTGGATTTTGTCAAATGCTTTTTCATTGTCTATTGATATGATCATATGGTTTTTATCTTTCTTTTTGTTTATGTGGTGTATCACATTTATTGATTTGTGAATATTGTATCAGCCGTGCATTCCTGGGATGAATCCCACTTGGTCATGGTGAATAATTTTTTTTGATGTCTTGCTGGATCCAATTTGCTGGTATTTTGTTCAGGATTTTGGCTTCTATGTTCATCAGGGATATTGGCCTGTAGTTTTCTTTCTTTGTAGTGACTTTATTTGGTTTTGGAATTAGAATTACAATGGCCTCATAAAATGAGTTTGGAAGTCTTCATTCTTCTTGAATTTTTTTGGAATAGTTTGAGAAAAATGGGTGTTAGTTCTTCGGCAAAACACCCCTGTGAAGCCATCTGGGCCTGGGCTTTTATTTTCTGGGAGAATCTTGATTACACCTTCAATTTCCTTAGTTGCTATTGGTCAGTTCAAGTTTTCTATCTCTTCTTGGTTCAGTTTTGGGAGACTATGTGTCTCTAGAAATTTGTTCATTTCGCTTAGATTGTCCAATTTGTTGCCGTATAATTGTTTATAGTATTTGTTAATGATCCTTTGTACTTCTGTGGTGTCAGTTGTTACTTCTCTTTCATTTCTGATTTTGTGTATTTGGGTTCTCTCTCTTTGTTTCTTGGTGAGTCTAGCTAAGGGTCCATCAATCTTCTTTATCTTTTCAAAGAACCAGCTTTTTGTTTCATTGATCTTTTGAATTGGCTTGTTTGTTTGTTTTTTGTCTCTATGTTGTTTATTTCTACTTTGATCATTACTATTTCTTTCCTTCTACTTGGTCTGGGGTTTTCTTTTTGTTTGCTTTCTAGTTCTTTAAGTAGTGAGGTGAGATAGTCTATTAGAAATTTTTCTTGTTTCTTGAGGTAGGCCTGTAGTGCTATGAACTTCCCTCTCAGAACTGCTTTTGCTGCATCCCGTAGATTTTGTGTTGTTGTGTGTTAATTTTCAGTGGTTTACAGGAAGTTTTTAATTTCTTCCTTGATCTTCTTGGTAACACATTCATTGTTTATTAACATGCTATTTAGCCTCCATGTGTTCAAATGTCTTTGCATGTTCTTGTTGCAATTGATTTTTAATTTCATGCCATTGTGATCTGAGAAGATGCTTGATATGATTTCAATCTTCTTGAACTTGTAGAGACTTATTTTGTGTCCTATTATGTGGTCTGTCTTTGAGAATGTCCCCTGTGCACTTGAGAAGAATGTGAATACTGCAGTTTTGGAGTGTAATTTTCTGTGGATATCTATTAAATCCATTTGCATCATTGAGAGTCTCTGTTTCCTTGTTAATTTTTTGTCTAGAGGATCTATCCAGTGATGTCAGTGTGGTGTTGAAGTCCCCTGCTATGATTATATTGCTGTCGATTTCTCCTTCAAAGCCCTCCAGAAGATATTTAATATATTTTGGTGCTCCTATATTAGGTGCATATATGTTTACCAAGGTTATATCTTCCTGTTGGATAGATCCTTTCAATATTATGTAGTGGCCTTCTTTGTCTCTAGTTATGGCCTTCATTTTGAAATCTATTTTATCAGATATGAGTATTGCTTACCCCAGCTTCTTTTTTTCCTTTCCATTTGCTTGGAAAATTTTTTTCCATCCCTTCACTTTCAACCTATGTGAGTCTTTTGTTGTGAGGTGGGTCTCTTGTAAACAACATATAGATGAGTCATGCTTTCTTATCCAATCAGCTACTCTGTGTCTTTTTATTGGAGCATTCAGTCAATTTACATTTAAGGTGATTATTGATATGTACTTATTTATTGCCATTTTTGTTTAGTGTGGTTCTATTTTTCTTCCTATTTCTTCTACTAATTACAAGAGTTCTTTTAACATTTCTTGCAGTGCTGATTTGGTACTAATATATTCCCTTAGCCTTTCTTGTCTGGGAAGTTCTTTATTTCACCTTCTATTTTGAATGGTAGCCTTGCTGGATAGAGTAGTCTTGGATTCAGATCCACATTTTTTTATTACCTTGATTACTTCATGCCATTTCTTCCTGGCCTATAGTGTTTCTGTTGAGAAGTCAATTGATAGCCTTATGGGGATTTCTTTGTAAGTAACCTGTTGCTTATCTCTTCCTGCCTCTAGGATTCTCTCTTTGTCTTTAATTTTTGGCATTTTAATTACTATGTGTCTTGGTGTGGGTCTGTTTGGGTTCTTCTTACTTGGGGCTCTCTGTGCTTCTTGAACTTGAATGCTTTCTTCCTTCACCAAATTAGGGAAGTTTTCCGTCACTATTTCTTCAAATATATTCTCTAACCCTTGTTCATTTTCTTCTACTTCTGGGACTCCTATGATGTGAATATTGTTACGTTTCCAGTTGTCCCACAGTTCTCTTAAGTTGTCTTCTTGTTTTTTAATAGTTTTTTCCATTTGGTTTTCTGATTGGTTGATTTTTTTTTACCCTGTCTTCTAATTCACTGATCCGGTCCTCAGCTTTCTCTACTCTGCTTGTTATTCCTTCCAATGTATTCTTTATTTCTGCTATGTCATTCTTTATTTCCACTTGGTTGGTTTTCAATATTTCTATATCTTTATTCATGGTATTGAGCTCCTTACTCATGCTGTTGAGCTTCCTCAAGATCATGCCTCTGAACTCTACCTCTGATAACTTGCTTAACTGTACTTCATTTATTTCATCTTCAGTAGAGTTCTATTGTTCTTTCATTTGTGATTTGTTTCTTTGTTTCACCATTTTGGCTCAGTGGGTTTTGGAGCCTGCCAAATTTTTTCTGTGGGTGTTGGTGTTCTGCTGTTTGTGGCTCCCCCTACTGGATTTGAATGAATGTGGGAGGACCCACGTCAATCACCGTTGTCAAGTCTTACTTTCCTAGGTAGATTTTCAAGCCCAGAAAATGTTCAGTTATCCTCTAGCTTTTTGCCTGGAGGCTATTAGTCTCAGTTATTTCATGAGCCTTGGGTTGTAGCCCTCAGTTGAATTAAAAACTCCTTCAGGTGTTCAGTATAAGAGGATTTCCAGAGGGTAGGGCAGATGCTGGTTGTTAATGAGCCTCAATTTGCATTTCTTTGGCCCAGCTGGGTGGGGTTAAATCTCCAACAGAGAGACTGCTCTGTCTCCCCAGAGCTCCGGGAAGGGGCTCCCTGAGCAAGATGGCCACGCCCTGTGTGGTGGTGACTCAGCAAAAGCTCTCAGCGCCCTCCAAATCCTGAGCATCCCCGCACAGTTCCAGTCCAGTTTACCCTCCCTCTATCGGAGCTCAAGGTGAGTGGCTGTAACTAATTTAGTGCTATGTCCCAGCCCTCTGCACTGTGGAGCTAGCTTGGGATTTTCACCCTGAGGGAGCTGCTCACAGCTAAAATAGCTGCTGCCCGTATTAGCCCATGGACCAGAGAGTCCTGGGTTCAATTTCAGCTAAGGAAGCATAACTTGGTTGCAGTTTGTCCAAGCCCTAATTGGAGTTGTGTGGGTGGCAACCAGTCAATGTATCTCTTTCACATTGATGTTTCTCTCTCTCTTTCTTCCTCTCTCCCTCCCACTGTATCTGAAGATGGGTGCAAGAATGTCCTCAGGTGAGGATAAAACTAAAAATTAAAAATAAAACAGCTGCTGTCCCTGTTCTCCCAACCCACCCTTTTGCACCTCCTACCAGGGTCAATTTTGTGTTCTTTGTTTCTGTCTCTGGTTATATGGGTCCTCTCCAGCTGCTTTTCTGTTGCTTTTTTTCAACTGTTTGTCTTTATTTTAGTTGTAATTCCAGTTTAGTCCTGGGAGATGGTCTGTGTAGCTTCGATTTACTCTGCCCCTATTTTTAATGATTTCATTAAACTGCTTATCTGATTTTTCTTTTATCTTGTTGAGTTTTTTCAGAACTACATCTTGAAGTCCTGTCATTTAAATCACATATTTTCATATCTTCAATTTTATTTTCTAGAGGTTTTTCATTTTTATTATTTTTTTTTTTTTTTTTTTAGTTGCCTTGTTACCTTGGTTATTTAATGGATTCTTTCTCTGCCTAGGTATTTATGGGAATGAAATCTTTTTCTTTTAGAGAGGAGAGAGAGGGGGAGAGAGAGAGAAACATCTATGTGACAGCAAAACATTCATCAGTTGCCTCCTGCATGCCCCCTGCTGGGGATCGACCCTGCAACCCAGACATGTGCTCTGACAGGGAACTGAACTAGCAAGCAACTTTTTGGTGCATGGGATGATGCCCAACCAACTGAGCCTACACCAGCCAGGGCTGAAATCTTTTTTATTTTTAAAAGTAATACTTCTCTATGTAGTGATGTCTTTTTATTTGTTTGTTTGTTTGTTTGTTTGTTTTCAAGTAGCTGGCGCTTAAGCACACATTTCCTTTTTGTTTCTCATGCATTGCTCTGGCTTCTTGGATCTGTCTCTGCAGGACTGTGAAAAATGTCCTTTATTCCCTGGGGAGGTGGCTTTCTCCTCTGTGACCAGGTTGCCTGTATCTCAGGGCACCATCCCACCCCATCCCCACCTCCTTATCCTCCATGAGGGAATGTAGTAAACATGGGGCTCCAAGACTGTGAAATCTCAGTGTTCATTCCTGCAACCAGACACACACTGCCCAAGGTGTGCCAGGTGCTCCCACTGGGCTCTGCCAAGATGGTTGGAGGCAGGGTGACCTGGGAGAGGCCAATTTTTATGTTTATGGCTGTGTTCGTCTCCCAGTAATGGTGATACTGCCAGAACTTTGCTGTTTTACCTCTGTATCTTTACCTCTGTCACTAGGACTAGACTTGGAGTGTGTCTGCCGCTCAGGGAGAACTGCTACTGCTTCTTGTTCTCAGGTTTACAGACAGTGTGCTCTGCAACCTGACATCACTGCTACAGCTTTTTCTGGGGCCCACTGCTAGCTCTGAGAGGGTATGGGGAAGTGGCCAGGCTCCATGGCTTTGTTTTTCTGACTTGCAATAGCAACCATCAGACAGCCAAGGCCCACCTCTGTGCTCCATCTTCACCCTGGTCACTGAATGCAGCCACAATACATATTGAGCACCCAGGTAGGAATACTCACTGTACCAGCTCCTCAAAGCTGCAGGTAGAAATAGGGTCCTTTCATGAAGTCTCAAGAAAAGCATTTTGGGGACCCATGTGTGGAAAAATGAGATGTAGTGGTAAGATTTATTGGAATAGAAATAAAGACTTCCCCCTGGTTCCCAGTGTCTCATCTTCATCCATCCCACTGTGAAAGTCCAGCCTTATCTTCATCAAGCCCAGAATAAAGGCCAGTGTCCAGAATTCTGTAATGTTGGCTCAGTCCATGTCAAAACTTAGTCCAGTTCAGTCCCTGGCCCCACCTGGCCCTGGATGCACTGCAGCCAGTGCTGCATTGATGCACCCAGTACCCAGGCTTACTCTTGGAGCCCACACTTGAGACCCATGCTTGGGGCCCACCCATGGAACCCACACTTAGAGCCCACATGGCTGCTGGGCCCCATGAAGTGGCTAGGCACACATGGCTGCTATGGAGAGAAAGTGCACAATCATGTGAACACACTAACAAATGGGAAAATGCATGTTACCGGGCCTGAGACCTCTGTTAAGCTTGGATTATATTATCTTGGGTTTGGAAAGGACCAGGCACTCTTTCAAATTAACCATTCATTTTCCCAATCTTTCATGGGCTGGCACTGGGTTCTCCCCTAACCAATCCACTTCCTAGATCTTCTGGGGTTCTGTGTCCCTTATCCAATCTGATTCTTTTCCCAGGCTAGATACTCCCCCTTATGGTTGCCATCTTGGTTTTTCCTGGGGGTACCCCCAGCAGAAGAATTCTCCCCCTTTTCCCCTGCTCTCTCTCACTCACCCACATTCAGATGTTTCAATGCATGAATCTCTCAGGTGTGTTTGTGTGTTGAGGGGCAATCCTTTGTTGAATTATAGCTGTTCAACTGCTGTTCAACTTATTGTAACTTCAAAGGGAGAGAGACAAAGAGAAACATCGATTTGTTGTTCCACTTATTTATGCATTCGTTGATTGATTTTTTTTTTTTTTTATCCTCACCCGAGGACTTTTTTCCATTTTTTGTTCAGATAGTGGGAGGGAAAGAGAGAAAAAGAAACATTGACGTGAAAGGGACACATCAAGTGGTTGCCACGCGCGATCCAACCAGGCCGGGGACAAACTGCAACCACGGTACATGCCCTTAGCAGGAACCAAACCCCGGTCTCTCTGGACCGCAGGCCGATGCTCTAACCGCTGAGCCAAACCAGCCAGGGCCATTGATTGCTTCTTGTATGTGCCCTAATCAGAGATTAAACCTGCAGCCTTGGCCCTCTAACAATATGAGCTACCTGGCCAGGGCTCCTTTTTCTTGATAGGTCTGGTTAAAGGTTTATTCGTTTGTTTATATTTTCAAAGAACCAACTCTTGGTTTCATTGATCTTTGGTATTTTTTTAGACTCTGTTTCACTATTTCAGCTCTAATGTTGTTGTTTTTTTCTTCTACTCACTTTGGGTTTTGTTCATTGTTCTTTATCTAGTCCCTTTAGGTGTGAGGTTAGATTGTTTATTTCAGGATTTTCTTGTTTCTTGAGGTAGGCCAGTATTATTATGAATTTCCCTCTTAGGACTGCTTTCACTGTGTCCCATAGATTTTGTTTGGGTCATTGTGTTATTTTCATTTATCTAAAAATATTTTTTATTTCTCCCTGAATTTTGTTAATTCATTGTTTAGTAGTGTGTTGTTTAGCCTTAATGTGTTTCTGTGTTTTTCAGTTGTTTTTTTTTTCTGGTAATTGATTTCATACCATTGTGGTCAGAGAATATGCTTGATATGATTTCAATCTTCTTAAATTTATTGAGATTTGTTTTATGTCCTAACATGTGGTCTATCCTAGGAAATGTTTCATGTGCACTTAAAAACATTGTTATTCTGTTGCTTTGGGGTGAAATACTCTGAAGATATAAGGCCTCTTTTTCCTTCTTGATTTTCTGTCTGGAAAATCTATCCAATGATGTCAATGAGGTGTTAAAATCCCCTACTATGACTATATTACTGTTGATCTCTTCCTTATGTCAATCCTGATTTGCTTTATATATTTAGGTGCTCCTGTGTTACATGCTTAAATGTTTACAAGGGTTATATCTTATTGAATTGATCCCTTTATCATTATGAAATGTTCTTCTTTGTCTCTTATTATAGCTTTTGTTTTAAAGTCTATTTTGTCTGATATAAATAATGCTACCCCAGTTGTTGTTTTTTTATCATTTCCATTTATTTGCACAGAGTATCTTTTTCTGGCCCTCTACTTTTATTTATTTATTTTTTCATGTGATATGGATTTGGCATCTTTATTAGTTTGCTAGGGCTGCCATAACAGAATACAATAGGCCAGGTGGCTTAAACAGCACAAATTTGTTTTCTCACAGTTCTAGAGGCTAAAAGTCTATGATCAGCAGGATTGGTTTCATTCTATAGCTTAAATTCTTGGCTTATAGGTGACCATCTCAGAGGGCTTCAGACTCATGAAGATCCTTTACATCAATTCAGGATGTTCTCAAATCATTTCTTGACTGCTTTCCCCAAATTTGGAAATCATTAATTTATAAATAAGAAATTAAAGTATTGTCAAGATAACTTTATCTGATAATTGAGCCCTCTTTTTTTATTTTTTTATTTTATTTTTTATTATTATTTTTTATCCTCACCCGAGGAAATTTTTCCATTTTTTGTTCAGATAGAGCGGGAGGGAGAGAGAGAGAGAGAGAGAGAGGAACATCGATGTGAAAGGCAGAACAGAAACATTCTCATAGATACAGAGAACATTTTGTTGCTTGCCAGATGGGAGGGGAGTTAGGGGAATGGGTGAAAAAGGTGAAGGGATTAAGAAATACAAATTGGTTGTTAGACTGACAAACCTCAAAGGGAAAGGGGGTGGGGGTAGGAAGAAATAAACCAAAGAACCTATATGTATATATGCATAACCAATGGACACAGACAACAGTGTGAGGAAAGGCAGGAGGAGGTCAATAGGAGAAAAATGAGAAACATCTATAGTACATTCAACAATAAAGATAAGTTTTAAAAAGGGAGGGGGACTGAATAACTGATTATTTTTAAAAATGGATAAGAGAGCCCCAGTGGTAAGCAAATGCAACAAATACTAGAACTATAGAGAGCAAATGGACGTTCCTGAGGTATGAAAGAGAGCAAAGGAAGCCCTCGGCCAAATGAAGGCTAGGTAGGGAGTAGTAGCCCAGAAAACCGCTACAGTAAATGCCCAGAAAGAAGCCTCCTCTTGGGCTTTCTCCGGGACAAACGTGTTGTCAGAGCCTTTGTTCCTTTGGTGAGCCCTTCCCTGGGGTGGCAGACAGCCCCCATATCCGGGACTCCAGCAACCTGGCTCACACTGGTAGCCCCGCCCTGGTGACTCCCTGAGGCCCCGCCCCGCCCCACCCAACTTTCAGGCCCACCCAAGCTGTTGGCACTTGCTTAACCATAGGATTGGCCTGACTTGGAACCTGCCTCAGGTTTTCCTAAATTTTTTTCAAACGAGCAGCATCTGGTCTCAGCTAGACCCATACCGCTCGTTAAGTAATAAACAGAAACAAACACAGGGAGGCAGCCAAAATGAGGAGACAAAGAAACAGGTCCCAAATAAAAGAACAGAACAAAACCCCAATAAAAGAACTAAGCGAAAGGGAGATAAGCAACCTAACAGATGCTGAGTTCAAAATACTGCTTATAAGGATGCTCAATGAATTCAGTGAGGGCCTCAAGAGCATAAAAAAGGACCAGTCAGAAATGATCGATGCACAGTTAGAAACGAAGGAGGCTTTAACTGAAATAAAGAATAATTTACACAGCTTCAATAATAGAGTACATAAATCCAAGGAGCAAACCATCGATTTGGAATATAAGGAAGCAAAAAATGCCCAATCAGAACAGCAAAAAGAAAAAAGAATCCAAAAAAATGAGGATAGTGTAAGGAGCCTTTGGGACAACTTCAAGCGTGCCAACATTCGCATCTTGGGGGTGCCGGAAGGAGAAGAGAGAGAACAAGAAATCGAAAACCTGTTTGAAACAATAATGGCAGAAAACTTTCCTAACTTGGTGAAGGAAACAGACATACAAGTCCAGGAAGCACAGAGAGTCCCAAACAAGATGAACCCCAAGAGGCCCACACCAAGACACATCATCATCAAAATGCAAAAGGTTCAAGACAAAGAGAGAATCTTAAAAGCAGCAAGAGAAAGGCAGCTAGTTACCTACAAGGGAGTTTCCATTAGGCTGTCAGCTGATTTCTCAAAAGAAACTTTGCAGGCCAGAAGGGAGTGGCAAGAAATATTCAGAGTGATGGAAAGCAAGAACCTACAACCAAGATTACTCTATCCTGCAAAGCTGACATTTAGAATCGATGGCCATATAAAGAGTTTCCCAGACAAGAAAAAGCTAAAGGAGTTCATCACCACCAAACTGTTATTATGTGAAATGATGAAGGGTCTTTTTGAAGAAAAAGATAAAATATATGAACAAACAAAATGGCAATGAAAACATATCTATCAACAATGGAATCTACAAACAAAATGAACAGGCAGAACAGAAACATTCTCATAGATACAGAGAACATTTTGTTGGTTGCCAGATGGGAGGGGGTTTGGGGAAATGGGTGAAAAAGGTGAAGGGATTAAGAAGTACAAATTGGTTGCTAAACTGACAAACCTCAAAGGGAAAGGGGCTGGGGGGGCGGTGGGAAGAAATAAACCAAAGAACTTATATGCATAACCAATGGACACAGACAATAGTGTAAGAAAAGGCAGGAGGGAGGCGGGAGTGGGGAGGAGGAGGTCAATGGGGGAAAAAATGTGGAACATCTGTCATACATTCTACATTCAACAATAAAGATTTTAAAATATATATATATATATATATAAAAAAAAAAGAAGAAGCCTCCTCTTCACCCTTCTACATGCGCCTGCATCCCCTGCCCCTCCACTCCTGTTCCTTCTTTGGGTGACTCCCCCCTTCACCTTCTCCCAAGAGGCCGATGTGGTCCAGGGTGGAATAGTGCAGCCCAGTCTCCCCAAGCCCCCAGGTCACAAATACCCCACCCAGGCTCACGCTCTGCCCCAGTGGCAATTTCTGGATCCCCTGTGCCCTTTCACGCTGATGTACTTTCCTTCCATGCCTTCAGCATCCAGGCGTCTGCGGTTCCCAGCTCTCTGTCCTGGGAAGGTCCCAGTTAACCACTCCCACCCACAGAGTGGATCGAAGCTGATCAAGGTCCATTGCAGTCACAATGTTTATGTTTTCCCATTTAAAATTCATTTATTATCAATGTATGGAAAATAATACATGAATTAAAAACAATATGCTCAAGACACAGATCTACTTACACAGAGCACATTTTATTTATTTATTTATTTATTTATTTATTTATTTAATCCTCATCCGATGACATTTTTCCATTTTTTGTTCAGATAGAGTGGGAGGGAGAGAGAGAGATTTATTTATTTATTTATTTTATCCTCACCCAAGGACATTTTTCCATTTTTTGTTCAGATAGAGTGAGAGGGAGAGAGAGAGAGAGAGAAACATTGACGTGTCCAGAGCCGGGGACAAACTGCAACCAAGGTACGAGCCCTTAGCGGGAACCGAACCCGGGTCTCTCTGGACCGCAGGCCAACGCTCTAACCACTGAGCCAAACCGGCCAAGGCCACAGAGCATATTTTAAAAAAGATATACTGCCACTGTGATGATTCTGTGAAAGTAAATAATTCGATGACAAATGGAACCACGCTCTCCCAGCCTGGTGTGAGCCTCCTCAGAGCACCAAGAGTCAATCTGGGAGTGTTGAGACATAGCACAATGCACATTTTCTGTATTATTGAAAATAAAAATAACCAAATAGCCCTGGCCGGTTTGGCTCAGCGGTTGGAGCATCGGCCTGCGGACCAGAGAGTCCCAGGTTCGGTTCCCACTAAGGGCATGTATCAAAAAATAAATGTATGTGGCATGATAGCTTTAAAAAAATAAATTAAATTAAATAACCAAATAAAAATTTACTACTATATTTTCAAGAACACTACCTAGCCATGATGTTTGCTGAGTGATATTTAGCAAAAATGCTGTAAGAAACTGTAAAATCAGCGGTGGATGTTCCATTGAAAAGTGTATATCTGGAATGCAGTCACCAAAACATGCTATGTGATATACAAATACAGCTGCTACGCACACACCGGGAACCACTTGCTGCTGCTGCTGACACCTTCGTAGAGGCCATGCTGAGGAGCTGCGTTCGTGCTGAAAGAGCAAACAAACTGGAGATCTGCAGCAGAAACCTGCTTATCGTAACCAGTGTGATATTTGTTTGCAACTTTTTTTTCAGTAACTACAGGAGAGAACTGCTTAATGGAAACAACCACCTTGAGTTAAAAAGCATTTCTTCTGTTCTGCCCCTTTGGCTCAGGTGGTTGGAGTGACATCCTGTGCACAGGGAGGTCATGGGTTTGATTCCCAGTCAGGACACACACCCAGGTTTCAAGTTCAATCTCTCATCAGGGTGCCTTCAGGTGGAAATCGATTGATGTCTTCTCTCTCTCCCTCTCTCTCTCAATCCCTTCCTACCTCTCTAAAAATCAATTAACACTTAACCTTCAAATATATTGGGCTCATTTTAAGCAATATGTCAAAACTCAAAATGCAGCAGACATTTTAATAATTTAAGAGCCGTTGCCCTGGCCAGAAGCACCAGAGACATACGGGGAAGAACTGTATATTTCGGCCTTGGGGCGAGAGCTGGGGTGGGGGGCAGCTTTCTCCTGGACAGAGGTGCTGGTGGAGGCAGTTGTTCCTTTGGTGAGCCCTTCCCCAACAGGATAGGCAGGCACCATATCTGGGACTCCAGCAACCTGGCTCACACTGGTAGGCCCGCCCTGGTGATTCCCTGAGGCCCTGCCCCACCCACCTTTCAGGCCCACCCAAGCTGTTTCCAATGGATTGGCCTGTCTTAGATCCTGCTTCATATTTTCCTAAATTCTCTCAAACAAGCAGCACCTGGTCTCAGTGAGCCCCATACCTCTTGTTAAGTAGCCCCAGGCCTGGCACTAGAAGCAGCCAGCCTTGGTTCACAACTTGGTTTTTCCAAGCCCAGCCCAGAAGCAGCCATCAGCAGTTCACTTTGTAGCTTATGCCGGGTGGCCCTGGGTAGAACACAGGCAGAGGCTGACCTTGACCCAGAGCCAGCACACCCAGTGGGCAGCTTCAGACCACATGGGAGCACCACCACCCAACCACCTCCACAAGTGACACACTCAAAGAGTGGACTCAGTGGGTACCAGAGCCCTGCTGAAGTAAGACTTGCTCTGTGTGGTAAGCCCCTGCACAGCTGATTCTTCAAGGGAGTCAGAGGTCAGTGGTCAGTGGGCACAGCCAGTCCTTGCAGCTGATCAGTCCGAATAAATCCCTCCCATTGATGTGCCAACAGCAATCAAGAATCAATTACAACAGAAGGGTGGACAATCTACACTAGGGGTGCACTTCGAGGGCCCAGCTAGGGTGATCAGAGAGGTTGTGCCACTGGTCCCTACAAGACACCTACAACAACAGGCCACCCTACAAAGCCTAGGAGACATAGCAACTCTACCTAATACATAGAAATAATCACAGGGAAGCAGCCAAAATGAGGAGACAAAGAAACATGTCCCAAATAAAAGAAAAGAACAAAACTTCAGGAAAAGAACTAAACAAAATGAAGATAAGCAATCAATCAGATGCAGAGTTCAAAACACTGGTTATAAGGATTCTCAAGGAACTTAGTGAGACCTTCAAGGAACTTAAGGAGAACTCCAAGAAACTTAGTGAGAACATCAACAATATAAAAAAGGACCAGTCAGAAATGAAGGATGCACTAACTGAAATAAAGAATAATTTACAGGGAATCAATAGTAGAGTATGTGAAGCCAAGAAGCAAACCATTGAATTGGAATATAAGGAAGCAAAAACACCCAATCAGAACAGAAAAAAAAAAATCCAAAAATATGAGGACAGGGTAAGGAGCCTCTGGGACAACTTCAAGCATGCCAATATTCCTATCATGGGCTGCCAGAAGGAGAAGAGAGTGAGCAAGAAATTGAAAACCCACTTGAAAAAATAATGACAGAAAACTTCCTTAACTTGGTGAAGAAAACAGACATACAAGTCCAGGTAGCACATAAAGTCCCAAACAAGATGAACCCAAAGAGGTCCACACCAAGACACATCATCATCAAAATGCCAAAGGTTAAAGACAAAGAGAGAATCTTAAAAGCAGCAAGAGAAAAGCAGTCCGTTACCTACAAAGGAGCTCCTGTAAGACAGCCGGCTTCTCAAAAGAAACTTTGCAGGCCAGAAAGGAGTGGCAAGAGATATTCTAGGTGATGAAAAGCAACGATCTATAACCAAACTACTCTATCCTGCAAAGCTATCATTTAGAATCAATGGACATATAAAGAGTTTCCCAGACAAGAAAGAGCTAAAGGAGTTTATCACAACCAAACCAGTATTATATGAAATGTTGAAGGGTCTTCTTGAAGGAGAAAAAGAACAAAAATGGCCCTGGCCAGTTTGGCTCAGCGGTTAGAGCGTCGGCCTGCGGTCCTGAGAGACCCAGGTTCGGTTCCCACTAAGGGTATGTACCTCGGTTGCAGTTTGTCCCCGGCCCTGGTTGGGTTGTGCGGGTGGCAGCCACTCGATGTGTTCCTTTCACATTGATGTTTCTCTCTCTCTCTGTTCCTCTCTCTCCCTCCCACTCTACCTGAACAAAAAATGGAAAAATGTCCTCGGGTGAGGATAAAATAAAAAAGAAAAAGAACAAAAATGTGAACAATAAAATGGCAATAAATATATATCTATCAACAATTGAATCTACAAACAAAATGAGCAAGCAGAACAGAAACAGACTCATAGATACAGAGAACTTTTTGTTGCTTGACAGATGGGTGGGGGTGGGTGGTGGGTGAAAAAGATGAAGGGATTAAGAAGTACAAAGTGGTTGTTAGACTGATGTACCTCAAAGGGAAGGTGGGGAGGGAGGGCCTGAAGAGATAAACCAAAGAACTTATGTGCTTATTTGCATAACCAATGAACACAAACAACAGTGTAGGAAAGGCAGGAGTGGGGCTGGATTGTGGAGGAGGGAGTCAGTGGAGGAAAAAAGCGGAGACATCTGTGATACATTCAACAATAAAGATAAATTTTGTTTGGGGTTTTAAAATTTTTTTTATTGATTGATTTTAGAGAGAGAAGAAGGGAGAGGGAGAGAGAGATAGAAACATTGATGAGACAGAACATCGATTGGCCACCTCCTGCATGCCCCCACTGGGGATCAGGCCCACAACCTAGGTATGTACCTTGACTGGGAATCAAATCAGCGACCTCTTGGTGCATGGGTCAACACCCAACCACTGAGCCACACCAGCCAGGCTAAAAGTAAGTTTTTTTTTAAAATACATTTTTTTTCAAGAAGAAAAGCTGGTAGCATATTGAGTACTAAGTAACCCCAACTCCTGCTCTCAGAACTTGCTAGTTTGCTTCCAATTTTAAGAGCCCAATTGTGTGGTAAGCTGACACATTGCTGCTGAATCTGACTTCCAAAATTTGTAGGTGCTGTGGGTTTGCTCCATCCAACAGGAATCTCAGCATTTGCTGAGCAATTTGTTCCCGTGGTGCCTGATGAGGGACTTGTGCACTTTGACCAACTACTGATAGTTGGGTAGCAGAGCCTCAGTGTCCCAGTTCATTCCCCAGGCCCCACCCCCAGCAAGGAGTAAACTTTGAGATGAACCTAGGAGCTCCTGTGGCTAGGGGCAGCAAACTTCACCGACCCTGAAACAAAACCTGTGCTGCTCCTCAAAGTGTGCCAGGGTTGAGAGCATGCTAGAACCCTGTGAAGGTGCCACAAGGGCAGGATTCTTCCCTCAGTACCTACTCTGTGGCTTTTCAGTGATGCATTGCAAGTTAACCTTTATTCTTTCCACCCACGTCATTCATTTGGTGCAGTAAAAACTGCTGGTGTCTGGGAACATTGCTACGAGGGCCCCTTATCCTGAGCTCTAGGGTCCGGCTGTGGGGTCAGGAGTGGGTGATGAGCCTCTAGGTTCTATATGGGACAGCTGCACCCCAGCAGTCAGGGCACAGGAAGGAAGCAGATTGGTCAGCCCCAATCTGCCCTTGTGAAGGCCTTCCTCTTAGTTCCAGATGGTCAGTCGGTGTTTAGGTCTCTTAAAACAACTGTCCATATGGGAAGCACTCAAGAGTTGTTCAAATTTCTGTCATAATCATAATTTTTTCGTCTTTTTTTGTGTTTGTGTGTCATTGCTATTTTCCTGACATGTTTTTGTACTTGCCTCGTTATGTCTAGATTACTAAGCATGTGACTGACTGGTGATTGGATTTCTCTGTCTCAGACTGCCTGTCTTACTACTGTCGACCAGTGGTTGTTGACACCAGTTCAATGCCAACAGGAATCCCCAGTTTGGGGTTCAATGAAGGATACTTTATTCAGTGCAAAACAGTTCAATGTCACATAGCACAGCAGTGTTGTGAGGCAGCCCCGGGGCCAAGCCCCTCTCCAGCTCTGCTCTATACTGGTGTGCTCCACTCCAGAGAGACACGTTTCATCTCAGCCAGGGACACTTAGTCTTAGGTGGAAGGGAAAGAGGCTCAGAAAGCTGGAGAGGAGCTGACTTGGATGGACAGAAGTCCCTCTCCTGTCCCTGATTGGTCTGCCCTCAAGCAAATGAAAACTCCAAATCCTCACAGCTTGATTGGTCCAAGGCACTGTCCTGATTGATCAGAATAGTCACTCTTGTTTGAAGGCGCTGCACAGCTTCAGTTGGATAGGGAAGCCTCAATCCTATTGGTTGAAATAGGAGTCCGGGAAGTGCTTTATAAGGGTTGCTCAGATGTCAAAACACAGTGTAGGTGGGCAGTTCAGTGCCTATGTTTCAAGTAAAGTGTATTTTTCCTGAGAAGTCCCTGTGCAGAAATGACTGCTAGGCTCTGTTGTTGTTGCTTTTTCAATTTGAGCCCAGTGAGCCTCATTCTTAGTTATGTGCCTTCTTTCTCAGGGTTTACACTACACAAGGCTTAGGGAGCATTCCCTGAACAGAGGAATTCCCATCATCTCAAGATTGAACATGAATTTCTCTTGAACCCAAATTTTTGTTTACAGAAGCTGGGTGTGCTTTCCAAGGCCATCTAACCCCAGGGTTGATTTTCCTCCAACCAGCGTGAAGTTCATTTGAGGAGTTGCTGATGTTGTAACACACTCCCAGAGGTGTGTTTTTGCTCAAGTGAATGACCCTGAAGTTCTCGGGTTGGGATGAGGCTATAAGGAGGGTGAATTCCATAGCGGCTCTAGGAATCCTGATCTTCTAACATTCCCCCAGTAAAAATCACCAGGAGCTGGGAAGCGTTTTCAGACATTTTTCTTGGGCAGCTGGGCATGTCTAGTAAGACACAGCAAATTCCTTTCTTCTTCGGGGCTTCTCTGCGTCTTGAGTCTTGAGCCTGGCAGAGCCTGTGCCCAACAGCACAGTGGCAGGGCGGGCAGTCCCTCTCTCAGCTGGTGGCCCCGCCTGGGGGCGCTGCGGCAGGGGGCGGGCGGCCTCGAGCGGCTGGATGGGCCTCCCGCAGAGCCCCTTGATTTGTGCAGCGCAGTCCGGAGTGGGGTGGGGACACGATACGAACGCCGGGTGATGCAGGCAATGAGCCCTGACCATTGGAACCGCAGACGCCAGGGGTCACCCCTGCGTCTTGCTGTCCGGCTGCTGAGCCGCTGGCTCCCCTTTCCTCCCGCTTCTCCACTCCCGGGCCTCCCGCTATGCTTCCCACCGGGAGTGCCCCCGGTCTCGCCCAGTGGTCCAGGCCTGCTTCACGGAGCCCCCATCCCGCCACGCTGGGTGGGCGTGGGACCGTGGGTCTCGGGGTTCTCTGCTGCCCCGCCGTCTTCCCCTCGCTTCCCTGAGCTGAGGGGGGGCGCACCTGGACGCGGCCCGTGCGGCTATGTGGCCCAGAAGAGCGGGGGTGGCACCGAAGGGACAGTGTTCACGAGGTTTGGGACAGTTGCAATTCTCGGGAGGAGGATTTTTCCTCAACAGGAGGGATAAAACAGTCAAACCAAAGAAAAGGGGAGAAGAAAGGACAATGGGCTCCGGTGCTTTAAAAACAGAAAGTTTATGACCAGATACCGTGGGAAAGCTGTCCCCCCGCACCAGAAAGGTGACGGATCGGATTCCCAGTCGGCGCACATGCCCAGGCTGCATGGATCCCAGCTTGGGGTGTGCAGGGGGAACCGATTAATGTTTCTCTCACGTCGATGTCTCTCCCTTCCTCTCTTTCTAAAAACCAATAAAAACTGTATATCTTCGGGTGAGGATTAAAAAGGAAGGGGGGGGGGGGGAGAAAGAACGAACGAAAAGTTAAAATAGAAAAGCAGAGGAAACGTGGCCTTGCTCAAGGTCCTGGCTGCAGGCAGGTCACTGGGCCCCGAGCCTCGCCTCGCCTGGAGTCCACTTCTTTGGCGCCACCCTGTGGCCGCTTCCCCCACTGAGTGGCCCCCGTTCTCGGCTGGCTCCAAGGAGTCCCTGCTGCGCCCAGCGCTCCTTACTCTGAATTTGCTCGTTGCAGGTCCACCAATACTTGGCACTCAATCCCGGCAGACTCGGTTTGCGGAGCGGCCCTCTCCCTGGACCTCTGACTCCCATCCGCAGTGCGCGGCGTCTCCTCTGCGCAGGGTCTGCTTCAGCCTTCTCCCGCCCAGGCCGGATGGCAGCTCTGTTTCCCCGCGGCTGCCCCCGCCGGGGATGACTTTGGATTTGTTAATGATTGCTTGGATAGGACACCAAAAATTCAGGCAATAATAGATAACTTGGATTTCATCAAAATTTTAAATTGCTCTGCATCAAAGAACATTATGAACACAGTGAAAAAGGCAACCTCATGAAATGGGAGAAAACATCTGCAATCATACATCTGATAAGAAATTATTATCTGAATAAAATAAAAAACTACAACTGAACAACAGAAATCCAATTAACAAATGGGCAAAGTACTTGAATAGACATTTCTCCAAAGAAAGTGTACAGCTGCCCAATACACACATGAAAAAATATTCAACAGCATAATCATTAGGGAAATGCATATCAAAGCCATGATCAGATACACCTCACACCCTTTAGTATGGCATATCTATATTATTTTTTAACAGAAAAGAACAAGTGTTGGCCAGGATGTGAAGAAATGGGAACTTTTGTGCAAGTCTTGTGGGAATGTAAAAATGGTGCAGCCGCTGTGGAAAAGGTATGGGGATTCTCTAAAAAATTACAATGATCATTGATCTGGCAGTTTCACCTCTGGGTATATATCCAAACTCTGTTAAAGTGAGAACTCAGCCTGCCTGGTGTGGCTCAGTGGTTGAGCACAGACCCCTGCACCAAGAGGTTGCCGGTTTGATTCCCAGTCAGGGCACATGCCCAGGTTGTGGGCCCCATCCCCAGTGTGGGGCATGCAGGAGGCAGCCAATTAATGTTTTCTCTCATCTATGTTTCTATCTCTCCATCTTCCTTCCTCTCTCTCTAAAATCAATAAAGGAAAAAAAAATTTTTTAAGTGGGGACTCAGACAGATATCTGCGCATCCATGTTCACAGTAGTGTTTTTCAGAGTGGCCATCCATGGATGAACAATAAGCAAAATGTGGTCTATGCCCACAACAGACAACCACTCAGCCTTTGAACAGGAAGGACACTCTGACACATGCCACAACAAGGATGAAACTTGAAGACATTTTTCCAAGAGAAATAAGCAATCACAAAAGGACAGATACTGTCTGTTTCCCCTTATGTGATGGATCTAAGTTAATCAGATTCGTAGCAAAGCGAAGCCCAGCAGTGCTTGGGGGCTGGGGAAGCGGGGCAGTTCCACGCCACAGTTCCAACAGGGGAAGATGACAATTCCCTAACAGCATGGATACCTAACAACATCAGTGTACTTAATGCCACAAAACTGCACATTTAAAAATGATTAAAATGCCCTAGCCGACGTGACTCAGCTGGTTGGGCATTGTCCTGTACACCATAAAGGTGGCACATTTGATTCCCAGTCAGGGCACATACCCAGGTTTCAGGTTTGATCGCCGGTTGGGGTGCATAGGGGAGGCAACCAATTGATGTTTTTCTCTCACATCAATGTTTCTCTCTTTCTGTCCCTTCCTCTCTCTAAAAAAAGTATTAAAATGGTAAATTTTATGTTGTGTTTATATTACCACAATAAAAAGACACCTTCCCAAAAAATTAAGGATAGAAGTAGTTTATTTCAACATGTTCCTAAGTAACATGTCTCCATGTTACATGCCATAGATATCTGACCACCCATCTTGCTCTCCACCCTACTTCATAAAGCAGAGAGAGTCACTAACTGCAGTGCCGTGCAGGAGACCCAGCAAAGGGGTCCCTATTGCTTGCAGACAGCTAAGAGACCTGCTCCAAAATCGCAGCCTGGAGCCTTCCTGTCCCAGCACCACCCACGGTGCAGTGTGTTCACCTGGATCCTTCAATGCACAGAGCCTGAGTCAGGGATTTAAGATGCTAACAATCATTTATGAAGCACAAGCCCAGGCCTGGAAAGGTTAAGAGAAAAGGGAATTCGCCAGCTTATTGTGTTCATTAGATTCTACAAATAAGTGAGATCATGTGATATTTGTCTTCTTCTGATTGGTTTATTTTGCTTTGCATAACTAAATAGACCCAGAGACATGGAATTAGGGAACAGATTGACAAACCTCAGAGTGAAGTGGGGTGTGGGGGGAGGAAGAGATAAACCAAAGAATTTCCATGCACATATGCACAACCAGTGGACACCGACCTGTGTGATGGAAGGGAGCAGGAGGAGCACGGAGGCGGGGGTCAAAGTGGGGACATCTGTAATAAAAAATATATTAATAAATTAAGTATTTAAAAAAAAAAGAGAAAAGGGAATTTGATCCAGGGGAAGCTGACTCAGTGCACAGTGACACGGTGATGTGCCAGTGTGCCTCAAAACAGCCCCGGGGACGCCGTGTGCCTGCATTGTTGTGACATCAGTGAGGTGACCAGAGATGCACAGCCAGTTGTGAAGGAGCGCTTCATTACATGGGCCGGCTGGGGGTACAGCTTCCCCAGACCCTCAGCCCTGATTCTTTTTGCTCCTCCGGTTGTAAAGACAGAAGCCCCATCCCCCGTGAGGCCCCCTCAGGGGACCAGTACAACAGTGGGTGTGACAGCCATTAGGGAAATCAAAATTGGAAAAAATCCCAAAGTGGCGGCGGAGTGAACGGAGCTACACAGACCGTCTCCCAGGACCAAACTGGAATTACAACTAAAGTAAAGACAAATCGTCGATAAAAAGCAACTTGGAGGACCATATAACGAGGGACACTGAACCAATCCTGGTAGGATTGCAGAGGCGTGAGAGGGGACCGGGAGCCCACAGACAGCAGCGGCCTTAGCTGGGAGCGGCGCCCTCGGGTCACACTCCCAGGCGGCTCCACAGCGCAGCCGGGACAGAGGCTAAAACAGCCACAGCCACTCACCTTGGGCTCCGGCAGAGGGAGGGCGGACTGGACTGGAACTGTGTGGGGACACTCGGGATTTGGAGGGCACTCAGAGCTTTTGCTGAGTTGCAGCCATACAGGACAGTGGCCATATAGCTCCTTCCCAGGGCTCTGGGGAGAGGCAGCAGCCCTTCCCTCGGAGATCCAACCCCACCCAGGGTGTGATCTGTGCAGCTCCCCTAATTTTTATCATTCCATCAGCATGTTACCTGAAGCTGTCTGAAGAACCCAGGACACTCTTCGATACGATCATGTCCTGTATCATGCTTCCCATCAGTGCTCTGGTGATGGTTGTTGGGTTTGTCATGGCCATGGCTAACCCTCAAGACTGCACACATGGGCGGGAAATGTTCTACTGCTTCCCCGACAATGTGTCTCTCACGAACATCTCGGTTTCTCACTTTCAACTGACAACTCAACTTTCAATTCTAAAAATCAGCATCTTTCAATGAGTTGACTGCTTTAAAAAGTATGTACATTTTCATAGACTTCTAAACCACATAATAACATTCACACTTGTTTTAGTGTCTATATTATAAAAGTATTACCTTGGCACTTATTTTTTTTAAAAGTCAAAATTAGCATTATCACTTGGCTCATGATCTGCAGTTTCCAAGAAGTATGAAAACTGCAAATACCTCCCCACACGTGGGCAACTATAATCTTAGGCAAAATTCCTTTACTTCTAGGGGTAACTAACCTACTATTGGAAAGATACCAAGGAAGGTCCCCTGATGATAAAAATGGAGTCATTTAGTCGCCTCCGCCTCAGGGCCCAGGTCATTCCCTACTGGTTTTCCTGACAACTCAAATCATTGACTCAACTTAATTTAAAAAATTTTTTTTATCCTCACCTGAGGACATCTTTCCATTTTTTTTATTTTTTATTATTATTCAGATAGAATGGGAGGGGGAGAGAGAGATAAATATTGACACAAAAGGAACACATCGAGTGGCTGCCACCCTCACGACCCAACCAGGACCGGGGACAAACTGCAACCGAGGTACATGCCCTTAGCGGGAACTGAAGCTGGGTCTCTCTAGACCGCAGACCAACGCTTTAACCGCTGAGCCAAAGCGGCCAGGGCTCGACTTAGTTTTTTATGAGGCCATTTATTAGACATGACCCAAAGGTTAGGAATAAACATAATGTAGCAAGAGGGCCAGCAATGGTGGATAATAGAGTTGTAAACCAATTTTCAGATTGTCACCTTCTTCTTTCTTGTTCCTCAATATTTTTCCTAACTCGTGATAAACTTTCTTGAATAATCCCTGAATTATTCACATAAAAACAGCATTTTTCTCCCAGTGCAACAGATAATCCTCTTCCTTAAGAATTAAGAGGTCTCCCTCAGCTCCAGCACTGGATTTAATGGACAGTGCTTAAAAGAAAAAAAAAAAAAAAGAATTAAGAGGTCTAATCCTCTCCTGTTCTGTAGGACCATTTCTAAGTTCCCAGTTCCACTGGGGCCCAGGTCTATAAGGATTCCCCTGTACAGTCATAACCAGAAAAATCAAAGTCCTGATAAATGCAAGAGTCTTATCTGGTGAGGCCTGACCGTCTATTTTGCTTTTTCCCCCTCAGCCGGGAATGGTGCAGCCAGACCGGGGTGCCGTTGACCTTGACAGCCGTTGGTGCAGCCAGGATGACAGTGTATAGTCCCTTCCTTAGTTTTTTATGAGGCCATTTATTAGACATGACCCAAAGGTTAGGAATAAACATAATGTAGCAAGAGGGCCAGCAATGGTGGATAATAGAGGCTGGAGTCAGTCCCTGGGTGGTGAACTTTTTGACCCACATCAAGTCCCGGGGCTGGAAAGAGTGCACAGGGTCCGAGGTGGGCACAGGCAGGGCGTCGCAGACATGTTTATGGACGGCCTTCTGGGCTGGCTGCAGGGCCTGCAAGAACTGTAAGAGGGCGAGGGGAGCAGAGTGGTCCAGTTTTCACTGGTTCCTAAAGTAAATTTGGTTAAGGTTTCCTTTAAGGTCCTGTTCATGCGCTCTACCTGCCTGGAACTCTGTGGGTGGTAAGCACAATTGAATTTCTAATTTATATCTAACCCCTTAGAGATATCCTGTGATCTCTTTGCTATAAAGATGGGGCATTGTCTGATCCAAGGGTCAGGAGTAGCCTAAACCTGTTACTTCCTTTACTACATCCCAGACTGTTATTCCATTACCAGGGGCAAACTCTCCCTCTACACAATTCTTCTTTAACTTGCATAGACCCTCTGCGACTTTCCTAGTCCTTCTCCTGACATTAACCTGAGAGTTTGCTCAATCTATATACAGTCTGCACATTCCCCAGTTTTTCTTCTCCTCACACATTCCTGCTTCCCTTTGCCTTCTCCCTCTCCCTGTGACCTTACTGGACATTACCTGCCTCTCAGGAGTTCAGTAAAGTTGGTGTAACTTAAGTGGTTAGTTTGGTGCAGCTGGTTGACTAAAGTCCGACCTAGAGCCTCTGGACCAACAGCCTCCCATCAAGCAGTGTCCACTATCCATTGATTTCTTTTATGGCTGGTTTCTGCTTGGCGAAGTCATTTTCTGACCTAGTGTATCTGGAGAGGCCCCACTGGTTTTAGGGCTGCCTCCCAAGCTTTCTGATCTGCAGCACATTTCCCTTGTCCCATTGGAGAGCCTGGATTAGGGCTATGAGTTCAGCCCATTGGGTTGAAGTTCCCCTATTCAAGGACTGTGACAATACAACACAGTCTAGAGTTACTACTGCTGCCCCGGCATACCTGCTTTCTTCCTGGACACAGCTGCTCCCGTTCGCGAACAATACCTCATCTGGTGGTGGCAGTGGGGCATCCCTGAGGCCTGGGTGGGCCGTCTGCACTATGTTAATTACCTCCAGGCAGTCCTGTAGAGGTTTCTCTGGGTCATCGTGCAGGAGGCAGCCTGGCAGGATTGATGGCCAACATCTTGTGGAACTTGAGGTGGGGCTGGCCTGGAGTGGCAGTGGCCAGCAGTTGAACAATCATTGGAGAAGATCACGTCCGAGTAGAAGGTAAGGGCACTCCGGCATGGCCAGAAACAAATGAGTCACAGTGTTCTTCCCAAGGTCTATAGTCCTCTTTGAAGTCCAGGGGTAGGTTAGGGGCCCATTGGCCTGGTCAGGACTGAGTCTGCTGGACCAGTACCTACCAGGAAACTAACTAGTGTGTCCCCTATTGTCTTGTTATTCTTGGCTCCCGAGGGCTCAGTTGGAAGGAGCCCTGGCCCTGTCATTTCTCCAAGTTAAAAATTTTACTTTGTTCCTCTGCACCTGACTTTGCTCTTGTCTTTTCTATCCCTAATTGGGCCCTAGGCCTGCCATTCTGACCTTTCCTAGGGTGATCCTTCTCCATGGGCCCTGTTTCCCTTAAGGCTGCCTTTATTACCTTTGCTATTCTTTTATCTTATTTTTCCCCAGGGGTGTCAATCACTTTATTATATACCTTTTGAGCTATTTCAACCAATTGGGCCTTTAGGCCTAACAAGAGAACACAGTGAAAAGTGTCCAAGGAAACCCTCCTCCCAGCAGTATTTGGGTCCCACAGCAGGTGGAGGGATAAGAAAATCTCCTCTGAACCCAAGTTTTCAAAAGGACACAGGAAAGGGGAGTGTCATCCTAGCACATGTGTTTACAAGGGGCAGAGTGTTTTTCAACTCTCCAAGAGCACTTTGTGCCCACATCTGGGATTCCTGTTTTCAACTCCCCAAAGTTCAGAGAAGCCTGTTGGAAACTTGCTGCCGCCAAATCTGGGGTGGCGGACAGACGAGCCGCCAGGGCTGGCACCAAAGGAACACGCCCCTTCCATGGCCTGACCACCCTCCCCGAGGAACCCTGTGGCCCCTGGATGAGTGCCCGTGTGCCCGCCTGCCACTCCTGCTTCCCAGGACGAGGGGCTCTCCACACCAGACTCAGTCCCAATGTGCAGCGCCATGCAGGACGCACAGGGCGGCCCACCAGCAGGGACGGCCCCTGAATCACTTCTCACTCTGTCGTCTGCCTGTAGCAACTGAGCTACAAAATCTTGATAAGGCTCTTCAGGTCCTTGTCTGATGGATGTAAGATCTAGCGAAAGAGTTCCCTTTTGTTAGGAGCTCTTTCCAGGCCTTCATAGTACAAATATTAATCACAGCTATAGCAGAAGCTGGTGGGGGAGTCTTTAAGGACTCAGAGCCTTTCTCAGCTTTCCATGAGTCTTTCACTGCACCCTGTTTCCCTAACTTATTAGCCTCCTGCACAGGATCAAGGCATCTCCAGTTAGGGCCCACAGAATAAATGTTTGCACCAGAAACTTGTTTGGGCCTTTTGCTGTATCTGCCTCACAGGCACCTCCCTACCTCTGCCCAGGTTTCTCTCGGGGCCCAGTTTGGGGCCCACTCCCAGTATTTGTGTCCTAATCAGAACCTTCCTCAAACCCTTCTCTAAGAATGTTTACTATGCAACCCAGTGAGGTCTCCTGGGCACCAGGGCTGCTGTCCATGATTAGACTAATCGTAACAAAGTTGAGGGAGACACAGCTGGGAAGCAGACGAGGACAAAAACAAGGGAAGACACACACAACAGAAACGTTCGCTTTGTCTGTCTGGCTGCTCCCCTTACAGGTTAGGACTCACACAGGCTCCATAGCAAGCCTTGGTGGAGCACGGTCACTCACACACAATTACATTCACATGGTTACATTCACTCACCACTGGAATTTTCTTCCAGAAATTCCCTATCCTGAGCGGCGCCTATGCTGCTTGGGAGGTGATCAGTCTCCCCTTCCCCCGCAGAGGTGGGTCTGAATGAATAGAATTTGCCAGATTTGAACCCCACCTAATGTCAGGGGGATTCCCAGAAGAGCAGAGGCTGTGCTGCGTCCGGCCCTCTCACTCTCCTGCAGATAGACTGGTCACCCAGACTCCCCTCCAGAGGCTTCTACCAGGTCTCCTTTAATCTTTTTGTTTAATTTTATTTTTGT